>NW_027256882.1:3287404-3887404 GCF_029215685.1 Pituophis catenifer annectens
TCAGGAAAGCTCATCGTCTCTTCATGCTCCAATGCAAGATTTTGTTGCCCAACAAGGAAAAACAAATAAAAAATCTATTGGGAATAACATGAAACTATTCAGAGACAAATTAGATGTAGATAAACACGATCAAGCTGAAACCAAAGGAGAAGATTATATATGCAGAGACAATGGAAAAACTGACAAACAGACTTTCTTTTTTCCTCATGAAAATGGGTCCGGTACATCTCAAAAAAGGACCTACACAGAGGAGAAGCCCTATCAATGCACGGAATGTGGAAAGAGTTTTATTCACAACAAACAACTTAGTTCACATAAAAGGATCCACAAACGGGACAAGCCTTACAAATGTACGGACTGTGAAAAGAGCTTCACCGAAAAGAGAAAACTTACTATCCATAAAATAGTCCACACAGGGGAAAGGCCTTATAAATGCACGGAGTGTGGGAAGACCTTTACTCGGAAGGCTCACCTTAAGTCACATGAAATGATCCACACAGGAGAGAAGCCCTATAAATGTATGGAGTGTGGAAAGAGCTTCTCTCATAGTAATTCTCTTACTTCCCATTACTGGATCCATACAGGGGAGAAGCCGTATAAGTGCACAGAGTGTGGAAAGAGCTTCTGTGAAAATTCTTCTCTTACTGTTCATAAAAGGATCCACACAGGAGAGAGGCCCTATATATGCACGGAATGTGGAAAGAGCTTCCCTAAGAGCAGTGAACTTGTTTCCCATAAAAAGATCCACACGGGGGAGAGGCCACACAAATGCATGGAGTGTGGAAAGAGCTTTACTAAGAACAGTCAACTTATTTACCATAGTAGTATCCATACAGGGGAGAAGCCCTATAAATGCATGGAGTGTGGAAAGAGCTTTACTAAGAACAGTCAACTTATTTACCATAGTAGGGTCCATACAGGAGAGAAGCCCTATAAATGTATGGAGTGTGGAAAGAGCTTCTCTCTTAGTAGTTCTCTTACTTCCCATTACTCGGTCCATAGAGGGGAGAAGCCATATAAGTGCACCGAGTGTGGAAAGAGCTTCTCTCAAAGTTCTTCTCTTAATCTTCATAAAAGGATCCACACAGGAGAGAAGCCCTATAAATGTATGGAATGTGGAAAGAGCTTTATTAAGAACAGTCAACTTATTTACCATAGTAGGGTCCATACAGGGGAGAAGCCCTAGAAATGCATGGAGTGTGGAAAGAGCTTTACTACGAACACTCTACTTATTTACCATAGTAGTATCCATACAGGGGAGAAGCCACACAAATGCATGGAATGTGGAAAGTCCTTTTCTCAGGGCTCTTGTCTTAATTCCCATAACAAGATCCACATGGGAGAAGCCATATAAATCTGTGAAACATGGGGGCAGAGCCTCCTGCCGCTACTACCAGTTCGCCTGATCCGGGGCAAACTGGTAGCAACCCACTGATAGATCCAGTTGAATATGAATCCATATAAATTGTAGTTGTTGAAATTTAAGCATTTTCTATTTACACATATGAGCGCCCGTTACTTGTCCCAGCTTCTACCAACCTAGCAGTTCGAAAGCATGTAAAAAATGCAAGTAGAAAAATAGGGACCACCTTTGGTGGGAAGGTAACAGCATTCTGTGCACCTTTGGCATTGAGTCATGCCGGCCACATGACCATGGAGACGTCTTTGGACAGTGCTGGCTCTTTGGCTTTGAAACGGAGATGAACAGGAACGACTAGCACATATGTGCAAGGGGAACTTTTACCTTTTTATTTACATAATGCTGAATTAGGAAAAGTTTTTTTAAAATCTGATCTTCACAAGTGGCAGCTCCAGAGAACTGAATTTACCAATTGAAACGAAATAATAGGTACGCGTTTTAATTTTGAAAAGTGGATTTTTACTGTCATTTGAAGGTCTTCAATGCTATTTCACATGAATAGGAGAAAATATTTTTTTCTTCACGTTTATCACATTTTCCATCTGATTATGATAGAGAAGGCCCAAATCCCCCCAAAAGTGCTATAAATGTTTAATTTTTGAGAACAAGACATGGCTTAGCTAACAAAATGTCATTCCAGGCATATTATGGGACAAGGCATAAATCAGGAAAGACTTGGAGAAATTATAGCTAAATATGAATTGTCGATATAAGTTTTATGCTCAGGAGGTTATCTAATGAATAGATTAATTAAAACATTTTACATTTAAACTTTTTATATATAATTCTTGGGGTGAAGGGGGACCTTTATTTGTCCATTATTTTCTGCACTTTTTTTAACTTTGAAGAAAGTATTTCTGCGTTATGTAGTTGTATTAGTTTTATTTGTACACTATAACCTTCAATAAAAGTATTGGGGGAAATGCTAATAAAGTCTATATTTCAGTCTCTCTCTCTCTCTCTCTCTCTCTCACACACACACACACACACACACACACACACACACACACAGAGGTCCTAGCTGATCAATATATTCTAAGACACTCTCTTAACTTTAGCCTTTTCTGGCCCTTGGTACACCTATTGCTGCATTGAAATTAGCTAAGAATTTTTGCATAAAGACAAATGGAAACAATGTTGCTTGATAAATCACCATTAATGCTCGCTAAAAATGGAACCCCAAATGAAGACATGGGACAAGGCAATTATGCGAACAGGAAACCTGGGAAACACAGATGTGCTTAAAATACATTTAGAGCTGGATGATTATGCTGATTATGCATGAGAAAAAGGGAATTTAGAAGGGAGGGGGGCTGCTATGTTACTGGAAATAGAGAGTAAATATGCTGATTTTCAATATTCCAGAAACAACCTCTCTCCAATTAAAAACTCTGAAGCAAGCATTTCTCAAAGTTCTTTTTTTTTTTAAATTGAAAAGTTTTATAGGAAATCTCTTTTTAATTGAGTAGGTTTACTGGCACATCTGGGAAAACCCGAATCTGAGAGTTCCGGGTTTTTCCTCAGTAAATCAAGAGCCCCAAAACCATCCCCTTAATCATCAGTCGATCACATGCTCCAAACAGTATTCGTCCCATCTCGAGACAGCATTCCAACCACTCCTTCTCCAGATGCAGGATCGTCCTGACCTTGACCGAAAGGAAGAATGGTATTTTGTCTAAAACCAATCTGTCTACAAAAATTCCCCCTCCTACTTTCCCACACAGGAGAAGGTGGCAGCGTGGAAGCTTCTGGCCTAATATGGCTTCCAAAGCTGACACTGATGATTGTTAAGTATGCCAATCTATTCATAAGCAAAGAGCAAACAGAGACCCCAGATAAGCAACACAACTTGACAAGATTAACTGATATACACCTAGGATTTGCAGTTCCCCTTTTGCCTGTAGAGCCAGCCATGACCCCTACATGACCCCATATGAATCTGGCAACATCCATTAAAATATTAAAGGACACGTTATTCCACAAGAACAGGCATCTCAATCATACCCCAAACAATGTATAAAAGCCCACCTCTCTCAACCCCATTTTGTCAGCCACCCCAGAAACATGCTTTTGTTACTAAAGTTTCTGACATCCAAATAAACAGAGATCTTTTTTTCCTTGTGGCCAGTCTCCATTTTATTTCCAGTGTCTTTCTCCTCACTTGGAACCAGACTGAATTTTTCTTTTTTTATGTTTTAGCCTCCAGTCCCCTAATCATCTTGGTTGCTCTTCACTGCACTTTTTCTAGAGACTCATCATCTTTTTTTTACATTGTGGCAGCCAAAACTGGAGGCCTTATAAAGTGGTATTAACATGTGATCTTGATTCCATCTCTGTTTATGAAGCCTATAACTGTGTTGGTTTTTTTGGCAATGGCAGCACACTGCTGGCTCATAAGAAACAAAACATCTTCCTTAAAAAAAAAACAATCTATTTGCCATTGAAAAAGTATCTTTGAGTAAACTATGTGGATAAGTTGAATTTCTACCTCCATCTCTGCTATAATGGAAGAAAGAATAATCAAGCTTTGTCATGAAGAGAAACCCCTTCTTTTGCTTTGGGGAAACAGCACTTGTTAAATACCTGCCTGTCTACATCCCACCCCCCACCCCGAATCCAGATCAACTGAAAACTGATAAATATACTCTTCAGAAGGAATTTTTATTATAGAGGTACATTTTGTTGTTAGTTGTGAAGTTGTGTCCAAGCCATCGTGACCCCATGGACAATCTTCCTCCAGGCCTTCCTGTCCTCTATCATCCTCTGGAGTCCATTTAGGCTCACACCTACTGCTTCAGTGACTCCATCCAGCCACCTCATTCTCTGTTGTCCCCTTCTTCTTTTGCCCTCCATCTTTCCTAGCATTAGGCTCTTCTCCAGCTAGTCCTTCCTTCTGATTAGGTGGCCACAATATTTGAGTAGAGATTCATTAGCCTTCTTCAAATTACAGTACCTTCAAAAATCTGCTGTTCATAATCAAAAGTGCAAGATTTTTTTGTTTTCATTGGTAATTTTACCTCTCTGGAGCTGCCAGTTATAAGTGTCTGACTCAAAACATTTTTCCTTTCTTAGCTCAATATATGCAAATATGAAATATATAAACAAAACCGCCTAGACTTTGTGTGAATTTTCAAATGTATGTTAATGGCAAAATTAGGTAATCACTCATCCTGAAGCTCTGCCCAAGCTCCTGATGTTTATATGATCTCTTCTGTATGAATACTTTTATGAGACATAAGGGAACTATTATGACTGAAGCTCTTTCCACACTCCACACATTTATGTGGCTTTTCCCTTGTATGGATTCTTTTATGTGAATTAAGTTGACTGCTATTAGTAAAGCCCTTTCCGCACTCCACACATTTATATGGCTTCTCCCCTGTGTGGGTCCTTTTATGTTTAATAAATGATGAATTTTCACGGAAGCTCTTTCCACACTCCACACATTTATAGGGTTTTTCCCCTGTGTGGATCCTCCTATGGGAAGTGAGATGACTGCTATTAATAAAGCTCTTCCCACACTGCTCACATTTATATGGCCTCTCCCGTGTGGATCCTTTTATGGCAAGTAAGCCGATTGCTGTGAGTAAAGGTCTTTCCACATTCTTGGCATTTGGTAGTACAGGGGTTTAAGGCACCCTGTTATTAACCTGGTTATTAAGACCAGCTGCCTGCAATTACTGCAGGGTTCGAATCTCGCCAAGGCTCAAGGTTGACTCAGCCTTCCATCCTTTCTAAGGTAGGTGAAATGAGGACCCAGTTTGTGGGGGCAATAAGCCGACTTTGTATAAATATACAAAAGGATGAAGGCTATTGCTGAGCACATTGTAAGCCGCCCTGAGTCTTCGGAGAAGGGCGGCATATAAATCAAATTAAAAAAAAAAATTTATACGGCCTCTCCCCCATGTGGATTCTTTTATGAACAGTAAGAGACCCATTTTCAAAGAAGCTTCTTCCACACTCTTGGCATTTATATGGCCTCTCTCCTGTGTGGATCTTTTTATGGGAATTCAGATGACTGCGATTAATAAAGCTCTTTCCACACTGCTCACATTTATATGGCCTCTCCCCTGTGTGGATCCTTTTATGGCATGTAAATTGATTGTTGTATGTAAAGGTCTTTCCACACTCCTCACATTTATATGGTCTCTCTCCTGTGTGGATCCTTTTATGTTTTATAAGCGATGCATTTTCACAGAAGTCCTTTCCACACTCCATGCATTTATACGGCTTCTCTCCTGTATGGATCCTCTTATGTGAATTAAGATTACCCTTCTGGGTAAAGGTCTTTCCACACTCTGTGCATGTATATGGCTTCTTCCCTGTGTGGTTCCATTTAGGGGAAGCAACTTGACTGCTTCTTTTGACGCTCTTTCCATATTCTAAACATTTATATGGCTTCTCTTCTGTCTGGATCATTTTATGAGATGTAAGGGACACATTTTCGGAAGAAACAGTGAAAGTTGAATTGTCTGCATATATATAATTTTCTTTTGGGCTTTGGATTGGATAGTGTTCCTTTGCATCAAATTCGATCTGGAACAGTTTTACACAATTCTCAATATATTTTTTCTCTATTTCTTCTTTTCGGGTAAAAAAGCGTTGCTTCAGAGCCTCAATGGAAGACAAACTTTGTTTCCAATTATCTGACTGATTTCTCTCATGATTTTCAAGTTCCATGTGAATTACAGGTTTCTTCATTCTGTCTCCAGCATCGATCACTTGCAGTTCTCTGGAATATTTATTCTCCTGCCCATAATTACCTGATGAGGAAAAGAGAAATAAAATGATTGTAAGGTTAAGGAAAAAGATCAAACTATAGGAACTTTCATCAGGAATTTTTCAAATGCCAGTATCTTGGAGTTTTCCCAGCTCACACTGGTAAGGTACAGAAAAGAGAATTTCTACATTTATGAGCCATACATATTTGAAAATATCTGGAACATCCTTTTTCTTCACAATTTGTCCATATTCAAATCTCACCAAGTGTCAATTCTCAGTTAAGGAAGACTCGGGTGAAACATCCAAGCAGTTATTAGGAGAAAAGCTAACGTTTATTAGAAGGGATTCAATTCCAGCAAGACCTGTGAGAACTAAATCAATTTTGAAACTCATCCTTTTCTTC
Source organism: Pituophis catenifer annectens (assembly GCF_029215685.1). Lineage (NCBI taxonomy): Eukaryota > Metazoa > Chordata > Lepidosauria > Squamata > Colubridae > Pituophis > Pituophis catenifer. The sequence continues at coordinate 3,293,950 of NW_027256882.1, forward strand.
CAACTCAAACTACCTTCCTTTTATTATTCATTTTTCTTTTGCAAAAATCATAGCTTCAGAGAAAAAACACCCATGTTGCAGGAAAAGAAACGGGACTAGACCAAGCTCTTCAATGCAGGAAAAAGTTTATTGTGCACGGTTCAAACAGTCCAAAGACCAGCAAAAAGTCTGAACGCCGATGGCTTCTTCTGGCCATGTATTTATACAGTTTAAAGGCAAAATTATTACAGAGAGTGATGCATTTCACACGTAGAAGCTGCCCTTTCATCTATCTCTGGGAAAGGAAATAACAATCTTCTTCTCACATACTCAGGTTCTCTGCTCCGGTGCTCAAGACATAACAAAAGGAGATAAGAGGCTAGGAGATGCCTCAAGGGCAATAAGGAAGCAGCACCCCTTATCCAGGGATATGCATGACATTTGGGATGCAATAAACATTAAACAACAGGATGTATCTGTTTAAGGTCAGTTTGCCCTTTTACAATTCTGTACCTACGTCAAATACCTTTTGCCAGCTTAGCACCTTGGCACGGAAGAGGCACTTCTGTCTTGACCAAAGATTTAGAATTATAATATTTGAATTTTGTCCCAATATTGGATCTTAGCCTGGCTCACCCAGGGCTCTTCTTTGAACAATAACATGTTTGTAATGGAAAAAGGCACATATCACCCTTAAACCCAAGGCTCAGGATGGATGAAACGAAAAAAATCATTAGTCCAAGAGCTGAAGAAATCACAGTCCTTCATTGCACAGATAGGGAAGCATCTGGGCTCAAAAAGCTGAAATTGGTGGAGTTGAGCATATACTCATAGCAAGGATTAATTTCTCATTGATGTGTTGAAAAACAAATGGAAATATTCAGAGGAGAAATCACACAGGATGCATTTAAGCGAAGCATCATTGACCTCTCTGAGGTCAGATTCCTTCTCTCTTCCAGGTGATGACACCTGGATGGGGATTTTTTAATAACAAACAATTGATGGGATCTTAACTACAAACTGTCTTCCTGAACACTCTGATGGCAAATTCTTACCCAGAGAGGCCACATTCTTATTATTTTCCATCATGACTTCTGAATGCAGCGCTTTTTGGTCAGGATCCAAGTGAGACCATTCCACCTTGGAGAAATACACAGCCACTTCCTCGAAGGACACAGGACCTTCCTGAATAAGGAACAAAACAAAATAGGCTTGGGGGGATTTGGAAGATCTCATTGTTTAGAAATTCCCCAAACAAAAAGGGTTTTATCAACATTTATTTTTCACATTTTTGAACCACCCATAGAAGTGATAGATGTTATACTCTTTCAATGCTATCCACTGAAAGTAATCCCAGTTTCCTATTATCCATGTCTGTCTGTGTAACTACCTAATGATATATGTATCGTCATCGATAAGTATCCATCCATCCACTTGCATATGGGCCTCGGAATCCCTAGCTCTCAGTGACATTCTTTCTAGCATTTCATCAAAGGGCTTTTGGTGTCTGTTGAAGGATCAATCCTGTCCATGCTCAACACCTCCAGGAAAGTGCTGGGAGAGGCAGCCAGAGATTTGGGTGGGTGGGGTGCCATCAATATCCAGGGACAGCACAACCTCCTTCCTCAGGTTGGAAGGAAACTGTTGGTAGTCTGAGTGATTGGCTGATCAGGAGAGAAGAAAGAGGAGAAAATTTTCTGGGTTGGATATTTCTCAGCTTTCAGAAAGCTACATAGTTTGGCCTCCAAATCCAGGCAGAAATCAGAGGATTAGAAATTATTTGCAAGCCACAAGGGCTTTGATTAATTGCTATTCCGGAACAATTTTTACTTAGAGACTTTTCTATCTAGCTATCTTTATTAGATTTTAATAGTCTGCCTTATCTTTTAATCTGATTGGCTTATTTTTCTTATTGTTGGTTGTAAACAAGGCTTTTTAAAAATGATGATGAACTCAGCATTTTCTCCTTCCGTTTCCCCCTCTTGTTTGGACTGAGATATTATCGTGTTCCAAGCAACGTACAAGATGTAGTTCAGATTCTTATTAGGAAATTGTTTTTGAAGACTAATACTTAACTCTCCTTGTGTTAATTACTCTGCCTAGTTTTCAATAATTAATTCTTCACAAAAACTTTCAAGAGATCCTGTCATAATAATTTGATTTAGAATAGGACAACACTGCTCAAACGTAAGTAAGCACACTAGCACATCAACTTGATTCCTGAGCTAAAGGAAGCTTACAAGTCTAATGAATTCATTTCCTCCACTTACTTGATTTGGAGTTTCAACCACAGTTTCAGCTCCATCATAAGGAGGAGAAAACTTCATTTGACTTGTCCCTGTGAGGGATCCAGAATTTTTAAAACACAGCATTAAAAGAATAGAAAGATGTATTCTGTATAATAGTTATCAGAGAGAAGATGAGACAGCTGGGACCCTTCTGGATAATGGAAGGACCTTTGATTACCTCCTGAGGGGTGCTGAATTGGATTTGATGTATTACTCCTTCTCTCAGCATCTCTGATCTCCCCAGTGAAGGACTTGAAGTAGGAGGAAGGAAAATAGAATTAACAGACATCACACAAAACAAAGTGGATTCTTGTTCTCTGAACACAACCACAAAGCCCCCAACATCCATCAGTGAGATTGAGTGAGGACCCAATGGAACAATGTCCTACAAGAATTGGTGGGACATCTCCACATATTATTAATGCAGAGAAGTCTGGTAGGAAGGGGTGAAGTATTCAAGCCCATTCTTTATTCCCCAAAACCTTCCTACAGCTCACCTGCAACTCAACCTGCTCCTTCTGCTCCTTCGCCTGGCTCAGGAGGAAGCCTTCTGCCAGGGCCACCACCTGGGAGCTGGTCTCTGCTCCACACTCCTGCACCCAGCTCTTCATCGGTAGGGGAAGAAGGGCCAAGAGCTGCTCCAGAACCACCAGGTCCAGCATCTGGGCTTTGGTGTGCTTTTCTGGTCTCAGCCATTGCCTACAAAATTTGTGGAGTTGACTGCAAAGTTCTCGGAGACCCTCAGCCTCCTGGTATTGGAGGCTCTAGAAATTGCAGGGCTGAACCTCTGAATAAATGATGGTTTCCTCTTCCAGGATCTTCTGCCCAGATCTTGCCCCCATCTCCCCATGGTAGCCAGACTGAAGGGCCTTTTCCAGTTCCCTCACTTGGTAAAAGTTGTCTCTCCATTTTGTCTCTGTCCTGTGAGGCAACTCCAAACAGGCCGCAAGAAACTTGTGGATCTCCAAATGCCTTTTCATTCATAGGACCCCAACCACAGCATATTATTCTGCCCTCTTTCCCCAAGAGTTCATTTTGGCTCACAAAGGCGTACAAGTGGCTTCCAGTTTGGGTATCTGAGAAGGCAAAAAGAAAATAAATCCCAACAATTAGAGAGTGGAGAATTTAACCACTGAACAACACTTATCCCCGTGGAAGGAAGAAGTACTTTACTCTGTGTATGGTACAAAACATGGAACTGACTTCCATCAAGAATTTGGAAAAACCAATAAATGCATTCCCTGTTTCTTCTTCATCACAAAGAAGGGTTTTATTTTTTTTAAACTTTGACCTCCAACCAGTGGTGGGATGTAATTTAACAACCGGTTCTCTGCCCTAATGATTTCTTCCAACAGCCAATTTGCCAAACTGCTCAAAAAGTTAACAACCGGTTCTCCCGAAGTGGTGCGAACTGGCTGAATCCCACCACTGCCTCCAACCAGATATCACACAACCTGTCAAATCCCAAACAGGTGCACAAATCATGCAGGTTTAGGTCACATCCAATGAAATGCCAGGAAATGATCCTGGCTGAGGATGCCCCATTTCCATTCCTCAAGGTCCTCACCCAACCTGCCCGGAGCCCCAAGCGGCTCATCCCAGCGCAGGGCCCAGGTCCCCCCCACCCAGCAGGGCCGGGAAGGAGGCAGTTGGAGAGGCCACCCCACTTCTCTCCCCCTCCAGAGACAGGATGGGGTCCTCGGGGAGCCTGGTGTGAATCCTGCCTCTTCCTCGCCCGGCTTCTCTCCTCCGCAAGGCCGACCCTCCCCTCCCCCCACTAGGGCTCTTCTCCAAATACGGGTAAGGGAAGGGAGCCTTCCCAGCATCCCTGCTTCCCCCTGCATGGAGAGGGCGGCTGGGGAGCATGGGATACGGGGTTGAAGCCAGAGGAAGGCCGGACGCGGGTCTCTCCCTCCTCCACCTCCCTTTGCCCGAGAAGAGCCCCCAACTCACCCGGAGCACCTCTGGATCTCCCCCCCCCCACTCTCCTGCAGCTTCGCTCCAGGGGTTGAGTAGAGCGAGTGAAAGGTCCTAGAGCGGCAAGCGTTTGTGACGTCACTCCTCCCCTGGAAAGCCAGCTGTGACCTTCGCCCACCTGTAAACCAATGGCAAAGCGCCTGGTCTTTCCTTCTCTTGGCAGAGGGCGCCCTCTGGAGGAGTCTGTGCACAGCGCCAAGATTCCCCAAAAGGGCGGGAAAGAGGAGCGCGTCTGAGGGGAAGGGAGAGGGGCAGGGATGATGGGCGTGGGAGTAGGAGGAGAGGCCCCTCTCAATGACTCCCTGTCAGACAAAGTCTCAACGTCTCCAGAGGCGGCAGTTTCTCCATCTTCCTCTCCTTCCTGTCCAGGAACTGTCTGTGGAGATGGAGAAAAATCTCTCTGAGGGGATGTGAACTCATTTCCCTCAGGAACAGCGGCCCTGAAGGCTGGGCAGAGATTGGAGGAGGCCTCAAAAGGGTCCAAATCCTGTCAGAAACAGCCGGACAGTCAGAAGACAAGGAGCAGAAGACTCTCTGGGAAACACAGCTTGTGTCTTGTGGTTGTTGAGAACTCCGGCCTGAAGGGGAGGAAGATGGAACATAGTCAGGGAAGCCACAATCTGGAAAAATTGAGATTTCTGTCAGTTTTTTAAAAATTAAATATATACAACTGCCCTTCTCAATTGCTTGGTTTTAGATGCCTAAGAATAATTGGAAACACTGAGTGACAAAGGAAATAATGCTGAAGAAAAGGAAATATTTAAAATAAACAGTTACAAAATGGAGAAATAGCTGAAACTCGTGGGTGTTCTAGAAATTTTACCTCACAGTGAGGTTCCCTGGTGGAGAAATGAAGAGAGGGGAAATGGCGTCTGTTCTCTATAACTGGACAAAAAGATGGAATTACAAAATGAAAGAAGGAAAATAGTGAATCTAGAATATAAAATATAAATACTATGAAGGAAAAAATGTTCCTCATTGTATATAGGGAATTAATAAAACAGGGAATGAATCTCAGGAAATGTGACTAGGAAAATTTAAGGCAGTGGAAATATCTTTAAATAATGAATAAATAGAATAGAATAACAGAGTTGGAAGGGACCTTGGAGGTCTTCTAGTCCAACCCCCTGCCCAGGCAGGAAACCTTACACCACTTCAGACAAATGGTTATCCAATATCTTCTTAAAAATTTCCAGTGTTGGAGCATTCACAACTTCTGCAGGCAAGTTGTTCCACTTATTAATTGTTCTAACTGTTAGGAAATTTCTCCTTAGTTCTAAGTTGCTTCTCTCCTTGATTAGTTTCCATCCATTGCTTCATGTTCTACCCTCAGATGCTTTGGAGAATAGCTTGACTCCCTCTTCTTTGTGGCAACCCCTGAGATATTGGAATAGTGCTATCATGTTTCCCCTAGTCCTTCTTTTCATTAAACTAGACATACCCAGTTCCTGCAACCGTTCTTCATACGTTTTAGCCTCCAGTCCCCTAATCATCTTTGTTGTTCTTCTCTGCACTCTTTCTAGAGTCTCAACATCTTTTTTACATTGTGGCAACCAAAACTGAATGCAAGGTTGACCTAGCCTTCCATCCTCCCGAGGTAGGTAAAATGAGGACCCGGATTGTAGGGGCAATAAGCTGACTTTGTATAAAAAAGAACACCGCTTTGGGGGGGGGGGGCAAAAGCCCTATTAAGCAGGTATATACAAAAGTATGAAGATGGTATTAACACTTCACGTGATCTTGATTCTAAATGGAGGAGAAAAAAGTGCACCGATTTTATTATAGCCAAAACTTCACCAGTCTGAAGAGTTTCCTCTGCATTTGCTGCTGACAATGTAAGAAAAAGAAATTTGGCTGTAATTAGCAAAACACAGAATTCAACCAGTAAGAGGAAAGGGGTTAAAAAGCAACTTAAAAATGTTTTCTTCAGAACCTGCTCAGGTTCCTTTTACAGGTAGTCCTCGACTTATAACCATTTGTTTAGTGACTATTCAAAATTACAATGCAAAATGTGGCTAATGACATTTTCCACACACAACCGTTGCTGTATCCACTCAGTCACATCAAAATTTAGACACTTGGCAACTGGCTCAGGTGAACACTTTTTGCGACTTTCTGGCAAGCAAAATCAATGGGGAAGCCAAATTTACTTAACCATGTTACTAACATAACAACTGGAGTGATTCACTTAACAACTGTATTAAGAAAGGTTGCAAAATGGGACAGAATTCACTTAAGTGTCTTGCTTAGCAATGGAAATTTGGGGCACAATTGTCATAAGTTGAAGACTACCTCTAACTGCTAATTTTGTAGGTCTTCTGTGCAGAAGAGGAGCCGGAGTTGCTGCCTGAGCTTGAGAAAAGTCTCTGTAACCAGGTAACACTGCTTTTGCCCCCACAGCCTCTGCTTTTTCTCAAAAGGGCTGTGCAACTTTCCAGCCCCAGAAACTCAAGAGATGGGGTCCAGTATTGAGGTATTCATCCTCCCTCTCAGCGATTGCTCATAAGCATCGACACCGATGTTCCACCTGTCTGGCCAATTGAACCATAGCTGTCGAGGTTCAGAGGCAGCTACACCCACCCTGTTCTTAGCCCAGACAAGTAATTACCAAAATGCTGACTGGCTGGGTGTGTAGGAGAATAGAAGATCAGAAAAAAAGCAAACAGAAGAGAACCACTGTATGGATTACAGATTAACAGAGTTGGAAGGAACCTTGTAGGTCATCTAGTCCAACCCCCTGCCCAAGCAGGAAACCCTACACCATTTCTGACAAATAGTAACCAATCTCTTCTTGAAAGTCTCCAGTGATGAAGCTCCCATAACTTCCAAAGGCAAGCTGTTCCTTTGCTTGATTGTTCTCATTGCCAGAAAATTTCTCCTTGTTTCTAGGTTGAATCTCTCCTTGATCAGTTTCCATCCATTATTCCTTGTCTGGCCTTCAGGTGCTTTGGAAAACAACTCGACCCCTTCCTCTCTGTGGCAGCCACTCAAATATTGGAACACTGATATCATGTCACCCCTGCTCCAGGGTGGTTCTACTTACCTTTACTACTGGTTCGCAAAAGGATCGCACGACACTGACACTGTACTCTCATACATTAAAACATACACAGACAATGTAACAGTGAATAAGCGCATCAGAGTTTACAGTAATCATAAACCCTGGATGTCAGCAGAGGTACAATCACTTCTGAGACCCCGAAACTCCACTATCAAGGCAGAAAACGAAGACAAATACAATGAGGCCAGGGCAAACTTGAGGAGAGGCATTAAGGCAACTAAATAGAAATATAAACAAAAGGTAGAGAAGCAGTTGGCAGATAATAACTCAAGACAGGTGTGGTAGGGGCTACAACATCTAACCAACTATAAGGGCAATACGATGAAAATAGCCAACGCTAAGATGATGAGATACCAAGATTTACTGAATCATGAAGGAGAACTCACTCCAAGACATCAACTCCAAAATGGCGATATAAATATTGATTGGTGGCACTACACTCAAATACACTCAAGATACAATACGGATAAAATCAAATATGGAATTGCAAAAGATCTGAACGAACTGGACAGAATTTTATTAGGAGCAGACCAGAAAATGATTACCAAAACATATAACTACCTTTTGAGAGACAAATTAATAGAAGAAACAGTTAAACATAATATGACAATGTGGGCCAGGGACATAGGACATAATATCCAATTGGCAGACTGGGAGAAATTATGGAAGCAGAACATAAAAATGACAAGAGCCACATCTTACAAGGAGAACCTCATTAAGATGTTTTATAGATGGCACTTACCACCAGCCCGACTTGCCAAAATACACCCAAACACTTCGGCGTTGTGTTGGAAATGTAAATCGAAAAAGGGGACATATTATCACACTTGGTGGAAATGTAGGAAAGCCCAACACTATTGGCAAGATATAAAAAATATTATCGAAGAAATAACAAACATTCAAATAGAAAACAGTCCAGAATTTTTTCTATTTGGCATGATAACGGCACAACATCTTAAGGAAACGAAATATCTCATCATACATATCTTGACAGCAGCAAGACTACTGTTCGCGCAAAACTGGAAATCAGACCAACTCCCATCCAAAGACAAAATCGTTGCAAAGATAACAGAGTGTGCTGAAATGGACAGATTGACGCTGGAACTCCAGGAAAAGGAAGAAAGCGAATACTATCTTGTATGGCACCAATGGTATCAATGGCTGGAAAGGAAAATCAGCAAAAATGTAGAGGACAGAAATTAGGGTAAAGACTTTCACAAGGAGATGAACCCATAAGAAATGTAAATTTGTAGTGAAAAGTTATAACATTGGAATTAGGCATTTAATAATTACTCTTTATTAAACTATATAAGCTCAATGACATATATTCTGTTGATGACAAAAACGTAAATGTAAAATGTTAGGTGGGTTTGTAGGTGGTGGGTTTTTTGTTTGTCTTTGTATTGTATTGTCTTTATATCTGTGTTTATATTTTAATAATAAAAAAAAAAATTAAAAAAAAAAAAAAAAAGAAAATAGCCAACGCTTATGCCCTGCTGGCAGAGAAGCTGACTAGCTTCTTTGCCTGCTTTGAGGTTAAAAGACCTGTCTCTGTTTTTTTTTTTTTTTTTTTTTTTAATTTGATTTATATGCCGCCCTTCTCCGGAGACTCAGGGCGGCTTACAATGCGTTAAGCAATAGCCTTCATCCTTTTGTATATTTATACAAAGTCAGCTTATTGCCCCCACAAACTGGGTCCTCATTTCACCTACCTTAGAAAGGATGGAAGGCTGAGTCGACCTTGAGCCTTGGAGAGATTCGAACCAGCAGAAATTGCAGGCAGCTGTGTTAATAACAGGGTGCATTAACCACTGTACCATCAAGGCTCTATCCCAAAGGCCCTCTAACCTCCAGCCATTCACCTTGCAAGAACATCAAGTGAGAGCTGTTCTGAAGGCCGTATATCCCAACAAAGCTGCAGGTCCAGATGGGGTGCTGGGGAAAGTGGTAAAAACTTGCTCTGACCAATTAACAGGAGTCCTGCAAGGATTTTTATCATCTCCCTGCAACTGGCTAGAGTTCCATCATGCTTGAAAGCAGCCACAATTATCCCAGTTCTGAAGAAAGCAGCCATAAACAGCCTGAATGACTATAGACCCATTGCACTGACATCTATAGTGATGAAGTGCTTTGAGAGACTGATCCTACAACACTTCAGGTCCTGTCTTACACCAAATTTCGATCAACACCAGTTTGCTTATAGAAGCAACAGGTTGATGGGACGCCATCACCGCTGTTCTACATATTGCACTGAGATACCTTGACAAATCTGGGAATTATGTCAGAATGCTTTTTATAGACTATAGCTCGGCCTTTAATACCATCTTACCAGGCATTCTCATTGAAAAGCTGACCTGAATTTCCCTCCCCTCACTTGTGACTGGATCAAAGACTTCCTGACGGATCATCCACAAACAGTACGCACTGGGTACTTTACATCTTTCACCCTGAAGCTCAGCACAGGCTCCCCTCAGGGCTGTGTGCTCAGCCCCTACCTGTACTTGCTGTATACACATGACTGCATATCCTCTGATCCATCCAACACCATAATAAAGTTTGCAGATGACACAATGGTGCTGTGCCTTAAAACTGGAAGGGACAAATCAGCATACAGGGAAGAAGTTCAGAAGCTATCCACATCGTGTTCAAAAAACAACCTACATCTAAACACTAGCAAGACAAAGGAGATGGTGCTGTATTTCCAGAAGCTGTTGTGACTCCGACCCCCGAGCCTGTCTTATCGGAGGGAGAAGACTCCGAAGGTGAAGGAGAGGAGTTGGCCAGGCCTCCCTCTCCAGGACCCTCCTCTCTGGCAATGCCTCAGGTGTCTCCCGAAGGAGAAGAGATTGGCCAGGAGCCAGGTATCTCCGAACAGTCGCAGTCGGACAGTGACAGAGATAAGTCTTGGCTGGATCCATGCCAGCGTCGGAGAGACAAGCGCACGCAGCAGAAAAGAAGGTGTGCCAGAGATTAAGCTGAGTCACTGGACCACACCCCACAGGGGATAAAAGGGGGTGTGGTGGCCATTCAGGCTCTGTGACAGACAAAACTAAACAACTAGCGAGCCGCATTGTATCTCTGAAACTACATTATCTGCCTGCCTTGGATTTAATATGGACTGGACTTTTTTTTTTTTTAATTTGATTTATATGCCGCCCTTCTCCGGAGACTCAGGGCGGCTTACAATGCGTTAAGCAATAGCCTTCATTCTTTTGTATATTTTATACAAAGTCAGCTTATTGCCCCCACAAACTGGGTCCTCATTTCACCTACCTTAGAAAGGATGGAAGGCTGAGTCAACCTTGAGCCTTGGAGAGATTCGAACCAGCAGAAATTGCAGGCAGCTGTGTTAATAACAGGGTGCACTAAACCCCTGTACTATCAAGGCTCTTGACTTGACAATTCTGTGGCTTTGTGTATTTGTTTTGATTTATCTGATGGAGGAGGAACACCTCCCTCTGTGATTAAAGTTCTTGGCAAGCAGCTACTGGGTTGCTGCCAATCCTGTTATCGAAGGAATTTATTGTCTGCAAGTTTTATTTAACCCCTGGCTGACTGTTTGTGTGCGTGTGTGAGACGGGGACAGAACAGAAGCAAAGAGAGGAACCTGCCCCACTGTATAACAAGGGGGGCCATGTGGAGAGGGTCTCCTCTTTTAAATTCTTGGGAGTGCTCATTAGTCAAGACCTCACCTGGAAAAACAACATGTCCCTGGTGGATAGTAAGGCTCAACAGAACATAGAATCCTGTGGAAAAATCAGGTGGAACAATGGCTGTATAACAATATGGTATACTGGTTTAACAGCTGTGGACAGGAAGGCACTACAGAAAGTGATTAATTTGGCACAAGAAACCATTGGTTTCCCCCCTAACACCACTGGATGACATTGCCAGGTCTTGCTGTTTCAGCAGAGTAAGGAAGATACTTAGGGATGATTCACAACCTGGCCAGTGTCTCTTTTCACTTTTACCATCAGGCAGAAGACACAGAAGTCTGGACAAACTGGTTTAAAAACAGCTTCTACCCATGAGCTGTTAGACTCCTAAACACAATATAGCACCACAGATTAATATGATGAAGTTCACTGGTGCCAGTGTAGTATGTAATATGTATATACCATGATATAAAATCAAACACCAGAGTAATATACATGTTGCACAGAATATGATGTACATATGGAAATGTATGACTAATTTTTCCCTCTAACTACTTGTATAAAGATCCTTTATATCAGTGATGGCTAACTTTTTTGACATTGCATGCCAAAAGCTGGGGGAGTGCGGGGTAGTCACGCGTGCGCGTGCCCACACCCATAATTCTAGGTGCCGCCCCCCCATGCATGCGCACGCGATCCCATGCTCCCCCCCCCCACTTTTGGCATGTGATAGCATGGTGGGCACGGTAGGCCTGTTTTTTGCCCTCCCCAGGCTCCAGAGGCTTTCTAGGAGCCTGGGGAGGACGAAAACAGCCTTCCCCACCCCACTGGAGGCCTTCCAGAGGCCGGAAACAGCCCGTTTGCCAACTTCCAGTGGGCCCAGAAGGCCCAAAAATCAGCTGGCCAGCACGCACAGGCATGCTGGAGCTGAGCTTGGGCAACGCTCGCGTGCCCAATATTATGGTTACGCGTGCCATAGGTTCGCCATCATGGCTTTATATTATTCATGTTGTCTTGTATTCTTGTATGGACTGAACCTGTAGAGGCTAAACCAATTTTGTTGTATGCATGATGTACAATGACCATTAAGGCTTTGAACTTTATGAAGATATTGAAGAATACTGGTCCTAAGACTGAACCTTGTGGTACCCCACTGCTTACTTCCCTCCATGTAGACATAGACCCATTAAGGACTACTTGTTGAGTACGGTTTGTCAGCCAGTTATAAATCTATCTGGTGGTGATGCTATCTATCCCACTTTTTTCTACCTCACGAAGAAATAAGTTGTGGTTTACTTTGTCAAATGCCTTGCTGAAGTCTAAGTATATTATGTCCACAGTATTTCGCTGATCTAATTTAGTCACTATTTTGAAGAATGAAATAAGATTGGTTCGGCATGATCTGTTTTAACAAACCCATGCTGACTGCTAGTTATTACTTTACTCGTTTCTAGATGTTGGCAGATCTGTTTTTTTATTATCTTTTCCAGTATCTTCAGGAGTATTGATGTTAGGCTGATTGGTCTGTAGTTTCCGGGGTCTCTCTCTTTTTTTTTTTTTTTTTTTTTTTTTTTTTTTTTTGAAGATTGGAACCACATCAGCTCTTTTCCAGTCCTCTGGTAGTTCCCCGGTGCTCAAGGATTTTTGAAAGATGTGATATAGTGGTTCTGAGATGACATCTGCTAGCTCCTTTAGAACTCTGGGATGTAATCCGTCAGGTCCCAGTGATTTGTATTCATTGAGATCAGACAGGTGTTCTCTTACTATTTTTTTTTTTTTTGCTTATTTTAACTTTTGTTTCTAGTCTGTCTTTTACAGTTTTTTTTTTTTTTGGTAGGTTGGACTATTGTTTCTTTTTGCATGAAGACCAATGCAAAGAATGAGTTAAGCAGCTCTGCTTTCCTTCTGTTGCCTGTTACTTCTTGCTGTTTTCTTTCGTTAGTGGACCGACTGCTTCCTTGATTTTTTTCTTGTTATTTATATATTAGAAGAAACTTTTTTTATTGTTATTATCTTTGACTTTTGTTGCAAGTTTTTGTTCATTCTCAGCCTTTGCTTTCCTGACTTCATCTTTGCAGATTCTAGCTATCTGCTGATATTCTGCCTTAGTTGTGTTTCCCTCTTTCCATTTTTTGTACTTGTCCTTTTTCTCTTTCAATTCGTCAAAGAGATCTTTTTGCAGCCATACTAGTTTTTTCTTAGATTTCTTATTTTTCTTTGTCAGTGGTATTGTGATGGTCTGGGCTTTTATGATCATATTTTTCAGTTTCCCAAGATTTTTGAGTTGTTTTCCCCTTAAGGATTTTCATCCAAGGAATCTTTCCCAAGATTTCTCACTGAGTTTATTAAAATCAGCTCTTTTAAAATCTAAGACTCTGGTATCATTATGTTCTATTGCTTGTGTTTGTGTTATGTTGAATTCTAGTATGACATGGTCACTCTCACCCAAGGTTCCTGCAATTTCAACTCCCTCTATCACTTCTCTGTTTGTAAGAATTAAGACTAGTATGGCTGTCCCTCTGGTTTCCTCCTTTACCGTTTGGACAACAAAGTTGTCAGCTAGGTTGGTTAGGAACTTACCGGTATTTGATTGCTCACTTGGTGCAGAATTAATCTTCCAATTGATGTCAGGGTAATTGAAAGAAATTGAAGGAACTAACATATGTTTGTTACTTGGTTAGCAACTATTTCAGGCAGGCAAGAGAGATATCAGTCAACTGCCAGCATTGCAAGCTGCTGTGAGCAGTATATCCTGATGAAATTCTTGCCTGGAGCTGGGCCGCACTTGGAAAAGCAACCACATTGAGATAACTCATCCCAACCAGTGGGAGAATTTTGGCTGAGCAAAGAATGCATGCCACTTTCAGGACTTTCAGCCTTTTCCTTGGATGGAGTATTCAAACATTGATTATTAAAGACCTATTTAGGTGGCAAAATCAACTTGCAAGGCTTAGGAAGGGGGAGCTAACTCAGAGCCATAATCAGCTGCTGGAGAATGCATGTGCACTGTGTACATTTTCATGTTTTAGTAGTTTTTAATGCAAACAAGGGAAATAAAAATTTATACATCAAGTGAGTAATCAAACCATTGATATTTAGTTTTAAAACTAATTTAGACCTTTCCCTTTTTTCCCCTCAAAAAAGGGTTGGGAAGATCCTGGAAAAATAATCAAGCAACAGATCTGCAAACATCTAAGAGCAAGCAAGAAGATATAGCAAGAAGCCAACATGTGTTTGTCAAAACCCATGTTTTCTTAGACCATGGTCTGTATTACCTACATGAAGGGCCACTGGCAAGGAATGGATTGCACTTCACAAGAACTGGAAAGAATACATTCAGAAAACAACTGGCTCATCTTATCAAAAGGGCTTTAAACTAAAATTGAGAGGGGAGGACGGCCAATCTTCATGACCTTTAGAACCTAATTCCAAACAAAAGCCACTAGATATCCAATCATATAAAGAGGTAAAGAGTAACGCGAAAGAAGAAAGAAAATAAGAAAAATTTAATGAAGTAGAGAGGATGGAAATTCCAGTTACAAAGTCGGAGACATAAGAAACATACCCAAGACCCATAAAGGCCTCAAATGCTATACAATTACACTCAAAGTTTAGGGAACAAACAAGGTGAACTTGAAGTATTAATACATGAAGGTAGATATGATATAGTTGCCATTACTGAAACTTGGTGAGATGAAACTCATGACTGGAATACACGGATGGAAGAATACAAATTATTCAAAAGAAACAGACCTAAGAAAAGACGAGGTGGAGTTACATCCTACAATGCATTCAGAAAGTATTCCGACCCCCTTCACTCTTGTCAGTTTTGTTATGCTGCAGTCTGCTTCTACAGTTGTTGAAATTCATTTTTCCCATTAATCTACACTTAGAACCCCATAATTACAAAATGAAAACATTTTATAAATGTCTAGAACATGATAGAAGTATTCCAATATTTGAGGGGCTGCCACAAAGGAGAAGGGGTCAACTTATTTTCCAATGCAACCAGAAGGCAAGACAAGAAACAATGGATGGAAACTAATCAAGGAGAGAAAGAACCTGAAATTAAGAAATTTCCTAACAGTGAGAACAATTAACCAGTGGAACAGCATGCCTTCAGAAGTTGTGGCTGCTTTATCACTGGAGGTTTTTAAGAAGAGACTGGACAGTCACTTGTCTGAAATGGTATAGGACTGTGATGGCAAACCTACGGCACGTGTGCCACAGGTGGCACACAAAGCCATATCGGTAGGCACACGAGCTTGATTTTCAGACCTTCTGGGCCCACCGGAAGTAGGGAAACAGGTTGTTTTCTGGCTCTGGGGGTGGGGAAGGCCCGTTTTTCTCTCTGCCCAGGCTCCAGAGGCTTTCTAGGCGCCTGGGGAGGGCGAAAACGGCCTCCCTCCCCGGAGGCCGGAAATGGCCCACTTCCATGCCAAACAAATCTTATTTCATTCTTTGACAAACTAATTTAGTGGACCAGCGAAATGCAATTGGACATTGTATAGATTACAGTAACACATTTGACAAAGTAGACCACAACCTACTTCTTGTCAAGCTAGAAAAGTGTGGGATAGACAGCATCACCACACATGGATTTGTAACTGGCTGACAAACCACACTCAACGTGTAGTCCTTAGTGAAATTACATCTACATGGAAGTAAAACAGGGAAAAACGGGATGCTCGGAGGGTTTGGGAGGCCTGCAGAGTGCTCCTGGAGGCCAGGGAATGCAAAAATTTCTTGTTTACCTCTTCAAAATCTTAGTGTGTCTTATAGTCTGAAAAATATGGTAATGAGTGGAACAACCTCCAGAAGTTGTAAATGCTCCAACACTGGAAGTTTTTAAGAAGAGATTGGATAACCATTTGTCTGAAGTGATGAAGGGTATCTTGCCTAAGCAGTGGCAAGATACCCTACATTTTTTTTTTATTCTATTCTATTTTCCAAGGCATTAGAAGGCAAGACAAGAAACAATGGATGGAAACTAATCAAGGAGAGAAGCAACTTACAGCTAAGAAGGAATTTCCTAACAGTAAGAAAACAACCAATGCAACTTGCCTTCAGAAGTTGCATAGCATAAAAAGACAAAATAAGGCCCCAATGCTTGAAGGAAGTTTTTTGCACATGTTTGGAGGGTTTTATCATCATTCTGGCTCCTTTTGAGGGAGGAATACTTCAGTCTGCAGCTCTTTTCACACACACTATGGTGATATGTATGTGACAATTTTCACATAGTGTAATCAAAGGCCTTCGACAGAAAAAAAAGTTTTGATGCTTCTGCTTGAGTGATACTGCTTGACTCGGGTCTCAGTTCTACACAATGGATACAAATCAGATTATTTCTTGGTATCTTCACATTCCAGAGACTGTTCCCCTTCTGATTGTGGTCAAAAGGGTATCAGGTTTCGATGACAGGATTTAAATAGTTTCCTGAAATATTTTTCTTAATTTCACATTATTTTATTTTAACCCCTACTGATTTCCAAAGGTCTTCCTTCTTATTTGATTATTTGCAATTATCAGCACAATCAAGTTATCTTTATTCTCATTCTCCTGAATATCCTCAATTTGGGACAAAGAGGAGGGAGGGAGGAAGGAAGGAAAATCTACAAGCAATTTAAAGCATAAATCCTCTTAGTTGTCATTTTTTAATTCAGTATCACAATCAACTGAACAATTGAATCTCTCTGCATACTTTGATGGAACTTACGTTCCCTTTTGAGTATAAGATTCTTTCAGACCTCAGAATATCGCTGTGCTATTTCTATTTTTTTTCCCAGTGGAAAGAGAATTTAGAGCCATCTGACAAAATGAATATATTAAGAAACAAGAAAGGGAGGGGAAAACAATTG
Organism: Pituophis catenifer annectens; assembly: GCF_029215685.1. Taxonomy (NCBI): domain Eukaryota; kingdom Metazoa; phylum Chordata; class Lepidosauria; order Squamata; family Colubridae; genus Pituophis; species Pituophis catenifer. The sequence continues at coordinate 3,310,769 of NW_027256882.1, forward strand.
TAAGACTAGGCAAAAAGAGGGAAAAATTAAATTATGGGGAGCAATATTGGATCAATTGAATTTTTATCTCCATCTGTGCTATAGTGGAAGAAAGATGAACAAATTTGTCCTGAAGAGATACACCTTCTCCTGCCTGGGGAAGCAGCAACTGTTAAATATCTGCCTGGTCACATCCCTCACGGAATCAAGATCAATTAAAAATGGATGAAAATACACTTCAGAAAAAAAGATTTTCATTATTAAGTATAGTAGCATTTGCCATCTTCAAATTAAAGTATCTTCAAAAATCTACTGTTTATAATTAAGTGCCTGTTGTTTTTGTTTTCATTGGTAAGTTCATCTCTCTGGAGCTGCCATATATACAGGTCTGACTCTTTTCCTAAATCAGTATACACAAAAATGAAAGGCATAGATTTAACTAACAAAGCCTATGATTTTGTCTGTGTATTGTCCGCCAAATTTATCTGTTTACGGCAAAATTCCTCAGTTTTATATGGTTTCTCTTCTGTATGAATTCTTTTATGAGACGTAAGGGAACCGTTATGAGTGAAGGTCTTTCCACACTCCAAACATTTGTATGGCTTTTCCCCCGTGTGGATTCTTTTATGTGAATTAAGATGACTGCTATTAGTAAAGCCCTTCCCACATTCCACACATTTATACGGCTTCTCCCCTGTGTGAATCCAGTTATGGGAACTAAGTTGACTGCTATGAGTAAAGGTCTTTCCACACTCTCTACATTTATATGGCTTCTCCCCTGTATGGATCCTTTTATGTTTCATAAGGGATGAATTTTCACCAAAACTCTTTCCACATTCTGTGCATTTATATGGTTTCTCCCCTGTGTGGATCCTTTTATGTACAGTAAGAGGCCCGTTTTCGCAAAAGCTCTTTCCACATTCTTGGCATTTATACGGTCTCTCTCCTGTGTGGATCCTTTTATGGGAAGTGAGATGACTGCTGTTGGTAAAACCCTTTCCACACTGCTCACATTTATATGGCCTCTCCCCTGTGTGGATCCTTTTATGGCAAGTAAGCTGATTGCTGTGAGTAAAAGTCTTTCCACACTCTTTGCATATATAGGGCCTCTCCCCTGTGTGGATCCTTTTATGTTTTATAAGTGATGCATTTTCACAGAACCCCTTCCCACAGTCCATGCATTTATACGGCTTCTCCCCTGTATGGATCCTCTTATGGGAATTAAGATTACCCTTCTGAGTAAAGGTCTTTCCACACTCTGTGCACGTATATGGTTTCTTCCCCGTGTGGATCCATTTATGGGAAGTAACTTGACTGCTTCTTCTGAAGCTCTTTCCACATTCCAAGCATTTATACGGCTTCTCTTCTGTCTGGATCATTTTATGAGATGTAAGGGACGCATTTTCAGGAGAAGCAGTGGAAGTTGAATTGTAATGTTTCCAACTGTCTCTGCATATATACTCTTCTTTTTGGCTTTCGTTTGGATAATATTCATTTACATCTAATTTGACTTGGAACAATTTTACACTGTTTCCAATATATTTTTTCTCTATTTCTCCTTGTTGGGCAAGAAAATCTTGCATTGGAGCATCAGTGAAAGACGAGCTTTCTTGTTTCCAATCTCTTGACTGTTTTGTCTCATGATGTTCAAGTTCCATTTTAATCGCAGGTTTCTCTATTCCATTCCCAGGATTGGTTGCTTGGAATGGTTCTCTGGAATCTTTATTTTCCTGCCCATTATTACCTTCAATGGAAAAGAGAAATGAAAGCGACAGCAAGATTAGGGAAAAAAAATCAAAGTGTATAAAGCCATATTAATTTCCTTCTCTGCATCATCAGGAGCAGGGCAAATTTTTTTTTCCTTCTCCCACCCAGGACATGACATCTGGATGGGGTTTTTTAAAAAAAAGAAATAGCTGATGTTATCTAATTAAAGAATGTCTTCCTAAACACTGATTGGGGAGTACCTAACGCTTACCCAGAGAGACCACATTCCTATGGTTTTCCAGCATGACTTCCCAATGCAGCTCTTTTTGGTGAGGGTCCAGTTGAGACCACTCCTCTTCAGAGAAATACACAGCTACCTCTTCAAAGGACACAGGACCCTCCTGAACAAGGAAAAAAAATAAAAAGAACAAAACAGACCTGGGAGGATTTGGAAGACCTCTGTTATTATTTAGAAATTGCCAAAGCAAAGATAGCAAAAGGTTTTATCAACATTCATTTATTTTTCACATTTCTGAACTGGCCATCCACATGATTCTGTGGTATTCTAAATGTCATTCAGCGAAACTAGCCCGTTTCTTTTTGGATTGAATTATCTATGTCTTTGTGGATGTCTGTCTAATTATCTACTGTATGTATATCCATTGTCAGATGTTACATCTTTTCTATCCTGCTCTACGGAGTAGAGAGTTGGTCTCTGATAAAAAAACATTTGAAGAAACTAGAAGCATTTGAAATGTGGATTTACAGACGGCTGTTACATATAAACTGGGTTAACAAAATCACAAATAAGGTGGTGATAGCAAAGGGAAAGCAAAGGGAAATCATCAAAACCATTAAAAAGCAAAAGTCAGAATATTTTTGACATGTGATGCGACACCCAGAAAAATTCAGCATCCTTCACTTAATCCCAGGGGTGAAATAAAAAAATTTCCCCTACTGATTCTGAGGGCGTGGCTTGTTGGGGGAGGTCATGTGACTGGGTGGGCGTGGTCAACTCAACATCACTCACATAGAGGGGTTCCTCACCGGCCCCTCCCCTCCCAGCTCCTCCTTGTCATGAATGGCAGGAAAATGGGGAGGGGAATATTCCTGCCTACCATCCTTCTCTCAGTCTGTGCTGAGATTAAGGAATGGATGACAGGCAAGAAAATCCCTTTCCCCATTTTCCTGCCTTTCACAAAAACGGCTCCATTCCAACTGCTCCCCCCCCGTCCCCCTCCCTCCTGGGGACTACTTTAAAAGGGACAGGCTGCAGCAGCTCCATTGTGAATGGAAGGAGAAAAGTTAGCTGTATTTAACATTGAATTCTGTGGCAGAGAGAATGCTAACTTTTCTCCCACCATTCAGAATGGATGTGCTGTTCCCTTTATGGTTCCCTCCTGGCCCCCTCCCTCCTGGGGACTACCTTAAAGGGACAGGCTGAAGCAGCTCCGTTCTGAATGGAGGGAGAAAAGTTAGCATTCTCTCTGCTGCATTTAACATTGAATTCTGTGGAATATCGAGCAGCCGGAAGAGATGAGCGATGACTGGCTGGGCGTGGTTGGGTGGGGCCAACGAGAGGTAATTACTACCGGTTCGGCGAACTGATGCCCATAATCCCTAGAGGTTCGCCCAAACCGGTAGCATTTGACCCCTGCTTAATCTTCCAAGAAAAGATTGAAGGCAAACAAGGTCCAGGCAGAAGAACATCATGGCTTCAAAACATAAAGGACTGGTTTGGACAAAACTCAGCAGCACTTTTTCATGCGGCTGTTGACAAAAATAGGATCGCCAACGTCTGATGACAGACATGACACAAGAAGATGATGATGCAACCACCATCAAAGACTCTCAGCATGTGGACAGAATCAACTTGCAGATCTTGGTGACTCCAATCCTTCCTGTGTTTGCAGAAGGAAACGAGAGGGGAACATTCTTTCTAACATTTCAGCAAACAGCTTTTGCTGTCCTCTGAAGGACCAGTCTGAGTGATTGACTGAACAGGAGAGAACAGGAGAAAATTCTCTGGGTTGGACATTTCTCACCTTTTGAAAAGCTTTCAAATGCTTTCAAATCCAGGCAAAAATCAGAGGGTTAGAAATTAACTTTGCAAGCCACAAGGGCCTTGATAATGTGCTATTTCAGGACAATTTTTACTTAAGAGACTTTTCTATCTGACTACTTTCTTTAGATTGTAATAGTTTGTCTTATCTTTTAATCTGATTGGCTTATTTTTCTTGACTGGTTATAAACAAGTCTTTTTAAAAATGGTGATGTGCCAGTGTATTTATTTATGTTTGATCTGCTTTGCCCAATTCCAAATTTTATTTTATTTTATTTTTTTATTTTATTTTATTTTTATTTTAATTTGATTTATATGCCGCCCTTCTCCAGAGACTCAGGGCGGCTTACAATGCGCTAAGCAATAGCCTTCATCCTTTTGTATATTTTATACAAAGTCAGCTTATTGCCCCCACAAACTGGGTCCTCAATTTACCTACCTTAGAAAGGATGGAAGGCTGAGTCAACCTTGAGCCTGGCGAGATTCGAACCTGCAGTAATTGCAGGCAGCTGGTCTTAATAACAGGGTGCTTTAGACCACTGTACTACCAAGGCTCTTATAAATGAAAGAATTGTGAAAAGAATAGTTCTCTTGAAGGGTTTTGGGAAGAATTAATTCTTGAAAATTAGGCAAAATAATTAGCACAAGGAGAGTACTGGTCTTAAAATATGATTTCCTATTAGAAATCATAGAGCCTTGATAGTACAGTGGTCTAAGCACCCTGTTATTAACACAGCTGCCTGCAATTTACTGCTGGTTCGAATCTCTCCAAGGCTCAAGGTTGACTCAGCCTTCCATCCTTTCTAAGGTAGGTGAAATGAGGACCCAGTTTGTTGGGGCAATAAGCTGACTTTGTATAAATATACAAAAGTATGAAGGCTATTGCTTAACGCATTGTAAGCCGCCCTGAGTCTCTGGAGAAGGGCGGCATATAAATTAAATTAAAAAAAAAAAAGAAGAGTTACAAATAATCTTGTTTCTTGGTCACAAACACAATAATCCAGTCCAGACAAAAGGAGACTGCTGGATATATCCGCTTGATTCCTAAGTAAAAGGAATACAAGTCTAATCAATTAATTCCCCAACTTACTTGATTTGGAGGTTCAACCATAGTTTTAGATTCACAATTAGGAGTAAACTTCATTTGATTCCTCTCTGTAAGGGATACAGAATTTTAAAATCAATAATGAAGGGAACATAATTTTTAAAATTATTTTAACATTTTCAAATTGTTTAAAATAAATAATAAAGGGAACATAAATGACTTAGATGAGGGAATAAAAGGAGAACTCATCAAATTTGCACATGACACTAAGCTGGCAGGAATAGCCAACACCCCAGAAGACAACTCAGGATCCAAAAAGATCTCGACAGACTTAAACAATGGGTCCTAGCCAACAAAATGAAATTTAATGTGGAGAAAAGCAAAGTTTTACACCTGGGCAGGAAAAACCAAAGGCATAAGTACAGATTAGGCAAAATACGGCTCAAAAACTGTGAGAGGGACCTTGGGAGTCTTAGTGGATGATTAAACATGAGTCAGCTGTGTGCGGCAGCAGCCAATAAAGCTAATACAATCAATCCTTGGTTGTATGAACAGAGGCATAGAATCAAAATATTAGTACCGCTTTATAAAGTCACTACAGACGGGAGGTTGAACAACTAGCCTTGTGGTGCGACCGGAACAATCTGGAACTGAACACACCCAAAACTGTAGAAATGGTGGTAGACTTTAGGAGAAACCCTTCCATACTTCCACCTCTTACAATACTAGACAACACAGTATCAACAGAAGAGACCTTCAAATTTCTAGGTTCCATCATATCTCAAGACCTAAAATGGACACCTAACATCAAAAACGTCATCAGAAAAGCACAACAGAGAATGTTCTTTCCTGTGCCAACTCAGGAAGCTCAAATTTTTCAAGGAGCTGCTGATACAGTTCTATAGAAGAAGTATTGAGTCTGTCATCTGCACCTCTATAACTGCCTGGTTTGGTTCTGCAACCCAACAAGATAGACACAGACTTCAGAGGATAATTAGCACTGCAGAAAAAAAACAATTGCAACCAATCTGCCTTCCACTGAGGATCTGTATACTGCACAAATCAAAAAGAGGGCTGTGAAAATATTTACAGACCCCTCACATCCGGGACATAAATGGTTTCAACTCCTACCCTGAAAACAACGCTATAGGGCACTGCACACCAAGATACAAGAACAGTTTTTTCCCCGAATGCCATCACTCTGCTAAACAAATAATTCCCTCAACACTGAGGGAACACTCAACACTGTCAAACTATTCACATTAGGCTGCATTACTATTGCCATTGGTCTTCTCATCATTCCTGTCACCCATCTCCTCCCACTTGTGACTGCATGACTGTAACTTTGTTGCTTGTATCCTTGCGACCTATATTGATATTGATGGTTTCCTAGTATGATTTGATTGCTTATTGCACCGTATGACTGTCACTGAGTGTTGTGCCTTGTGATTCTTGACGAGTGTATCTTGTCTTTTTATCTACCAAAGACAAATTCCTTGTGTGTCCAATCACACTTGGCCAATAAAGACTTCTATTCTATTCTATTCTATTCTATTCTATTCTATTCTATTCTATTCTATTCTATTTTATTCTATTCTATTCTATTCTATTCTATTCTATTCTCAAAAAAGATGTTGAGACCTTGGAAAAAGTGCAAAGATGATTAAAGGCCTGAAGACTATACCATATGAAGAACCATTGCAGGATTGGGGTTTGGCTAGTCTAGAGAAAAGAAGGACTAGGGTAGACATGATAGCAGTATTCCAGTATTTGAGAGGCTGCAACAAAGGGAAGAGGGTCAATTTATTTTCCAAAGCACCTGAAAGCAGGACAAGAAACAATGGATGGAAACTAATCAAGGAGAGAAGCAACCTGAAATTGAGAAGAAACTTCCGAACACTGAGGACAATTAACCAGTGGAACAGCTTGCATTCAGACATTGTGGGTGCTTCATCACTGGAGGCTTTTAAGAAGAGACTGGACAGTCATTTGTCTGAAATGGTATAGGATCTCCTGCTTGATCAGGGGGCTGGACTAGAAGACCTCCAAAGTCCCTTCAAGCTCTATTCTGATTCTGATTCAGAATAATAAAATACACAGAAAAGATGAGACAACAGGGATCTCTTTGGAAAAGAGAAAACCTTCAATTACCTCCTGAGGTGTTCTGACTTGGATCATCCTGAGGAATCCTCCTAAAAAACAGCTCCTGAGGAGGATTTGATGAATTCCTCCTTCCCCCACAGTCTCTGATCTCCACAGCAAAGGACTTGAAATAGGAGGAAGTAAAAAAGAAGAATTAACGGACATCACGCAACAGGAACTGAATTCTTGTTCTCTAAACACAACTTCCAGTGTACATCAATGAGGTTGAGTAAGAAATCCCAAATCTATCTTCTAGAATGGACAATGGGATAATATCCTACAAGATCTAATGAAACAACTCCACATATTTTGAATGCCAGAGAGATCTGGGAGGGAGGGGTGAAGAATTCAAGCACACTTTTCAATCCTGTCAAACCCTTCTGAGCTCCCAGGAGAAGAGAAGACCTCCTACCTGCAACTTGACCTGCTCCTTCTGCTCCTCTGCCTGGCTCAGGAGGAAGCCTTCCACCAGGGCCACCGCTTGGGAGCTGGTCTCTGCTCCACACTCCCGTACCCAGCTCTCCATCCGGAAGGGCAAAAGGGCCAGGAATTGCTCCAGAACAATGAGATCCAGCATCTGGGCTTTGGTGTGCCTTTCTGGTTTCAGCCATCGCCTACAAAAGTCGTGGAGTCGGCTGCAAAGCCCTCGGGGACCCTCAGCCTGCTGATATTGGATGCTCCTGAAGTTCAAGGGCTGAACTTCTGAACGGACGATGGTTTCTTCCTCCAGGATCTTCCGCCCAGTTCTTGCCCAGATCTGCGGACAGCTCGCAGAAGCACCTTTTCTCTCACCACGGGCTAAAGGTTGTCTCTCCATCCTTTTTCTGTCCCGTAAAGCAACCCCAAGGAATCCAAGGAATCTTGTGGATCTCCAAACACCTTTCATTCACGGGACCGTTTCTGTTGCCGCAGGACTGACCACAGCAGGTTATTCCAACTCTCTTTGCCCAAGAGATAATTTTGGATGTAGGGGAAGAGATTACAAGTGGCTTCCAGTTTGGGTATCTGAAATTGCGGGGTGGGAGGATTCAACAACTAGAACTGGAAGAATTTAGCCACTGAACAACAACCACGCAACCTGCCCTGAGCTTAAATGGATCAGCAGGAGTCTCTTCCAGCCCCTGGCGCGAATCCTGCCTTGCCCAGCTTCTCTTCTCTCTATGCAAGGATCTGCAAGGCCAATTCTAATCACGGGGCGGGAAGGGCCACCCCAGACCCCCGCCGCCTCCTGGGAATCTCCGGTTCTTCCGGGTGACAAGGCAGCTGCTCCGGAGCTCCAGCCCCGCCTGTTGTTTCCATGGAGAGGGCGGCTGGGGAGCATAGGACCCGGGGTTGAAGCCGGAGGAGGGCCGGGCGCAGGCCTCTCCCTCCTCCGCCTCCCTTTGCACTGGAGGAGCCCCCACCTCACCCGGGGCACGTCTGGATCTCCCCCCGCCAGACTCTCCCGCAGCCTCTCCGCCTCCTGCGGAGCCCCGGGGGTTAAGGAGACCGAATGCGGAGTCCTAGAGCGGCAAGCGTTTGTGATGTCACTCTCTTCGCAGCCTCCTCTGTGATTTTCGCCTCCAGTGGGCCAATGGGGAATCGCCTGGAGTTCCTTTCTCTTGGCAGAAAACGCCCCCTGGTGGATTTTGCATACATTTACAGGATTCCCTGCAAAGCGCGGGAAAAGAGCAGCGTAGAGATGATGAGCATGGGAGTAGGAGGAAGGTCCCTTTCAATGGTTCCCTCAGACAAAGGTTTTGTCGCCTTCAGAGGCAGCAATTTCTCCCTCTCCTTCCCGTCCGGAATCATCTGTGGAGATGGAGAAAAATTCTCTCTGGAGGATTTGATCTCGCTTCCCTCAAGAACAGCCACTCTAAAGTCTCAGCAGAGATTGGAGAAGGCCTCAAAATGGGCCAACTCCTGTCAGAAATGGACCGGCTGTCAGAAGACGAGGATCAGGAACCTCTTGGAAACCCAGCTTGTGTCTCGCAATTGAAGGGGAGTTAGATGGGATACAGCAGGAAGGCCACAATGAGGAAAATGATTGGTTTTTTTATTGATTTGTCTTTTATTTCTTTAATTCAATACATACAGGTGCCTTTCCCAAATTATTCACTCAGCCTCCCAGCGAAGGGGGGACCAGAAAGAACAGACAACCCTCCAGCTTCTTCTGATGAAAGAAAAGAAAGATTGCCCTCCACTGGGCCAATAGGGAAGCACCTGAAGTTCCCTTTTCTTGGCAGAGAATGCCCCTTGGTGGATTTGGTGCAAAGTACCAGGATTCTAGAAAGGACGGGAAAGAGGAGCCCGTCTGAGGGAAAGGGAGAGGGCAGGGATGATGGGCATGGGAGTAGGGGAAAAGTAACTTCTCAATGGCTCCCTACCATCATCCTGCACAAAGAGAAAAAAGACCAGTTCCAAAATGAAGGAAAAGCTGAAACCCATGGATATTCCAGAAATTTTACCTCATAATCAGCTTCTTTAGTTGAGAAATGAAGAGGGGAAATGGTGTTTCATCTCTGACTGGAGAAAATGTGGAATTGCAAAATGAAGACAGGAAGATTGTAAAAAAGGAATATAAATCTAAACTATGATGGGGAATTTTTTTTTTACATAAGGATTGTGTAGGAAATTCAAGAGATGTGACTAGGAAGCCTAAGCCCTTTGGAGAATTTAAGGCAGGGATATATCAATAAACCATAAATGAAAAGAGAAAATGAAGATTTGAGCACATTTGGTATCGACACACAAAGACACATAGTAAATGAAAAAAAGAATTTAAAATGATAGAAAAAGCGGTTAAAATCAATTTAAAAAGAATGGAGGAAACCTTTGGGGTTTTTTGTATCTATTTCTTTTTTTCTGCAGTTTGACACAAAGTTTAATAAAGTTTAATAATCCATATTTTGAAAAATAGCTTCAACCCATCAGGAGCTGAAATATGCACACACACCCAGGGTGTCCAAACACTTTAGTGTGTTAGTAATGCAATGAAAAGAAACAGAATTTTATGCATGTTTAGCTAGTAACCACACCACTGATAAATAATTTTGTTTAAATTAGCGTTATACCGTTTCCTAGATTCTGGCACACCGTAAAGACAAAAATATGGCACTAATGGTGGAAAAATATCTTTTGCCCCATGCAGCTTGTTCATTTTGGCCCCTTCTTTGAAAGATGAATTGTTCACCCTGAAGCTTTTTGCACACACTCTGCATTGACACCTGTCATTATTCCATCACAACAGGTCTTAGACCAAAAAAGATTCCCTACTTCTGCATTCATATTGACTGACTCAGATCTTAAATTTGACACAGCAGACAGAAGTTGGATTAGTGCCCTCTGAGATTGGCTGGTGTACGGATGTTCCCATTTCATTGGGTAATGAAATGTCTGCAACAAAACAATAAAAACTCAGAGCACCAAGGATCCCTCATGAGCTACACGTTCTCATTTATTGGCAGTTTGGATTATTTTTGGTAACTTCGCATTCCAAAGAAAACTCCCATTCGCATTTCTGCGTGTTTCATCAGAAAGGACTGAAGTTGTTTTTTGAACTAGTTCTTAATTTCACGTGACCAGTGGTGGGTTGCCTCCAGTTTGGACCGGTTCGCAAGAACCGGTAGTAAAACCAGTGGGAGGACCTGCCCACCGCCCCGGATGTCATCATCAGCAATCTGTGCATGTGCATGATCCTGTTGCGAATCGGTGGTAAAGGTAAGTAGAACCCACCCCTGCACGTTACTTCATTGATTTTCAAAGGTCTTCCTTTTTGATTGATCATTTGCAATATTAGCACACTGGAGTGGTTTTCATTCTGATTCCCTGGAATACGCCTAATTAGGGAGGGGGGGATTCAGAAACATCATTCGTTGCCATTGTAACTTCAAATGTTTGCATAAAAATTATTGTAAATCAATGACTAACTTGATTGACCAGTAGGCTGCCTAGCTATGGGAACTTAATATGCTGCCAGATCCCTGTAAGTGATACTGTCGTTCAGTTGGGAGAAGAGGGGGGTTGGATTCAATTTATTAGCATTGCCTGTATCAACAGATATTTTACAATACAACCTATATCCTGGCGCCAAAGCACCCTGAGATCCCCTTAACTTTGGGGAATATTTATGATGTCCATGTGGGTTGTTTCACTTTAAAGGATAATGGAGGATAACGATGGGAATACACGCTTATCCGATTCTCAGGGCATCTGGAAAACAACTTCACACTTGTGTATTGGCTAAAATTTGCATTCTGGCTAAAGAGAGGGGTTTCTACTGCTTTGAATCCATTGTTGTCACTTCTGCTTAATAAAAGGTTCCTTTTGAAATACTCCATTTCAAGAGTTTTTACTTTCTTAAATTGGAAGGAGAGGCAGTCCTTACAAAAGCATCCACAATTCCCTACCACTGCTTTCTCTTAATAAAACTACTTGTCAGGGTTCCGCGTAATGCTGCCAACCAATTCAAGATTCTTGAGGCCTTGACTTCCTAAAAAATCCAGTTTATTGGGTACACACCAGAGAAGCCCAGAGTGACTAGAAAGATCAGAGGGAAGAGAAACCCAGTTGGAGCTTGCTCCAGAATCAGAGGGGCTGTGTATCATGGCTTGTTAATGCTTTTAATGAAAACAAGCAACATGGCTTCTGTTAGTGTAATGCGAGGTTTTGTGGTGTCTTGGCTGAATGAGACAAACTACCTCTCCTGGTGTTAAAGATGGAAATGTACCTGCGAGAGGAGGAATTGCGGATGATAGTTACTGATCCACCTTCTCCCCTATTAAAGATTATCTCAAAGATTATCTTTTTGAACAAAGGTCTTTCCACACTCCATGCATTTCTATGTCTTCTCCCCTGTGTGGATCTTTTTATGGGAAGCAAGATACCTGCATTGAGCAAAAGTATTTCCACACTGCAGGCATTTATATGGTTTCTCTCCTGTGTGTATCATTTTATGTCTTCTGAGTCCACTGCTATGAAAAAAGGTCTTTTCACATTCCATGCATTTAAATGGCTTCTCTCGTGTGGATTTTTTTGTGGCAACTAAGACTACTGCTCTGAGCAAAGGTCTTTCCACACTCAATGCATTTATACGGATTCTCCCGTGTGGGTTTTTTTGTGGCTTCCAAGTCCACTGCTCTGAGCAAAGGTCTTTCCACAGTCCATGCATTTATATGGTTTCTCTCCTGTGTGGATCTTTTTGTGGATAGTAAGTTCATAGCTATCAGCAAAGGTTTTCCCACACGCCATGCATTTATATGGTTTCTCCCCTGTGTGGATTCTCTTATGGCGAATAAGATGACCTCTTTGAGCAAAAGTCTTTTCACACTCCATGCATTTATATGGCTTTTCCCCTGTGTGGATCATCTTATGGGAAATAAGAGTACTTCTTTGAGCAAAGGTCTTTCCACACTCCATGCATTTATATGGTTTCTCTCCTGTGTGGATCTTTTTGTGGATACTAAGTTCATAGCTATCAGCAAAGGTTTTCCCACATTCCATGCATTTATATGGTTTCTCCCCTGTGTGGATCCTCTTATGGCGAATAAGATGACCTCTTTGAGCAAAAGTCTTTTCACACTCTATGCATTTAAATGGCTTTTCCCCTGTGTGGATTATTTTGTGGATAGTAAGTCTACTGCGACGAGCAAAGGTCTTTCCACACTCCATGCATTTAAATGGCTTCTCCAATGTGTGGATCATCTTATGGGAAAAAAGAGCACTTCTTTGAGCAAAGGTCTTTCCACACTCCATGCATTTATATGGTTTCTCTCCTGTGTGGATTATTTTGTGGCTTCTGAGTCCACTGCTATGAGCAAAGGTCTTTCCACATTCCGTGCATTTAAATGGCTTCTCCCCTGTGTGGATCTTTTTGTGGGAAATAAGATTAGGTCTTCGAGTAAAGGTCTTTCCACACTCCATGCATTTATATGGTTTCTCCCCTGTGTGGATCCTCTTATGGCGAATAAGATGACCTCTTTGAGCAAAGGTCTTTCCACATTCCATGCATTTAAATGGCTTTTCCCCTGTGTGGATCATCTTATGGGAAGTAAGATTACCGCTCAGAGCAAAGGCCTTTCCACACTCAATACATTTATATGGTTTCTCTCCTGTATGGAGCTTTTTGTGGCAACTAAGTCCACTGCTCTGAGCAAAGGTCTTTCCACATTCCATGCATTTATATGGTTTCTCTCCCATGTGTCTCCATTTATGGATTGTAAATTCTTTGCTACAAGGAAAGGTTTTCCCACACTGCATGCATTTATACGGTTTGTCCCTTATGTGGATCCTTTCATGGGAAGTAAGATGCCCGCTTGTTCTAAAACATTTGCCACAATCCAAACATTTATAGGGCTTCTCTTTTGTGTCAATCACTTTTTGAGATGTAAAGAACTTATATGGTTTCTCTTGTTGGGCAGGAAAGTCTTGCATTGGCGCATCAGTGGAAGATGAGCTTTCCTGATTCCAATTCTTTGACTGGTTTCGCTCATGGCTTTCAAATTCCATTCTGATTACTTGGAACAGTTCCCAGGAATCTTGATTCTCCTGCCCGTTATTACCTTCAAAGCAAAAGAGAAATGAAAATGATAAGAAGGTGAGAGAAAAAGATCAAACTGTAGAAAGTCAAGAGAATTTCCTTCACAGTTTCTCCAAAATTCCATTAGGTTGTATGTTTGCATGCTTACAGTGGTGTGATATAGTACATGATGATTTCTATATTCATGATTGAAAATATCTAGAAAACATCTGTTTCTTTACCATTATCTATATATATGCAAATTTCACTCAAAATCAGTTTTAAGTTAAGGAATAATCAAGGGAAACATCCAAGGAGAAATTAGCAGAAACCTCAAGATTTATTGGGGTGGGTTAATTTCAGCAGAGACCTGTGAGAACTGAAACAATTTTGAAACAAGCTCCTTCTTCCAAGTGTACCTTGGCGCAGCTGCTCCACAGTGTCTGTCTGGTGGGTGGGACCCCGGCTTAGAGCCATTTCTTGATTCCAGTGATGAGACTTTGGAGCGAAATCCCTTGTTTGAAGCGTCCCATTGGATTGTAAACACTCTTCGTGCTGAGACTGGAAAGAATGGGAGGCTTCAAGAATGGCTATTTTGCTGCCCAAAGTCTCATCTGTTGGCAAGCGCTTTTTGGCCGGATCTGGTACAGGCTTTATTTCGCAGAGAATGTAGGCCTAAACTACTTTCGTGCGAGATCAGTAGTGCAAGATCTCAGTCTACTGATCTCACATGATCTCGCACTGCAGTACTTTAGGCCTGTGTTCCTTATGAACTGAGGACTGCATAAGATCCAGGGCAAAAGTCTCTGAAAATGAAGAGACTTTCCCTCTGTTTGCAAACTATTTTGTCCAAGCCTTAGTTAGCAGAGAACAGAGGCCTAAAGTAGTATAGTGCGAGATCACGTGAGATCAGTAGCATGCGATTTTGTGCTACTGATCTCGCGTATCTTATTACTTTTGGCGTCTTATTTCTGCAAATGAACCAAAGAAGGCAAAGGAACAGATGACTCGCTACATCATTGTAAGGTAAGTCCCGGCAGGACTGATGAATGATTTTTTAAATTAAAAAAACCTAACTATTATCTATCTTCTTGAACTCTCTGATTGGGGACTAGAAAACTTACCAAGAGAGACCACATTCCTATGGTTTTCAAGCATGACTTCCGAATGCAGCGCTTTTTGGTCAGAATCCAGCTGAGACCATTCCTCCTCAGAGAAATACACAGCCACCTCTTTGAAGGACACAAGACTCTCCTGAACACGGAAAAAAGAACAGAACAAGAGGACTCAGTAGATCTCTTCATCTTCATCAATGATTTAGACAGGAGGATAGAAGGGGAACTCATCAAATTTGCAGACAAGACCAAATTGACGGGAATACCAACACTCCAGAAGATAAGCTTGAGATATAGAAGGATCGACAGATTGGCCCCCATCTAAGAAAATGAAAAACGTTGAGAAATGTAAGATTCAACACTAGAAACTACAACAGGGATCTTGCAGTCCTATTGGACAATCACTTAAACATGAAACAGCAGTGGGACTTCCAGTTTGGCGACACGGTGAGACAGTCGGGGAATTACAGTCGGGGCTCCGATGAGCCCCACGAAAACCCCGGCTGGTGAACCACCGCTGATGGGTCTTCAGACCAGAACTGTCCTGTAGGGACGGGGAAGAAAGAGAGGCACCTCGGACGACCAAGAGGAACAGGCAAGTTCCTCAGAGGTCGGAGGGAATTCTCTGTGCATCGGTGGTGGTGGGCGGCAGCCATGGCGGCTGCCACGAAGCTGGGACAACCGGATCAAGTAATGTGCAGGAGGAAAGTGGAACGGAACAGAGTTTTTTGAAGCCGGGTGAATGACAGCCAACCCAGGCTTGTAACAACATCAAGGGAAACATCTTTTAATGATAAGACTCCTAGCGATAAAACAGCGGCTAAGGAGCACGGGGCCAAAGAAGATTTAGAAATGCAACTTTAAAGAGACAAAGACCCGATAGAAAATTGACTTCTGAATAAAACCAATTGGAAATGTTAAATACTGAGATATGGTCAAAGGATTGAAAAGCGTTTAAATTTGGACTGGACTTTAAAAAAGATTTGACATTTTTAAAATTAAAAAGAAAAAGAGAAACTAAGTAAGATTGTTATATAACTGAAACAAAACGGATACTTCTTAACAATTGGTAATTGTGGATTGCAGAGAGACACCTTCTGGATTAAAAAGGAATATTGTAACTTGGTTTCTGTTTTGGAAAATTGTGAACTTTACAGATAACAACCGTGAGAATATGTGGAGGAAGATTTCTTTGTTTGCAGGCGGCTTGATTTTGGGGAAAGAAAGGGAAACCATAACAGAACTCTTATAACTGGTATAACGTCAACTTAAAAAGAATAAAATGGCGCAGGAATCAGAGAAGGAACAATTTGATACATTTGGCTTGGAGTGGAAGCAAGAAAAATAATTAAAATGATACATGCAGGACAAAATTTGAGGATATTGAAACTGAAATGAAGTATACGCAAACGGACAAGAAAATGAAGAAACAAGACACAACAGCTGGAAATAAAGAAGATAAAAACAATGTGATTAAATATGCATAAGATCTGCGTACCTTCTGTCGCGCGCTCAAGACGTTCTTATTTCATCAAGCTGGCCTGACCTAAGTTTTTTCCCCTTTTTAAATGGAAATTTTAAATTTGGTCTTAAATTATTGGGGTTTTAAATTTTCAGCCAAATTATTTAATTCGTTTTACTTTATTTTAAATTTTGTACTCATATGTTTTATTCTACGGCTGTTCACCGCCCTGAGTCCTTCGGGAGTAGGGCGGTATACAAATTGAAATAATAAATAAATAAATAAATAAATAATGTACAGGTGGATAGTAATAATAAAAAGGAGATTTTTTGGGTTTTTTTGAGAAGACAATGTGAATAACAATATTTATAAAGATGATTACGCTGGGATTAACAGTGAAAGAATGGGGGAAGATAGAAAAGACCAGGACTCTGATTTATAAAATAACTATATTGAGATTAATAATGGTTAATAAATATGAGAAGAATATGTTACAGATATTTAAAATTGAAATATGGATGAAAACTATAATATATGAGAAGTAGATTATGTTAAAAGAAAATACATTAATGGATACAATGAATCAATGATTATTATGATGTTATATACTACTTGAGAATAATGGATGACTTAAAAAAATTGAGATAATGTTTAAAGAGCTATAACAATTGTAACAATTTGAATATTTTAAATAATTTTACTAAGATTTAATGAACACTATATGAAGCAATCATAAATATGGGGAAGTATTAGAGAGGGAAATAAAATCTTGAAATATAAGTATGTTTGATTTCCATTGTTAATTGTGAGGATTTAGGTTAAGAATTGTGAAATGCATTATGAGTTATTAATTAAATTGAGATTCAAAGTGGATTAATAGAAGGGTAATTGTTTTGATTAAATAAATAAGAGTAAATTTTGTTTAAATGCTAATAGGGGAGATTGATGATTTATTAAGTATAGTTGATAGTGACTAAGATTAAAGGGGGGTTAATAGAAGGGTAAATGTTCTTTTTTCTTTAAGTAAATTTGAGTAAATTTTTTAAGATGGTATTAGTTGAGATAGGCGATTTAAGATTAAGAAATAAGCGTTATGGCAAAATAAAATGTATAAAATTTTGTTAAAGATAAAAAGAAAAATTGTATAAATTGATAACCGGATCAGGACTCTGTTCCAAAAAGATGTAATTTGTGTGTTGAAAAATAAAAATAAAAAACTTTTTTGGGAAAAAAAAACATGAGACAGCAGTATGCTACAGTTGCCAAAGAAAAAACCACCCAAAAGAATCATAGGATGCATTAAGAGGGATAGAATCAAGTATCAGACCTGGAAGCCATCTTTTACTTTTGAGTGTTCAGGCCTGCCACAAATTCTACTGTGGGAAATTGGAACAGGGGATTGTATTGAAAAAAGATGATATGTAGTCAAAATAACATTTTTTCCAGAAAGTGAAGGCCACTTTGCCCTGCAGCTGTGCTGAGAAGACTGGGGAGGTATCTTCTGTTCCGGAGGGTACCTGATTGGTTTGTGTGATGGACATGTGGGTAATGGGCAAGAAGTTGAACTTTCTTTTGGGTGACGAAAACCCGGAAGCTCTCAGATTTGGGTTTTCCCAGATGTGCCAATATGACATCTCTAATAAAAATTAGCTTTGAGGGAATTGTAGCCTCGGAGTTTAATTTCGTTGAGGGTGTTATTTGGAATCCTGACATTAAGATCACATGAAGTGTTAGTACCACTTTATAATGCCTTAGTAAGACCGAACCTGGAATATCGCATTCAGTATTGGTTGCTACAATGTAGAAAAGATCTTGAGACTCTAGAAAGAGTAGAGAAGAGAAACCAAAACGATTAGGGTCCTGGAGGGTAAAACATATAAAGAACGGTTGCTGGAACTGGGTATGTCTAGTTTAATGAAAAGAAGGACTAGCAATGATATGGTAGCAGTATTCCAATATCTCAGGGGCTGGCACAAAGAAGAGGAGGCCAACCTAATCTCCAATACACCTGAAGTTGGGACAAGAAACAATGGATGGAAACTAATCAAGGGGAGAACTAACCTACAATTAAAGAGAAATTTTCTGTCAATGAGAACAATTAATGAGTGGAATGACTTGGCTCCAGAAGTTGTGGATGCTCCGAAACTGGAGGTGTTTAAGAAGAAATTGGACACCCATTTATCTGAAATGTTTGATCTCCTAATTCAGGCACAAATCAGAAGATTGGAAATTATTTTATAGCCCAAAGTACCTATGTTCTACGTGGCCATTCTCTTTGGAATAGTCAGCTTTATTTTTTAATATGGCTTGGTTACTTTTATTGTACTAAAGTAGAACCTCTGGTCACCACCTTAATTCGTTCCGTAACTTCGGTCGCAACCCAATTTGGTGGTGACCGGAATTCCGTGAGACTCACATTAGCCTTGCACAATTCCAAGTCAAAGAATTAGAAAAAGTATGGGTCTCTAGCAGTTGCTCCCACAGTGATATGTTTACTCCTATTTTTTTTTTTTTCAAAATAGTTTTTACTTTTTTCCAACATAAATCATAAAATATATCTCTATTTCTTGAAGGACTTGTAAAAACATACTTCTTGTAAACTCATAGTTGGAGGAGTACCTAGCAGAACCCAGTTAACCTGTGGTCTTTAAAAAGTGATCTGGCCGATGTCATTTTGAGGCTCCAGTGCTGCCACATTAGAGGAAGGGATAGGGAGGGGGGGATTAGAGTTAGCTGAGGCGTGGTAGACATAATAAAATACCTTCTCCTGGGAACCAAGGACGTTCTCACAACTGTCCGAATGAAGAAGTGATGACACCAGATCAGCGGAGCTTGCAGTGATTGGGCCATGTGACTGTTTTGGGCTGAGGGCAAAACATTTCCTAACAGAACCTGAGAGTAGAAATAACAGTGTCTCAGTTATAGTCTACAGAGGAAGTTAATCTGCTTGACAGCAACTTGAACCTACTATTATGCTGTTAATGTCGCGCAGGAACACAAAAATAATCCAGTCAGATGAAGGGAGAAAAACTGAAGGAGAACACACTCCACATACCCACTTCACTTCCTGAAGAAAAGGAGAATACAAATCTAATATTTTTTTCCTTTCTTACTTGATTTGGAAGTTCAACCACTGTTTGAACTCCGTCGTAAAAACCAGAAAATGTCATTCTTTATTTCTCTGTAAGTAATAAATAATTTCAAAATTCATATTTAACAAAATAAGAGGAGGTATATTACAGAAGAGAAGGTAAGACAGATGGCATGTCTCTGAGGAGGATCTTGGATTACCTCCTGAGGTGTTTTGAGTTGGATCTTCCCAAGGGATCCCCCTGAAAAATTGCTCCTGAGGGGGATTTGATGGATTCTTCTTTCCCTCAGGATCTCTGACTTCCGCTGTGCTGCACTTCAAATAGGAGGAAGGAAAAAAGAAGCAGAATTAATGTACATCACATGACATGAAGTGCATTCTTATATTCGGAATGCAACCTCAAAGCCCCCAATATCCACCAATGAGGTTGAGTGAGAAAACAATGGAACAATGTCCTACAAGAATATGTGGGACATTGCCACATATTATGAATGTCCCAGAAGTATGGGAAGGAGAGGGGTAAGTATTCAAACACTCTCTATTCCCTTTTGTCCCTCACCTGCAACTCGACCTGCTTCTTCTGCTCCTCCGCCTGGCTCAGGAAGAAGCCTTCAGCCAGGGACACTGCCTGGGAGCTGGTCTCTGCTCCACACTCCCGCAACCAGTTGTTCATCTCTGGGGGCAGAAGGAACAGGAGCTGCCCCAGAACCACCAAGTCCAGCATCTGGGCTTTGGTGTGCTTTTCTGGTCTCAGCCATCGCCTACTAAAATCATGGAGTCGGCTGCAAAGTCCACGGGGACCCTCAGCCTCCTGGTATTGGATGGAGGTCCAGGGCTGAACTTCTGAAGGGAGGATGGTTTCCTCCTCCAGGATCTCCTGCCCAGTCCTTGTCCAGAGCTTTCCCCCCTTCCCAGGCTGAGCAGCTGAAGGGCCTTTTCGGCTTCCCTCCTTTCCAAAAGGTTGTGTCTCCATCCTTTCTCTGTCATGCAGAGCAAGTCCAAATGGCTCCAAGGACTCTGGTGGGTCTCCAGATGACTTTTCCTTCACGGGACCATTTCTGGCGCTGCAGGACTGATCCCTCCAAGGGATTCTGCTCTTTTTTTTCTGAAGAGAAACTTTTGGCTTGAAAGATTTCAAATGGCTTCGAGTTTCTGTATCTGAAATGGAAAGAAAAATAAATACCAAGAATTAGACAGTAGAATTTAGCCATTGAACAACCTTCACCCAACCTGTCCAGAGCCCCAAGCGGGTCATCCAGGCGCAGGGTCGAGTCCCCCCCCCCCCCAGCAGGTCCGGGAAAGATCGGGCCCTCGGGGAGCCTGGTGCAAATCCTGCCTCCTCCTCGCCCGGCTTCTCTCCTCTCCTGCTGGGCCTCCGCAAGGCCGACCCTCCCTTCCCCACACTCGGGCTCTTCCCCGGACAAGGGTAAGGGAAGGGAGCCCCGTATCCCCCCCGCCTTCCTGGCATCCCTGCTTCCCACTACATGGAGAGGGTAGCTGGGGAGCATGGGGTAGAAGCCGGAGGAGGGCCGGGCGAGGGTCTCTCCCACCTCCGCCTCCCTTGACCCGGGAAGAGCCCCCAACTCACCCAAGGAACGCCTGGATGTACCCTCGGCCGAATCTCCGTGGGGCGTCCTAGAGAGGGAAGCCTTTGTGATGTCACTTTCTCCGCCGCCTCGTCTGGAAAATCAGCTGTGACGTTCGTAGTCCAGTGGCCCAATGGGGAAGCGGCTGGAGTTCCCTTGTCTGGCAGAGGGCGCCCCCATGTGGATTCGGCGCAAAGTGCCAGGTTTCTAGAAAGAGCGGGAAAGAGGAGCGCGTCTGAGGGAAAGGGAGAGGGCAGGGATGATGGTCACGGGAGTAGGAGGAAAGGACCCTCTCAATGGCTCCGTGTCTGACACGGCGAACCTAAAGAGAGAAAAAAAAAAAGAAAAGCCAGTTCCAAAATGGAGGAAAACTTGAAACATCTGGATATTCCAGAAATTTTACCTCACAACGAGGCTCCTTAATTGAAAAAATGAAGAGGGGAAAAGGGCGTTTTAGCTCTGCCTGGAGAAAAGGTGGAATTACAAAACTAAGAAAGGAAGATCGTGAAAAAGGAAGATAAAGCTAAACTATGATGAGGGAAAAACCATTTTTAAGTAGGGATTGAGTAGGAAATTCACCTCAACAAATCTGATTAGGAAGCTTAAGCCCTTTGGAGAATTTAAGGCAGGGATATATCATTAGACCATGAATATAAAAAGAAAAGGAAAAGGAAAAGATTCGATCACATTTGGAGTTGACAATGACACAATAAGAGGTAAGCTACTGTGAGCGGGGAAAAAAAAGAATTTAAAATGATGGGAAAAGTGGTTAAAATCCATTTAAAAAGAATAGAGGTAACCTTTGATTTTTTCTTTATGTATCTATTTTTTTTCCTGCAGTTTGACGCAGAAAGTTGAATAATCCATATTCGGAAAAACACCTTCAACCCATCAGGAGTTGAAATATGCACACAGCTCCAGGCTCTCCAAACACTTTAGTGTGTTAGTAATTTTTATTGCAATGAATAGAAAGAGAATTTTATGCATGTTTAGCTAGTAACCACACAACTGATAAGTAATTTTAAGTTACTGTTATACCTTTTCCTAGATTCTGGCACACCATAAAGACAAAAACATGGCAGTAATGGTGGAAAAATGGTGCATTTTCTCAGCTGCTGTTCATTTTGGCCCCTTCTTTGAAAGATGAATTATTCACCCTGAAGCTTTTTGCACACACTCTATAATGACATCTGTCATTATTCCATCACATCATAAGACATCTTTGACCAAAAAACACCTTCTGCATTCATACTGGTTGACTCAGATCTTAATTTGACAGAAGATAGAAGTTGGATGGAGGCATCCTTAGTGCCCTCTGAGGTTGGTTGTTGCACTGATGATGTTTTCTAGTTTGGGTAATGAAATGTCTGCCAGAAAAAAAATCAAGCTCAACACAGGGACCTTTCATTTCAACCATAACCTACACATTTCCTCCTATATTGGCAGGTTGATTTATTTTTGGCATCTTCACATCCGAGACAAAGTTCCTATTCGTATTTCTCTGTGTTTCATCAGGAAGGACTGAAGTAATTGTTTGAGCAATTCTTAATTTCATGTTATTTTGGTCTGCACTGATTTCTAAAGACCTTCCTTCTTGATTGATTGATCATTGATTGATCATTTGCAATGTTAGCACACTGGAATGGTTTTCATTCTGATTCTCTGGATGATGCCTAATTTGGGAGGGAAAGAGGGAGAAGGATCTTCGAATGGTTACTTAATAAACTATCTGGGTTGGCCGGTAGGCTAGCTAGCTATGGGAGCGTAATATGCATTCACATTCCCCGAACACAGTTTTCATTTAATAAAACTACTTATCATGGTTCCAAGTAATGTTTCCAACCAATTCAAGACTCTGAGGCCTTGGCTTCCTCAAAAATCCAGTTTATTGGGTACATCATATCGGCACGGTCAAAGGTGAAACCAACATTGAATAATTCCCGCATTTTTGGTATAAATAAAGAATAGATACTGTCCACCCCCCTCATGTCACAGGTCACATTAGCCAACCAAGCAGATTGTCAGGGTAATAATTTAAGAGCTGACCAGCTGTTATTATGAGGCAATGATGCACTAATGCAGGAGTGGGCAAACGTGGCTCTTTTACAACCTGTGGACTTCAACTCCCAGAATTCCTGAGAAAACCAAGCTGTCTCAGGAATTCTGGAAGTTGAAGTCCACAGGTTGTAAAAGAGCCACATTTGCCCACCCCTGCACTAATGTAATGAATCAGCAAGTTTTTTGGCTGTTATGACTTTAAGAGCCTGTATAATAAGAAGTGGCCCTGTTAGTGTGTATCTCTGTCTGTCCCAGTGTGTTCTTCCCAGCTCAATTTTTTGAGTTCTGCTTGTAGTATGTGTATATATACTGTATATAGTATATATCAGTGATGGCTAACCTTTTTGTCGTGTACGGAGAGCGCACACGCTGACACCCATAATGCAATGTGCCCTCAAGCATGCACACACGATCCCCCCATGCTCCACCCACCCACCATGCACATACGACTCACCTCTATGCATGCGCACGTACCCCCCCCCCCGTTTTGGGCCTAGTAGTGTTGCTCAGTGGAGCTGAGCTGGGCGACAGCTCGAGTGCCTGCAGGGAGGGCTCTGTCTACCAGCTGTGGCACATATGCCATAGGTATATAATCTTTTGTAGATAAAACCACTATTTCTAACAAACCTCTGTTGGCTGTTATTGCTCCTGGGTTGTCTCACATAGTAAAGCTGGGCACACTTTGACAGGTTGTGGGCCCAGTCAAGAGAGAATCCCAGAGTGACTTGACATACCAGAGAGAAGAGAAACCCAGTGGGAGCTTGCTCCAGAATCAGAGGGGCTGTGTATCATGGCTTGTTAGTGCTTTTAATGAAAACAAGCAACATGGCTTCCGTTAGCTTAATGGGAGGTTTTGTGGTGTCTTGGCTGAATGAGACAAACTACCTCTCCTGGTGTGTAAAGATGGAAATGTACCTGCGAACGGAGGAATTGTGGATGCATAGATGACAGTTACTGATCCACCTTCTCCCCTATTAAAGATTATCTCAAACATTATCTCTTTGAGCAAAGGTCTTTCCACACTCCATACATTTCTATATCTTCTCCCCTGTGTGTTTCTTTTTATGGGAAGCAAGATACCTGCATTGAGCAAAAGTCTTTCCACACTCTATGCATTTATATGGTTTCTCTCCCGTATGTATCGTTTTGTGTCTTCCGAGTCCACTGCTATGAGCAAAGGTCTTTCCACATTCTGTGCATTTAAATGGCTTCTCCCCTGTGTGGATCTTTTTGTGGCAACTAAGTCCACTGCTTTGAGCAAAGGTCTTTCCACACTCCATGCATTTATATGGTTTCTCTCCTATATGGATCATCTTATGGGAAATAAGATTACCTCTTTGAGCAAAGGTCTTTCCACACTCCATGCATTTATACGGCTTCTCTCCTGTATGTATTGTTTTGTGTCTTCCGAGTGCCCTGCTATGAACAAAGGTCTTTCCACACTCCATGCATTTATATGGTTTCTCCACTGTGTGGATCTTTTTGTGGCTTCCAAGTCCACTGCTCTGAGCAAAGGTTTTTCCACACTCAATGCATTTATATGGTTTCTCTCCTGTGTGGATCTTTTTGTGGATAGTAAGTTCATAACTACGAGTAAATGTTTTCCCACACTCCATGCATTTATATGGTTTCTCCCCTGTGTGGATCATCTTATGGGAAATAAGATTACGTTTTTGAACAAAGGTCTTTCCACACTCCATGCATTTATATGGCTTCTCCCCTGTGTGGATCATCTTATGGCAAATAAGATTACCTCTTTGAGCAAAGGTCTTTCCACACTCCATGCATTTATACGGCTTCTCCCCTGTATGGATCATCTTATGGGAAATAAGATTACCTCTTTGAGCAAAGGTCTTTCCACACTCCATGCATTTATATGGTTTCTCTCCTGTGTGGATCATTTTGTGGTTTCTGAGTCCACTGCTATGAGTAAAGGTTTTCCCACACTCCATACATTTATATGGTTTCTCTACTGAGTGGATAGTTTTATGGAAAATAAGATTACTATATTTTCTGAACCTGTTACCACACACTCTGCATTCGTATAGTTTCTCCCCAGTATAAATCCTTTCATGGGAAATAAGTTGCCCGCTTGTTCTAAAACATTCTCCACATTCCAAATATTTATAAGGCTTCTCTTTCGCGTCAATCACTTTTTGAGATGTAAGAAAGTTATTTCCAAGAGAAAGAATGAATGTCCCATTGTAGTTTTGTCTCTTGTGTCTTCTTATAGCATCTTCTCCTTTGTTTTGGGTTAAATAGTGTTCAACTACATGTAATTTAGCTTTGATTAGCTTCACACTTTTCTCAGTATATTTTTTCCTTACTTTCTCTTGTTGGGCAAGAAAGTCTTGCATCGGAGCATCGGTGGAAGATGAGCTTTCCTGATTCCAATTGTTTGACTGGTTTTGCTCATGGCTTTCAAATTCCATTCGAATTCCAAACTTCTCCATTCCATCTTTAGCATTGGTCACTTGGAACAATTTACATGAATCTTGATTCTCCTGACCATTGTTACCTTCAAAGCAAAAGAGAAATGTAAATGATTAGAGGTTAGAGAAAGGTTAGAGTAAAAGATCAAATTGTAGAAAATCAAGTGAATTTCCTTCTGAGTTTCTCCGAAATTCCATTACGTTGTATGTTTGCATGCTTACAGTGATGTGATATAGACATGATGACTTCTATATTCATGGGTTATGAATGCTTTGAAAATATCTAGAAAACATCTCTTTCTTTATAAATATCTATATATATGCAAATCTCCTAACTCAAAACTAAGTTTTGAGTTAAGGAATAATTAGGGGAAATATCCAAGGAGGAGTTAGGAGAAAACGTTAAGATTTATTGGGTTGGACTAATTTCAGCAGAGACCTGTGAAAACTGAAACAATTTTGAAACAAGCTCCTTCTTCCCTGGTATACCTTGGAGCAGCTGCTCCACAGCGTCTGTCTGGCAGGACCCTCATTCAGCATGTTCCTTGATCTCAGCGTGAGATTTTGGAGCGAAATCCCTTGCTTGAAGCCTCCCATTGGCTTGTAAACACTCTTCGTGCTGAGACTGAAAAGGTTCAAGAATGGCTATTTTGCTGCCCCAAAGTCTCATCAGCTTTCAAGGGCTCTTTGGCTGGATCTGGTACAGGATTCAGTTCGCAGAGAACGGAGGTCTACACCACTTTAATGCAAGACCTCATGAGACCAGTAGTGCAAGATCTCACACTGCAGTACTTTAGGCCTGTGTTCTTGTAAGAACAGAGGACTGCACAAGATCTAAGGCCAAAGTCTTTGAAAATGAAGAGGCCTTCCCTCTGTTTGCAAAGCATTTTGTCCTAGTTCTTGTGCAGGCCTTGTTTGGCAGAGAATAGAGGCCTAAACAACTATAGTGCGAGATCTCGTGAAATTAGAAGTGTGAGATTTCCCACTTTTGATCTTGCTTATCTCTGCAAATGCACCAAAGTAGGTAAAGGAACCGATGGCTCACCACATCGTCGCAAGGTAAGACCCGGTGGGGTGGGGGTACAGGTAGGGCGAATGTTGTTGCAGCGCCTCTGCTGTCATTCATAACTGTGAATGATAGCCGTGGTGCTGCAACATTTGTAATTTCAGGACTGAATCTTAAGTACTTAGGAGTGGGCTAGGTCGTAACTTGGAATGGCACTTAGTGAACTGTCATAACTCAGGAATTACCTGTACCCTGGGATGCTTTGAGTCACGCTGCATGAGGCCTTTGTTCTTGAATTAGATTGGGAGAATGCTCTTCCATGGCATGAGCATGAAAATTCTGTTCTCACACAATTTGGGGAAGTTTCAGAGGACAAATGACAACGCATCCCTCTCACATGACCTCCAGAGGACACATAAAAGCACACCTCATTCTTTTTAGCCTCCACAGAGGTGGTGATAGAGAAATGGAAAAATACAGATAAGAAATGGCACAGAAAGCATGTAAGCAAAGAGACATTGACTCTTTCCTTCCTTGGAATACGAGAAGGCCAGTTCCTTTCCTTCTCCATCATAAGAGATGATATCGGATTGGAGACTTTTTAAAAATAAAAAACTAACTAATCTGTCTTCTTAAACTCTCTGATTGGGGACTAGAAAACGCTTACCCAGAGAGACCACATTCCTATGGTTTTCAAGCATGACTTCCGAATGAAGGGCTTTTTGGTCAGAATCCAGCTGAGACCATTCCTCCTCAGAGAAATACACAGCCACCTCCTCGAAGGACACAAGACTCTCCTGAACACAGAAAAAAGAACAGAACAGGAGGATTCACACAATCTGTTCATCTTCATCAATGATTTAGACAAGAGGATAGAAGGGGAATTCATCAAATTTGCAGACAAGACCAAATTGACAGGAATACCAACACTCTAGAAGATAAGGTCAAGATATAGAAGGATTGACAGATTGGGCCCCATTTAACAATGGGGAGAAATGTAGGGTTCTACATTTAGGGAAAAAAAACCAAATGCATGGGCATGGAATAAGTGATACTTGGCTCAACAGTAGAAAGTGCAACAGGGATCTTGGGATCCCCTTGGGATCAAGTGGACAATCACTTAAACATGAGTCAGCAGTATGCTACAGTTGCCAAAAAAAGACCCAATACAATCATAGACTGCATTAAGAGACTGATAGAATCAAAATCACATGAGTTAGTACCACTTTACAGTAGTGGCCAAAATTGTGGAAACCTTTTGGGAAAAGTATTTTCTGAAACTAGCTAATAACACCACTTTTTTTGGAGTAGTACCATAAAATTATATATCAATGGAAAGATAATTTAATCGGGAATATAATGCAACTTTTATGAAGGATTTGCTATTAGAAAAGCAGTTACAGTATAAAGAAGAAAAGTGAAACACTTAGAAAAAATGAGATATACAAAAATTATCACCATAGAAAAAACAAGATATAGAAAAATTATCATCATGTCAGTTAATACTTAATTGGGTAACCTTTAGCATGAATTGCATCCTTACAACGTCTTCCCATGGAGTGAACCAAGTTTTTTAGTTCTGCAGCTGTTATAAAGTGAAACAAAGATTGACTAAATGATTCCTTCTATTAATAGGGTTTTATTGCTGGGACGCTTCTGGCTAACAAATTTCTTTAGTTGGCTGCATAGATTTTCAATTGGGTTAAGGTCTGGACTATTCTCAGGCCATTCCAGCAGTGGAATATGATTATGGTTTATGGAATATGGTTATTGAAAAAAAAGTGGTGTTGTTAGCCATCAAACCTCAAAAATACACTTTTCCGAAAAGATTTCCACAATTTTGGCCACTACTGTATAATGCCTTGGTAAGACCATACTTAGAATATTGCATCCAGTTGTAGTTGCCACAATGTAAAAAAGATCTTGAGAATCTAGAAAGAGTACAGAGAAGAGCAACCAAAATGATTAGGATCCTGGAGGCTAAAACATATAAAGAACGGATGTTGGAATTGGGTATGTCTAGTTTAATGAAAAGAAGGAATAGGAATAACATGGTAGCAGTGTTTCAAGATCTCAGGGGATGCCACAAAGAAGAGGAGGCCAACCTATTCTCCAAAGCACCTGAAGGTGAGACAATTGAAGCAATTGATGGAAACTAATCAAGGAGAGAACTAATCTACAATTAAAGAGAAATTTCCTGACAGCGAAAACAATTAATTAGTAGAATGAGTTGCTTCCAGAAGTGGTGGATACTCCAACACTGAAGGTGTTTATGAAGAAATTGGACAGCCAAATATTATAGGGCTTCTGTGAGAAGGGGGCTGGACTAGAAGATCTCTAAGATCCTTACCAACTCTGTTATTCTGTTCCATTGTTCCCAAATTCCCAAAGCAAGATATGCAGCGAGTTAAATGGCTGTGCGTCACACAAGTCCTCATTTTAGGTGAGAAAATGGGCAAATCTGAAAATATTTGGAGAAGTTTTATCAAGTTGATGGATTCTGCAAAACATTCAGTGCCTTTCTGGATCAACTGATTTATTGCTCTATCGATTGATCTAGTAGTCTGAGCCATTGCCTGAATGGAAGAAAACAAAAGAGAAAATTCCCTAGGAAAGTCATTTCTCAGCCTTTGCAAAGCAGGAATATTTGATCTCCTAATCCAGGCAGAAATCAGAGGATTGGAAATTATTTTGTAGCCAAAGTACCTTGATTCTATGTGGCCATTTTCTTTGGATTTTAATAGTCTGCTTTATTTTTTAATATGATTTGCTTATTTTTGAACTACAAGCCTTATGAACAAGGCTTTTTAAAAATGATAATATAGCCATGTGAGAATTTAGTTATTTTCTAATAACTTTTCCCTTTCTTACTTGATTTGGAGGTTCAACCGCTGTTTGATCTCTGCCAGAAAAACCAGAAAACTTCATGCTTTTTTTCTCTGTAAAGAATAAATAATTTCAAAATGCGTATTTAACAAAATAGGAAGAAGTATTCTATAGAAGAGGAGAGAGCAAAAGTAAGACAGCTGGGTAATTGGACGATCTTTAATTACCTCCTGAGGTGTCCCTAGTTGGATCTTCCCAAGGGATCCTCCTGAAAAATAGGTCTTGAGGGGGATTTGATGGATTCTTCTTTCCCTCAGGATCTCTGATCTCCACAGTGCAGCACTTCAAATAGGAGGAAGGAAAAACGAAGCAGAATTAATGTACACTACACGAAATAAATGGATTCTTATATTCGGAACACAACCTCAAAGTCCCCAATATCCACTAGTGATGTCTGTTTGTTTGTTTATTTGTCAAGCATATATAAAATAACAGATAAAAGTATGTAAATGTAAATAATGATCCTGCTAACAAAAGTTAATTGTGAATATTTAAAAATAAAGAGAAGAAGCGGGAGGATAAAAACTAAGAGTAAAGACAAAGTTGATGCAGAAAGTTGTAAAATTGTATATATCTGTTGTTAGTAGTGTATTTTAACGTCTGATGTGTGTGTTTTTTTGTTTTTGTATCGACTTCTTTTTCTATTCTGTGTTTGGTTTTAAAAAGTAAAATACTCAATAAAAATAATTTTATTAGAGAAGTAGAAACATGAGTTGAATACATGAAAAGGATACGAATAAAAAGGGACATTAGGGAAGGGACGGTAGGCACGATGGTGCGCTTATGCATGCCCCTTACAGACCTCTTAGGAATGGGGTGAGGTCAACAGTAGACAGTCAAAGGTTAAAGTTTTCAGGGTTTGGGGAATAAAATGGAACAATGTCCTACAAGAATTGGTAGGACATTGCCACATATGAATTTCAGAGAAGTTTGGGAAGGAGGGGTGAAGTATTCAAACAGATTCTTTATTCTCTTTTGAGCTTCTTAGATTAAAATGTCTCACCTGCAAATCGACCTGCTCCTTCTGCTCCTCCATCTGGCTCAGGAGGAATCCTTCAGCCAGGGCCACTGCCTGGGAGCTGGTCTCTGCTCCACACTCTCGCACCCAGCTCTCCATCTCTGGGGGCAGAAGGAACAGGAGCTGCTCCAGAACCACCAGGTCCAGCATCTGGGCTTTGGTGTGCTTTTCTGGTCTCAGCCATCGCCTACTAAAATCATGGAGTCGGCTGCAAAGTCCTCGGGGACCCTCAGCCTCCTGGTATTGGATGAAGTTCCAGAGTTGAACTTCTGAAGGGAGGATGGTTTCCTCCTCCAGGATTTTCTGCCCAGTCCTTGTCCAGAGCTTCCCCCCCTTCCCAGGCTGAGCAGCTGAAGGGCCTTTTTGGCTTCCCTCCTTTTCAAAAGGTTGTGTCTCCATCCTTTCTCTGTCCTGCAGAGCAGCTCCAAATGGCTCCAAGGACTCTGGTGGGTCTTCAGATGACTTTTCCTTCACGGGCCATTTCTGGTGCTACAGGACTGATCCCTGCAAGGGATTCCGCTTTTTTTTTTTCCAAGAGAAAATTTTAGCTTGCAAAGATTTCAAATGGCTTCGAGTTTCTGTATCTGAGATGGGAAGAAAAACAAAACACAAGAATTAGAAAGTGGAATTCAGCCACTGAGCGACCTTCACCCAACCTGCCCGGCTCATCCCAGCGCAGGGTCCAGGTCCTCCCGAGCAGGGCCTGGAAGGAGGCAGCTGGAGAGGCTGCCCCGCTTCACTCCCCCTCCGGAGACAGGATGGAGCCCTCGGGGAGCCTGGTTGCGAATCCTGCCTCCTGGCCCAGGTTCTCTCCTCTCCGCAAGGCCGACCCTCCCCTCCCCCCACTCGGGCTCTTCGCATGGAGAGCTGGGGAGAGAGCTGGCGGCTGGGGAGCATAGGATCTAGGGTTGAAGCCGGAGGAGGGCTGGGCGTAGGTCTCTCCCTCCTCCGTCTCCCTTTGCCCGGGAAGAGCCCCCAACTCACCCGAGGAACTTCTGGATCTCCCCCTGCTAGACTCCCGCAGCCTCTCCCCAAGGAGAGCGAGTGCGGCGTCCTAGAGCGGCAAGCGTTTGCGATATCACCCCCATCGCCGCCTCCTCTGGAAAGGCAGCTGTGACGTTCGTCTTCCAGGGGACCAATGTGACGTTAACTTCTCCTAGCCGATGGCGCCCCCTGGTGGATTTTTCGCAAAATGCCAGGATTGTAGAAAGAGCGGGAAACAGGAGCGAGCCTGAGGAGAACGGAGAGGGCAGGGATGATGGGCATGGGAGTAGGGGGAAAGCCTCTCACAATTCCTCCCTGCCCAAGAAAAGCTTTGTGGTCTCCAGATCCAGCAATTTCTTCATCTTCTTCTCCTTACCTCTCTAGGAACCTTCTGTGGAGATGGAGAAAAATATCTCTGGAGGATTTGAACTCGCTTCCCTGAAGAACAGCCGCCCTGAAGGCTTCGCAGAGATTGTGGGAGACCTCAAAGGGTCCAAATCCTGTCAGAAACAGCCGGGCGGTCAGAAGAGGAGGACCAGGAGCCTCTGTGGGAAACACAGCTTGTGTCTTGGGTTGTTGGGACTCCCGCCTGAAGTGGAGGCAGATGGGACACAGGCAGGAAGGCCACAATCAGGAAAATGATTTTCTTTTTTATTTCTTTAATTCAATACATGCAGCTGCCTTTTCCAAACTATTCGCTCAGCCTCTCGGCAAAGGGAGGGGCCAGAAAGGGCAGAGACCCCTCCCAGTCTCTTCTGAAGAGAACTTTATGCATGTTTAGCAAGTAACCATACAACATATTTAATTATAAATTACCTTAATGTTTTTAATTTTTAATGTTTTTATATATGGTTTTTAAATGCATTGTAAACCTCCTTGAGTCTTCGGAGAAAGGCGGCATACAAGTTGAATAAATAAATAAATAAATAATGGCAAACCATAAAAATACAAAAATATGGCCCTGATGCTTGAAAAATATATTTTGCCCATGCATTTGTTTTAGCTTCCGTTCATTCTGGCTCTTCTATGAAAAACAAATTGTTCACCCAGAAGCTTTTTCCACAAACTCTACATTGACATCTGTCATTATTCCATCTCATCATAAAAGGGCTTTGACTAAGATTCCTTGTTTCTGCATTCATACTGGTTGACTCAGATCTTAATTTGACACAACGGACGCTAATTGGATTGAGGGGTCCTTAGTGCCCTCTGAGATTGGCTGGTGCAGTGATGATGTTCCTATTTCATTGGGTAATGAAATGTCTGCAACAAAACAATCAAGCTCAGAGAGCACCAAGGACCCCTCGTTTCAACCGTGAGCTACACATTTTCTCATTTATTGACAGTTTGGATGATTATTGGTAACTTCCCATTCCAAAGAAAGTTCCCGTTCACATTTCTGCGTGTTTCATCAGGAAGGATTGAAGTTGTTTTTTGAACTAGTTCTTAACTTCACGTGACCCCCATTGATTTTCAAAGGTCTTCCTTCTTGATTGATCATTTGCAAGGTTAGCACACTGGAGTGGTTTTCATTCTGATTCCCTGGAGTTTGCCTAATTTGGGAGGGAGGGAGGGGGGAAGGGAGGCAGAAACATCATTTGTTGCCATGGTAACTTCGAAAGTTTGCATAAAAATTATTGTAAATCAAGGACTAACTTGATTGGCCAGTAGGCTGCCTATCTATGGGAACTTAATATTCATCCACAATTCCCTACCACTGCTCTCTCTTAATAAAACCGCTTGTCATGGTTCCGAGTAATGCTTCCAATCAGTTCAAGACTCTGAGGCCTTGGCTTCCTCAAAAATCCAGTTATTGAGTATGTCATTTAGGCATGGTCAAAGATTAAACCAATATTCAATAATTCCTGTATTTTTGGTATAAATAAGGAATAGATACTGTCCACCCATCTCCTGTCAATTGTCACGTTAGCCAACCAAGCAGATGATGAACTTCTTAGCACTCCCTCCTGCCATTGCTACGGCAGGCAGATTTGGTCTTGGTTCTCTGGAGACATCATTTTTATGCCTGGCACATGGGAGAAAACGTTCCATAAATTGCCTCCCCACCATAAGAATGGCAACTAAGAAACAAAGCAAAAAAAATATGGCTTCAGCTAGGGTTGTTTTGAGAGTTGGCACTACTTGCTTTAACCCTCCCTATGTGGAAGAAGGTTGGAGAGGACACAAAGGCA
Source organism: Pituophis catenifer annectens (assembly GCF_029215685.1). Classification (NCBI taxonomy): domain Eukaryota; kingdom Metazoa; phylum Chordata; class Lepidosauria; order Squamata; family Colubridae; genus Pituophis; species Pituophis catenifer. The sequence continues at coordinate 3,344,030 of NW_027256882.1, forward strand.
TGCATATCTCCACAACGCTAGAACTATTCTGTATTTGAATAAATGAGTTCAAACAGCACTTTTTTTACACAACTATATGAAAGAAGTTACCATGGCAGTGAAACAATGATAACTGCAAAAGAAGTAAACAGTGTGGCCAGGCAGCTGTGAAGGCAAAAAAATTCTAGGATGCAGCACCAGATGTATCACCATCAAAAAAAAGGAGGTCCTAATCCTCTATATAAGGCTTTAGTGAGACACCATTTGGAATAATGTGAATGCTTAAAAAAAAGATATTGAGAAGATTGTGTGTGTCCAGATATGGGCAACATGAGGGAAGCCAAAGAAGTATCACCAGAAAATTTGGAGAAAGAGCCCATGAGTTGGATTTTCTAATTCAGCATCACTATAACCTCGTTCTCCTTATGGTTTTCTTTCTCTGTTATTACGTGCATTACATAATGTGAACCAGGGTGGAAAGGCAGACTGAGACAATATTAAGCAAAGTAAGAAATGCTGAAACAATAGTAAGGGATTCAAGACTAATTGCATTTTTGCCTGCAACTCTGCTCTAGTGGATATACTAATCAAAGGGACTTTCTTGAAACCATTAGGACATCTGCACCACTTAAATATTGGCATCCACACATCACATACAGGGCAAACGATAACCTTAACCTCCACTGATGCTCGTGTTTGCTTTAAAACCTCCTACTTAGAGAAAAAGCACAAGAAAGAATTGAGGATACAGAATCAAAATCAGAATAGAGCTGGAAGGGAACTCAGAGCTCTTCTAGTCCAGGCACAAGCAGGAGATACTATATCATTTCAGACAAGTGATTGTCCAGTCTCTTCTTTAAAATGAAGCACCCACAATGTGTAAAGGCAAGCTGTTTCAGTGAACTCACTGTAAGGAAATTCCCGGTTACATAGAGTGCCACAAAGCATTGTGGAGTGGTATATCAGTCTAGGTGAAATTGCTATTGCTTATATAGTTTTTCCTGAGCGTGGATCCTTTTATGAGAAGTAAGAGTACAACTCTGAGCAAAGCTCTTTCCACGTTCCATGCATTTATATGGCTTCTCCACTGTGTGGATTTTTTTATGGGAAGCAAAATAACTGTGTTGAGCAAACTTCTTTCCACACTCTATACATTCATACGGCTTTTCCCCTATGTGGGTCATTTTATGGGAAATAAGATTACGTCTTTGAACAAAGGTCTTTCCACACTCCATGCATTCATACGGCTTCTCTTCTGTGTGGATTTTTTTATGGGAAGCAAGATACCTGCATTGAGCAAAGGTCTTTCCACACTCCATGCATTTATATGGTTTCTCTCCTGTGTGTATCGTTTTGTGTCTTCCGAGTCCACTGCTATGAGCAAAGGTCTTTCCACACTCGATGCATTTATACGGCTTTTCTCCTGTGTGGATCTTTTTGTGGATGGTGAGTCTACTGCTTAGGACAAAGGTCTTTCCACACTCCATACATTTATATGGTTTCTCTCCTGTGTGGAGCTTTTTGTGGATAGTAAGTCCTCTGCTATGAGTAAAGGTTTTCCCACACTGTATGCATTTATACGGCTTCTCCCCTGTGTGGATCATCTTATGGTAAATAAGATGATCTCTTCGAGCAAAGGTCTTTCCACATTCCATGCAGTTAAATGGCTTTTCCCCTGTGTGGATCTTTTTATGGGAAGCAAGATAACTGCGTTGGGCAAAGGTCTTTCCACACTCCATGCATTTATGTGGCTTTTCCCCTGTGTGGATCTTTTTGTGGACAGTAAGTCTACTGCTCAGAGCAAAAGTCTTTCCACACTCCATGCATTTATATGATCTCTCTTGTTGGGCAAGAAAGTCTTGTATCATAGCATCGGTGGAAGATGAGCTATCCTGATTCCAATTATTTGACTGGTTTCTCTCATGGTTTTCTAATTCCATTCCAATTGCAAACTTCTCCGTTCCATCTTTAGCATTGATCACTTGGAACAGTCCACAGGAATCTTGATTCTCCTGCCCATTATCACCTTCAAAGCAAAAGAGAAATGAAAACGGTAACAAGGTTAGAGAAAAAGATCAAACCGTACAATGTCAAGTGAATTTCCTTCTGAATTCTTCTGAAAGTCTATTAGGTTATATTTTGCATGCTTACAGTGGTATGATATAAACTTGGTGATTTCTATATCCATGAGAGTCACGAAAGCTTTGAAAATATCGGAAACATCTCTTTCTTTACAATTATCTATATATATGCAAATCTCACTCAAAGTCAGTTTTCGGTTAAGGAATAATCAATGGAAACATCCAAGGAGGAATTAGGAGACAAATTAAGATTCATTGGGGTGGGTTAATTTCAGAAGAGACCTATGAGAACTGAAATCATTTTAAAATAAGTTCCTTCTTCTCCGGTATACTTTGGAGCAGCTGCTCCACGGCCTCTGTCTGACGGGACCCCTGCTCAACCTATTCTGTGATCTCAGTGATGGGATTTTGGAGCTAAATCCCTTGCTTGAAGCGTCCCTTTGGCTTGTAAATGAGACCAGTACTACAAGATCTCAGGCTACTAATCTCGCATGATGTCACACTGCAATACTTTTGGCCTTTGTTCTTCTAAGAACTGAGGACTGCATGAGATCCAGGGCAAAAGTCTTTGAAAATGAAGAGGCCTTCCCTCTGTTTGCAAAGAATTTTGCCCTGGATCTCGTGCAGGCCTTGGTTAGCAGGGAACAGAGGCCTAAAGTACTATAGTATGAGATCATGTATAATTAGTGCAACATTTTCCACTACTGATCTCACATATCTCTCACTACTTTAGGTTTCTTTTTTCTGCAAATGCAACAAAGCAGGCAAAGGAACTGATGGCTCGCTACAGTATACATATACATACTACAGTATACATACAGTATACATATGTTGCTACTGCAACATATAGGTAGGTATAGGCAAGTAAAGGGGGTATAGGTAGGGCGAATGTTGTTGCAGTGCCTCTGCTGTTATTCGTAAATGTGAATGACGGCTGTGGTGTCGAAACATTCGTAATTTCGGGACTGGGTACTTGGGGAAGGGCTAGGTTGTGGCTTGAAACAGTTGCTTTGTGAACTATCGTAACTCAGGGATCACTTGTACCCTAAGATGCTTTGAGTCACACTGCATGAGGCCTTTGTTCTTGAATTGGATTGGGAGAATGCTCTTCCGTGGCCTGAGCATGAAAGTTCTGTTCTCACACAATTTGGAGAGGTTTCAGAGGACAAATGACAACACATCCCTCTCACTTGACCTCCAGAGGACACATAAAATCACATCTCATTCTTTTCAGCCTCCACAGATACGTTCAAATAGAACTGGAACATATACAGATAAGAAATGGCACAGAAAGCATGGAAGCAAAGAGACATTGACTCTTTCCTTCCTTGGAGTACGAGAAGGCCAGATCCTTTTCTTCTCCTTCACAGGAGACAATATCTGATCACTGATTTTTTAATAAAAAAGCTATAATCTGTCTTCTTGAACTTTCTGATTGGGAACTAGAAAACTCTTACCCAGAGAGACTACATTCCTATGGTTTTCAAGCATGACTTCTGAATGCAGCACTTTTTGGTCTGGATCCAGCTGAGACCATTCCTCCTCAGAGAAATACACAGCCACTTGCTCGAAGGACACAAGACTCTCCTGAACACGGAGAAAAGAACAGAACAGGAGGAGTTGCAAGATCTGTTCAATTTCATCAATGATTTACACAAGGGGAACTCATCAAATTTGCAGACAAGACTAAATTGACAGGAATACCAACACTCCAGAAGTTATCTAACTTGAGATATAGGATCACAGATATGGGCCCATTTAACAAAATGAAAAACAACGTTAAGAAATGTAAGGTTCTCCATTTAGGAAAGAAAAACCAAATGCACAAGCATAGAATAAGTGATAACTGGCTGAACAGTAGAAAATGCTACAGGGATCTTGGAGTCCTAGTGGACAATCACTTAAACATGAGTCAGCTCAGCAGTATAACCCCAACCCAATCATAGGCTGCATTAAGGGGGATAGAATCAAGATCACATGAAGTGTTAGTACCGCTTTATAATGCCTTGGTAAAACCACATTTGGAATATTGCATCCAGTTTTGGTTGCCAGATGTAAAAAAGATCTTGAGACTCTAGAAAGAGTGCAGAGAAGAGCAACCAAAATGATTAGGATCCTGGAGGCTAAAACATAAAAAGAATGGTTGCTGGTATTGGGTATGTCTATTTTAATGAAAAGAAGGACTAGGAATAACATGGTAGCAGTGTTCCAAGATCTCAGGGGATGCCACAAAGAAGAGGAGGCCAGTGAAAACAATCAGTGGAATGACTTGCCTCCAAGAAATTGTGAGTGCTCCAACACTGGACGTGTTTATGAAGAAATTGTACAGCCATTTATCTGAAATGTTATAGGGCTTCCTGTCTGAGCAGGGGGTTAGACTAGAAGACCTCTAAAATCCCTACCAACTTTGTTATTCTGTTCCATTGTTCCTAAATTCCCAAAGCAAGATATGCATAGAGTTAAATGGCTGTGCATCACACAAGCCCTCATTTTAGGTGAGAAAATGGTCAAATCTGAACATTTCTTTAACTGAAGAAATATTTGGGGAAGTTTTATCAGGTTGATGGATTCTGCAAAATATTCAGTGCCTTTCAGTAAAGTAATCCCACTTTTGGATCATCTGATCTACCGCTATCATTGACTGATCTAGTAGTCTGAGCCATTGGCTGAATGGAAGAAAACAAAGAAGAGAAAATTCTCTGGGAAAGTCATTTCTCAGCCTTTGCAAAACGTGAATGTTTGATCTCCTAATCGAGGCGCAAATCAGAGGATTGGAAATTATTTGTAGTTGAAAGTACCTTGATTACATGCTCAACACGGCCACTCCTTTTGTATTGTAATACTCTGCCTTATTTTTTAATATGATTTGCTTGTTTTTGAACTACAGGTTATAAACAAGGCTTTTTAAAAATGGTAATGCGGCAATGTTTTTATTTATTTTTTATTAGCCTTGCACAATTCCGAGTGAAAGAATTACCAATAAAAAAAGGGGGGGTCTCTAGCAGTTTCAGCCACTATGATACGTTTATTCCTATTTCTTGAAGGACTTTTTAAAAATTGCTTTTTGTAAACTCAAAGTTGGAGGAGTACCTAGCAGAACAAGATAACCAGAGGAAGCTATGCTGGCTGATAGGAGCTTGAACCTGCTACTCTGCTCTCCATATTGTGGAAGAACACAAAAATAATCCAGGCCAAACAAGAGGGGAAAATAGAAGGAGAAAGCCCTCTGCACACCCGATTCACTTCCCGAAGGGAGAATACAAATCTAATAACTTTTCCCTTTCTTACTTGATTTGGAGATTCAACCGCTGTTTGATCTCTGCCAGAAAAACCAGAAAACTTCATGTATTTTTTCTCTGTAAAGAATAAATAATTTCAAAATGCATATTTAACAAAATAGGAGGAGATATTCTATAGAAGAGGAGAGTGAAGGTAAGGCAGATGGGTAATAGGAGGATCCTCCATTACCTCCTAAGGTGTTCTGACTTGGATCTTCCCAAGGGATCCTCCTGAAAAATAGGTCTTGAGGGGGATTTGATGAATTCTTCTTTCCCTCAGGATCTCTGATCTCCCCATTGAAGCACTTCAAATAGGAGGAAGGAGAAAAGAAGAATTAATGTACATCACACGAAATAAAGCGAATTCTTATATTCGGAACTCAATCTCAAAGCCCCCAATATTCACCAGTGAGGTTGAGTGAGAAAACAATGGAAAATGTCCTACAAGAATTTGTGGGACATTGCCACATATTATGAGTATCAGAGAAGTTTGGGGAGGAGTGGTGAAGTATTCAAACACATTCTCTATTCCCTTTTGAGCTCCCTATTTTGGATGTCGGCAAACATTGGCTCTAGAGCTGCTTGTAGCTTTTTGACCCCTCTCCTGCGGCTCCCTGCCAACCTGGTCACGTGACCTGCTCTCCACTCTGAGGATGTGTGAGCCTCCCTGCAGAGCCGCGCAGCTGAAGCGCCCATAGCATTTTTCCCCACTGCCGGCAACCAGCTTTTTGCAATTCCGCATCCTTCATGGGCAGTACAGTGCCTGCTGCGGTCCCCTTTATATTGGCTCAGGAAGGAGGGGAACGGGGATGCAGGGAGGGCAGAGTTCCAGCTCTCCTGCGCTGGAGAAAATGAGAAACAGAAATGAGAAAATAATGAGGAAAAAGAGAAACAAATGAGACAGAGAGAGGGAGAGAGAAATGAGAGAGCTGGAGGGAGAGAATGAGAGGGAGAAATAAATGAGAGATAAGGGGAGAGAAAGGAAGAAAGAGGGAAGGAAGGAAAGCCTATGACGAAAGTAATGGCAAGCTAGATCTCTTGCCAAGAAAACTGCAGTTTGCCAGAAGGCATAAATTTGGAGCAAATCTGATTTTTTTTAAAAAAGGAAATAACAGAGATGGCAAAAATGCATCTGAAAATAAGATTATTTGTAATTTTTGATAATGTATTATATTGTCAAACTCAAAAGAAACAAATATATGTAATTGTTGTTAGTACAACCTTGCCAGCTTCTACCAAATTAAGAGTTCACTATGAAAAGATTATGGAGAAGCAATTCCCCAATTAATAACTTTATTTTGGACTTGCTATCGTATTCAATGAGAAAGAAAGAAAAAGAGGGAAAAAAAAGGGAAGGAAAGGGTAGGAAAGGAAGAGAGAGAGAGGGAGGTAGGGGAAGAGGAAAAAGAGAGAAAAACAGAAATGAGAGGGAGGGAAGGAGAGAGAGAAAGAGACCCATTTCCCACAGAAAACACGGGGAGCCACTAAACCTGGGTAGGCTTGGCTGGGGGGGTTCATGTTACTCAGTGGAAATGACATTGAGTTGGCCACGCCCATCCAGGTTTTGTGGCTCCCAGTGTTTTCTTTTCTCTGGGAAATGTGTCCAAATGACTTTGAGTGTTTAAGGTTGCAGACCCCTGCTTTAGATTAAAGTCTCTCACCTGCAACTCAACCTGCTCCTTCTGGTCCTCTGCCTGGCTCAGGAGGAAGCCTTCAGCCAGGGCCACCACCTGGGAACTGGTCTCTGCTCCACATTCCCGCACCCAACCCTCCATCTCTGGGGGCAGAAGGAACAGGAGCTGCTCCAGAATAACCAGGTCCAGCATCTGGGCTTTGGTGTGCTTTTCTGGTCTCAGCCATTGCCTACAAAAGTCATGGAGTCGTCTGCAAAGTCCACGGGGACCCTCAGCCTCCTGGTATTGGATGAAGTTCCAGGGCTGAACTTCTGAAGGGAGGATGGTTTCCTCCTCCAGGATCTTCTGCCCAGTCCTTGTCCAGAGCTTCCCCCCCTTCCCAGGCTGAGCAGCTGAAGGGCCTTTTCCGCTTCCCTCCTTTCCAAAAGGTTGTGTCTCCATCCTTTCTCTGTCCTGCAGAGCAACTCCAAATGGGTCCAAGGACTCTTGTGGGTCTCCAGATGTGTTTTCCTTCACAGGACCATTTCTGGTGCTGCAGGACTGATCCCTGCAAGTGATTCCGCTCTTTTTTTTGCCCCCCAAGAAAAAATGTTTGGCTTGCAAAGATTTCAAATGGCTTCAAGTTTCTGTATCTGAGATGGAAAGAAAAATAAATACCAAGAATTAGAAAGTAGAATCTAGCCACTGAATCAGGGATGAAATTCAGCAGGTTCTGACAGGTTCTGGAAAACCGGTAGTGGAAATTTTGAGCAGTTCGGAGAACCGGCAAATACCACCTCTGGCTTGGCCCAAAGGGGGTGGGAATGGAGATTTTGCAGTATCCTTCCCCTGCCACGCCCAAGCCATGCCCACCAAGTCACGCCCACAGAACCAGTAGTAAAAAAATTTGGATTTCACCACCGCACTGAGCAACCTTCACCCGGAGTCCCAAGTGGCTCATCCCAGCGCAGGACCGAGGTCCCCCCAGCCTCCTCCTCGCCCGGCTTCTCTCCTCTCCTGCTGGGCCTCCGCAAGGCCGACCCTCCCCTCCCCATACTCGGGCTCTTCCCCGGACACGGGGCGGCTGGGGAGCATGGGACCTGGGGTTGAAGCTGGAGAATCTCTCCCTCCCCCGCCTCCCTTTGCCCGGGAAGAGCCCCCAACTCACCCGAGGCACGTCTGGATCTCCCCCGCCAGACTCTCCGCCTCCTGCGGAGTCCCGGGGGTTAAGGAGAGCGAGTGCAGCCTCCTAGAGCGGCAAGCGTTTGTGACGTCACTCACGTCGCCGCCTCCTCTGGAAAGGCAGCTGTGACGTTTGTCCTCCAGGGGACCAATGGGGAAGCGGATGGTGTTCCATTCTCTTGGCCGAGTGCGCCCCCTGGTGGATTTGGCGCAAAGTGCCAGGATTGTAGAAAGGGCGGGAAACAGGAGCGCGCCTGAGGAGAACGGAGAGGGCAGGGATGATGAGCATGGAAGTAATGTGGAAAGCCCCTCACAATTCCTTCCTGCCGAAAAAAAGCTTGGCGGTCTCCAGAGGTATCAATTTCTCCATCTTCCTCTCCTTCCTGTTTGCGAACTGTCTGTGGAGATGGAGAAAAATCTCTCTGGAGGATTTGAACTTGCTTCCCTCAGGTACAGCCACCCTAAAGGCTGGGCAGAGATGGGAGGCAGCCTCAAAACGATCCAAATCCTGTCAGAAACAGCCGGGCTGTCAGAAGAGAAGGACCAAGAGGCTCTCTGGGAAACACAACTTGTGTTTTGTGTTGTTGAGAACTCCCACCTGAAGGGGAGGAAAATGGGACACAGGCAGGAAAGGCCACAATGAGGAAAATGATTGTTTATTGATTTGTTTAATTCAATAAATACAGCTGCCCTTCTCAAATTATTCCCTCAACCTCACAGCGAAGGGGGGACCTGAACAGGAAGAGACCCCTCTAGCCTCTTCTGATGAAAGAAAAGGAAATTGGTGAAAAAGGAATATACATAATAATCTAAATTACAATATGGCTTCATCTAGGGTTGTTTTGAGAGTTGACATTTCTTGCTTTAACGCTTCCTCCTGTGTGGAGGAAGCTTGGAACAGACACAAAGGTATGCATATTTCCACAATGTTAGAACTATTCTATGTTTTAATAAATGACTATAAGCAACACTTTTTTTACAGAAATATGTGAAAGAAGTTACCATGGCATTGAAACAATGATAACTGAAAAAGAAGTAGAGTCTGGCCACCCAGCTGTGAAGGCAAACAAAATTCTAGGATGCATCACCGTCAACAAAAAGGTGCTCCTATCTCTCTATATAAGGCTTTGGAATACTGTGAATACTTTAAAAAAAGATATTGATAAAATTGTGGGTGTCCAGAGATGGGCAACATGAGGGAAGGCAAGGAAAGACCATCACAAAATTACGACAGAGCCCATGAGTTGGATTTTCTAATTCAGCATCACTATAACCATCTTCCTTATGGTTTTCTTTCTCAGTTATTACTTGTGTTACATAATGTGAAGCAGGGTGAAAAGGCAAACTGACAATAGTAAGCAAAGTAAGAAAAGCTGAAACAATAGTAAGGGATTCAAGACTAATTGCATTTCTGCCTGCAACTCTGCTCTAGTGGATATACACATCAGAGGGAGTTTCTTGAAATGATTGGGGAATCTACACCACTTAAATATTGGCCCCCACACATCACTTTCAGGCCAAATGATAATCTTAATCTTCAATGATGCTCATGTTTGCTTTAAAACCTCCTACTTAGAGAAAAAGCACAAGAAAGGACTGAGGATTCAGAATCAAAATCAGAACAGAGCTGGAAGGGAACTTGGAGCTCTTCTAGTCCAGCTCAAGCAGGAGATCCTATATCATTTCACACAAGTGATCGTCCAGTCTCTTCTTTAAAATGTCCAATGATGAAAGCAACACAATGTCTAAAGGCAGGCTGTTTCAGTGGTTAACTGAACTCAGTGTAAGGAAATTCCAGGTTGCTTCTCTCCTTGATTAGTTTCTATCCATTGTTTCTTGTCTTGCCCTCTGGTGCTTTTGAGGGGGGGGATTGCTCCCTCCTCTTTGTGGCAACCTCTGAAATACCAGAACATTGCTATCATTTCACTCCTAATCCTTCTTTTCTCTAGACTAGCCTAATTCAAATTCTGCAACCATTCTTGCTTTAGGCTTTAGGCTTTAAATCAGCGTAGCTATTCTTTTCACTTCTTCCAAAAGTCTCTTCCAAAGTTTTTGTAACACGATAGCCAAAACTAGATGCAGTATTCTAGGTGAGGTCTTACTAAGGCTTTATGAAGTGGTACTAATACTTGACGTGACTTTGATTCTATAACTCTGCTTATACAACCAAAAATTGTATTAGCTTTTTTGGCTTCTGCCGCACATGGCTGACTAATACTTAAGTGATCATCATTAGGACTCCAAGGTCCCTCTCACAGTTACTGTTTTTCTGCCAGGTTTCACCTAATCTGTTTTTCCTGCCCAGGTGTAAAATGTTCCTTTTCTCCACATTACATTTCATTTTGTTGGATTCACCTAGTCTCATTTGGATCAGAAAGGCAAAATATGCATACGCATAAAAATATGTAGAGACAGGGTGGGGCAGAGGTTAGGATGCAGTACTACAGGCTAATAGCGCACAGCCTAGGAGATCAATCCTGACCGGCTCAAGGTTGATTCAGCATTTCATCTTTTTGAGGTCAGTAAAATGAGGGCCCAGATTGCTGGGGACAATATGCTGACTTTGTAAATCTCTTAGAGTCCCGCAAAGCACTGTGGAGTGGTGAAATTGCTATTACTATGTAGTTCCTCCTGAGTATGGATCCTTTTATGAGAAGTAAGACTACGATTCCGAGCAAAGCTTTTTCCACATTCCATGCATTTATATGGCTTCTCCACTGTGTGGATTTTTTTATGGGAAGCAAGATAACTGCGTTGAGCAAAGGTCTTTCCACAATTCATGCATTTATATGGTTTCTCAGCTGTGTGGATTCTTTTATGGGAAGCAAGATAACTGCGTTGAGCAAATTTCTTTCCGCACTCTATACATTCATACGGCTTCTCCCCTATGTGGGTCATTTTATGGGAAATAAGATTACCTCTTTGAGCAAAGGTCTTTCCACACTCCATGCATTCATACGGCTTCTCCCCTGTGTGGATCTTTTTGTGGATAGCGAGTCTACTGTTCAGAGCAAAGGTCTTTCCACACTCCATGCATTTATACGGCTTTTCTCCTGTGTGGATCTTTTTGTGGATAGTGAGTCTCCTGCTCAGAGCAAAGGTCTTTCCACACTCAATACATTCATACGGCTTTTCTCCTGTATGGATCTTTTTGTGGATAGTGAGCCTACTGCTCAGAACAAAGGTCTTTCCACACTCCATACATTTATATGGTTTCTCTCCTGTGTGGAGCTTTTTGTGGATAGTAAGTCCTCTGCTATGAGTAAAGGTTTTCCCGCACTGCATGCATTTATGTGGCTTCTCCCCTGTGTGGATCATCTTATGGGAAATAAGATGATCTCTTCGAGTAAAGGTCTTTCCACACTCCATGCATTTAAATGGCTTTTCCCCAGTGTGGATCTTTTTGTGGATAGTAAGTCTACTGCTCAGAGGAAAGGTCTTTCCACACTCCATGCATTTATACGGCTTTTCTCCTGTGTGGATCTTTTTATGGGAAGCAAGATAACTGCGTTGAGCAAAGGTCTTTCCACACTCCATGCATGTATATGGTTTCTCTCCTGTGTGGATCATCTTATGGGAAATAAGATTACCTCTTTGAGTAAAAGTCTTTCCACACTCCATGCATTTATGTGGCTTTTCCCCTGTGTGGATCTTTTTGTGGACAGTAAGTCTACTGCTCAGAGCAAAGGTCTTTCCACACTCCATGCATTTATATGATCTCTCTTGTTGGGCAAGAAAGTCTTGTATCATAGCATCAGTGGAAGATGAAGTATCCAAGTTCCAATTATTTGACTGGTTTCTCTCATGGCTTTCAAATTCCATTTGAATTCCAAACTTCTCTGTTCCATCTTTAGCATTGATCACTTGGAACAGTTCCCAGGAATCTTGATTCTCCTGCCCATTATTACCTTCAAAGCAAAAGGGAAATGAAAATGATAAAAAGCTTAGAGAAAAACAGCAAACTCTAGAAAGTCAAGTGAATTTCCTTCTGAATTTTTCTGAAAGTCCATTAGGTTGTATGTTTGCATGTTTACAGTGGTGTGATATAGATTTGATATTCATATTTGATATATTTGATATGATATATTCATGAGTCATGAAAGCTTTGAAAATATCTAGAAAACATCTTTCTTTCCAATTATCAATATATATGGAAATCTCACTCAGTCAGTTTTGAGTTAAGAAATAATCAGGGGAAACATCCAAGGAGGAATTAGAAGACAACTTAAGATTTATTTTGGTGCTTAATTTCAGCAGAGACGTGTGAAAACTGAAATAATTTTAAAATAAGCCTCCTTCTTCCCCGGTATACTTTGGAGCAGCTGCTCCACGACGTCTGTCTGACGGGACCCCCGCTCAATTTATTCCTTGATCTCAGCGATGGGATTTTGGAGCTAAATCCCTTGCTTGAAGTGTCCCTTTGGCTTGTAAACGAGACCAGTACTGCAAGATCTCAGGCTACTAATCTCGCATGATGTCGTACTGCAATACTTTTGGCCTGTGTTCAACTGAGGACTGCACGAGATCCAGGGCAAAAGCCTTTGAAAATGAAGAGGCCTTCCCTCTGTTTACAAAGAATTTTGCCCTGGATCTCGTGCAGGCCTTGGTTAGCAGAGAACAGAGGCCTAAAGTACTATAGTGCGAGATCATGTGAGATTAGTAGTGCAAGATTTCCCACTATTGATCTCACATATCTCTCACTAGTTTAGGCCTCTTTTTTCTGCAAATATAGCGAAGCAGGGAAAGGAACCGACAGCTCGCTGCATCACCACAACGTAAGTCCCAGCGTGATGGAATGGAGTTATAGGCAGGGCGAATGTTGTTGCAGCGCCTCTACTGTCATTCATAAGTGTGAGTACTTGGGGAAGGGCTAGGTTGTAACTTGGAATGGTCGCTCAATGAACTGTCATAACTCGTTGATTAACTATAGTCTAAGATGCTCTGAGTCACATTGCATGAGGCTTTCATTCTTGAATTGGATTGGGAGAATGCTCTTCCATGGCCTGAGCGTGACAGTTCTGTTCTCACAAAATTTGGGGATGTTTCAGAGGACAAATGACAACACATTCCTCTCACATGACCTCCAGAGGACACATAAAAGCACATCTTCTTTTCAGCCTCCACAGATAAATTCAAATAAAAATGGAAAAATCCAGACAAGAAATGGCACAGAAACAGGGGTGGGTTCTAATTTTTTTCACTACCAGTTATGTGGGCATGGCTTATATTGTGGGCGTGGCTTGATGGTCATGTGACAATTATTTAGGATTTAGCAGAGGTACTTGTCTACCAGGCTTTTAACTGCTTGCAGAGCTGTACCGATCTACCCATTTCTTTTTGCAGGCACTGGTCTACTCATGTATTTTTGCAGGCACTGGTCTACTCATTTGTTTTCTTTTAACACTGATCAGCTGTAGGGCGGCCCTTTGAAGCCCCGGGGCAAAAGTTTAAAGAGTTTTTTTCCCTCTAGCCATCAGCTGGAACTCAGGAGGCAGCAATAGATTGGGGGTGGGGCCAAATAAAAGGTAAGAATAACGTGGGGGGTGGGGGGGGCAGAACCGGTTCAGTGACGTCATATCATCACCGCTACCGGCTCGGCGGAACCGGGAGGAACCCACCACTGCACAGAAAGCATGTAAGCAAAGAGACATTGCCTCTTTCTTCCTTGGAGTATGAGAAGGCAAAATCTTTTTCTTCTCCCTCACAGGAGACAATATCTGATTAGTGATTTTTCAATAAAAAAACCTAACTATAATCTGTCTTCCTGAACTCTCTGATTGGGAACTAGATAACTCTTACCCAGAGAGACCACGTTCCTATGGTTTTCAAGCATGACTTCCAAATGCAGGGCTTTTTGGTCAGAATCCAGCTGAGACCATTCCTCCTCAGACAAATACACAGCCACCTCCTCGAAGGACACAAGACTCCCCTGAACACGGAGAAAAAAACAGAACAGGAGGATTTGCAAGATCTGTTCAACTTCATCAATGATTTAGACAAGGGGATAGAAGGGGAACTCATCAAATTTGCAGACAAGACCAAATTGACAGGAATACCAACACTCCACAAGATAGGCCTGAGATATAGGATTGACAGATTGGCACCTTTTAACAAAATGAAATTCAATGGTGAGAAATGTAATGTGCTACATTTAGGAAAGAAAAACCAAATGCACTGGCATAGAATAGGTGATACCTGGCTCAAAAGTAGAAAGTGCAACAGGGATCTTGGAGTCCTAGTGGACAATTACTTAAACATGAGTCAGCTCAGCAGTATAACCCCAACCCAATCATAGGCTACATTAAGAGGGGGATAGAATCAAGATCACATGGCACAGGACCCAGGTACCTTCGAGACCGACTTCTGCCACCAATAGCCTCCCACCGGCCAGTTCGCTCCCAGAGAGGGTCTCCTCAGGGTTCCATCAGCCAAGTTATGTTGGCTGGCGACACCCAGGGGGAGGGCCTTCTCTGTGGGAGCCCCAGCCCTGTGGAATGAATTGCCCCCGGAAATACGTAAGATCGCCGACCTCCGGGTGTTTCACTGCGCACTGAAGACCCTGTTGTTCCGCCAGGCCGGGCTATCAACACAATAATTTTAAATTGGGGTATTTTAAATTTTCGGGGTTTTAAATCAGGCCAAATTTATTTAATTATTTTAATTTTTAATCATTGTTTTGTCTTGTGTTTTTAAATTGGCTGTACACTGCCCTGAGTCCTTCGGGAGAAGGGCGGTATAGAAATAAAATTATTATTATTATTATTATTATTATTATTATTATTATTATTATTATTATTATTATTATTATTATTATTATTATTAAGAACGGTTGCTGGAATTGGGTACGTCTAGTTTAATGAAAAGAAGGACTAGGGGTGACATGATAGCAGTGTTGCAATATCTCAGGGGCTTCCACAAAGAAGAGGAGGTCAGTGAGAACAATTAATCAGTGGAATGACTTGCCTCCAGAAATTGGGTGCTGATTGATTCTGCAAAACCTTCAGTTCCTTTCAGTAAAGTAATCCCACTTCTGGATCAACTGATCTATCGTTCTGTCTATCATTGATTGATCTAGTAGTCTGAGCCATTGACTGAATGGAAGAAAACAAAGAAGAGAAAATTCCCTATGAAAGTCATTTCTCAGCCTTTGCAAAGTGGAAATATTTGATCTCCTAATCCAGGCACAAATCAGAGGATTGAAAATTATTTTGTAGTTGAAAGTACCTTGATTGCTCTATGTGGCCATTCTATTTGGATTTTAATAGTCTGCTTTATTTTTTAATATGATTTGCTTGTTTTGAAGTACAGGTTATGAACAAGGCTTTTTAAAAAAGGTAATGTGGCCATGTGAGAATTTAGTTATTTTTCATTAGCTTTGCACAATTCGAAGTCAAATAATTATAAACAGAATGGGTCTCTAGCAGTTCCTGCCACTGTGATACGTTTATTCCTAATTCTTGAAGGACTTTTAAAAAATTGCTTCTTGTAAACTCAAATTTGGAGGAGTACGTAGCAGAACAAGATAACCAGAGGAAGTTATGCTGGCTGACAGCAACTTGAACCTGCTATTGTGATGTCCATGTTGTGGAAGAACACAAAGATAACCCAGTCCAAACGGGGGTGGGGGGAATAGAAGGAGAGAGCACTCTGCACATCCGCTTCACTTCCTGAAGGGAGAAGACAAATCTAATAACTTTTCCCTTTCTTACTTGATTTGGAGGTTCAACCGCTGTTTGATCTCCGTCATAAAAAACAGAAAAGTTCATGCTTTGTTTCTCTGTAAGGAATAAAAAATTTCAGAATGCGTAATTAATAAAATAGGAGGAGGTATTCTATAGAAGAGAAGAGACAGTGAAGGTAAGACTGATGGGTAATCGGAGGATCTTTGATTACCTCCTGAGGTGTCCTGACTTGGATCTTCCCAAGGGATCTCCCTGAAAAATAGCTCCTGAGTGGGATTTGATGGGTTCTTCTTTCCCTCAGGATCTCTGATCTCCACAGTGCAGCACTTCAAATAGGAGGAAAGAAAAATGAAGCAGAATAAATGTACATCAAATGAAATAAATGGATTCTTATATTCAGAACACAATCTCAAAGTCCCCAATATCCATCAGTGACGTTTGCTTGTTTAATTGATTCTGTATTTGTCAAGCATATATAAAATAACAGATAAAAGTATAAAGATGATTTGAATACATGAAAAGGATATGAGTAAAAAAGGACATTAGGACAGGGACGGTAGGCACGATGGTGCGCTTATGCACGCCCCTTACAGACTTCTTAAGAATGGGGTGAGGTCAACAGTAGACAGTCTAAGGTTAAAGTTTTGAGGGAAGACCAAGAAATAAAAGGTCTAAGAATAAAGAAAGAAGAATATAAGGTACAGGCTTTTGCCGATGATTTGGTGTTTATACTGGAGGAACCATTAGAACCAGGACCAAAATTGATACAACAAATAGAAGAATTTGGTGAAGTAGCGGGACTCAAGATTAATAAAAATAAATCCAAATTAATAACTAAAAATCTTAGAAAAAATCAAGAAAAAGAATTGGAACGTGGTATAAAAATACAAACAACCAAGAAAATAAAATATTTAGGGATTTGGTTTATAGCAAAATGTTTCTCAATTAAAGAAGACAATTATGATAAAATTCTATAGCAAATTAAAAAAAAGACTTAGAAAACTGGAAAAACTTACAGATCTCATTATTGGGGAGGATTGCTACGATTAAAATGAACATATTGCCAAAAAAACTATTTTTATTCCAGATTATTCCAATAAAATTAGAGAAATTTTTTTTGAAGCTTTAAATAAAATAGTTACCGTATTTTCTGGCATATAAGATGACTTTTTAATACAGGAAAATCTTCTCAAAAGTCGGGGGTCGTCTTATACGCCGGGTATAAGCCTACGATATCTACCTTGACAGACGGAAGCGGTAAGAGCAGCTACTACCATCTCTAGTCATTGCTAGAGATTTCTAACCCGAATCTGAGTTGCCGGCACTGACCGATGATGCTACGGGAGCGCCGACAACATTGAGGGGAAGCTGTGCCGATCTCGTCAAGGCTGCATGCCGCTGAATGCTGGACCCAGCCGGTTGCTGCGCGGAGCTTTCCCCACCATCCCAGGCATCCAGGTGGATATTACCGACGCTCCGACTTCCCCAGACAGCTGGGTCTCACCATCACTGGGGGGCTGGGGAAGTCAGAGCGTCGGTAATATCCACCTGGATGCCTGGGATAGTGGGGGAAGCTCCGCGCAGCAACCAGCTGGGTCCAGCATTGAGCGGCATGCAGCTGACGAGATCGCACAGCTTCCCCTTACTGTTGTCGGCACTCCCGTAGCGTCATCAGTCAGTGCCGGCAACTCAGATTCGGGAAGCTGTGCCGATCTCGTCAAGGCTGCATGCCGCTCAATGCTGGACCCAGCTGGTTGCTGCGCAGAGCTTCCCCCACTGTCCGATTTCCCCAGACAGCTGGGGCTCGCCATCACTGGGGGTCTGGGGAAGTCGGAGCATTGGTAATATCCACCTGGATGCCTGGGACGGTGGGGGAAGCTCCAGCATTGAGCGGCATGCAGCCTTGACGAGATTGGCACAGCTTCCCGAATCTGAGTTCCTGACGCTGACCAATGACGCTACAGGAGTGCCGACAACATTGAGGGGAAGCTGTGCCGATCTCGTCAAGGTTGCATGGGTGACAGGACATGGGTGACAGGAAAAAAACCTGGTACGAAATAGCCCTCTTGCCACTACACGTGGCCCGTTACCTTGACAGATGGGCAGCCTGGCTCGTAAGTATCTGTACCGGTTCTGTTAAGTCCTCAGGGTTACGTCCTACCCACAGTCGTCACTGTTGCCGCCCTACTCTAATTGGCTAAGACACTTTGTTCTCCAAATAGAACAGGTTCATATAGTACAGCACCAGTACATACAGTACAGTATACAAATGGCTAACAGTCAAGACCCCATCATGGCTCCACCAGCAAGAAGAAAGAAATATGAAGCCAGTTTTAAACTTAAAGTTGTAAACTTTGCCATGGAATATAATAACTGTGCTGCTGCAAGGCAATATGGAGTAACAGAAAAGATGGTTCGGGACTGGAAAGCAAATGTAAAAGCATTAAAGAGTATGCCAAGGGGTAAGTGTGCATTAAGAAGAGGCACCCCACATTGGCCAGAACTCGAAAAACATGTAGCAGACATGGTGAATGAGCATCACCAAAACGGTTATGTAATGACACGAAATAAAATACGTTTGTTTGCACTTCAGTGGGCCAAATCTAACCTAGATCACAGCAACAGATTTAAGGCCACTGTATCCTGGTATACTAGATTCTTGGAAAGGCATAATATGGTACTGAGGCAAAAGACGAAAATTGCACAAAAATTACCTGCAGATCTTGATGCTAAAGTAAATAGTTTCCATCGATACGTAATATAACAGCGCAATAAACATGGCTATGCGTTAAGTAGTATCGGAAATATGGATGAAACTCCAATGAATTTTGATATGATTGGAAATAAAACTGTCCATCCAAAAGGTGAAAAAACAATTTTAATTAAAACAAAAGGACATGAGAAGTCCAGTTTTACAGTGGTACTAGCATGCATAGCTGATGGCTCCAAACTGAGACCAATTAAGACCCTCTTATTCCAACAAGCCGACCTGGCCTAATTTTTTTTCTCTCCTTTTTAAATTTTAAATTGTAATTTTTAATTTGTTTTAAATTTATTGGGATTTTAATTGTCGTGGGCTAAATTATTTCATTTGGTTTTAAAATGTTTTTAACTTTTGTATTTCTGTATTTTATCCTGTGCCTGTTCACCGCCCTGAGTCCTTCGGGAGTAGGGCGGTATACAAATTTAATAAAATCAAAATCAAATCAAATCAATGATTATTTTTAAAAGAAAAACAATGCCGAAACTCAAGTTCCCTGTTGGTTGTTTTGTACATGTGAATGAAAAAGGCTGGATGGATGAAGAAGGGGTAAAGTTCTATGGCTTGATAATGTATGGAGCAGGCGAGGTGGACTTATTCAAAAACGTAGTCTACTGGTGTGGGATATGTTCAGGGCTCATTTAACTCCCAACACCAAGCAAAGGCTTGCAAGAATAAACACAGATGCAGCAGTTATTCCTGCAGGATTGACATCGTTGGTACAGCCACTGGATGTGTGCCTAAACAAGCCATTTAAAGATTGCATTTGAGAACAGTGGAATGAGTGGATGGTTAGCGGTGAAAAGTCATTCACAAAAGGAGGAAATATGCGTGCTCCACAGTTGGATGTTTTGTGCAAGTTTGTCATAAAAGCCTGGAATGATGTTGATGCAGAAACAGTAATCAAGTCTTTCAAGAAGTGTGGCATATCAAATTCATTAGATGGTATGGAGGACGACTACTTGTGGCAAGATGAAGAGGAAGCCGAAGCTGAGACCACACCATCTGATACGGAATTAGATACATACAATGACTGCCTTACAAATGTATCACAAGATGTCATTGATGTACTTATGATATCAGATGATGAACAGGAGGATTTTGAAGGCTTTTAAAGGGAAACTGTCACGCCAGCAAACCTGTAAAAATAGCTTGCAGTTATGATGGGCATTGCTGACTCGCCAGGGACTTGCCCGGCACTTGCGCTCTATTGTTTGTTATCTTCCTCCTATCATCATCAATTCCAGTTTGGTTGATAGCTTAGAAAACAAACAGCATGGCAGCTCCCATGGGTTTATTGTCTTATCCTTCCTTTCAGCTTTAGAGTGAATTAGGAAAAGTTTAATCCAATTGCACTGTTTTATGTTTACATGTTTGATGACAAACAGCCTTATGTTTATAAGTGACAGTTTTCCTGCTAAGTACCTACATGTCATAAGCATTTGAATTAAAATTACCATATTGAAATCAAATGTTTTTTAATTTTTATTTGGTGTGCGTTGGAAGAGAGGTAGTCTTATACGGCGAGTATAGCCCAAACCCTATATTTTAACAGGAAAAGTAGGGGGTCGTCTTATACTCCCAGTTGTCTTATAAGCCGGAAAATACGGTACTAAATTCATATGGCAGGGGAAAAGACCAAGAATTAGACTCAAACTTTTACAAGATACAAAAGATAAAGGGGGATTAGCACTTCCAGAATGGGAATTATATTATCTTTTATCCTAACCTGGCTAAAAGAGTGGATAGAATTAAGAGATAAATGAATCTTAGCAATAGAGGGACACGATTTACAAGTAGGATGGCATGCATTCCTTTGGGATGAAAAACACAAAACACATAGTTATTTCAGAAGACACATATTAAGGAATGCATTGCTACAAATCTGGATAAAAATAAAAAAAACATCATTATTTTATTTATTTATTTATTTATTATTTCAATTTGTATACCGCCCTACTCCCGAAGGACTCAGGGTGGTGAACAGCCATAGAATAAAACATATGAGTACAAAATTTAAAATAAAGTAAAACGAATTAAATAATTTGGCTGAAAATTTAAAACCCCAATAATTTAAGACCAAATTTAAAATTTCCATTTAAAAAGGGGGAAAAATACCAGTTTTTGTATAAAAAAATTATACAAAAATACCAGTCTGGATTTCACCAATGGAAGCATTAAAACACCTAAATTTAATTGAGATGGATAAGATTATAAGATATAGGGATGTGCTAAAAAAACAAGGAAATTTGAAATCGAAACAAGAATTAGAACAGCATTTAAATAGGGAAATTGATTGGTGGACATATACACAAATTCAATCTAAACATAGAGAAGCTACAAAATTATATGAAATACAAAATGAGCAACATGAATTAGGCAAAATTATACAAGGGATAGAGGAGAAATTAATTAGTAGGATTTATAAATTTTTACTGCAGTACAAGATGGAAGACAAGGTAGTTAAAGAAACAATGATTAAATGGGCCAAAAAATTAATTATAATATAGAACAGGAGAGATGAGAGAAAATGTGGCAAATAAATACAAAATTAACTATGTCTGCAGCATTCAAGAAGAACCAGTTGAAAATGTTCTACAGATGGCACCTCCCACTGGCAAAGCTTGCTAAGATGTTCCCGAACAGCTCGCTTATTGGAAATGCAATAAGATCTATGGAACATATTATCATCTTTGGTGGACTTTCCCGGCCGCAAAAATGTTTTGGGCTAAAATCAAGAAATGGCTAGAAAAAATAACAGATCAACCGATTGACAGGAAACCAGAGACATTTTTATTAGGAATATTTATTAGAAAATATACTAAAGAAATAAAATACTTGATTTTACATATTATAATGGCCACACGAATATCATTTGCACAAAATTGGAAAAATAAAATACACCAACAGGGGAAGAAGTGATAAAAAAAAATCTTAGTGTTTGCTGAGATAGACAAATTAACAAAAGAACTTAAAGGAAGATACGTTCCATGTAATATGGAACAAATGGTACAGCTGGCTGGAGATTAGAAATAGTGAACAATAATAAAGGGGGAGAAATCATAAATGTAAAAGGTTTACAGGACAATGTATAAAGTGTACAAAATTAATATCATGATTGTTAGGAATTATAATGTAAATAAGAGAAAAAGGGACAAGAAGGAAAAGTACAGTATAAGGGAAAATGGGAGAAGATGTAAATACTAGAAGATGACCGTTACGAAAAAGTTGTAAAAAAGGAATTTATATATAAAAAAATAGTTTTGAGGGTTTTGGGAATAAAATGGAACAATGTCCTACTAGAATTGGTGAGACATTGCCATATCTTGGTAGTACAGGAGTTTAAGGCACCCTGTTATTAAGCTGGTTATTAAGACCAGCTGCCTGCAATTACTGCAGGGTTCGAATCTCGCCAAGGCTCAAGGTTGACTCAGCCTTCCATCCTTTCTAAGGTAGGTAAATTGAGGACCCAGTTGTGGGGGCAATAAGCTGACTTTGTATAAAATATACAAAAGGATGAAGGCTATTGCTGAGTACATTGTAAGCCGCCCTGAGTCTTCGGAGAAGGGCGGCATATAAATCAAATTAAATATATATATATATATATATATATATATATCTTATGCATGTCAGAGAAGTTTGGGAAGGAGGGGTGAATTATTCAAAGACATTCTCTATTCCCTTCTGGGCTCCCTAGATTAAAGCGTCTCACCTGCAACTCGACCTGCTCCTTCTGCTCCTCCACCTGGCTCAGGAGGAAGCCTTCAGCCAGGGCCACCACCTGGGAACTGGTCTCTGCTCCACACTCTCGCACCCAGCTCTCCATCTCTGGGGGCAGAAGAAACAGGAGCTGCTCCAGAACCACCAGGTCCAGCATCTGGGCTTTGGTGTGCTTTTCGGGTCTCAACCATCGCCTACAAAAGTCATGGAGTCGCCTGCAAAGTCCTCGGGGACCTTCAGCCTCCTGGTATTGGATGAAGTTCCAGGGCTGAACTTCTGAAGGGAGGATGGTTTCCTCCTCCAGGATCTTCTGCCCAGTCCTTGTCCAGAGCTTCCCCCCCTTCCCAGGCTGAGCAGCTGAAGGGCCTTTTCCGCTTCCCTCCTTTCCAAAAGGTTGTGTCTCCATCCTTTCTCTGTCCTGCAGAGCAACTCCAAATGGCTCCAAGGACTCTGGTGGGTCTCCAGATGCCTTTTCCTTCACGGGACCATTTCTGGGGCTGCAGGACTGATCCCTGCAAGGGATTCCGCTCTTTTTTTCCCAGCAAGAGAAACTTTTGCCTTGCAAAGATTTCAAATGGCTTCAAGTTTCTGTATCTGAGATGGAAGGAAAAATAAATACCAAGAATTAGACAATAGAATTTAGCCATTGAACAACCTTCACCCAACCTGCCCGGAGCCCCAAGCGGCTCATCCCAGCGCAGAGCCGAGGCCCCCCCCCCCCGAGCAGGGAGGCAGCTGGAGAGGCCGCCCCGCTTCTCTCCCTCTCCGGAGACAGGATCGGGCGATCGGGGAGCCTGGTGCAAATCCTGCCTCCTCCTCGCCCGGCTTCTCTCCACTCCTGCTGGGCCTCCGCAAGGCCGACCCTCCCCTTCCCCACTCGGGCTCCGAGGAGAGGGCGGCTGGGGAGCATGGGAGCCGCGGTTGAAGCCGGAGAAGGGCGGGGCGTGGGTCCCTCCCTCCTCCGCCTCCCTTTGCACAGAAAGAGCTTCCACCTCACCTGAGGCACGTCTAGAGCTCCCCCCCCCTCCCGCAGCGCCTCCGCCTCCTGCGGAGCACCAGTGGTTAAGGCGAGTATATGCGGGCTCCTAGAGCGGCGTTTCTGATGTCACTTCCTTCACAGCCTCCTCGGGAAGGCAATTGTGATCTTCGCTCTCCAGTGGACCAATGGGGAAGCGGCTGGGGTTCCCTCATCTTGGCAAAATGCGCCCCCTGGTGGATTTGGCGCAAAGTGCCAGGATTGTAGAAAGGGCGGGAAAGAGGAGCGCGTCTGAAGAGAAAGGAGAGGGCACGGATGATAGGCATGAGAGTAGGGTTAAAGGACCCTCTCAATGGCTCCCTGCGCAAGAAAAGCTTTGTGGTCTCCAGAGGAAGCAATTTCTCCATCTTCTCCTCCTTCCTGTACAAGAACCGTTTGTGGAGATGGAAAAAAATCTTTCTGGATAATTTGAATTCGCTTCCCTCAGGAACAGCCATGCTGAAGGCTGGGCAGAAATTGGAGGAGGCCTCCAAACGGTCCAAATCCTGTCAGAAATGACCAGGCGGTGAGAAGGACCCGGAGGCTCTCTGGGATCACAGCTTGTGTCTTGCAGATGTTGTGAAGTCCGGCGTGAAGGGGAGGAAGATGGGACACAATGAGGAAAATGATTTTGTGAAATAAATTATCATGGCACTGAAACAATTATAACTGCAAAAGAAGTAAAGAGTCTGGCCACGCAGCTGTGAAGGCAAACAAAATTCTAGGAAGCATCACCAGATGTATCACCGTCAAGAAAAAGGTGCTCCTATCCCTCTACACAGGGCTTTAGTGAGACTCCATTTGGAATACTGTGTCCAGTTCTGGAGACTCTTTATCTAAAAAAAAGATATTGATAAGATTGTGGGTGTCCAGAGATGGGCAACTTGAGGGAAGGCAAGGAAAGATCACCACAAAATTAGGACAAAGAACCTATGAGTTCAATTCTTTAATTCACCATCACTATAACCCCGTTCTCCTTAGGGTATTCTTTTTCAGTTATTACTGGCATTACATAATGTGAAGTAGTGTGGAAAGGCAGATTTCGACAATATTTAAGTAAGAAAAGCTGAAACAATAGTAAGGAATTTAAGACTAACTGCATTTCTGCTTGCAACTCTGCTCTAGTGGATATATACATCAGAGGGAGTTTCTTGAAATGATTGGGGAATCTACACCACTTAAATATTGGCCACCACGCATCACTTTCAGGCCAAATGATAATCTTTTTAAATGGATTTTAACCTCCTTTCCATCCTTTTAAATTCTTTCGCTCACTGTAGCTAACACGCTTCGTGTGTCATTGTCAACATCAAATGCGGTCGAATCCTTTCATTTTCCTTTTCTCTTTATATTCATGATCTAATGCTATATCCCTGCCTTAAATTCTCCAGAGGGCTTAAGCTTCCTAGTCACGTTTGTTGAGGTGAATTTCCTACGCAATCCCTATGTAAAATGGTTTTTTCCTCATCGTTGTTTATGTTTATATTCTGATCTTCCTTTCTTAATTTTGAAATTCCACCTTTTCTCCAGTCAGAGTTAAAATGCCCTTTTCTCCTCTTCATTTCTCAATTAAGGAGCCTCGTTATGAGGTAAAATTTCTGGAAAATCCAAAGGTTTCAAGTTTTCCTCCATTTTGGAACTGGTTTTTCTTTTTCCTTTCTGTTCAGGGTCGCCGTGACGGGCAGGGAGCCATTGTGAGGGGCCTTTCCTCCTACTCTCATCCTCCCTGCCCTCACCCTTCTGACACACCATAAAGACAAAAATATGGCACTAATCCTTGAAAAACTATCCTTTTCCCATGCATTTTCTCAGCTGCTGTTCATTCTGGCCCCTTCTGTGAAAAACAAATTGATCACCTGGAAGCTTTTTCCACATACTCTACGTTGACATCTGTCATTATTCCATCTCATCATGAGGGCTTTGACCGAAAAAGGTTCCCTGCTTCTACATTCATACTGGTTGACTCAGATCTTAATTTGACACAGCAGACACAAGTTGGATTGAGGGGTCCTTGATACCCTCTGAGGTTGGTTGGTGCACTGATGATGTTTCCTAGTTTGGGTAATGAAACGTGTGCAACAACACAATCAAGTCAGAAAGCACCAAGGAGCCCTCATTTCAACTGTGAGCTACACATTTTTGTTGTGACCCAGCCCCAAGTAGTGATTACCAAACACAATTCAGTCCTGAACAAACTTATTTTAATAAAACAGCTCATTCTCAGCTTAGTCCAAAACAAATTCTTCATAACCAGCCCTTTGGCCTTATCACCAACCTTTGATGTTTTTGATGTCACCAACCTGCCAAAGGCTTTTCTTGGCCAAAACCCCACAAAATTCAAGAGACGCTGACAAGAAGCACTGGAATCAACGTTGCTTTTCTACAAAGAACACAACGGCTCGTTGCTGCTCTTTTAAGCTTTATAGGAGGGGCCAATCATCTTCTGGCCTTACTCCTGTGTCATCCTTTTTGCTTCAGCTGCTCTTGCCTTCTGGCAGCTCTTCACATGCGTGCACTAGAAACAGGTTCCTCCTGTTCCTCTGCCTCTCTGCTGTCCGCCTCTGGATCGCTCACAGCTGGTCCTGGCCCCATTTCTGCCTCCAACGCAGAGCCCTCATCCGGGCCTTCCCTCAACTCCAGGACTGGCCCGTTGTCCTACCCAGCCTCCTCCCTGTCTGACTCCACTGCCAGGTCAACAGGCTGCTGGTGGACCACAATAATTTTCTTCTTTTTGGGCAGATTGGATTATTTTTGTTATCTTGATGTTCCAGAGAAAGTTCCCATTTGCATTTCTGCGTGTTTCATCAGGAAGGACTGAAGTAATTTTTTAAAAGTAGTTCTTCTTAATTTCATGTTATTTTGGTCCCCATCGTTTTCCAAAGATCTTCCTTCTTGATTGATCATTTGCAATGTTAGCTTGTAACTTTGAATGGTTACTTAATAAATTATTGTAAATCAGGGACTGCCTGGGTTGGCCAGTAGGCTACCTAGCTATGAGAACTTAATATGCATCCACATTTCCCTACCACCGCTATTCCTTAA
This sequence comes from Pituophis catenifer annectens, assembly GCF_029215685.1. NCBI lineage: Eukaryota > Metazoa > Chordata > Lepidosauria > Squamata > Colubridae > Pituophis > Pituophis catenifer. The sequence continues at coordinate 3,370,383 of NW_027256882.1, forward strand.
TAAAACTACTTGTCATGATTCTGAGTATTGCTGTCAGAGTTCCAAGTAACATTCCCAACGAAATCAAACTCCAAGGCTTGAAGCTCCTCAAAGCTAACTTTTATTAGAGATGTCATATTGACACATTTGGGAAAACTTGAATCTGAACGCTTCCGGGTTTTCCTCACCAAGAAAGTTCAAGACCTTGCCCACATTTCCCACATGTCCACACAGCTCCAATCAGTTCTTTCCCAAACAGAAGACATCCTCCAATTTTTTCTTTGCACAGCTGCCAGACACCATGGCCTTGAACTTCTCTTAGAGAAGTTTGTTATGGCTATCTCTACTCCACTCATGCAATCCCCCCTCCCAACCTCCCACGATATGATTGTGACAGGCCTGGATCCTCAAGGCACACAGGTAATATGGCTTCCAGGCATAACAATTGCTCCCAACCAATTCAAGACTCTGAGGCCTTGGCTTCCTCAAAAATCCGGTTTATTGGTACATCATACCTGCACGGTCAAATGTGAAAGCAAAATTTAATAATTGTCACATTTTGGGTATAAGTAAAGAATATATATTGTCCACCCACCTCATGTCACAGGTCATGTTCGCCAAAGAAGATGATGAACTTCTCAGCACTCCCTCTTGCCATTATTGGGCACACTGATTTGGCCTTGGTTCTCAGGAACCTTATCGTTCTTATATCCGGCACATTGGAGGAAGACATTCTACATTCCATACATTTCCCCTCCCCCCCACTTAAGTATGGCAACTAAGAAACGAAGCAAGATAAATATGGCCTCAGCTAGAGTCGTTTTGAGAGTTGACACTACTTGGCTTTAACCAATGGTGGGTTTCGCTTACCTTTGCTACCAGTTCGCTCACACGTGCAGAGCATTTTTGATGACGTCTGGGTGGGTGGGCAGAGCCTCCATCTGCCGTTACCACCAGTTCGCCCAAACTGGGGTGAACCGGTAGCAATCCACCACTGGCTTTCACGCTCCCTGTGTGGAGGAAGGTTGGAACAGATATAAAGGTGTCTAGAATTATTCTGTGTTTTAACAAATGAGTTCAAGCAGCACTTTTTTTACACAACACTGTGAAAAAACTTACACTGGCACTGAAAAAATGATAACTCCAAAAAAAGTAAACAGTGTGGTCAAGCAGCTGTGACGGCAAATAACATTCTGGGATGCATCACCAGATGTACCACCATCAGCAAAAAGGAGGTCCTATCCCTCTACATAGGGCTTTAGTAAGACTCCATTTGGAATACTGTGTCCAGTTCTGGAGACCTCACTTAAAACAAGATATTGATAAGATTGTGTGAGTCCAGAGATGGGCAACACGAGGGAAGGCAAGGAAAGATCACCACAAAGTTAGGACAAAGAGCCTATGAGTTCCATTCTTTAATTCAGCATCACTACAACTCCCTTCTCCTTATGGTTTTCTTTCTCAGTTATTACTTGCATTACACAATGTGAAGCAGGATGGAAAGGCAGACTGTGATAATAGTAAGCAAAGTAAGAAAAGCTGAAACAATAGTAAGGGATTCAGGACTAACGCATTTCTGCCTAATGGATATACTCATCAGAAGGTTCTTGAAACGCTTAGGGAATCTGCTCCACTTAAATATTGACATCCAGACATCACTTTCAGGGCAAATGATAACCTTAAAACCTTCTGTGCACAAAATTCACCCGTGCCTTCTCTAATTTTGTAAATAACAAACTTAAAGACTAAAGATCTATCCCACCCCTAAAAAGACCTAACGGTAAAGACTGTAATGATGAAGCCATTAAAGCCAACCTCTTCAACACATTCTTCGGCTCAGTCTTTGTAAACAGCAATGGCTTATGCCCAACATTTCCTAGTCGTACCACAAATAATTAACAATGATCTAATACATATTGATTTTACAGAAGACGTTGAAAATGCACTATGCAGTCTAAAACCATCTCTGTCTATTGGACCTGATGGACTATGTGCCCACTTCTTAAAAAAGCTTTCCACTGCCATAGCAGAACCTCTAAGCATAATCTTTGAAAAATCTTTCATGACCAACTCCTTGCCCAACCTATGGGCACTAGCCACGGTCATCCCTATCTTCAAAAAGGGAGACCCCAGCCTAGTTGAAAATTACAGACCAATCTCTTTATGTTGCGTCACCTGCAAAGTCATGGAATCAATCATAAACCAATCCATTATCCTCCACTTAGAGACAAACAACCTACTCTCTAACAAACAATTTGGTTTCAGGAAAAATTTATCCTGTAATCTGTAACTCCTACACTGCAAAAACCTATGGACTACACAACTAGATCAGGGCAAAGCAATAGACACAATTTACATAGACTTCTGTAAAGCCTTTGATTCAGTGGTACATGATAAACTATTTCTAAAACTAAAATCTTATGGCATTTCTGGACCCCTGCATAATTGGATAGCTGCATTCCTGTCAAAAAGGCAACAAGTGGTCCAAATAGGGAGCGCCCTTCCAAATCCAGCACCTTGGGGGACAGCTGTGTCCCCCAAGGCAGCGTTTTAGGACCAACACACTTTATACTTTACATAAATGACTTTTGCGATCATATTATAAGCAACTGCGTTCTTCACTGATGATGTAAAACTATTCAACACCACCGACAATGCTGCTACCCTTCAAAAAGACCTTGACTATCTATCAGAATGGTCAAACAATTGGCAACTTCAAATCTCAACCACAAATGCTCTGTCTCTTGCACATTGGCAAAAAAAATCAGAACACAAAATACAAACTAGGTGGACACAACCTTGTAGATGACCCTCACTCTGTCAAGGACATTGTATTCATCTCTAATGATCTAAGTCACAGAGCCCACTGTAACAACATTGCCAAAAAGGCATTAAGAGTTGTTAACCTAATCCTGCGTAGCTTTTTCTCTGGTAATATTGTACTGCTAACTGGAGCATCCAAAACCTTCTTCTCAGCAGACTCACCTTCTCTTTCTTCCTGCAATGTGCATCGGGAACCAGAGAAGAAAGCATTTTCAGGTCGCAGCGCCGACTGCACGCCTCGTTTTGGATTCGGGGAGGGGATCGTAGCACTGCTGCCAGAAAATGCTTATCGCCATCAAGAAAAAGAAGGTCCCAACCTGCTACATAGGGCTTTAGTGAGACACCATTTGGAATACGGTGTCCAGTTCTAGAGACCTCACTTTTAAAAAAAGATATTGATATGATTGCATCCAGAGAGAGGCAACATGAGGGAAGGCAAGGAAAGATCACCACAAAGTTAGGACAAAGAGCCTATGAGTTCCATTCTTTAATTCAGCATCACTACAACTTCCTTCTCCTTATGGTTTTCTTTCTCAGTTATTACTTGCATTACACAATGTGAAGCAGGGTGGAAAGGCAGATTTCAACAATAGTAAGCAAAGTAAGAAAAGCTCATCAGAGGGAGTTACATCAGAGGGAGTTTCTTGCAATGATTGATGAATCTCCACCACTTAAATATTGGCAGCCACACATCACTTTCAGGCCAAATGATAACTTTAATCTCCACTGATGCTCATGTTTCCTTTAAAATTTCCTACTTAGCAAAACAGCACAAAAAAGGATTGAGGATTCAGAATCCAAATCAGAATAGAGCTGGAAGGGAACCTGGAGTTCTTCTAATCTAGCACAAGCAGATCCTATATCATTTAAAACAAGTGAGTGTCCAGTCTCTTCTTAAACATGTCCACTGATGATGCACCCAAGCTATCTGAAGGCAAGCTGTTCCAGTGGTTAACTGTCCTTTCTATAAGGAAATTCCAGGCTGCTTCTCTCTTTGATTGGTTTCCATCCATTGTTTCTTGTCTTGTACTCTGGTGCTTCGGGGGGAAAAAATTGACCCCCTACTCTTTAAGGCAGCCTCTCGAATACTGGAATACTGCTATCATGTCACTCCTAATCCTGTTCTCTCGACTAGCCAAACTCAAATCCTGCAACCATCCTTGTTTTAGTCCTCAGGCCTTTAGAAGAGCTTAGCTGCTCTTCTTTGCATTTTTCCAAAGTCTCAACATCTTTTTTGTAATGTGATGACCAAAACTGGATGTGGTATTCACGATGTGGTCTTACTAAGGCTTTATAAAGCGATAGTAATGCTTCATATGATTTTGATGCTATGCCTGTGTTTATACAACCAAGCATTGTATTCGCTTTTTTGGCTGCTGCGACACCCAGGTGACTCATGTTTAAGTGATCATCCATTCGGACTCCAAGGTCCCTCTGACAGTTAATGTTTTTGATCCATGTTTCATGTAATCTGTTTTTCCTGCCCAGGTACAAAATCTTACTTTTCTCCACATTAAATTTCATTTCGTTGGATTCTACCTTGTCACATTTGAATCAGAAAGGCACAATATGCTTACACATAAAATATATAGAGAGATATGGTGAGTCAGAGGTTAGAATGCAGTACAGCAGGCTAATTGCCAGAGCCAGCAGTTTGATCCTGACTGCCTCATGGTTGATTCAGCCTTTCATCCTTCTAAAGTCGCTAAAATGAGAACCCAGATTGCTGGGGACCATATGCTGACTTTGTAAACTGCTCAGAGAGTACTGTGAAGCATTGTAGAGTGGCATATAAGTCTAAGTAGAATTGCTATTGCTATATATTTTCTCCTGAGCATGGATACTTTTATGAGAAATAAGATTATCATTCTGAGCAAAACTCTTTCCACATTCCATGCATTTATATGGCTTCTCCCCTGTGTGGATCTTTTTGTGCATACTAAGCCTACTCCTCAGAGCAAAGGTCTTTACACACGCCATGCATTTATATGGTTTCTCTTCTGTGTGGATCTTTTTGTGGATACTAAGTCTATTGCTCAGAGCAAAGGTCTTTCCACACTCTATGCAATTATCTGATTTTTCTCCTGTGTGGAGCAATTTGTGAATGGTAAGTTCACTGTTATGAGTAAAGGTTTTCCCACACTGCATGCACTTATACGGCTTCTCCACTGCATGAATCATCTTATGTGAAATAAGATGACCTCTTCGAGCAAAGGTCTTTCCACACTCCAAGCATTTAAATGGCTTCTCCCCTGTGTGGATCTTTTTGTGGACAGTAAGTCCACTGCTCAGAACAAAGGTCTTTCCACACTCCATGCATTTATAGGGCTTTTCTCCTGTGTGGATCTTTTTATGGGAAGCAAGATAACTGCGTTGAGCAAAGGTCTTTCCACACTCCATGCATTTATATGGTTTCTCTCCTGTGTGGATCATCTTATGGGAAGCAAGATAACTGCGTTGTGCAAAGGTCTTTCCACACTCCATGCATTTATATGGTTTCTCTCCTGTGTGTATTGTTTTGTGTCTTCTGAGTCCACTGCTCTGAGCAAAGGTCTTTCCACACTCCATGCATTTAAATAGCTTTTCCCCCGTGTGGATCTTTTTGTGGATAGTAAGTCTACTGCTCAGAGCAAAGGTCTTTCCACACTCTATGCATTTATATGGTTTCTCCCCTGTGTGTATTGTTTTGTGTCTTCTGAGTCCACTGCTATGAGCAAAGCTGTTTCCACACTCCATGCATTTATATGGTTTCTCTCCTGTGTGGAGTTTTTTGTGGATAGTAAGTCCACTGCTATGAGTAAAGGTCTTTCCACACTCCATGCATTTATATGGTTTCTCTCCTGTGTGGATCATCTTATGGGAAATAAGATTACCACTTTGAGCAAAGCTCTTTCCACACTCCATACACTTATATGGTTTCTCTCCTGTGTGGAGCTTTTTGTGGACAGTAAGTCCACTGCTATGAGTAAAGGTCTTTCCACACTCCTTACATTTATATGGTTTCTCTCCTGTGTGGATCATCTTATGGGAGATAAGATGATCTCTTCGAGCAAAGGTCCTTCCACATTCCATGCATTTATATGGCTTCTCCCCTGTGTGGATCATCTTATGGGAAATAAGATGATCTCTTCGAGCAAAGGTCTTTCCACACTCCATGCAATTAAATGACTTTTCCCCTGTGTGGATGTTTTTATGGGAAATGAGATTACTTCTTTGAGCAAAGGTCTTTTCACACTCCGTGCATTTATACGGCTTTTCTCCTGTGTGGATCTTTTTATGGGAAGCAAGATAACTGCTGTTTGCAAAGGTCTTTTCACACTCCGTGCATTTATATGGTTTCTCTCCTGTGTGGAGCTTTTTGTGAATAGCAAGTCCACTGCTATGAGCAAAGGTCTTTTCACACTCCTTGCATTTATATGGTTTCTCTCCTGTGTGGATGATCTCATGGGAAATAAGATTACCTCTTTGAGCAAAGGTCTTTCCACATTCCATGCATTTATATGGTTTCTCTCCTGAGTGGACCCTTTTATGGGAAATGAGATTACTACATGTTCTGAACCTGTTACCACACACTCTGCATTTGTATATCTTCTCCCCAGTGTGAATCCTTTCATGGGAAGTAAGTTGCCTGCTTGTTCGAAAACATTTTCCACATTCCAAACATTCATAGGGCTTCTCTTTTGTGTCAATCACTTTTGGAGATGTAAGGAAGTTATATGGTTTCTCTTGTTGGGCAAGAAAGTCTTGCATCAGCGCATCAGTGGAAGATGAGCTTTCCTCATTCCAATTATTTGACTGGTTTCTCTCATGGTTTTCAAATTCCATTCGAATTCCAAACTTCTCCATTCCATCTTTAGCATTGGTCACTTGTAACAATTTACATGAATCTTGATTCTCCTGACCGTTATCTTCAAAGCAAAAGAGAAATGAAAATGATAACCAGGTTAGAGAAAAAGATCAAATTGTAGAAAAGCAAACAATTTTTTTTCTGAATTCTTCTGAAATTCCATTAGGTTGTTTGCATGCTTACAGGGGTGTGAAATAGACATGAGGACTTCTATATTCATGAGTCATGAAAGCTTTGAAAATATCTAGAAGACATTTTATTGTTTACAATTATCTATATCTAACTATATCTATATCAATTATCTATATCTAAATCTAACTCAAAGTGCAAGATCACGTGAGATGAACTAGCGTTAGATTTCACAGTACTGATCTCACGTATCTCTCACTACTTTAGGCCTCTGTTTTCTGCAAATGCACCGAAGCAGCCAAAAGAACCAAGGGCTCACTACATATTCATAACATAAGTCCTGGTGGTGTGGGATGGCGGTATAGGTAGGGCGAATGCTGTTCCAGTGCCTCTGCTGTCCTTCCTGTGAATGACGGCCATGGTTCTGCAACATTCGTACTTGGGGGAGGGCTAGATCTTAACTTGGAACGGTCGCTTAGTGAACTGTCGGAACCTGGGGATTATCTGTATCCTAGGATGCTCTGAGTCACACTGCATGAGGCCTTTGTTCTTGAATTGGATTGGGAGAATGCTCTTTCATGGCCTGAGCGTGAAAGTTTTGTTCTCACACAATTTGGGATGGTTTCAGAGGACAAGTGACAACATGTTCCTCTCACATGACCTCCAGAGGACACTTAAAAGCACACTTCATTTTTTTCTGCCTCCACAGATAACTTCAAATAGAAATATACAGATAGGAAATGGCACAGAAAGCATGTAAGCAAAGAAACATTGACTCTTTCCTTCCTTGGAGTACGAGAAGGCCAAATCCTTTCCTTCTCCCTCCCAAGAGATAATATCTGTTCACAAATTTTTTAATAAAAAAAACTAACTATAATCTGTCTTCTTGAACTCTCTAATGGGGGACTAGAAAACTTACCCAGAGAGACCACGTTCCTATGGTTTTCAAGCATGACTTCTGAATGCAGCGCTTTTTGGTCAGGATCCAGCTGAGACCATTCCTCCTCAGAGAAATACACAGCCACCTCCTCGAAGGACACAAGACTCTCCTGAACACGGAAAAAACAGAACAGAACAGGAGGATTCACAAGATCTGTTCAGCAATGATTTAGACAGGAGGATAGAAGGGGAACACATCAAATTTGCAGACAAGACCAAATTGACAGGAATACCAACGCTCCAAAACATAAACTCCAGATATAGACTGATCGACAGACTGGGCTCCATATAACAAAATGAAAAACAACTGTGAGAAATGTAGGGTTCTACATTTAGGAAAGAAAAACCAAATGCACAGGCATAAAATAGGTGATACCTGGCTCAACAGTAGAACGTGCAAGAGAGATCTTGGAGTCCTAGTGGACAATCACTTAAATGTGAGCCAGCAGCGTGCTACAGTTGCCAAAAAAAAAAACCAACAGGATCATAGGCTGCATTAAGAGGGGGATAGAATCAAGATCACATGAAGTGTTAATACCACTTCATAATGCCTTGGTAAGACCACACTTGGAATATTGCATCCAGTTTTGGTCACCACCTATAAAAAGATGTTGAGAACCTGTTTATGTTAAATGTAAATAAAATATTTAGATTAACAGAATATATTATAACGGTATATATATGATATACTAGAAATATACGAACAAAAGATATATTAAGATAAGAAAGAGAAAATGTATAAATATGGATTACTGATGCAAAGATGTTGAAAAGAAGAAGATGTAAACATCTGTTTTTGGGTTTTTTTAAAAAATTGCTTAATAATTTTTTTTAAAAAAGATGTTGAGACAACAAAAACTATTAGTGGACTGGGGGCTAAAACATATAAAGAACGGTTGCAGGAATTGGGTATGTCTAGATTAAAGAAAAGAAGGACTTGGGGGACATGATAGCAGTGTTGCAATATCTAAGAGGCTGCCACAAAGAAGAGGAAGACAACCTATTTTCCAAAGCATCTGAAGATGGCACAAGAAGCAATGGATGGAAACTAATCAAGGAAAGAACCAACCTAAAACTTATGAGAAATTTCCTGAGAGTGGGAACAATTAATCAGTGGAATGACTTCCCTCCAGAAGTTGTAGATGCTCCAACACAGGAGGTGTTTAAGAAGAAATTGAACAGCCATATATCTGAAATAGGGCTTCCAGTCTGAGCAGGGGGTTGGACTAGAAGACCTCTAAGATCCCTACCAACTCTGTTATTCTTTTCCATTGTTCCCAAATTTCCAAAGGAAAGATATGCACTAAGTTAAATGGCTGTGCGTCACACATATCCTAATTTTAGGTGAGAAAATGGACAATTCTGAAAATTTCTTTGATTGGAGAAGTATTTGGGGAAAGTTTTATCAAGTTCATTTATTCTGCAAAACCTTCAGTGCCTTTCAGTAAAGTAATCCCACTCTGGATCAACTGATCTATCGCTCTGTCTATCATTGATTGATCTAGTAGTCTGAGCCATCGGCTGAATGGAAGAAAACAAAGAAAAGAAAATTCCCTGGGAATGTCATTTCTCATTCTTTGCAAGGCAGGAATGTTTAATCTCTTAATCGAGGTGCAAATCAGAAGATTGGATATTATTTTGTACAATTTCAAGTCAAAGAATTACAACAAGAATGGGTCTTTAGCAGTTACTACCACAGTGATATGTTTATTCCTAATTCCTGAAGGACTTTAAAAATTGCTTCTTGTAAACTCAAAGTTGGATGAGTACCCAGCAAAACAAGATAACCAGAGGAAGCTATGCTAGCTGACAGCAACTTGCACCTGTTATTCTGCTGTCCATGTTGTGGAAAAGCACAAAAATAATTCAGGCCAAACAAAGAGGGGGGGGGGGTTGGAAATAGAAGAAAAGAGCACTCTGCACATCCATTTCACTTCCTGAAGGGAAAATACAAATCTAATAATGTTTCCCTTTCTTACTTGATTTGAAGATAAAACCGCTGTTTGATCTCCATCATAAAAACCAGAAAACTTCATTCTTTGTTTCTCTGTAAGGAATAAAAAATTTCAAAATGCATAACAAAATAGGAGGAGGTATTCTATAGAAGAGAAGAGAGAGTGAAGGTAAGACAGATGGGTAATCGGAGGATCCTCAATTACCTCCTGAGGTGCTCTGACTTAGATATTCCCAAGGGATCCTCCTGAAAAATAGCTCCTGAAGGGGATTTGATGGATTCTTTTTTCCCTCAGGATCTCTGATATCCACAATGCAGCACTTCCAATAGGAGGAAGGAAAAAAGAAGCAGAATTAATGTACATCACACAACATAAAGTGCATTCTTATATTTGGAATACAACCTCAAAGCCCCCAATATCCGTCTGTGTGGTTGAGTGAGAAAACAATGGAACAACGTCCTACAAGAATTGGTGGGACATTGCCACCAATGAATGTCAGAGAGGTTTGGGAAGGAGGGGTGAAGTATTCAAACACATTCTCTATTCCCTAAAGTTTCTCACCTGCAACTCAACCTGCTCCCTCAGCTCCTCCACCTGGCTCAAGAGGAAGCCTTCGGCCAGGGCCACAGCCTGGGAGCTGGTCTCTGCTCCACACTCCCGCAACCAGCACTCCATTTCTGGGGGCAGGAGAGCCAGGAGATGCTCCAGAACCACCAGGTCCAGCATCTGGGCTTTGGTGTGCTTCTCTGGTCGCAGCCATTGCCTACAAAAGTGATGGAGTCGGCTGCAAAGTCCTCGGGGACCTTCAGTATCCCAGTTTTGGATGAAGTTCCAGAGCTGAACTTCTGAAGGGAGGATGGTTTCCTCCTCCAGGATCTCCTGCCCGGTCCTTATCCAGAGCTTCCTCCCCTTCCCAGGCTGAGCAGCTGAAGGGCCTTTTCCGCTTCCCTCCTTTCCAAAAGGTTGTGTCTCCATCCTTTCTCCGTCCTGCAGAGCAACTGCAAATGGCTCCAAGGATTCTGGTGGGTCTCCAGATGCCTTTTCCTTCACGGGACCATTTCTGGGGCTGCAGGACTGATCCCTCCAAGTGATTCCGCTCTTTTTATTTTCCCCCAAGAGAACATTTTTTTTAGTTTTTGAAGATTTCAAATGGTTTGAGTTTCCATATCTGAGATGGAAAGAAAAACAAACGCCAAAAAATAGAAAGTGGAATTCAGCCACTGAATAACCTTCACACAAACTGACAGGAGTCCCAAGCGACTCATCTCAGCGCAGGGCCGGGAAGGAGGCAGCTGGAGAGGCCGCCCCGCTCTCTCCCCTTCCGGAAACAGGGAGCCCGGTGCGAATCCTGCCTCCTCCTCGCCCGGCTTCTCTCCTCTCCTGCTGGGCCTCTGCAACGCCGACCCTCCCCTCCCTTCCCCCCACTCGAGTTCTTCGCATAGAGAGGGCGGCCGGGGAGCATGGGACCAGGGAAGAGACACCCCCCCCCTCACCCGGGACATGTCTGGATCACCCTCCACCAGCAGCCTCTCCGCCTCCTGTGGAGCCCCAGGGGTTAAGGAGAACGAGTGCGACTTCCTAGAGCGGGAAGCGTTTGCGATATCACTCCCGTCGCCGCCTCCTCTGGAAAGGCAGCTGTGACGTCCGTCCTCCAGGGGACCAATGGGGAACCGCCTGACGTTACCTTCTCCAAGCCGAAGGCGCCACCTGGTGGATTTGGCGCAAAGTGCCAGGATTGTAGAAAGGGCGGGAAACAGGAGCGCGCCTGAGGAGAACGGAGAGGGTAGGGATGATGGTCTCCAGAGGCAGCAATTTCTCAATCTTCCTCTTCTTTCCTCTCTAAGAATCGTCTGTGGAGACGGAGAAAAATCTTTCTGGAGGATTTGAACTTGCTTCCCTCAAGAACAGCCGCCCTGAAGGCTTCGCAGAGATTGTGGGAAACCTCAAAGGGTCCAAATCCTGTCAGAAACAGACGGGCGGTCAGAAGAGGAGGACCAGGAGGCTCTCTGGGAAAGACAGCTGGTGTCTTGCGGTTGTTGGGAACTCCCGCCTGAAGGGGAGGCAGATGGGACACAGGCAGGAAGGCCACAATCAGGAAAATGATTATAATTTATTTCTTTTTTATTTCTTTAATTCAATACATGCAGCTGCCCTTCTCAATCTATTCGCTCAGCCTCTCAGCAAAGGATGGAGGAGAAAGGGTAGAGACTCCTCCGGTCTCTTCTGATGAAAGAAAAGGAAGATCGTGAAAAAGGAATAGAAAGGTAAACTATGATGAGGAAAAACCATTTTGAAATAGGGACTGAGTAGGGAATTCACCTCAAGAAATGTGACCAGGAAGCTTAAGCCCCTCGGAGCTTTGAATGCAGGATTATATCATTAGACCATAAATGAAAAGAAAAAAAGGAAAGGAAAAAGGAAAACAAGAAAAGATGAAGGCTCCATTGCTATGAAAACATTCAACCAGATTTGGAGTCAACAGTGACACACAGAGCTTAGCTACAGTGAGGAAAACTAAATTTAATAGGATGGAAAAGTGGTTAAAAATCCATTTTAAAAAATTGAGGTAACGTCTGATTTTTCTTTGTGTCTATTTTTTTTCTCCAGTTTGACACAAAATATTTAATAAGGATATTTGAAAAAACAGCTTCAACCAAGCAGCAGCTGAAATATGCCCCCCCCAAGGTCATCCAAACACTTTAGTGGGTTCGAAATTTTTAATTCAACAAAGAGAATTTTATGCATGTTTAGCAAGTAACAACACAACTGATAGTTACTTAATTTTAGTTACCTTAATGTTCTGACACACCATAAAAAGACAAGAACATGGCCCTAATGCTTGAAAAATATCTTTTGCTCATGCATTTGTTTCATTCTGTTCATTCTGGCCCCTTGTTTCAAAGACAAATTGTTCAACCTGAAGCTTTTTGCACACCCTCTACATTGACACCTGTCATTATTCCATCAAAAAGGTCTTAAACCAAAAAAGGTTCCCTGCTTCTACATTCATACTGGTTGACTCAGATCTTAATTTGACACAGCGGACGCAAGTTGGATTGAGGGGTCCTTGGTGTCCTCTGAGGTTAGTTGGTACACTGATGATGTTCCCTAGTTTGGGTAATGAAACATCTGCAACAAAACGAGTCAGAAAGCACCAAAGGCCCCTCATTTCAACCATGAGCTGCACATTTTCTTCTTTATAGGCAGATTGGATTATTTTTGGTATCTTGATATTCCAGAGAAAGGTTTCATTTGCATTTCTGCCTGTTTCATCCGGAAGGACTGAAGTATTTTTTTTAAAGTAGTTCTTAATTTCATGTTATTTTGGTACCCAGTGCTTTCCAAAGATCTTCCTTTTTGATTGATCATTTGCAATGTTAGCTTGTAACTTCAAATGGTTACTTAATAAATTATTGTAAATTATTGCCTGGGTTGGCCATAGGCTGCCTAGCTATGAGAACTTAATATGCACTCACATTTCCCTACCACCACTTTCCCTTAATAAAACTACTTGTCATAGTTCCCAGTAATACTCCCAACCAATTCAAGACTTTGAGCCCTTGGCTTCTTCAAAAATCTGGTTTATTGGGTACATCATATCTGCATGGTCAAAGTTGAAAGCAAAATTGAAAATTCCCACATTTTCGGCATAAGTAAAGAATAGATACTGTCCACCTCCCTCGTCTCACAGGTCACATTAGCCAAGAAAGCAGATAATGAACTTTTCACCATTCCCTTCTGCCATTGTTGGGCACACTGATTTGGCCTTGGTTCTCAGGAGTCTTATCGTTCTTATATCCGTCACGTTGGGGGAAAACATTCTACGTTCCATAAATTCCACCTCCCCCCCCCCAAGTATGGCAACTAAGAATCCAATATGTCTTCAGCTATAGTCGTTTTGAGAGTTGACACTACTTGTTTTAACGCTCTCTGTGTGGAGGAAGGTTGGAACAGACACAAAGGTATTTCCACAATGCTAGAACTATTTTAATAAATGAGTTCAAGCAGCACTTTTTTTACACAACTATGTGAAAAAAGTAAACTGTGTGGCCAGGCAGCTATGAAGGCAGAAAACATTCTGGGATGCACCACCAGAGGTATCACCATCAGCAAAAAGGAGGTCCTATCCTTTTACATAGGGCTTTAGTGAGACACCATTTGGAATACTACGTTCAGTTCTGGAGACCTCACTTTAAAAAAGGTATTGATAAGATTGTGTGAGTCCAGAGATGGGCAACACAAGGGAAGGCAAGGAAAGATCACCACAAAATTAGGAAAAAGATCTCATGAATTGGATTTTCTAATTCTGCATCACTTGTTTTCATTATGGTTTTCTTTCTTAGTTGTTACTTGTGTTATATAATGTGAAGCAGCAGGAAAGGCAGACTGACAATAGTAAGCAAAGGAAGAAAAGTTGTGACAATAGTAAGGAATTCAGAATTAATACATTTCTGCCTGAAATTCTGCTCTCTCCTTGATTAATTTCCATCCATTGTTTCTTATCTTGCCCTCTGGTGGTTTGGGAAAAAAATTAGATATTAGATTAGTAGAGTTGGAAGAGATCTTGTAGTTCATCTAGTCCAACTCCCTGCCCAAGCACAAGACCCTACACCATTTCTGACAAATGACAGTCTGATCCCTTCTTGAAAGCCTCCAGTAATAAAGTTCCTACAACTTCCAAAAGCAAGCTGTTCAATTGGTTGATTGTTCTGTCAGAAAATTCCTCCTTATTTCTAGGTTGAATGTCTCCTTGATCAGTTTCCATTCATTATTCCTTTTCTGGCCTTCAGGTATCTTGGAAAATAGCTTGACCCTCTCCTGTCTGTGGAAGCCCCTCAAATATTGGAACATTGCTATCCTGTCTCCCTTGGTACTTCTCTTCACTAGACTAGCCATGCCCAGTTTCTATAATCATCGTTGCTTTAGTCTTCAAGTCTTTAATCAGCTAGGTGCTCTTCTTTGTACTTTTTTCAAAGTTTCAACATCTTTTTTGTAATGTGATGACCCAAACAGGATGCAATATTCCAGGTGTGGTCTTACTAAGGCTTTATGAAGCGGTACTAATACTTCATGTGATTTTATTTATTTATTTATTTATTATATTTCTATACCGCCTTTCTCCCGTAGGACTCAAGGCGGTGTACAGTCAAGAAAAATATAGACACACAAACGTCATAAAATTTTGATTCTATGCCTCCGTTTATACAATCAAGGATTGCATTAGCAACACAGCCGCTCCTCCGATCCATCCATCCATCCCCCTCACCTGCAACCTCCGGTCCCGCACACACCTCTCTGTCGGGAAACCCCCGGCAGCCCCAGATGCCCAAAGCCTGCACCCACCCGGCTCCCTTTTCCACAGCACCTGCCTCTTTATTGAGGGGGGCGGCATGTGGGGCGGGGGAGAAGCAAGATGCATATTGCCGTCTCTTCTTTCCCCCCCCGCCAGGGGCTGGGGAGACGGAAGATGCGCGTCTTACCTGCCTTGCAGCTGTGTCGCATGTCTCACTGTTGTCTGCAGGCAAACACGTAGGGTAAAACCAAACTTCTTGCGAGTTCCAGAAGTTTGATTGAACTTGCGAGGTTTTTTTTACCCTATGTGTTTGCCTGCAGACAACAGCAAGACACGCGACGGAGCTGCAAGGCAGGTAAGATGCCTACACGCACCCCAATGGTAACAGCGCAACACAGCAGAAGCCATGAGGTGGCCACGCTTGCTGTCTCCTGCACCCCCCAAATAAGACCCCCCCAATAAGGCCAAGCCCTTATTTTGGGGTTCAAAAAAATATAAGACAGGATCTTATTTTTGGGGAAACACGGTAAGTCTAAGTGGAATTGCTATTGCTATATAGTTTGTCCTGAGCATGGATCCTTTCATGAGAAGTAAGACTACCTTTCTGAACAAAGCTCTTTCCACATTCCATGCATTTATATGGTTTCTCTCCTGTGTGGATTTTATTATGGCAAGTAAGACCATACTTCCGAGCAAATGTCTTTCCACAATTCATGCATTTATACGGTTTCTCCCCTGTGTGGCTCATCTTATGGCAATTAAGATGATATCTTCGAGCAAAGGTCTTTCCACATTCCATGCATTTATATGGCTTCTCCCCTGTATGGATCATCTTATGTAAAATAAGATGACCTCTTTGAGCAAAGGTGTTTCCACATTCCATGCATTTATATGGTTTCTCTCCTGTGTGGATCTTTTTGTGGATAGTAAGTCCACTGCTCTGAGCAAAGGTCTTTCCACACTCCATGCATTTATATGGTTTCTCTCCTGTGTGGATCTTTTTGTGGATAGTAAGTCGACTACTATAAGCAAAGGTCTTTCCACATTCCATGCATTTAAATGGCTTCTCCCCTGTGTGGATCTTTTTGTGTATTCTTAAGTCATTGGTATGAGCAAATGTCTTTCCACATTCCATACATTTAAATGACTTCTCTCCTGTGTGGATCTTTTGGTGTATTCTTAGGTAACTGCAATGAGCAAAAGTCTTTCCACATTCTATGCATTTATACGGCTTCTCCCCTGTGTGGATCTTCGTATGGGAAATAAGATGAACACTTTGAGCAAAGGTCTTCCCACACTCCATGCATTTATACGGCTTCTCACCTGTGTGGATCATTTTATGGCGAATAAGATTACCTCTTTGAGCAAAGGTCTTTCCACACTCCATGCATTTAAATGGCTTTTCTCCTGTGTGGATCATTTTGTGGATAGTAAGTCCACTGCTCTGAGCAAAGGTCTTTCCACACTCCATGCATTTATATGGTTTCTCCCCTGTGTGGATCTTTTTGTGGATAGTAAGCCCATTGCTCTGAGTAAATGTCTTTCCACATTCCATGCATTTATATGGCTTCTCCCCTGTGTGGATCACCTTATGGGAAATAAGAGTACTTTTTTGAGCAAAGGCCTTTCCACATTCCATGCATTTAAATGGCTTCTCCCCTGTGTGGATCTTTTTGTGGGTAGTAAGTGTACTATGCAGAGCAAAAGTCTTTCCACATTCCATGCATTTATACGGTTTATCACCTGAGTGGATCCTTTTATGGAAAATAAGATTACTATATCTTCTGAACCTGTTACCCGGCTCTCTGCATTTTATAGCATCTTCTCCTTTGTTTTCGCTTAAATAATGTTCTTTTACTTGTAATTTCGCTTTGATTGGCTTCACACTTTTCCCAATATATTTTTTCCTTCTTTTCTCCTCTTGGGCAAGAAAGCCTTGTATCGGAGCATCAGTGAAAGATGAGCTTTCCTGATTCCAATCATTTGACTGTTTTCTATTATGAGTTTCTAGTTCCATTTGAATTCCAAACTTCTCCGTTCCATCTTTAGCATTGATCACTTGGAACAGTTCACAGGAATCTTGATTCTCCTGCCCATTATTACCTTCAAAGCAAAAGACAAATGAAAATGATAACAAGGTTAGAGAAAAAAAATCAAACCGTACAAAGTCAAGTGAATTTCCTTCCGAATTTTTCCAAAATTCAATTATGTTTTATGTTTGCATGCTTACAGTGGCGTGATATACACAGGATGATTTCTATCTTCATGAGTCCTGAAAGCTTTGAAAATATCCAGAAAACATCTCTTTCTTTACAATTATCTAAATATCTGCAAATCTCAATCAAAGTCTGTTTTGAGTCAAGGAATAATGAGGGGAAACATCCAAGGAAGAATAAGGAGAAAAGGAGATTCATTCGGCTGGGTTAATTTCGGCAGAGACCTGTGAGAACTGAAACCATTTTGAAAAACGCTCATTCTTACGCTGTGTACCTTGGTGCAACTACTCCACGGTGTCTGTCTGTCAGGACTACCACTTGGCCCGTTCCTTGATCCCAACGATGAAACTTTGGAACAAAGTCCCATGCTTGAAGCCTCCCATTGGTTTGTAAATGCTCATCGCGCTGAAACTGCAAAGGTTGGGAGGCTTCAAGAATGGCTATTTCGCTGCCTCAAAGTCTCATCGGTTGGGAAGGGCTTTTTGGTCGGATCTGATACAGGCTTCCAACTGCTGAGAACAGAGGCCTAAACTACTTTAGTGCGAGATCACACAAAACCAGAAGTGCAAGATCTCACACTAGTGATCTTGCGTGATCTCACACTGCAGTACTTTAGGCCTCTGTTCCATTCCATTCCATTCCATTATGGCACAAAAGCATCTCAGCAAAGAGACATTGACTCTTTCCTTCCTTGGAGTACCAGAAGGCCAGATCCTTTCTTTTTCTCTCCCAGGAGACAATATCTGATTAGTGATTTTTTAATAAAAAGTAACTATAATCTGTCTTCTTGAACTCTCTGATTTGGGACAAGAAAACTCTTACCCAGAGAGACCACATTCCTATAGTTTTCAAGCATGACTTCCGAATACAGGGCTTTTTGGTCAGGATCCAGCTGAGACCATTCCTCCTCAGAGAAATACACAGCCACCTCCTCGAAGGACACAAAACTCTCCTGAACACGGAGAAAAGAACAGAACAGGAGGATTCACAAGATCTGTTCATCATCATCAATGATTTAGACAAGAGGATAGAAGGGGAACTCATCAAATTTGCAGACAAGACCAAATTGACAGGAATACCAACACTCCAGAAGATAGGAGGGATAGAATCAAGATCACATGAAATGTTCGTTCTTCTTTATAATGCCTTGTTAAGACCACACTTAGGAACTTTGCATCCAGTATTGGTTGCCATGATATAAAAAGATCTTGAGACTCTAGAAAGAGTGCAGAGAAGAGCAACCAAGATGATGAGGGGACTGGAAGCTAAAACATACGATGAACAGTTGCAGAAACTGGGCATGGCTAATCTAGTGAAGAGAAGGAACAGGGGAGACACGATAACAGTGTTTCAATATTTGAGGGGCTGCCACAGGGAGGAAGGGGGTCAGGCTATTTCCCAAAGCACCTGAAGGCCAGTCAAGGAATAATGGATGGAAACTGAACAAGGAGTGATTCAACCTGGAAATAAGGAGACATTTTCTGACAGTGAAAGCAATCAACCCATGGAACAGAAGTTGCCTTCAGAAGTGGGAGCTTCATCACTGGGAGCTTTCAAGAAGAGACTAGACTGTAAGGAGCCTTGGTACTACAGTGGTTTAAAGCACCCTGTTATTAACACAGCTGCCTGCAATTTACTGCTGGTTCGAATCTCTCCAAGGCTCAAGGTTGACTCAGCCTTCCATCCTTTCTAAGGTAGGTTAAATGAGGACCCAGATTGTGGGGGCAATAAGCTGACTTTGTATAAATATACAAAAGTATGAAGGCTATTGCTTAACGCACTGTAAGCCGCCCTGAGTCTCCGGAGAAGGGCGGCATATAAATCAAATTTAAAAAAAAAAAAAAAGACTGCCAACTGTCAGAAATGGTGTAGGGAGGTTGGACTAGATGACCTATAAGGTCCCTTCCAGCTCTGTTAATCTGTACTTTAGGAGGTCAATAAATTAAAAAAGAAAGATGGTCCAGCAGTTCCTGCCACTGTGATACGTTTATTCCTAATCCTTGAAGGACTTTAAAATAAGTGCTTCTTGTAAAGGCAAATTTGGAGGAGCACCTAGCAAAACAAGACAACCAGAGGAAGGTATGCTGGCTGACAGCAACTTCAACCTGCTATTCTGTTGTCCATGTTGTGGAAGAACACAAAAATAACTCAGTCCAAACAAGGGGGGGAATAGAAGGAGAGAGAACTCTGTACACCCACTTAATTTCCTGAAGGGAGAATACAATCTAATAATTTTTCCCTTTCTTACTTGATTTAGAGGTTCAACCGCTGTTTGATCGTCATCATAAAAACCAGAAAATTTCATTCTTTGTTTCTCTGTAAGGAATAAACAATTTCAAAATAAATAACAAAATATTTATTTTATTTATTTATTGTAGACAATTTATATGCTGCCTATTCACACATGGCAACTCAAAGCAGCTTACAAAATATTAAACCCATATTAAAATAATAAAACTAATGAAAGGAGAATTATATAATACATTAATATAATAAAATCAACCCACCCCCTGCCCCAGCAAAAGCACCTCACAGGAGGCGTTTAATGGGCTCCAGCCCGCTCTGGGTTTCCCAGGCCCACTGGCAGAACCATGTCTTCAATGCCTTCTGGAAGAGTGCTACTGTGGGGGGCCATTCTAATCTCTGGGGGGATGATGGTCCAGAGAGAGGGAGCCACCACAGAGAAGGCCCTTCTTCTGGGTCTCACCAGGTGTGTCTTCCTAGGGGATGGCACCCGCAACATTCCCTGCCTCCGCACTCTGGTGGGTTGGGCAGATGTAACGAGTAAGGGATGGCAGTAAGAAATAGAAGGAAGTATTTTATAGAAGAGAAGAGGGAGCGAAGTTAAGACAGATGGGTAATTGGAGGATCTTCAATTACCTCCTGAGGTGTCCTGAGTTTGATCTTCCCAAGGGATCCTCCTGAAAAATAGCTCCTGAGAGGGATTTGACGGATTCTTCTTTCTCTCAGGATCCCTGATCTCCACAGTGCAGCACTTCCAATAGGAGGAAGGATGGAAGAAGCAGAATTAATGTACATCACATGATGTAAAGTGGATTCCTATATTCGGAACACCTCAAAGCCCCGATATCCATCAGTGTGGCTGAGTGAGAAAACAATGGAACAAGGTCCTACAAGAATTGGTGGGACACTGCCACATATTATGAATGTCAGAAATGTTTGGGAAGAAGGGGTGAAGTATTCAAACACATTCTCTATTTTCTTTTGAACTCTTACCTGCAAGTCGACCTGCTCCTTCTGCTCCTCTGCCTGGCTCAGGAGGAAGCCTTCCACCAGGGCCACTGCCTGGGAGCTGGTCTCTGCTCCATATTCCCGCACCCAGCTCTCCATCTCTGGGGGCAGAAGAGCCAGGAACTGCTCCAGAACCACCAGGTCCAGTATCTGGGCTTTGGTGCACTTTTCTGATCTCAGCCATCGATTACTAAAGTCATGGAGGTGGCTGCAAAATCTTCGGGGACCCTCAGCTACCTGGCATTGGATGAAATCCCAGGGCTGAATTTTTGAAGGGAGGATGGTTTCCTCCTCCAGGATCTCCTGCCCAGTCCTTGTCCAGAGCTTCCCCACCATCCCAGGCTGAACAGCTGAACGGCCTTTTCTGCTTCCCTCCTTTCCAAAAGGTTGTGTCTCCATCCTTTCTCTGTCCTGCAGAGCAACTCCAAATGGCTCCAAGGACTCTGATGGATCTCCAGATGCCTTTTCCTTCACGGGTCCATTTCTGGTGCCAAGTGATTCTGCTCTTTTTTTTTTTTTTTTCCAAAAGAAAATTTTTGGCTTGCAAAGATTTCAAATAATTTCGGGTTTCTGTATCTGAGATGGAAAGAAAAATAAATACCAAGAATTAGAAAGTGGAATTCAGTGAGCTACCTTCACCCAACCTGTCCGGAGCCCCAAGCAGCTCATCCCAGCGCAGGACTGAGGTGCCCCCGAGCAGGGCCGGGAAGGAGGCAGCTGGAGAGGCCCCGCCCCGCTTCTCTCCCCCCTCCGGAGACAGGATCGGGCCCTCGGGGAACCTGGTGAGAATCCTGCCTCCTCCTCGCCCGGCTTCTCTCCTCTCCTCCTGGCCCTCCACAAGGCCGACCCTCCCCTCCCCCCACTCGGGCTCTTCGCATGGAGAGGGCGGCTGAGGAGCATGGGACCAGGGAAGAGCACCCCCCCCCCGGGCACGTCTGAATCTCCCTCCACCAGACTCTCCCGCAGCCTCTCCACCTCCTACGGAGCCTCAGGGGTTAAGGAGAACGAGTTCGGCGTCCTAGAGCGGCAAGTGTTTGCGATGAAACTCCCGTCGCCGCCTCCTCTGGAAAGGCAGCTGTGACGTTCGCCCTCCACGGGACCAATGGGGAACCGTCTGACGTTAACTTCTCCTACCCGATGGCGCCCCCTGGTGGGTTTGGCGCAAAGTGCCAGGATTATAGAAAGGGCGGGAAACAGGAGAACCGAGAGGGCAGGGATAATGGGCATGGGAGTAGGGGGGAAAGCCCCTAACAATTCCTCCCTCCCCAAGAAAAGCTCCGTGGTCTCCAGAGGCAGCAATTTCTCCATCTTCCTCTCCTTTTCTGTCCAGGAGATGAAAAAAATTATCTCTGGAGGATTTAAAGTCGCTTCCCTCAAGAACAGCCGCCCTGAAGGCTCAGCAGAGATTGTGGGAGGCCTCCAAAGGGTCCAAATCCTGTCAGAAACAGCCGGGCGGTCAGAAGAGGAGGACCAGGAGCCTCTCTGGGAAAGACAGTTTGTGTCTTGCGGTTGTTGGAAACTCCTGTCTGAGGGGAGGCAGAATCAGGAAAATGATTTTATTTCTTTTTTATTTCTTTAATTCAATATATGCATCTGCCCTTCTCAAACTATTCACTCAGCCTCTCAGCAAGGTGGAGGGGGGGGCAGAAAGGGCATAGACCCCTCCGGTCTCTTCTGATGAAAGAAAAGGAAGATCCTGAAAAAAGAATAGAAATCTAAAGTATGATGTGGAAAAACCATTTTTAAATAGGGATTGAGTAGAAAATTTACCTCAAGAAATGTGACCAGGAAGCTTAGGCCCCTTGGAGAATTGAATGCAGGGTTCTATCATTAGACCATAAATGAAAAGAGAAAATGAAAATGAAAAAGCAAAACAAGAAAAGCTGAAGGCTCCATTGCTATGAAAACATTCGACCGCATTTGGAGTCATCACTGACACACGGAGTTTAGCTACAGTGAGGAAAATGAAATTTAATAGGATGGAAAAGTGGTTAAAATCCATTTTAAAAAATTGAGGTAACGTCTGATTTTTCTTTCTGTATCTTTTTTTTTTCTCCAGTTTGACCCAAAATATTTAATAAGAATATTTGAAAAAACAGCTTCAACCAAGCAGCAGCTGAAATATCCCCCCCCCAGGTCATTCAAACACTTTAGTGGGTTAGTAATTTTTAATGCAACAAAGAGAATTTTATGCATGTTTAGCAAGTAACAACACAACTGATAGTTACTTAATTTTAAGTTACCTTAACTTTATGACACACCATAAAAAGACAAGAACATGGCCCTAATGTATTTGTTTTAGCTTCTGTTCATTCTGGCCCTTCTATGAAAAACAAAGTTTTTACCCAGAAGCTTTTTCCACACACTCTACATTGACATCTGTCATTATTCCATCTCATCATAAGAGGGCTTTGACCGAAAAAGGTTCCCTGCTTCTACATTCATACTGGTGGACTCAGATCTTAATTTGACACAGCGGATACAAGTTGGATTGAAGTGTCCTTGGTGCCCTCTGAGGTTGGTTGGTGCACTGATGATGTTCCCTAATTTGGTTAATGAAATGTCTGCAACAAAACAATGAAGCTCAGAGAGCACCAAGGACCCCTCGTTTCAACCGTGATCTACACATTTTCTCCTTTATTGGCAAATTAGATTATTTTTGGTATGAGAACTTAATATGCATCCACATTTCCCTACCACTACTTTCCCTTAAAAACTACTTGTCAGGGTTCCGAGTAATGCTCCCAACTAATTCAAGACTCTGAGTTGACTTGGCTTCCTCAAAAATCCAGTTTATTGGGTACATCATAACGGCACGATCAAAGGTGAAAGCAAAATAGAATAATTCCTGCATTTTGGGTATAAGTAAAGAATAGATACTGTTCCCCACCCTCATGTCACAGGTCACATTAGCTAAGAAAGAAGATGAAGTTCTCAGCACTCCCTCCTGTCATTGTTGGACACGTTAATTTGGCCTTGGTTCTCAGCAGCCTTATCGTTGTTATGTCTGGCACATTGAACGAAAACATTCCACATTCCATAAATTCTGTCTCCCCAGCCCCTCTTAACTATGTTAAACAGATACAATTCTGATTTTTACAATTCAGCAGCCCTATGCTTCTCTAAAAACTCGTTAAATGAATCAGTTGAAGATAGCAGCCTGCCCATCTCAGGGTTTCAGATTCAACAATCAGACAGAATTGCAGAAACATCTGGTAAAAAGAAGGGAGGAGGCTTATGCTTATATATCAACAACAGCTGGTCTCAGGATATAACTATAATATATAAATTATGTGACAAAAACCTAGAGACATTAATTATCAACTGCAAATCAAACTATTCGCCTCATGAATTTTCCTCATTTGTTCTAATTGCTGTTTATGTCCTACCACAAGCCTGTGAAAACAAGGCATTGTGAACTCTAGATGACCAAATTATGAAGGCTGAAGCCAAATACCCCAATTCACTGGCCATTAATTTGGGAGATCTAAACAAGGCCAACTTAAGGAAAGAGCTACCAAAATACTTTCAGCATGTCAATTGTCCCACTAGAGGCAATAATATTTTAGACCA
Source organism: Pituophis catenifer annectens (assembly GCF_029215685.1). Classification (NCBI taxonomy): domain Eukaryota; kingdom Metazoa; phylum Chordata; class Lepidosauria; order Squamata; family Colubridae; genus Pituophis; species Pituophis catenifer. The sequence goes on from NW_027256882.1 coordinate 3,394,389, forward strand.
TTGCTACACAACACTAACAGATGCTTATCGGTCTTTACCACGAGCAGCTATAGGACACTGATCATTGCATGATTCACCTTGTACCAGCTTACAGGCAAAGACTTAAAACCACAAAACTAACAATTAAGTCAGTGAAGATTTCGACTGAGGAGGAAAAGTTAAAGCTATAGGCTTGCTTTGACTGCACTGATTGGAATATTTTTGAAGATACCTCTGCAGACCTGTATGAACACACAGATACTGCAACATCATATGTAAGTTCTGTGAAGACCTATGTGTATCGACCAGGAACTTGCCAATATACAGTAAGAACAAACCTTGGTTCACAGCTAAACTTAAACAGCTACGTCGTTCCAAAGAGGAAGCCTACAGAAAAGGTGATAAAATGCTGTACAATCAGGCCAGAAATGTATTAACAAGGGAGATCAGAGCAGCAAAAAGAGGCTACTTTGAAAAGCTAAACTATCAGTTCTCAACAAATGAACCGGCAAATATGTGGAAAACTCTTAAGAATATCACCAGCTATGGCAAACCTCCTTCCCAGGCTGAAGAAAATCAACAACTGACAGATGACCTGAATGAGTTTTACTGCATGTTTCAAAGGAAACTACAGCCACCTATCTCCATAACCCCTATCTGAGACACACCAACAACAGCCAAGCCTTCTACAACGGATCCCATCCCATTGGGTTCACAACCCCTAGTGATCCCAGAAAAGGAAGTGCAAGACCTATTTCACAGACAAAAGCCAGGAAAAACTCCAGGCCCAGACAAGATAACTTCTTGCTTAAAAGTCTGTGCTGACCAATTGGCCCCCATCTTCACCCGTATCTTCAATAAATCGCTAGAAATGTGCTATGTTCCTTCTTGCTTCAAATGCTCTACTATCATCCCAGTGCTGAAGAAGCCCACCATCAAGGAACTGAATGACTACAGCCAGTTGCTCTAACATCTGTAGCCATGAAAACCTTTGAAAGGCTAGTGGTGTCCCACTTGAAAACCATCACGGATCCACTGTTAGACCCTTTGCAATTTGCATACCGAGCAAATAGATCAACAGTTGAAGCTGTTAATATGGCTCTACACTACATCCTACAACATCTTGAATATCCAAAGACCTACGCAAGGGTCTTCTTAGAAATAGAATAACAGAGTTGGAAGGGACCTTGGAGGTCTCCTAGTCCCACCATCTATCCAGCCAGGAAATCCTACACGACTTCAGACAAATGGTTATCCAACATCTTCTTAAAAATTTCCAGTGTTGGAGCATTTAAAACTTCTGGAGGCAAGTTGTTCCACTGATTAATTGTTCTGTCAGGAAACTTCTCCTTAGTTCTAAGTTGGTTCTCTCCTTAATTAGTTTCCACCCATTGTTTCTTTTTACCAAATCATTTTTTTATTTTAAAACAAAAAAAGAAAAATAACATACAAACATCATTCATTCCATCAAGTACAGACAGTACAGTCTCCACCCATTGCTTCTTGTTCTACCTTCAGGCGCTTTAAAGAATAATTTGACTCCCTTTTCTTTGTGGCAACCCTTGAGATATTGGAACACTGCTATCATGTCTGCCCTAGTCCTTCTTTTCATTAAACTAGACATACCCAGTTCCTGCAACCATTCTTCATGTTTTAGCTTCCAGTCCCCTAATCATCTTTGTTGCTCTTCTCTGCACTCTTTCTAGAGACTCAACGTCTTTTTTAAATCGTGGTGACCAAAACTGAATGCAATATTCCAAGTGTGGCCTTACCAAGGCATTATAAAGTGGTATTAACACTTCATGTGATCTTGATTGTATCCCCGTTTATGCAGCCCAAAACTGTGTTGGCTTTTTTGGCAGCTGCTGCACACTGCTGGCTCATATCTAAATGGTTGTCCACTAGGACTCCAAGATCCCTCACAGTTACTACTATTGAGCAATATACCACATATACAGTACCTGTGCATTTTGTTTTTCTTGCCTAAATGTAGAACCTTACTTTTTTCACTGTTGAATTTCATTTTGTTAGTTAGCGCCCAATGTTCAAGTCTGTCAAGATCCTTCTGTACCTAGAGCCTATCTTCTGTAGTGTTGGCTATTCCTGCCAGCTTGGTGTCATCTGCAAATTTGATGCGTTCCCCATCTATCCCCTCATCCAAGTCATTGATGAAGATGTTGAAGAGCACTAGGCCTAAAACAGAGCCCTGGGGTACTCCACTGCATACTTCCCTCCATGTAGATGCAGTTCCATTGAGACCTACATGTTGAGTGCGGATGGTCAGCCACTTACAAATCCATCTGGTGGTGATGCTGTCTATCCCACATTTTTCTACTTTATCTAATAGTACTCCACTGCATACTTCCCTCCATGTAGATGCGGTTCCATTGAGACCTACACGTTGAGTGCGGATGGTCAGCCACTTACAAATCCATCTGGTGGTGATGCTGTCTATCCCACATTTTTCTACTTTATCTAATAGTAGGTTATGGTCTTTATAAAATGCTTTACTGAAGTCCAAGTAAATTATATTGACAGCATTCCTCTTTGTAGAGTTTAGTTCAGCATTCAATACCATCATTCCAGACACTCTTCTAATTAAGCTAAACCAGCTACAGGTACCTGAACGCACTTGTAAGTGGACCGTAAACTTCCTAACAAGCAGGAAGCAGCAGGTGAAGCTAAGCAGAATCACATCAGATACCTGTATAATTAGCACAGCACCCCCCCAAAGGCTGTTTGTTCTCCCCACTTCTCTCTGTAAAGCAATGACTGCATCTCTAACGATCCATCTGTTAAACTACTGAAGTTCGCAGATGATACAACAGTGATCCGTCTCATTCAAGACAATGATGAATCCACATACAAGCGGGAGGTTGAACAACTAGCTTCATGGTGCGACGGGAATAATGTGGAATTGAACACACTCAAAACTGTAGAAATGGTGATAGACTTTAGGAGAAACCCTTTCATATTTCCACCTCTCACAATACTGGACAACACAGTATCAACAGTAGAGACCTTGAAATTTCTAGGTTCTACCATATTGCAAGATCTAAAATTAAAATTAATGGACAGTAAACATCAAAAACGTCTACAAAAAAGCACAACAAAGACTGTTCTTTCTGCGCCAACTCAGAAAGCTCAAACTGCCCAAGGAGCTGCTGACCCAGTTCTACAGAGGGATTATTGAGTCTGTCATCTGCATCTCTATAACTGTCTGGTTTGGTTCTGCAACAAGACAGACACAGACTTCAGAGGATAATTAGAACTGCAGAAAAAACAATTGTACCAACCTGCCTTCCATTGAGGACCTGTATACTGCACAGTCAAAAAGAGGGCTGTGAAAATATTTACAGATTCCCTCACATCCTGGACATAAATTGTTTCAACTCCTATGCTCAAAACGACGCTATAGAGCATTGCACACCAGAATAACTAGACAAAGTACAGGTTTTTCCTGAATGCCGTCACTCTGCTAAACAAATAATTTCCTCAACACTGTCTAAACTATTTACTAAGTCTGCACTACTATTAATCTTCTCATCGTTCCCACCACCCATCTCCTTCCACTTATGACTGTATGACTGCAACTTTGTTGCTTGTATCCTTACAATTTATATTGATATTGTTTCCTGATTGCTTATTTGTACCCTATGACTATCATTAAGTGTTGTACCTTATGATTCTTGATGAATGTATTTTATGTACACTGAGAGCATATGCACCAAGACAAATTCCTTGTGTGTCCAATCACACTTGGCCCCCCCAAAAAAATTCTATTCTATTCTATTCTATTCTATTCTATTCTATTCTATTCTATTCTATTCTATTCTATTCTATTCTATTCTAAGAAATGAAGCAAGAAAAATATAGTTTCAGCTAGGGGAACGCAGTGGCTCAGTGGCTAAAATGCTGTGCTTGTCGATAGAAACGTCAGCAGTTTAACGGTTCGAATCCTTAGTGCCACATAACGGGGTGAGCTCCCGTTACTTGTCCCAGCTTCTGCCAACCTAGCAGTTCAAAAGTAAAAATGCAAGTAGAAAAATAGGGACCATCTTTGGTAAGAAGGTAACAGCATTCCATGCGCCTTTGACGTTTAGTCATGACAGCCACATGACCATGGAGACATCTTCGGACAGCACTGGCTCTTCAGCTTTGAAAAGGAAATGAGCACCGCCCCCTAAAGAATTGACTAGCACATATATGTGAGGGGAACCTTGACCTTAAGAGTTGTTTTCAGAGTTGACACTACTTGATACAGTACCCAAACTGGATACAGTATGCCAGGTGTCGTCTTACTAAGGCTTTATGAAGCTGTACTAATACTTCATGTGATTTTGATTCTATGCCTCTCTTTATACAACCAAGGATTGTATTCACTTTTTTTAATCTGCTGCCACACACAGGTGACTCATGCTTAAGTGATCACCCATTCGGACTCCAAGGACCCTGTCATAGTTTTTGAGCCAAATTTCATGTAATCTCTTTTTCCTGCCCAGGTGTAAAATGTTCCTTTTCTCTACATTAAATTTCATTTTCTTGGATTCAACCTTGTCTGCTTTGGATCAGAAAGGTACAATATGCATACAGATAACAATCTAGAGACATGGTTGCATCAGTGGTTAGCATGCTATACTAATTGCCCACAGCCAGTAGTTTGATTTTGACAGGGTCATGGTTGATTCAGCTTTCATCCTTCTGAGGTGGGTAAAATGAGGACCCAGATTGCTGGGAAGCATATGCTGACTTTCTAAACTGCTGAGAGAGTGTTGTAAAGCATTGTGGAGTGGTATATAAGTCTAAGTGGAATGGCTATTGCTATATATTTTCTCCTGAGCATGGATCCTTTTATGAGAAGTAAGAATACCATTCTGAGCAAAGCTATTTTCACATTCCATGCATTTATATGGTCTCCCCTGTGTGGGTCATCTTATGGCAATTAAGGTGATATTTTCGAGCAAAGGTCTTTCCACACTCCATGCATTTAAATGGCTTCTCCCCTGTGTGGATTTTGTTATGGCAAGTAAGAGCATCTTTCCGAGCAAATGTCTTTCCACAATTCATGCATTTATATGGTTTCTCCCCCGTGTGGATCACCTTATGGGAAATAAGATGACTTCTTCGAGCAAAGGTCTTTCCACATTCTATGCATTTAAATGGCTTCTCCCCTGTGTGGATCATCTTATGACGAATAAGATAACCTCTTTGAGTAAAGGTCTTTCCACACTCCAAGCACTTATATGGCTTCTCCCCTGTGTGGATCATCTCATGTAAAATAAGATGACTTCTTCGAGCAAAGGTCTTTCCACATTCCATGCATTTAAATGGCTTTTCCCCTGTGTGGATCTTTTTATGAGAAGCAAGATAACTGCGTTGAGCAAAGGTCTTTCCACCCTCCATGCATTTATATGATTTATCTCCTATGTGTCTCCTTTTATGGATTGTAAGTTCGTTGCTACAAGGAAAGGTTTTCCCACACTGCATGCATATATATGGATTCTCCCCTGTGTGGAACCTTTTGTGTATGCTTAGGTCACTGATATGAGCAAAGGTCTTTTCACACTCCATGCATTTATAAGTTTTCTCCCCTTTGTGGATCATCTTATGGGAAATAAGATGACTTCTTCGAGCAAAGGTTTTTCCACACTCCATGCATTTAAATGGCTTTTCCCCTGTGTGGATCTTTCTATGTATTCTTAGGACATTGCTATGAGCAAAGCTCTTTCCGCACTCCATGCATTTATATGGTTTCTCTCCTGTGTGGATTTTGTTATGGCAAGTGAGACCATACTTCCGAGCAAATGTCTTTCCACAATTCATGCATTTATACGGTTTCTCCCCTGTGTGGCTCATTTTATGGCAATTAAGATGATATCTTCGAGCAAAGGTCTTTCCACACTCCATGCATTTAAATGGCTTCTCCCCTGTGTGGATCACCTTATGTAAAATAAGATGACTTTTTTGAGCAAAGGTATTTCCACATTCCGTGCATTTAAATGGCTTCTCCCCTGTGTGGCACCTTTTGTGTATAGTAAGTCCACTACTATAAGCAAATGTCTTTCCACACTCTATGCATTTATGTGGCTTATCCCCTGTGTGGATCTTCATATGGGAAAAAAGATTACTTCTTCGAGCAAAGGTCTTTCCACACTCCATGCATTTATAAGTTTTCTCCCCTTTGTGGATCATCTTATGGGAAATAAGATGACTTCTTCGAGCAAAGGTTTTTCCACACTCCATGCATTTAAATGGCTTTTCCCCTGTGTGGATCTTTCTATGTATTCTTAGGACATTGCTATGAGCAAAGCTCTTTCCGCACTCCATGCATTTATATGGTTTCTCTCCTGTGTGGATTTTGTTATGGCAAGTGAGACCATACTTCCGAGCAAATGTCTTTCCACAATTCATGCATTTATACGGTTTCTCCCCTGTGTGGCTCATTTTATGGCAATTAAGATGATATCTTCGAGCAAAGGTCTTTCCACACTCCATGCATTTAAATGGCTTCTCCCCTGTGTGGATCACCTTATGTAAAATAAGATGACTTTTTTGAGCAAAGGTATTTCCACATTCCGTGCATTTAAATGGCTTCTCCCCTGTGTGGCACCTTTTGTGTATAGTAAGTCCACTACTATAAGCAAATGTCTTTCCACACTCTATGCATTTATGTGGCTTATCCCCTGTGTGGATCTTCATATGGGAAAAAAGATTACTTCTTCGAGCAAAGGTCTTTCCACACTCCATGCATTTATAGAGTTTCTCCCCTACGTGGAGACTTTCGTGTACTCTTAGGACACTACTCTGAGGGAAGGTCTTTCCACACTCCATGCATTTATACGGTTTCTCTCCTGACTGAATCCTTTTATGGGAAATAAGATTACTACGTCTTTTGAACCTGTTACCAGACTGTCTGCATTTGTATAGCTTCTCCCCAGTGTGAATCTTTTCATGGGAAGTAAGTTGCCTGCTTTTTCCAAAACATGTTCCACATTCCAAACATTTGTAAGGCTTCTCTTTTGCATCAATCACTTTTTGAGATATAAGGAACTTATTTCCAAGAGAAGGAATGAATGTCCCATTGTAACTTTCTCCGTTGTGTCTTCTTATAGCATCTTCTGCTTTATTTTGGCTTAAATAGTGGTCTTTTACTTGTAATATAGCTTTGATTGGCTTCATATTTTTCCCAATATATTTTTTCCTTATTTTCTCCTGTTGGGCGAGAACATCTTGCATCGGAGCATCGGTGGAAGATGAGCTTTCCTGATTCCAATCATTTGACTGGTTTCTATCATGGGTTTCTAATTCCATTCGAATTCCCAACTTCTCCGTTCCATCTTTAGCATTGATCACCTGGAACAGTTCACAGGAATCTTGATTCTCCTGCCCATTATCACCTTCAAAGCAAAAGAGAAATGAAAACGGTAACAAGGTTAGAGAAAAAGATCAAACCGTACAAAGTCAAGTGAATTTCCTTCTGAATTTTTCCAAAATTCAATTATGTTTTATGTTTGCATGCTTACAGTGGCGTGATATACACAGGATGATTTCTATCTTCATGAGTCCTGAAAGCTTTGAAAATATCTAGAAAACATCTTTCTTTACAATTATCTAAATATCTGCAAATCTCAATCAAAGTCTGTTTTGAGTCAAGGAATAATGAGGGGAAACATCCAAGGACGAATAAGGAGAAAACTTAAGATTTATTGGGCTGGGTTAATTTCAGCAGACACCTGTGAGAACTGAAACCATTTTGAAAAAAGCTCGCTGGAAAGACTGGAAAGGTTGGGAGGCTTCAAGAATGGCTATTTCGCTGCCCCAAAGTCTCATCAACTTGCAAGAGCTTTTTGGCCGGATCTGGTACAGGCTTTCGATTGCAGAAAACAGAGGCCTAAACTATTTTAGTGCGAGATCACACTAGACCAGAAGTGCAAGATCTCACACTAATGATCACGCGTGATCTTGCACTGCAGTACTTTAGGCCTGTGTTCCCTACAAACTGAGTACTGCACGAGATTCAGGGCAAAAGTCTTTGAAAACAAAGAGGCCTCCCCTTTGTTTCCAAAGGATTTTGGCCTGGATCTCGTGCAGGCCTTGGTTAGCAGAAAACAGAGGCCTAAAGTACTGTAGTGTGAGATCATGTGAGATCAATACTGCCAGATTTCCCACTATTGATCTTGCGTATCTCCCATTACTTTAGGCCTCTTTTTTCTGCAAATGCATCCAAGCAGTCAAAGGAATTGACGGCTTGCTATATCCTCGTAAAGTCCCAGCAGGGTGCGGTGGGGGTACAGGTAGGGTGATTGTTGATGCAACATAATTTCAGGACTGAATCTTAAGTACTTGGGGGAAGGGCTAGGTCGTAATGTGGAACGGTTGCTTAGTGAACTGTCATAACTCGGAGATCACCTGTATCCTAGGATGCTCTGAGTCACACTGCATGAGGTCTTTGTTCTTGAATTGGATTGGGAGAATGCTCTTCCATGGCCCAAACATGAAAGTTCTGTTCTCACAAAATTTTGGAAGGTTTGACAACACATACCTCTCACATGACCTCCAGAGGACACATAAAAGCACACCTCATTCTTTTCAGCCACCACAGATAAATTCAAATACAAATGGAAAAATAAAGACCTAAAATAGAGATCTAACTTCAAAATCGTCATCAAAAAAGCACAACAAAGAATGTTCTTTCTGCGCCAACTCAGAAAGCTCAAACTGCCCAAGGAGCTGCTAATCCAGTTCTACAGAGGAATTATTGAGTCTGTCATCTCCACCCTCTATAACTGTCTGGTTTGGTTCTGCAACCCAGCAAGACAGACACAGACTTCAGAGGATCATTAGAACTGCAGAAAAAACAATGACTACCAACCTGCCTTCCATTGAGGACCTGTATACTGCACGAATCAAAAAGAGGGCTGTGAAAATATTTACAGACTCCTCGCATCCTGGACATAAACTGTTTCAACTCCTACCCTCAAAACGACGCTATAGAGCACTGCATGCCAGAACAACTAGGCACAAGAACAGTTTTTTCCTGAACGCTATCACTCTGCTAAACAAATAATTCCCTCAATCCTTGATTGATTTACTAAGTCTGCACTACTATTAATCTTCTCATTGTTCCCACCACCCATCTCCTCCCACTTATGACTGTATGACTGTAACCTAGTTGCTGGTATCCTTAAGATTTATATTGACTGTTTCCTGATATGATATGATTTCATTGCTTACTTGTTCCCTCTGACTATCATTAGTGTTGTACCTTATGATTCTTGACGAATGTATCTTTTCTTTTATGTACACCAAGAGCATATGGACCAAGACAAATTCCTTGTGTCCAATTATACTTGGCCTATTCTATTCTATTCTATTCTATTCTATTCTATTCTATTCTATTCTATTCTATTCTATTCTATTCTATTCTATTCAGAAATGGCCCAAAAGCATCTCAGCAAAGATACACTGACTCTTTCCTTCCTTGGAGTACCAGAAGGCCAGATCCTTTCCTTCTCCCTCCCAGGAGACAGTATCTGATTAGTGATTTTTTAAATAAAAAACTAACTTTAATCTGTCTTCTTGAACTCTCTGATATGGGATAAGAAAACTTACCAAGAGAAACCACGTTCCTATAGTTTTCAAGCATGACTTCCGAATACAGGGCTTTTTGGTCAGGATCCAGCTGAGACCATTCCTCCTCAGAGAAATACACAGCCACCTCCTCGAAGGACACAAGACTCTCCTGAACACGGAAAAAAGAACAGAACAGATTCACAACATCTGATCAACTTCATCAATGATTTAGACAAGGGGATAGAAGGGGAACTCATCAAATTTGCAGACAAGACCAAATTGACAGGAATATCAACACTGCACAAGATAGGCTCGAGATATAGAAGGATTGATATATTGGCACCTTCTAACAAAATGAATTTCAATGGTGAGAAATGTAATGTACTACATTTAGGAAAGAAAAACCAAATGCACTGGCATAGAATAGGTGATACCTGGCTCTACAGTAGAAAGTGGAACAGGGATCTTGGAGTCCTAGTGGACAATCGCTTAAACGTGAGCCAGCAGTGTGCTACAGTTGCCAAAAAACACCCAACAGAATCATAGGTTGCATTAAGAGAGAGATAGAATCAAGATCACATGAAGTATTAGTGCCACTTTATAATGCCTTGGTAAGACCACACTTAGGAACTTTGCATCCAGTATTAGTTGCCATGATGTAACAAAGATCTTGTGACTCTAGAAAGAGTGCAAGGAAAAGCAACCAAGATGATGAAGGGACTGAAGGCTAAAACATAAGATGAACGGGTGCAGGAACTGGGCATGGCTAGTCTAGTGAAGAGAAGGAACAGGGGAGATATGATAGCAATATTCCAATATTTGAGGGGCTGCCACAGAGAGGAGGAGGGGTCAAGCTATTTTCCAAAGCACCTGAAGGCCAGTCAAGGAATAATGGATGGAAACTGAACAAGGAGTGATTCAACCTGGAAATAAGGAGACATTTTCTGACAGTGAAAGCAATCAACCCATGGAACAGAAGTTGCCTTCAGAAGTGGGAGCTTCATCACTGGGAGCTTTCAAGAAGAGACTAGACTGCCACTTGTCAGAAATGGTGTAGGGAGGTTGGACTAGGTGACCTACAAGGTCCCTTCCAACTCTGTTAATCTGTACTTTAGGAGGTCAATAAATTAAAAAAGAAAGATGGTCCAGCAGTTCCTGCCACTGTGATACGTTTATTCCTAATTCTTGAAGGACTTTAAAAGAACTGCTTCTTGTAAAGGCAAATTTGGAGGAGTAACTAGCAGAACAAGACAACCAGAGGAAGCTATGCTGGCTGACAGCAACTTCAACCTGCTATTCTGCTGTCCATGTTCTGGAAGAACACAAAAATAACCCAGTCCAAACAAGGGGGGGGGAATAGAAGGAGAGAGAACTCTGTACACCCACTTCATTTCCTGAAGGTGAGAATACAAGTCTAATAACTTTTCCTTTTCTTACTTGATTTAGAGATTCAACCGCTGTTTGATCGCCGTCATAAAAACCAGAAAATTTCATTGTTTCTTTCTCTGTAAGAAATAAGTAATTTCAAAATAATAATTATTTAATAATAATAATGCAGGAGAGGTTATACATGTGCATACTGGGATCTGCAGAAAACCATGTGGACTGCTGTGTTTTGCACCAAGTGGAGCCCACATGCTCTTCAAGGGGAGCCCCATGTAGAGCCCGTTGCAATAGTCAAGACGGGAATTGATTAGGGCATGAGTGACTGTTTGAGTAGCGATTGTCCATCCAGGTAGGGGGGTAACTGGCACACAACCTGTAGTTGTGCAAAGGCCCTCCTGGCCACGACTGCCACCTTCTCTTCGAGCAAGAATTGTGATTCCAGAAGAACCCACATATTATGCACAGGGTCTGTTTTGGGTAGTGCCACCCCATCCAAGACCAGAGGTGGCAATTCTCCCTTGGCCAACGAACCCCAAACCCAGAGCCACTCTGTCTTGCCAAGGTTTAGTTTCCACCCATTGCTCCCCATCCAGCCCCTACAGCCTCCAGGCACTGCGCAGGGAGGACATAGCATTGCTTAACCTACCACAGGCCGAGACATACAGCTAAGTATCATCAGCATATTGGTAATATTTCAGTCCGTGCTGACAGATGATCTCACCCAGCAGCTCCATATAAATCTTGAACAGGAGCGGAGAGAGAACTGAGCCCTGCGAGACCCCGCAAAGCAGTGGATGAGGTCTGGATCTCTCCCCTCCTATCAACACTGACTGAGAGCGGCTGCAGAGGAAGGAAGTGAGCCAGGATAGCACAAGGCCTCCCACTTTCATCCCCCAAAGCCACCCCAGGAGAATACCATAGGTGATGGTATTGAAAGCCGCCAAGAGGTCAAGTAGAGCAAGCATGGATGTACTACCCCCATCCCACTCTCGCCAGAGATCATCCAAAAGCACGACCAATGCCATTTCTGTCCCAAATCCAGGCCTGAATCTTGACTGGTAGGGGTCTAGATAATCCGTTTCATCCCTAAACCTCTGGAATTGCCGTGTAACCACCTTTTGAACAACCTTCCCGAAAAAAGGGAAGATTGGAGACAGGTTGGAAATTATCCAACAGGGTGGATAATCCAACGATGGCTTCTTAAGAAGAGGGTGGACCACAGCCTCCTTAAAGTGCTGGGGCACTACCCCTTCCTGTAGGGAAGCATTAATCAGTGCCAGAGTCCACTATTACCTCCTGGGAAGCTTTCCCAAGCCAAGAGGGACATCGGTTTAAAACACAGGTGCACCCATACTCTCTAGGATCCTGTCCACTTCCTCAGGAACAACAGGGTCAAACTGTTCCCAGATAACAGAGCAAGAACCTGCCTCAGGGGCTTCCATCAGACCAGCAACCACACCGGCATCCAACTGGGAACCAAGTCGAGCTATTTTGTCTTCCAGAAAAACCACCAATTCCTCAGCATGCCCCTTCAGGTGGACCTCAATCTCCTCCTTCTCCAGGAGGAGGAGGCTCACCTAAAGAGAGTCGCTGGGCGATTATCTGCAGATGAAATTAGTGCAGAGAAGTATAAATAGGAGGAGGTATTGTATAGAAGAGAGAGCGATGTTAAGACATATGGGTAATTGGAGGATCTTAAATTACCTCCTGAGGTGTCCTGAGTTTGATCTTCCCAAGGGATCCTCCTGAAAAATAGCTCCTGAGAGGGATTTGATGGATTCTTCTTTCTCTCAGGATCTCTGATCTCCATAGTGCAGCACTTCCAATAGGAGGAAGGATTGAAGAAGCAGAATTAATGTACATCACAACATAAAGTGCATTCCTATATTTGGAACACAACCTCAAAGCCCCCAATATCCATCAGTGTGGTTGAGTGAGAAAACAATGGAACAACGTCCTACAAGAATTGGTGGGACATCGCCACATATTATGAATGTCAGAGATGTTTGGGAAGGAGGGGTGAAGTATTCAAACACATACTCTATTCTCTTTTGAGCTTCCTAAAGTATCTCACCTGCAACTCGACCTGCTCCTTCTGCTCTTCCGCCTGGCTCAGGAGGAAGCCTTCCACCAGGGCAACCGCCTGGGAACTGGTCTCTGCTCCATACTCCCGCACCCAGCTCTCCATCTCTGGGGGCAGAAGAGCCAGGAACTGCTCCAGAACCACCAGGTCCAGCATCTGGGCTTTGGTGTACTTTTCTGATCTCAACCATCGCCTACTAAAGTGATGGAGGTGGCTGCAAAATCTTCGAGGACCTTCAGCCTCCTGGCATTGGATGAAATTCCAGGGCTGAACTTCTGAAGGGAGGATAGTTTCCTCCAGGATCTCCTGCCCAGTCCTTGTCCAGAGCTTCCCCGCTTTCCCAGGCTGAACAGCTGAAGGATCTTTTCCACTTCCCTCCTTTCCAAAAGGTTGTGTCTCCATCCTTTCTCTGTCCTGCAGAACAACTCCAAATGGCTCCAAGGACTCTGGTGAGTCTCCAGATGCCTTTTCCTTCACGGAACCATTTCTGGTGCTGCAGGACTGATCGCTGCAAGTTATTCTGCTCTTTTTTCCCCCAAGAAAAATCCTTGGAAGGACTTCAAATGGCTTCCAGCTTCTGTATCTGAGATGGAAAGAAAAATCAACACCAAGAATTAGAAAGTAGAATTTAGAAAGTAGAACTGAACAACCTTCCCCCAACCTGCCCGGAGCCCCATCGCAAGATCGAGGTCCTCATAGCAGGGCTCGGAAGGAGGCAGCTGGAGAGGTCATCCCGCTTCTCTCCCCCTGCGAGACAGGCCGGGCTGCGGAGGATCGGACTCTCAGGGAACCGGGTGTGATTCCTGCCTACTCACCCGGCTTCTCTTCTCTCCTGCTGGGCCTCCGCAAAGCCGACCCTCCTCTTCCCCCACTTGGTCACTTCCCTGGACATGGGGCGGGAAGGGATCTCTGGATCCCCACCGGCATCCCCCATGTTCCCTGCATGGGGAGGGCGGCAGGGGGCCATGGGACTCGGGGTAACAGTAACAGAGTTGGAAGGGACTTTGGAGGTCATCTAGTCCAATCCCCTACTCACACAGGAGACCTATACCAGGGATTCCAACTCCTGAACTGCCGTCCTTTCTGATCTAGAAACTCAATGTCTTAGCCACTGAGCCACCTAACCAAGCTTCCAGAGAAGTCGGTCTCTTCCTTCTCCGCCTCCCTCTGTCTGTGAACATCCCCCTTCTCACCTGGGGCACATCTGGATCTCCCCCTGCCAGACCCTCCTGCAGCCTCTGCGCCTCCTGCAGAGCTCCAGGGGTTAAGGAGACATCCTAGAGCGGCAAGTGTTTGCGATGTCACTTCCTTTGCAGCCTCCTCTGGAAAGGCAGCTGTGATCTTCGCCCTCCAGTGGGCCAATGGGGAAGCTCGATGTTCTCTTCTCTTGGCAGAAAATGCCCCCTGGTGGATTTTGGGTAAATTTACAGGATTCCCTGCAAAGTGGGGGAAAGAGGAGCGCATCTGAGGGAAGGGCAGGGATGATGGGCATGGGAATAGGAGGAAAGGTCCCTCTCAATGCCGCCCTGCCCAAGAAAAGCTTTGTGGTTTGCAGAGGCAGCAATTTCTCCATCTTCCTCTCCTTCCTGTCCAGGAACCGTCTGTGGAGATGGAGAAAAATCTCCCTGGAGAATTTGAACTCACTTCCTTCAAGAACAGCTGCCCTGAAGGCTGGGCAGAGATTGGAGGAGGTCTCAAAAGGGGCCAAATCCTGTCAGAAACAGCCGGGCAGTCAGAAGAGGACCAGGAGGCTCTCTGGCAAACCCAGTTTGTGTCTTGCGGTTCTTGCAAACTCCGGCCTGAAGAGAGGAAGATGGGACACCAGCAGGAAGGCCACAATGAAGAAAATGATTTTTATTGATTGATTTTTTTAAAATTTTGGTTTCCACGTTGTAAAAAAGTTGTTGAGACTCTAAAGAGCGTAGAGAAGAGCAGCAAAGATGATTAGGGGACTCGAGGGATGAGTCAGCAGGTTCTGACAGGTTCTGGAGAACGGGTAGCGGAAATTTTGAGTAGTTCTGAGAACCGGCAAATACCACCTCTGGCAGGCCCCAGAGTGGGGTGGGAATGGAGATTTTGCAATATCATTCCCCCAGGTGTGGGGAGGGAATGGGGATTTTGCAGTATCATTCCCTTGCCATGCCCACCAAGCCACACCACGCCCACCAAGCCATGCCCACAGAACCGGTAGTAAAAAAAATTGGATTTCACCACTGAAGGAATTTTTTAAAATTAATTCTTAATTTCATGTTATTTTGGTCCCCATTATTTTCCAAAGATCTTCCTTCTTGATTGATCATTTGTAATGTTAGCTTGTAACTTTGAATGGTTACTTAATAAATTATTGTAAATCAGGGACTGCCTGGGTTGGCTACCTAGCTATGAGAACTTAATATTCGTCCACATTTCCCTACCACTGCTTTCCCTTAATAAAACTACTTGTCATAGTTCCCAGTAACACTCCCAACTAAATCAAGTCTCACAGGTCACATTAGCCAAGAAAGAAGAAGATGAAGTTCTCAGCACTCCCTCCTGCCAGGGAGGAGGCTTTTGCTTACATATCAACAACAGCTGGTCTCAGGATATAACTATAATATATAAATTCTGTGACGAAAACCTAGAGACATTAATTATCAACTGCAAACCATACTATTCGCCTCATGAATTTTCCTCATTTCTTCTAATTGTGCTGTTTATGTCCCACCACAAGCCTGTGTAAAGAAGGCATTACGAATTCTAGCTGACCAACTTATGGAGGCTGAAGCCAAATACTCGATTCACTGGCCATTAATTTGGGAGAGCTAAACAAGGCCAAATTAAGGAAAGAGCTACCAAAATACTTTCAGCATGTCAATTGTCCCACTAGAGGCAATAACTTTAGACCATTGCTACACAGCACCAAAAGATGCTTATCAGTCTTTACCATGAGCAGCTGTAGGACACTCTGATCATTGCATGATTCACCTTGTACCTGCTTACAGGCAAAGACTTAAAACCACAAAACTAACAATTAAATCAGTGAAGACTTGGACTGAGGAGGGAAAGTTAAAGCTACAGGCTTGCTTTGACTGCACTGATTGGAATATTTTTGAAGATATCTCTGCAGACCTGTATGAACACACAGATACTGTAACATCATATGTCAGCTTCTGTGAAGACATATGTGTACCGACCAGGAACTTGCCAATATTCACTAAGAATAAACCTTGGTTCACAGCTAAGCAGCTACCTCATTCCAAAGAGGAAGCCTACAGAAAAGGTGATAAAATGCTATACAATCAGGCCAGAAATGTATTAACAAGGGAGATCAGAGCAGCAAAAAGAAACTACTCTGAAAAGCTAAAGAATCAGTTCTCAACAAATGAATCAGCAAATATGTGGAAAACTACGGCAAACCTCCTTCCCAGGCTGAAAGAAATCAACAACTGGCAGATAACCTGAACATGTTTTACTGCAGGTTTGAAAGGAAACTACAGCCACCTATCTCCACAACCCCCATCTCAGACACACCAACAACAGCCAAGCCTCCTACAACGGATCCCATCCCATTAGGTTCACAACCCCTAGTGATCACAGAAAAGGAAGTGCAAGATCTATTTCACAGACAAAAGCCAGGAAAAACTCCAGGCCCAGACAAGATAATTCTTTCTTGCTTAAAAGTCTGTGCTAACCAATTGGCCCCCATCTTCACCCGTATCTTCAATAAATCGCTACATTCCTTCTTGCTTCAAACACTCTACTATCATCCCAGTGCTGAAGAAGCCCACCATCAAGGAACTGAATGACTACAGACCAGTTGCTCTAACATCTGTAGTCAAGAAAATCTTTGAAAGGCTAGTGCTGTCCCACTTGAAAACCATCACGGATCCGCTGTTAAACCCCTTGCAATTTGCATACCGAGCAAATAGATCAACAGATGATGCTGTTAATATGGCTCTACACTACATCCTACAACATCTTGAATCTCCAAAGACCTACGTAAGGGTCCTCTTTGTAAACTTTAGTTCAGCATTCAATACCCTCATTCCAGACATTCTTCTAACTAAGCTAAACCAGCTACAGGTATCTGAACACACTTGTAAGTGGATCATAAACTTCCTAACAAGCAGGAAGCAGCAGGTGAAGCTAAGCAGAATCACATCAGATACCTGTACAATTAGCACAGGGCTCCCCAAGGCTGTTTTCGCTCCCCACTTCTCTTCTCTCTGTAAAGCAATGACTGCATCTCTAACGATCCATCTGTTAAACTACTGAACTTCACAGATGACACAACAGTGATCAGTCTATAACAGTGATCTATAGAGCACTGCACACCAGAACAACTAGACAAAGAACAGGTTTTTCCTGAATGCCATCGCTCTGCTAAACAAATAATTCCCTCAACACTGTCAAACTATTTACTAAGTCTGCACTACTATTAATCTTCTCATCGTTCCCACCACCCATCTCCTTCCACTTATGACTGTATGACTACAACTTTGTTGTTTGTATCCTTACAATTTATATTGATATTGCTTATTTGCACCCTATGACTATCATTAAGTGTTGTACCTTATGATTCTTGATGAATGTATCTTCTTTTATGTACAGAGAGCATATGCACCAAGACAAATTCCTTGTGTGTCCAATCACACTTGGCCAAAAAAAAAATTCTATTCTATTCTATTCTATTCTATTCTATTCTATTCTATTCTATTCTATTCTATTCTATTCTATTCTATTCTATTCTATTCTATTCTATGAAATAATGAAATGAAATGAAATGAAATGAAATGAAAAAAATGGCTTCAGCTAGAGTCATTTTGGATGGACGCAGTGGCTCAGTGGCTAAGACGCTGAGCTTGTCAATAGAAACGTCAGCAGTTCAACGGTTCGAATCCCAGTGCCGCATAATAGGGTGAACTCCCGTTACTTGTCCCAGCTTCTGCCAACCTAGCAGTTCGAAAGCACATAAAAAATGCAAATAGAAAAATAGGGACCACCTTTGGTGGGAAGATAACAGCATTCTGTGCGCCTTTGACATTTAGCTGGGCACATGACCATGGAGACATCTTCGGACAGCACTGGCTCTTCGGCTTTGAAACAGAGATGAACACCGCCCCCTAGAGTCGGGAACGACTAGCACAGATGTGTGAGGGGAACCTTTACCTTAGAGTTGTTTTCAGAGTTGACACTATTTACTTTAATGCTCCCTGTGTGGCAGAACGTTGGACCAGACACAAAGGTATTTCCACACGCTATTCTATGTTTTAATAAATGAATTCAAGCATCACTTTTTTACACAACTATGTGAAAAAAGTTACACTGGCACTGAAAAAATGATAACTCCAAAAAAGTAAACAGTGTGGCCAGGCAGCTTTGACGGCAGACAACATTCTGGGATGCATCACCAGAGGTATCAACATCAGCAAAACGGAGGTCCTATCCATCTACATAGGGCTTTAGTGAGAGACCATTTGGAATACTGGATACAGTTCTGGAGACCTCACTTTAAAAATGGTATTGATAGGATTGTGTGAGTCCAAAGATGGGCAACACGAGGGAAGGCAAGGAAAGACCACCACAAAATTATGACAAAGATCCTATGAGTTGCATTTTCTAATTCAGCATCACTATAACCCCGTTTTCCTTATGATTTTCTTTCTCAGTTATTACTTGCATTACATAATGTGAAGCAGGATGGAAAGGCAGACTGAGACAAAATAGTAAGCAAAGGAAGAAAAACTGAAACAATAGTAAGGGATTCAGGACTAATTGCATTTCTGACTGCAACTCTGCTCTAGTGGAAATACTCATCAGAGGGAGCTTCTTGAAATGATTGAGGAATCTCCACCACTTAAATATTGGCCACCACACAGAATAGAATAGAATAGAATAGAATAGAATAGAATAGAATAGAATAGAATAGAATAGAATAGAATAGAATAGAATAGAATAGAATAGAATTTTTTATTGGCGAAGTGTGATTGGACACACAAGGAATTTGTCTTGGTGCATATGCTCTCAGTGTACATAAAAGAAAACATCACTTTCAGGCCAAATGCTAACCTTAGTCTCCACTGATACTCATCTTTGTTTTAAAACCTCCAATTTAGCAAAAAAGCACAAACAAAGATTGAGGATTCAGAATCAGAATCAGAATAGAGCTGGAAGGGAACTTGGAGTTTTTCTAGTCCAGCTCAGGGTACAACCTGTATCGTTTCAAACAAGTGACTGTCCAGTCTCTTCTTAAAATGTCCAGTGATGAAGCACCCACAATGTCTAAAAGCAAACTGTTCCACTAGTCAATTGTCCTCACTGTAAGAAAGTTCCAGGTTGCTTCTCTCCTTGATTAGTTTCCATCCATTTGTTTCTTATCTTGCCCTCTGGTGGTTTGGGGAAAAAATTAGATATTAGATTAACAGAGTTGGAACGGACCTTGTAGTTCATCTAGGTCAACCCCCTACCCAAGCAGGAAACCCTACACCATTTCTGACAAATGACAGTACAATCTCTTCTTGAAAGCTTCCAGTGATGAAGCTCCCACAACTTCTGAAGGCAAGCTCTTTCATTGGTTGATTGTTTCTGTCAGAAAATTTCTCCTTATTTCTAGGTTGAATATCTCCTTGATCAGTTTCCATCCATTATTCCTTGTCCGACCTTCAGATGCCTTGGTAAATAGCTTGACCCACTCCTCTCTGTGGAAGCCCCTCAAATATTGGAACACTGCTATCCTGTCTCCCCTGGTCCTTCTCTTCACTAGACTAGCCATGCCCAGTTCCTATAACTGTTCTTGTTTTAGTCTTCAGGCTTTTAATCAGCTTAGCTGCTCTTCTTTGCATTTTCTCCAAAGTTTCAACATCTTTTTTGTAATGTGATGACCCAAACAGGATGCAGTATTCCAGGTGTGGTCTTACTAAGACTTTATGAAGTGGTACTAATACTTCATGTGATTTTGATTCTATGCCTCTCTTTATACAACCAAGGATTGTATTCACTTTTTTTATATATTTTTTATTTTATTTTTTAAAACATAAACATAAAATACATCTTTTCAAAATGAAGCATTGATGTAGGAGTTTGCATACGTGCAGGAATTTTCCTATCTTGGAAGGCAAACCTCAGATAAGGAAGGTTACATGCACGTAAGCGCCAGGAAATGGCATCAGAAAATAAGATCTGTAAACAAGAAGAGCAAGAGAGGAGGAAATGGGATATGTTATACTTTAACTATAGCTAAACATTATAAGTGCTTAAGCAAGCAGCAATGGTTAACCAAAGATTTAAGTTACTTGGATGATTCTGTGAGCCAATGATGTGCTGCCAAATACGCTGTAACTTGTAGTAACAAACTATATAATGTCACTCTGTAAAGCAATAAATTACCACATATTTCCTCAACCTCTCTGTGTGTGGTCATTACAAGTGGTGCCCGAACAGGGACCCCTGCTTCGTCCGGCAAGGATTTGGTGCACCGACAGCCCTTGTGGTTTCTTCAACCTTTTAAAGGTTTCTGTAAGTAATGGGGTCTACACTTTATGAGGAACAAAGGAAGCATGCTGAAGATTAAGCTATTTACTTAAGAAAAATCACACTGATGTATCATAATGCAGTCTCTTACGGCTGGTCCAGGAGATTGCTAATCAGTGATTATGGTATCCTGAAAAGGGGTCTTTAAAATTATCTGACTGGGAAAAAATTGGAAAAGTATTACATACTGAGCCAAGAGCTAAGGTAGAGATTTTGCATGTATGGCATTTATGCAGTGGTGGGATTCAATTTTTTTAACAACCGGTTCTGTGGGCGTGGCTTAGTTGGGGCTGTGGCTTGGTGGTCATGTGACTGGGTGGGCGTGGCTAGCTGGTCATGTGACCGGTGGGTGTGGCTATTTGCATAGGGACTACAGAGGGCTGAAAAAAGTCATTTCTGACTTGTCCTCACACTTTTGACCAGTCCTCGCACTTATGACCATCTTAACATTTATGCCCGTTGCGGCATTCTTAACAACCGTGTCACTCATTTCACAACTGCTTCTCTTCATCATGGTGACAAGATAGGGCAAAAACGTAAAATGTGAGGACAGTCGTAAGTTCGAGGACTGGTCAAAAGTGCGAGGACCGGTCAAAAATAACTTTTTCAGCCCTCTGAGTAGTCCATATGCACAAAAGGACTATCCAGAGGGCTGAAAAAAGTGATTTGAATAAGCAACCTTTTCAAGGGTTGCTTGATACTGGAGCCGATGTTACTGTTATTTCATCTTTACAGTGGCCTGTGCAATGGCCTAAGAAAGCAGTTTCTTCTTTATGGGATATAGGTGGTTCCATTGCAGCTTGGCAAAGCATACAAGACATTCAATTCTCTACCATGGCTGGTAAGTCCTTTGCCCCGCAACCTTATATTTTGGATATTCATACTAATATTTGGGATCGTGATTTACTTTCTTTTTTAAATGCTCAATTGATTTTGGATGATGGCTCTTCCCCTTAAGTGGCTCTCTACCGCCCCCGTGTGGGTGGAGCAGTGGCCCCTTTCAATGGAAAAACTATCTGGTTTACTGCAACTTGTTCAGGAACAATTAGCTGCTGGTCATATTGAACCCTCTACTAGCCCCTGGAATACTCCTGTTTTTGTTATTAAAAAGAAAAGTGGGAAATGGAGATAATTCTCAAGGACAAGCTATTGTGGAACGTGCCCATCGAACCTTTAAGTCCTTTTTGCAGAGACAGCTGCAGCATGAGTCTGGTCCATTTGCGAAAGATTCAACATTTACTATCTGTTGCTTTGTTTACCTGGAATTATTTAACTCTTGTAGAATCTTTTTCAGATATTCCTGTTAATGTTCATTTTCATGCAATAGAACCACTGACAAGGCCGCTAGTGAAGTATTGTCTTGCACCTGACCCTCAGTGGCAAGGACCTGCCCTCCAATCACATGGGGGCAAGTGAAAGCCACAACATACCAAGCTCAATAGCAATTGGCTCAAGCCGACCTACCTCAAACTCCTGAAAATCTAGTTGCTGCTGTTTTTGCTATTATTACAGCTAATTCTGTCGCAATTCTTTTTTGTATTCTCTTGTCTTCTTTTGGTTCTGTTACTGCTTTAAATGACACTCAGCCTATACAACTTAACCCTAATCTCTGGGTTCGTCATACTCAATATATGTTTTTGGTTCATGGTACTAATGTCACCTGTACTATGAACCTCTTATGGCTTTTGGTCAAGTTGCTTTCATACCTGATTTAATGCCTTCTTCCTTTATTGTTTCACAGCTGCAAAACATTCACCATTCCTGGTTGTTTTCCAAGCCCCCAGTGCAACATAACTTGGTTCGCTGGCGTTATCTTCGTACTAATCAATTTACTAAAGGTTTATGTTTTTGTTGTTATGCTCACCATACTTGGCTTAACAATTGGAATGATTATGCTAAAGCTCGGCACATTTTATCGAAAGTAGGGAATTATAGCTATTGTACTGGTTATTATTGGTTATGGGGAACCTTTAATTCTTTATTGTATGGACCTAATTTAGTTCCAGAAATGTATCCTGATAATTTTCCTATTTTTAACGCTTCTGAATATCAGTGTGCTGCTATTGGCTACTTTTCCCTACCTGTGCAGATTGGTGCTGTTTTTCTCCTTTTTATTATTACTATCCACCTATACATAGTTTTCCCATTTTTAATCACATTGTTTTAATCTTTTTTCTTTTTCCAGCCGTGTATACTTTATTTCTTCATATTCTCGCCTGCTAGCATATATTTCATTTCATTTTCAAAGTCTTCAAATGTTGTCTTCCATGTATCATTTTAGTTCTTTTTCTTACTTTTATTCCAGATAAAATGCATCAAGTTCTTCCTTCTCTTGTTCCTGCGCCAGATCCTTCTCTTATTCCTGAGCCAGTTTTTTAAGTTGTTATTATTCCAATTATAAGAGTTCCGTTATATTTTATTTATTTTTATTTTTATTTATTTTATTAGATTTATATACCACCCTACTCCCGCAGGACTCAGGGCAATGAACAGCCAGATAAAACACATAAATTACAAAATTTAAAAACAATATAAAATCTGATTAAATAATTTGGCCCATGACAATTTAAACAACCCCAATGTTTTTAAGACAAATTTAAAATTCATCATTAGAATTAAAAAGGAAAAGAAAAAGTTAGGCCAGGTTGGCCTGTTGAAATAGGAAAGTCTTGAGAGCGCGGCGAAAGGTGTGTAGATCCGGGAAAGTTTCCCTTTCTTTTCACCAAAGTCAAGCTGCCTGCAGACAAGAAGAAAAACCTCCTCCACACAATCCCATGGCTATTATCTGTAGAGTTCACAATTTTCCATAACAAAAAACAAGTTACAATGTTCCTTTTTGAATCAGAAGGTGTCTCTGTACAATCCACAATTTCCATTAGTCATGCAAGTATCCATTTTGTTTCAATTATATAACAGTCCAACTTGATTACTCTTCTTTTTTAAATTTTAAAAATATCAAATCTTCTTTTTAAAGGTCCCGCTCAAATTTTAAAACTCTGTCCAGTCTTTTCACCACGTCTCAATATTTAATTTTTTCAATTGGTTCTGTTCAAAAATTAGTTGTTTGTTGGGTCTTTGTCTCTTTAAAGTTACATTTTAAACTTTCCATTGCCCCTTTGTTGTACAGCCACTGTTTTATGGGTAGGGGTCTTATGGTTAATAATATTGCTCTAAGCATTGTTACAAGCCTGAGTTGGTTGTCACTCACCCAGCTTTAAAGAGCTCCGTTTCAATCCACTTTCCTCCTGCACATCTCTTAGCCCAGTTGTCCCAGCTTTGTGGCAGCTGCCATGGCTCCCACCCCCCGCCGCCGACTCACAGAGGGTTCCCTCTGACTTTGGAACTTGCCTGTTCCCCTTGGTCATCCGAGGTGCCCCTCTTTCTTCCCCGTCCCTGCAGGATGGTTCCGGTCCGAAGACCCATCGGCAGTGGTTCGGCAGCCAGGGTTTTCGCAGCGCTCATCAGAGCCCATTATTTCCCCGACTGTCTCGCCGCGACGCCAAACCAGAAGTCCTGTATTCACTTTTTTAAAATCAGCTGCCACACACAGGTGACTCATGCTTAAGTGATCACCCATTCAGACTCCAAGGACCCTTCACAGTTACTATTTTTGAGCCAGGTTTCAGGTAATCTGTTTTTCCTGCCCAGGTGTAAAAGCTTACTTTTCTCCACATTAAATTTCCTTTTCTTGGATTCAACCTTGTCTCCTTTGGATCAGAAAGGTACAATATGCAGACAGATAAAAATCTATAGGGACATGGTGGGTCAGTGCTTAGAATGCAGTACTATAGACTAATTGCCCACAGCCAGTAGTTTGATTCTGACAGGGTCATAGTTAATTCAGTTTTCATCCTTCTGTGGTGTGTAAAATGAGGACCCAGATTGCTGGGGAGCATATACTGACTTTTTAAACTGCTGAGAGAGTGTTGTAAAGCATTGTGAAGTGGTATATAAGTCTAAGTGGAATTGCTATTGCTATATATTTTCTCCTGAGCATGGATCCTTTTATGAGAAGTAAGACTACCATTCTGAGCAAAGCTATTTTCACATTCCATGCATTTATATGGTCTCCCCTGTGTGGATTTTGTTATGGCAAGTAAGACCATACTTCCGAGCAAATGTCTTTCCACAATTCATGCATTTATATGGTTTCTCCCCTGTGTGGCTCATCCTATGGCAGTTAAGATGATATCTTCGAGCAAAGGTATTGCCACACTCCAAGCATTTAAATGGCTTCTCCCCTGTATGGATCACCTTATGTAAAATAAGATGACCTGTTTGAGCAAAGGTATTTCCACATTCCATGCATTTAAATGGCTTCTCCCCTGTGTGGATCCTTTTGTGTATAGTAAGTCCACTTCTGTAAGCAAAGGTCTTTCCACATTCCATGCATTTATATGGCTTCTCCCCTGTGTGAATCATATTATGGGAAATAAGCTGACCACTTTGAGCAAAGGTCTTTCCACACTCCATGCATCTATATGGCTTCTCCCCTGTGTGGATCATCTTATGGGAAATAAGATGACCACTTTGAGCGAAGGTCTTTCCACACTCCATGCATCTATATGGCTTCTCCCCTGTGTGGATCATCTTATGGGAAATAAGATGACCACTTTGAGCAAAGGTCTTTCCACACTCCATGCATTTATACGGCTTTTCTCCTGTGTGGATCTTTTTGTGCATAGTAAGTCCACTGCTTTGCGTAAAGATTTTCCCACACTGCGTGTATTTATATGGCTTCTCCCCTGTGTGGATCACCTTATGGGAAATAAGAGTCTTTCTTTGAGCAAAGGTCTTTCCACACTTCATGCATTTGTACGGTTTCTCTCCTGACTGAATCCTTTTATGGGAAATAAGATTACTACGTCTTTTGAACCTGTTACCAGACTCTCTGCATTTGTATAGCTTCTCCCCAGTGTGAATCCTTTCATGGGAAGTAAGTTGCCTGCTTTTTCCAAAACTTGTTCCACATTCCAAACATTTGTAAGGTTTCTCTTTTGTGTCACTCACTTTTTGAGATATAAGGAACTTATTTCCAAGAGAAGGAATAAATGTCCTATTATAACTTTGTCCGTTGTACTTTCTTATAGCATCTTCTGCTTTGTTTTGCCTTAAATAGTGTTCTTTTACTTGTAATTTAGCTTTGATTGGCTTCATACTTTTCCCAATATATTTTTTCCTTATTTTTTCCTGTTGGGCGAGAAAGTCTTGCATCGGAGCATCATTGGAAGATGAGCTTTCCTTATTCCAATCATTTGACTGGTTTCTATCATGGGTTTCTGGTTCCATTCGAATTCCAAACTTCTCAGTTCCATATTTAGCATTGATCACTTGGAACAGTTCATAGAAATGTTGATTCTCCTGCCCATTATTACCTTCAAAGCAAGAGAAATGAAAACGATAACAAGGTTAGAGAAAAAGATCAAGTGAATTTCCTTCTGAATTTTTCCAAAATTGCATTATTCCATTCCATGTTTGCATGCTTACAGTGGTGTGATATACACAGGATGATTTTTATATTAATGAGTTCTGAAAGCTTTGAAAATATCTAGAAAACATCTCTTTCTTTACAATTATCTAAATATCTGCAAATCTCAATCAAAGTCTGTTTTGAGTCAAGGAATAATTAGGGGAAACACCGAAGGAGGAATAAGGAGAAAATTTAAGATTTATTGGGCTGGGTTAATTTCAGCAGAGATCTGTGAGAACTGAAACCATTTTGAAAAAAGCTCTTTCTTCCCTGATGTTCCTTGGAGCAGCTACTGCACGGCATCTGTCTGGCAGGCAGGACTCCCGCTCGGCCCGTTCCTTGATCCCAACAATAAGACTTTGGAGCGAAGTCCCTTCCCTGAAGCCTCCCATTGGCTTGTAAATGCTCTTTGCACTGAGACGGGAAAGGTTGGGAGGCTTCAAGAATGGCTATTTTGCTGCCCCAAAGTCTCAGCAGCTTGCAAGGGCTTTTTGGCTGGATCTGGTATAGGCTTCCGATTGCAGAGAACAGAGGCCTAAACTACTTTAGTGTGAGATCACACAAGACGAGAAATGCAAGCTCTCATACTAATGATCTCACGTGATCTTGCACTGCAGTACTTTAGGCCTGTATTCCCTACAAACTGAGGACTGCACGAGATCCAGGGCAAAAGTCTTTGAAAACAAAGAGGCCCCCCCTTTGTTTCCAAAGCATTTTGCCCTGGATCTTGTGCAGGCCTTGGTGAGCAGAGAACAGAGGCCTAAAGTACTCTAATGTGAGTTCATGTGAGATCAGTAGTCCCAGATTTCCCACTATTGATCTTGCGTATCTCTCACTACTTAAGGCCTCTTTTTTCTGCAAATGCACCCAAGCAGGCAAAGGAATTGATGGTTGCTATATCCTCGTAAAATCCCAGCAGGGTGCGGTGGGGGTGCAGGTAGGCTGATTGTTGATGCAATGCTTCTGCTGTTATTTGTAAGTGTGAATGATGGCTGTGGTGCTATAACATTCACAATTTCAGGACTGAGTCCTAAGTACTTGGCAGAAGGCTAGGTCGTAACTTGGAACGGTTGCTTAGTGAACTGTCATAACTCAGGGATCCTAGGATGCTCTGAGTCACACTGCATGAGGTCTTTCTTCTTGAATTGGATTGGGAGAATGCTCTTTCATGGCCTGAGCATGAAAGTTCTGGTCTCGCAAACTTTTGGGAGGTTTCAGAGGACAAATGACAACACATTCCTCTCACATGACCTCCAGAGGACACATAAAAGCACACCTCATTCTTTTTAGCCTCCACAGATAAGTTCAAATACAAATGGAAAAATAAAGACCTAAAATAGACATCTAACTTCAAAATCGTCATCAAAAAAGCACAACAAAGAATATTCTTTCTGCGCCAACTCAGAAAGCTCAAATTGCCCAACGAGCTGCTGTTACAGTTCTACAGAGGAATTATTGAGTCTGTCATCTGCACCTCTATGGTTTGGCTTGGTTCTGCAATCCAACAAGACAGACACAGACTTCAGAGGATAATTAGAACTGCAGAAAAAACAATTGTACCAACCTGCCTTCCATTGAGGACCTGTATACTGCACGAGTCAAAAAGAGGGCTGTGAAAATATTTACAGATTCCCTCGCATCCTGGACATAAACTGTTTCAACTCCTACCCTCAAAACGACGCTATAGAGCACTGCACGCCAGAAAAACTAGACACAAAACAGTTTTTTCTCGAACGCTATCACTCTGCTAAACAAATAATTCCCTCAACACTGTCAAACTAGTTATTAAGTCTGCATTACTATTAATCTTCTCATTGTTCCCACCACCCATCTCCTCCCACTTATGACTGTATGACTGAAACCTTGTTCCTGGTATCCTTAGATTTTATATTGACTGTTTCCTGATATGATATGATTTGATTGCTTACTTGTTCCTTATGACTATTATCAAGTGTTGTACCATAACATTCTTGACGAATGTATCTTTTCTTTTATGTACACCAAGAGCGTATGCACAAAGACAAATTCCTTATGTCCAATCACAGTTGGCCAATAAAGAATTCTATTCTATTCTATTCTATTCTATTCTATTCTATTCTATTCTATTCTATTCTATTCTATTCTATTCTATTCCATTCCATTCCATTCCATTCCATTCCATTCTATTCTATTCTATTCTATTCTATTCTATTCTATAAGAAATGGCCCAAAAGCATCTCAGCAAAGAGACACTGACTCTTTCCTTCCTTGGAGTACCAGAAAGCCAGATCTTTCCTTCTCCGTCCCAGGAGACAGTATCTGATTAGTGATTTTTTAAATAAAAAAAATAATGATAATCTGTCTTCTTGAACTCTCTGATTTGGGACAAGAAAATTTACCGAGAGAGACCACGTTCCTATAGTTTTCAAGCATGACTTCTGAATGCAGCACTTTTTGGTCAGGATCCAGCTGAGACCATTCCTCCTCAGAGAAATACATAGCCACCTCCTCGAAGGACACAAGACTCTCCTGAACACGGAAAAAAGAACAGAACATATTCACAAGGTCTGATCAACTTCATCAATGATTTAGACAAGCTGATAGAAGGGGAACTCATCAAATTTGCAGACAAGACCAAATTGACAGGAATACCAACACTCCACAAGATAGGCTTGAGATATAGAAGGATTGACATATTGGCACCTTCTAACAAAATGAACTTCAATGGTGAGAAATGTAATGTACTACATTTAGGAAAGAAAAACCAAATGCACTGGCATAGAATAGGTGATACCTGGCTCTACAGTAGAAAGTGGAACAGGGATCTTGGAGTCCTAGTGGACAATCGCTTAAACGTGAGCCAGCAGTGTGTACACTTGCCAAAAAAACCCCAACAGAATCATATGTTGCATTAAGAGAGAGATAGAATCAAGATCACATGAAGTATTAGTGCCACTTTATAATGCCTTGGTAAGACCACACTTAGGAACTTTGCATCCAGTATTAGTTGCCATGATGTAACAAAGATCTTGTGACTCTAGAAAGAGTGCAAGGAAAAGCAACCAAGATGATGAAGGGACTGAAGGCTAAAACATAAGATGAACAGGTGCAGGAACTGGGCATGGCTAGTCTAGTGAAGAGAAGGAACAGGGGAGATATGATAGCAATATTCCAATATTTGAGGGGCTGCCACAGAGAGGAGGGGGGTCAAGCTATTTTCCAAAGCACCTGAAGGCCAATCAAGGAATAATGGATGGAAACTGAACAAGGAGTGATTCAACCTGGAAATAAGGAGACATTTTCTGACAGTGAAAGCAATCAACCCATGGAACGGAAGTTGCCTTCAGAAGTGGGAGCTTCATCACTGGGAGCTTTCAAGAAGAGACTAGATTGCCACTTGTCATAAATGGTGTAGGGAGGTTGGACTAATGACCTACAAGGTCCCTTCCAACTCTGTTAATCTGTATTTTATGAGGTCAATAAATTAAAAAAAGAAAGGTGGTCCAGCAGTTCCTGCCGCTGTGATATGTTTATTTCTAATCTTTGAAGGACGTTAAAAGATGTGCTTCTTGTTAAGGCAAATTTGGAGGAGTACCTAGCAGAACAAGACAACCAGAGGAAGCTATGCTGGCTGACAGCAACTTCAGCCTGCTATTCTGCTCTCCATGTTGTGGAAGGACACAAAAATAACCCAGTCCAAACAAGGGGGGGGAATAGAAGGAGAGGGAACTCTGTACACCCTCTTCACTTCCTGAAGGGAGAATACAAATCTAATAACTTTTCCCTTTCTTACTTGATTTGAAGGTTCAACCACTGTTTGATCTCCATCATAAAAACCAGAAAATTTCATTCTTTGTTTCTCTGTAAGGAATAAAAAATTTCAAAATGCATAATTAACAAAATAGGAGGAGGTATTCTATAGAAGAGAAGAGAGTGAAGGCAAGACAGATGGGTAATTGGAGGATCTTCTATTACCTCTTGAGGTGTTCTGACTTGGATCTTCCCAAGGGATCCTCCTGAAAAATAGTTCCTGAGGGGGATTTGATGGATTCTTCTTTCCCTCAGGATCCCTGATCTCCACAGTGCAGCACTTCCAATAGGAGGGAGGAAAAAAGAAGCAGAATTAATGTACATCACATGACATAAAGTGGATTCGTATATTCGAAGCACAACCTCAAAGCCCCCAATATCCATCAGTGTGGTTGAGTGAGAAAACAATGGAACAATATCCTACAAGAATTGGTGAGACATTGCCACACATGAATGTCGGAGAGGTTTGGGAAGGAGGGGTGAAGTATTCAAACACATTCCCTATTCCCTAAAGTTTCTCACCTGCAACTCGTCCAGCTTCTTCTGTTCCTCCTCCTGGCTCAGGAGGAAGCCTTCCGCCAGGGCCACCGCCTGGGAGCTGGTCTCTGCTCCACACTCCCGCACCCAGCTCTCCATCTCTGGGGGCAGAAGAGCCAGGAACTGCTCCAGAACCACCAGGTCCAGCATCTGGGCTTTGGTGTTCTTTTCTGGTCCCAGCCATCGCCTACAAAAGTTATGGAGTCGGCTACAAAGTCTTCGGGGACCTTCAGTATCCCAGTATTGGATGAACTTCCAGGGCTGAACTTCTGAAGGGAGGATGGTTTCCTCCTCCGGGATCTCCTGCCCAGACCTCCAGAGCTTCTGCCCCTTCCCAGGAATTTTTCCCTTTCCCTCCTTTCCAAAAGGTTGTGTCTCCATCCTTTCTCTGTCCTGCAGAGCAACTCCAAATGGTTCCAAGGACTCTGGTGGGTCTCCGGATGCCTTTTCCTTCATGGGACCATTTCTGGTGCTGCAGGACTGATCCCTGCAAGGGATTCCACTCTTTTTATTTTCCCCCAAGGGAAAAGTTTGCCTTGCAAAGACCACAAATGGCTTCCAGTTTCTGTATCTGAGATGGAAAGAAAAATAAATATTAAGAATTAGAAAGTGGAATTCAGCCACTGAACAACTTCACACAAACTGCCTGGAGCCCCAAGAGGCTCATCCCAACGGAGAGCCGAGGTCCCCCCGAGCAGGGCTGGGAAGGAGGTAGCTGGAGAGGCTGCTCTGTTTCTCTCCACCTCTGGAGCCTGGGAGCCTGGTGCGAATCCTGCCTCCTCCTCGCCTGGTCTCTTCCTCCTCTGCCTCCCTTTGCCCGGGAAGAGCCCCCAACTCACCCAGGGCACGTCTGGATCTCCCCCCCCGCCAGACTCTCCCGCAGCCTCTCCACCTCCTGCGGAACCCCGGGGGTTAAGGGGAGCGAGTGCGGAGTCCTAGAGCGGCAAGCGTTTCTGATGTCATTTCCTTCCCAGCCTCCTTAGGAAAGGCAGCTGTGATGTTCGCCCTCCGGCGGACCAATGGGGAAGCGCATGACACTACCTTCTTTTAGCAGAGGGCTCCCCCTGGTGGATGGGGCTCCCCTTGAGGAGCACCCAGAGGCTCAAACTGGTGCAGAATGCGGCCGCGGGGGGGATTATGGGAGCAATGGGGCACTCCCATGTGACACCTCTCCTGCGCGAGCTGCATTGGTTCCCTGTGGTCTTCCGGGTGCGCTTCAAGGTGTTGGTTACCACCTTTAAAGCGCTCCATGGCTTAGGGCCTGGGTACTTACGGGACCACCTTCTGCCACCGATAGCCTCCCACCGGCCAGTACGCTCCCACAGAGAGGGACTCCTCAGGGTGCCGTTGGCCAGGCAATGTCGGCTGGCGACCCCCAGGGGGAGGGCCTTCTCTGTGGCAGCACCTGTCCTTTGGAACAACCTGCCCCCGGAGATATGTAGGATCCCAGATCTCCGTGCTTTTCGCCGTGCCCTTAAAACTTTTTTATTTCATCAAGCTGGGCTGGCTTGACCCCCCCTTAGATATTTTTGGATATTTTTAATTATAAATTGAGTTTCGTTGGGGTGTTTTAAATTTTATATTGAGCCAAAACTTTTTTATTTCTTTTTAAATTAATCTTAAATTTTGCATGTGATGTTTTTATTTTTGGCTGTTCACCACCCTGAGTCCAGTAGGAAAAAGGTGGTATAAAAATCTAATAAAATAAATAAAATAAAATAAAATAAAGTGCCAGGATTGTAGAAAGGGCGGGAAAGAGGTGCGCGTCTGAGGGGAAGGGAGAGGGCAGGGATGATGGGCTTGAGAGTAGGAGAAAGGCCCCTTTCCATTGCTCCCTGGCAGACAAAGGCTTCAACGTCTCCAGTGGCGGCATTTTCTCCATCTTCCTCTCCTTCCTGTCCAGGAATCGTCTGTGGAGATGGAGAAAAATCTCTCTGAAGGATCTGAACTCGCTTCCCTCAGGAACAGCGCCCTGAAGGCTGAGCAGAGATTGGAGGAGGCCTCAAAAGGGTCCAAATCCAGTCAGAAGAGAAGGACCAGGATGTTCTCTGGGAAACACAGTTTGTGTCTTGCGGTTGTTGAGCACTTTGGTCTTAAGTGGAGGAAGATGGGACACAGCCACAATCAGAAAAATGGAGATTTCTATCTGTTTTCATTTCTTTAATTCAATATATGGAGCTGCCCTTCTCACGTTCATGGCTCTGGGTGTCTAAGAATTAATTCTCAGCTATTTTAATAAAATAATTAATTAAATTAATTAAAGTAATTGGAAATGCCGAACGGCTGCTTGTGACCAAGGAAATAATGCTGAAGAACAAGAAATCTCAAAGGTAAACCAATTCCAAAATCGAGAAAAAGCTCAAACTAGTGAATGTTCCAGAAATTTTACCTCAGAACGAGGCCATTTGGTGAAGAAATCAAGATGGGGGAAAATGGCGTCTCATCTGTGACTAGAGAAAGGATGGAATTGCAAAATGGTGACAGGAAAAGAGTGAAAAGTGATTTTTGTTTTAATTATTCCTTTCACCAAACATAATCGAGGAACTGCATTTACATATATCCAAGATATATATAAAAGGGAAAAAACCAGGAAGAAAATGTGAAACATACCAAGAGATCTACTCAGTGTGAATAAATAGATCTATTTCTGTGTTGTGGGTATTTGTTTATATGTATGTACATACACACACATACACTTTGCATGTCTAATTGCATTTGACCAAATAAAGTATTCAATTCAATTCAATATACATATAATAAATATACCATATTATAACATTGTTATTAAGATGGACCATAAAATCCATCAAAGTTTATTAAATGTCGTTCCTGTCTATGACATTTCATGATTTTAATTTTGTAATTTTCTGTAAGGTAGTAATTATGAATTCCCAATTCAAAGGTTATTGTAGAAAAGGTCCTTCTGATCCTCTTTTAGATAACATCTCTGCAATACAGTAATTAAGCAATATGAACCCACTGTCTACTTCAGGAGTCTCCAACCTCAGCAACTTTAAGACTTAAAGACTTCAACTCCCACAGACAACTTAGGAATTCTGGGAGTTCTGCAGCTCCAATCTCAGAGTCCCACCTCATGGGATCAGGTGTGGGCTCTGAAATTGAAAGGATGGGGCAGGACTACAGCACTGGACTGAATGAGATGATCTCAAAGATCCCCTCACCATATCCTTCTGTTCCTTGATTTTATGGAGGGCTGCCTTACACGAGGGGTTGGACTAGATGCATCCACGGTTCTTCTGACCCTTCCATTGTAAGATTTTACATTCGTGTGCAAATGTAAACGTACACCCCGTTGAAATGTTTGACAATTTCACCATATTTCACCACACATATATCTGATCTTCATTTGAACGATACGTAAGGGGATATTTTATTTTATTTTATTTTATTTTTATTTATTTTTATATGCCGCCCTCCTCCGGAGACTCAGGGCGGCTTAAAATACATATTGTGACCTTTACATTTGGTAGTCAGCCTGGTGTTTACCGGTTCTGATATCTGTATCCTTGTCTCTGAACAAGGATTAACTTATTTTGAAGTGGGGTGGAGAGGACCTCCTTCTTCTGTTTCCTCTCCACTGTCTCAGGGTCTTTTCCTACTGGATGTAGATTTTTCCATGTCTTCTCTGCTAGGTCCTCCTCAAGCAGCATGGTACCTGGATAATCATGTATGACTTTCCCCTCACCTTCTCCCCACTGAATGGGTAGCTAGACTAGGGTTGTGGTTACCTTCCAGGGTTGGGTTCTACTTACCTTTACTACTGGTTTGCACGCGTGCGCGCACACTCTTCTGCACATGCGCAGAAGCTTCTATGCATGCGCAGAAGCTTCTACGCATGTGCAGTGGGCGGGGCATCCCACCGGTTTTACTACCGGTTCTATAGAACCGGTGCGAACCAGGAGCAACCCACCACTGTTACCTTCCCTTGAAGACCCAGCATCTCCACTGCTTCTGATGGGCCAACTGATGCCTTTTGACCAAGAACGATGAACTGTGGAAATGGTAGTCCCAGGATCTCTGGACAGCTAGTTTCTTGGCCTTATTACAGAAATTCTTTAAATTGTTTGCTGCCCATCTCACTCTAAGGCAGCCCCTTTGAAATGTCCCACCATCCTTGAAGCATCCAGGTGCTGAACTTTTGACGAGTTTGGGCACTTCTGGCAGGGCAATTTTGACTGGAGCTTTGGGCTGGCCTATCAGTTGGTTCTTGTTTGGGGCCCCCATGGGTTATTTTGGGACTTTTCCACCTGCTCCATAGTGTAGTTGGCTTAGCCAGAGGGAAGGGCCCCCAACGTGGGAGGAAAGAGGGCTTTCAGTGGTACCTGAATCTAGAGTCTTGGAGGAAGAGAGACGAATTTGGCTCCCCATTTCCTTCTTCTGTTCCCTTCCCCCCTCCTGCGGGGAAGGTTTGGTGAGTGGGAAAAGGATCGGGTCCTGCCGCTTCCCTCTCTCAGAACTGCAATAAGGGGCAGCTGGCATTGCACGTCCCCCCCTCCCTGCAGAGCTAGGATCCCGGAGCTCCCTCCCTCCACAGCACCAGTTGCTGCCCCTCCTGGCCAGCTGTGAGGCACAGCCCCTTCTGCACCCCGGCCCCTCCCTGCAAGCCAGGCTACTCCCTGCAAGCGGAGTAGCCAGGAGAGGGCCGCTAGGCACTGGGGTGAGTTGTCCGTGGAGCTCTGCAGGGGCCACTGGGGAAACTTGTAGGCAGGGGACCGGAGACTCCCGCCTCCCTTGCAGTGTTTCATTTTCTCCTGCTCCTTCCTTCCCTTATCTTCTCGTTTCTTTGTGGGCATGGCTTGGTGGGCGTGGCAGGGGAAGAATACTGCAAAATCCCCATTCCCACCCCACTCCAGAGGCCAGCCAGAGGTGGTATTTGCCAGTTCTCCAAACTACTGAAAATTTCTGCTACTGGTTCTCCGAACTGCTCAAAATTCCCGCTACCGATTCTCCAGAACCTGCTGGATTTCACTCCTGCTTTGCTTCCTTCCTTTTTATTCCCATCTCCTTCCTTCCTTCCTTCCATCTTCTCCCTTATCTTCTTGTTCCCTCACTCCCTTCCTTCTTTTCATCCCCATCTCCTTCCTTCCTTCCCTTATCTTCTCGTTCCCTCACCCCCTTCCTTTTATTCCCATCTCCTTCCTTCCTTCCTTTTCTTCCTCCTGCTTGTTTTCTTTTAACTTTTCCTTTCCTTCTCTTTTTTCTTTTCCCATACTGTTTCCCTCCCTCCCTTTCCCTTTCCTTCTTTCTTGCTACATTTTTCTTTCACTTCCTTTTCCATCTTTTTTCTTTCCTTTTCTCTCCTTTTCTTTTTTTGTTTTCTCTCCCTTTCCTTTTCCTTTCTTTTTCTCTTCCTTTCTCCTGCACTATATTTCTTTCTTTCCTTTTCCCTTTCTCCATTTCTTTTTCTTTTCCTTCTTCTATTTCTGTGTCTTTCCTTTTTTTCTCATTCTCCTTTTCTTCCTCTTTCCCTCTTTTCTCCCTTTCTTCCTCTCTTTCTTGCACTTGCTTTCTCTTTCCCTTTCTCAGTCACCATTTATTTCTCTTTCCTTCCTTCCTTCTTCTCTCCTCTTCCTTTTGGTCTACTTCCCCTACTCTTACTCTTCCTTTTTCCCCCCAGTAGTTTCTTTTTAATTTGAACTTATTCTAACCCATTTCTGAAGAAAGACGTACCCCATCACAAGGCAAGAATAAAGACAAAGGAGATTCAGATTTTTTTTCCCCCAGCCTCAAAGAATTCCATGAGTTTGTGTCCAAAATATTAAATTTATACTGAAAGAACAGAGGAATAAAATTCTCTTGGTGTCTTTTTTTTCCAGATGTTAGGAATAATTCTGGAGTTGCTTTTTATGTGCTTTTTCTGTTTATTTGTTTGAAGCTTTCAGGAGGCATCAAAAATGAAAATTGAGCAGAGAAGCTACAGTGTTCCTTAAAAAAAAAAAAGGATATTCAGATAATCCTAGATTTACAACAGTTCATTCAGTGATGTTCGAAGTTACAACAGAATTGAAAATAGTGACTTATGACTGTTTTTCACACTTGCAACCATTGCAGTATCCTCATAGTCACGTGATCAAAATTCAGACAACTGAATCGCTTGGCAACTGACTCGTATTTAATGACGGTCGCAGTGTCACTCGTCATGTGATCCCCTTTTGCAACCTTCTGACAAGCAAAATCAATGGGGGAACCAGATTCACTTAACAACCGTGTTACCAATTTAACAACCTCAGTGATTCACTTAACAACCGTGGGAAGAAAAGTCGTAAAATGGGGCAAAACTCAACAACAGAAATGTTGAGCTCAATTGCGGTTGCAAGTCCAGGACTACATGTATGTAGTAGGGCGTGTAGCAATTTCTTGTTCATGGGGGTTTTATATTTCTTTCAATTCTTTTTCTCTTTACTGCGTAGAATAGAACAGAACAGGATGTCAGGGTTCCAAGTAACACCCCCAACGAAAGAAAACTCCAAGGCTTGGATTTCCACAAAGTCACATTTTATTAGTGATGTCGTATTGACACATCTGGGGAAGCCCAAATCTGAGAGCTTCCAGGGTTTCCCCGCCCAAAGGAAGTTCAAGTCCCTGCCCAACACCCCCAAGTCCATTACATGGTCCAATTACAGCACGGTCCCAACTGGACAGGCCTCCCAGTTCCAGCCTCCCAGGTGCAGGGCAAGATGGCCTTGACTTTCTGTGAAAGGAATATTGTTATGACTATGTATCACCAATGCTCCATACAATCCTCCCCTCCCAGTTTCCCACACTAGGAAACTCCGCAGGCCTGAAGGCACAACAGAAATGGATTCCAGGTATGACAGGCGGCCCTCCCCACTCCCCCGGACAGAAAAACGTATCCTGGAAAGAGAGTAACATAGTGGTTAAAATTCAACATACTAACCACCTCTCCCTCCTCCAGGGGGCCCTTTGCCTTATCAGGAAATTTATCATGGAACTGCTTTATCAGTCTATCTGCCTTAACATTCCAACTTTTAACCCAAGTCGCTTCGGACAAAGGGTACCCTTTCCAATGTACTAAGTATTGCAATCTACCTCTATACAGTCTAGACCATTTCAGGATCTATTGATAGTCCTATAGGATCTATTTCAGACAAGTGACTATCCCGTCTCTTCTTAAAAACGTCCAGGATGAAGGAACCACAATGTCTGAAGGAAAGCTGTTCCACTGGTTAAATGTCTTTTACTGTAAGGAAGATCCTTGTTAATTTGAGATGGCTTCTCTCCTTGATTATTTTGAATGCATTGTTTCTTGTCCTGCCCACTGTTCTGTCCCCGTACCACACATGCACCCCAGACGGCCCGGAGTTAATAAGCCACACGACAAAACTCTTTGAAGTTAAAGCTGGCAGCAACCCAGTGGCTAGCTGCCAATTCAGACTTTACTCACACAAAACAAAGATTAAACTGCAAGCATTCCGATAAAACAGGCAGAGTTTCAACAATACAAGGATTAATCCAAATGCAGTCCGATAAAGCAGGCAAAGTCCAGTAACGCAGAGATCATGGATTATTTCCAGTTTTTGCTCATCACAAACTGAACTGGCCACCACACCCACATTTATACCCTGTGGGGTGTGGTCCAGTGACTCAGCTAATCTCTGGC
Source organism: Pituophis catenifer annectens (assembly GCF_029215685.1). Classification (NCBI taxonomy): domain Eukaryota; kingdom Metazoa; phylum Chordata; class Lepidosauria; order Squamata; family Colubridae; genus Pituophis; species Pituophis catenifer. The sequence goes on from NW_027256882.1 coordinate 3,432,357, forward strand.
ATGCCTTCCCCTCTGCTGTGCACGTTTCTCCCTGCGACTCTGCCGAGGGTCCAGCCAGCACTTATCTTCTTCGTCGCTGTCCACCTGTGGCTGCGGGGATGTGCTTGGCTCTGAGCCTATCTTTTGGCCTTCGGTGTCCTCTGGAGGCATTGCCAGAGAGGAGGATCCTGGAGAGGGAGGCCTTGCCAACTCCTCTCCCTCACTCTCAAAGTCTGCATCTGTCGATAGCCCAGGCTCAGGCAACGGAACCACAACACTCAAGCTTATTATTGCCCACAGCCAAGAATTCGATCCTGAAAGGCTCATGGTTGATTCAGCCTTTCATCCTTCTGAGGTGGGTAAAATGAGGAGCCAGATTGCTGGAGACCATATGCTGACTTTGTAAACTGCTCAGAGAGTGCTGTAAAGCATTGTGCAGTGTTATATAAGTCTAAGTGGAATTACTATTGCTATATAGTTTCTCACAAGCGTGGATCCATTTATGAGAAGAAAGACTACCTTTCTGAGCAAAGCTCTTTCCACATTCCATGCATTTATATGGCTTTTCTCCTGTGTGGCTCTTTTTATGGTTACCAAGTCCACTGCTATGTGTAAACGCTTTCCCACACTGCATACATTTATATGGCTTCTCCCCTGTATGGATCATCTTATGGGAAATAAGATGACCACTGTGAGCAAAAGTATTTCCACATTCCATGCATTTATATGGTTTCTCTCCTGTGTGGATTTTGTTATGGCAAGTAAGACCATACTTTCGAGCAAATGTCTTTCCACAATTCATGCATTTATATGGTTTCTCCCCTGTGTGGATCATCTTATGAGAAATAAGATGACCTCTTTGAGCAAAGGTCTTTCCACACTCCATGCATTTAAATGGCTTTTCTCCTGTATGGATCTTTTTGTGCATAGTAAGTCCACTGCTACGAGTAAAGGTTTTCCCACACTGCATGCATTTATATGGTTTCTCCCCTGTGTGGATCATCTTATGGGAAATAAGCTGACCTCTTTGAGCAAAGGTCTTTCCACACTCCATGCATTTAAAAGGCTTTTCCCCTGTGTGGAGCTTTTTGTGTATAGTAAGTCCACTGCTACAAGAAAAGGTTTTCCCACACTGCGTGCATTTATACTGCTTTTCTCCTGTGTGGATCTTTTTGTGGTTACTGAGTACACTGCTATGAGTAAAGGTTTTCTCACACACCATGCATTTATATGGTTTCTCTCCTGTGTGGATCTTTTTGTGGTTAGTAAGTCGACTGTTATGAGTAAAGGTTTTCCCACACTGTGTGCATTTATACGGCTTCTTCCCTGTGTGGATCATATTATGGGAAATAAGTGGACCTCTTCGAGTGAAGGTCTTTCCACATTCCATGCATTTAAATGGCTTCTCCCCTGTGTGGATCTTTTTGTGTATTCTGAGATTACTGATCTGAGTAAAGGTCTTTCCACACTCCATGCATTTAAATGGCTTTTTTCCTGTATGGAGCTTTTTGTGGATAGTAAGTCCACTACTATAAGCAAAAGTTTTCCCACACTCCATGCATTTATATGGTTTCTCTCCTGAGTGGACATTTTTATGGGAAGTAAGATTACTTCTTTGAGCAAAGGTCTTTCCGCACTCCATGCATTTATATGGTTTCTCTCCTGAGTGGATCCTTTTATGGGAAGTAAGGTTACTTTTTTGAGCAAAAGTCTTTCCACACTCCAGACATTTATATGGTTTCTCTCCTGAATGGATCCTTTTATGAGAAATAAGATTACCTCTTTCAGTAAAGGTCTTTCCGCACTCCATGCATTTATATGGTTTCTCTCCTGAATGGATCCTTTTATGGGAAATAAGACTACTACATCTTGTGAACCTGTTACCACATTCTCTGCATTTGTATAGCTTCACCCCAGTGTGGATCCTTTCGTGGGAGGTAAGTTGCCTACTTGTTCTGAAACATGTTCCACATTCCAAACATTTATAAGGCTTCTCTCTTGTGTCAATCACTTTTTGAGATGTAAGGGACTTATTTCCAAGAGAAGGAATGAACGTCCCATTGTAACTTTGTCTTTTTATAGCATCTTCTTCTTTGTTTTGGGTTAAAATGTGTTCTTTTACTTGTAATTTAGCGTTGATTAGCTTCACTCTTTTTCCAGTATATTTTTCCCTTATTTTTTCTTGTTGGGCAAGAAAGTCTTGCATCGGAGCATCAATGAAAGATGAGCTTTCCTCATCCCAATTATTTGACTGGTTTTTCTCATGGCTTTCGAATTCCATTTGAATTCCAAACTTCTCTGTTCCATCTTTAGCATTGATCACTTGGAACAGTTCACAGGAATCTTGATTCTCCTGCTCATTATTACCTTCAAAGAGAAAGAGAAATGAAAATGGTAACAAGGTTAGAGAAAAAGATCAAAATGTAGAAAATAAAACAAATTTCCTTCTAAATTTTTCCGAAATTCCATTAGGTTGTTTGCATGCTAAAAGGGGTGTGATATAGACATGATGATTTCTATGTTCATGAGTCATGAAAGCTTTGAAAACATCTAAAAAACATCTCTTTCTTTACAATTATCTATATATATGCACATCTCACTCAAAGTCAGTTTTGAGATAAGGAATAATGAGGGGAAACATCCAAGCAGGAATAAGGAGAAAACATAAGAATTATTTGGGTTGGGTTAATTTCAGCAGAGACCTGTGAGAACTGAAACAATTTTGAAACAAACTCCTTCATCCCCAGTGTACCTTGGAGCAGCTGCTCCATGGTGTCTGTCTGGCAGGACCCCCACTCGACCTGTTCCTTGATCCCAGCGATGAGATTTTGGAATGAAATCCCTTGCTTAAAGCCTCCCATTGGCTTGTAAATGCTCTTTGCACTGAGACTGGAAAGGTTGGGAGGCTTCAGGATTTCGCTGCTCCAATGTCTTATCAGCTGGATCTGGTACAGGCTTCAGGCTTCAGTTTGCAGAGAATAGAGGCCTAAACTACTTTAGTGCGAGATCACATGACACCAGTAGTGCAAGATCTCAGGCTAGTAATCTCGCATGAACCCGCACTGCAGTACTTTAGGCCTGTGTTCTTTTAAGAACCGAGGACTGCATGAGATCCAGGACAAAAGTCTTTGAAAAAAGGGGCCTTCCTTCTGTACCCTAGGATGCTCTGAGTCACACTGCATGAGGCCTTTGCTCTTAGATTGGATTGGGAGAATCCTCTTCCACAGTCTAAGTGTGAAAGTTCTGTTCCCACCAAATTTGGGAAGGTTTCAGAAGACCAATGACAACATATTCTTGTCACATTATCTCCAGAGAACACATAAAAGCACACCCCATTCTTCTCAGCCTCCACAGAGAAGTTCAAATAGAAATGGAAAAATACAGATAAGGAATGCCCCAAAAGCATCTCAGCAAAGAGACACTGACTCTTTCCTTCCTTAGGGTACTAGAAGGCCAGATCCTTCCCTTCTCCCTCCCAGGAGACGATATCTGATTAGTGATTTTTAAAATAAAAAATAACTATAATCTGTCTTCTTGAACTCTCTGATTTGGGACAAGAAAACTCTTACCCAGAGAGACTACATTCCTATGGTTTTCAAGCATGACTTCCGAATGCAGCGCTTTTTGGTCAGGATCCAGCTGAGACCATTCCTCCTCAGAGAAATACACAGCCACCTCCTCGAAGGACACAAGACTCTCCTGAACACAGAAGAAAGAACAGAACAGGAGAATTCGCAAGATCTGTTCATCTTCATCAATGATTTAGACAAGCGATAGAAGGGGAACTCATCAAATTTGCAGACAAGACCAAATTGACAGGAATACCAACACTCCAGAAGATAGGCTCAGGATATAGAAGGATCAACAGATTGGACCCCATTAACAAAATGAAAAACAACATTGAGAAATGTAAGGTTCTACATTTAGGAACGAAAAACCAAATGCACAGGCATAGAATTGGTGATATCTGGCTCTACAATAGTAAGTGTAACAGGGGAGACCGTGCTGACATCGGAGCAAGATGGTTGTGGCAAGTGGAGGTCCATTGAGGTCAACTGCTTTCTGCCTGCCTGGAGGATCTTCGGAGCCAAAGTTACCCCACTTTGGCAGTCCACTTTGTTGGAACTGGAAAATCTTCCTGACAGGCGGAGAAGAAGCCAGCCATCAATGGCTGACCGGAGCTGTGACAGCCGGTATGAAGAAAGCAAAGAAAGAAGCGTAAAGTGAAGCATGTGCTGGTTCTGGGTAAGGATTGTCTAATTTCTACCTAGTAAGTTTAATTCCCCAAATATGTTTAAGAAAAGAGGGACTCCAGAGAGAAAGAGGGAGGGCCCAGGTTTCCTCCCTCCAAAGAAAAGTGGCGAGTGGAAGTTTACAGCTGATTACAAATCCATTGAAGTAGAGAGAGAAGCGACTGGAAAATTAATTTTAAAACAGAAGAGAAAGCCTGGACTGGGTATTTTAAAAAGATAAATATAACTCAAAGCATGCATATGGATAAAAGTATTTTTAATGAGTTATTTCGCCTTAGTAGTGGCTACAAGTGAAAGTTTTCCTTTTTTTTTCATTGATTTACCAACTCATTGTAGAAAAGTAAAAAAGAGTAAGGGTGACATCTACTGGCCAAAGACAATATAGAACAGATTGGATAACGATTTGCTTGAAGTGGTGTAAGGTTTCCTGCCTAAACAGGGAGTTGGACTAGAACAGTGGTTCTCAACCTTCCTAATGCCGCGATCCTTTAATACAGTTCCTCATGTTGTGGTGACCCCCAACCATAAAATTATTTTTGTTGCTACTTCATAACTGTAATTTTGCTACTGTTATGAATCGTAATGTAAATATCTAATATGCAGAATGTATTTTCATTGTTACAAATTGAACATAATTAAAGCATAGTGATTAATCACAAAAACAATATGTAATAAATGAGGAAGGTCAGCATGCATTGGTAGGAGTGAGTGGCTCATAATTTTTCTTCTTACCTTATTTATATTGTCCCCCATTATTATCTGAAAGAACTTGTTACTCAGCATTTTATTAATTAGTCAATAGAAATTTTTGCAGGGGATAATATGGGACAGTTTGTATAACAACCCATCCTCCTTGTGTCATCTAAGGACACAGCTCTGGTTTTGAGGCCTTGCAAGGAATATAAATCCTTCCATTCCCCAACATCTCTAGTCGGAGCTGAAGAAGCCTCTTGGTGGATGAGAAGCCAAAACGTCTTCAAAGAAAAAACAAGAAACTCCAGTGGGGAAAAAAAGCAACTTTGGGATATGACTTAGCAGCTGCTAGGAAAGGGGGGTAACATTTTTCCGAAGAGGAAGGAAAACACGCATACAAGGCTGCGAGACAGGAGCCACGAGGCTCCAGCCCTTAAAATGTTCAGCAGCGAGAAAACAAGCACTGAGCCAAAGGGCGCCACGAGAGAGGCGTGTTTGCACAGCAGCCACGATGCCTTGAAGGAGGAGTCGGCTAAATTGACTGATTCTGGTTTCATCCTGCAGACAGTTATCTTCTGCCTCTCTTCCACGCTTCGTTTCCCAGCAGGGAGTTTTCGGGGCCACGCAAAACCTCGGGTCCATCCCACCCCAACCTGCTTTCCATGGCTAAGTTAGTCCCCAAGCTGCGGGCCACCAACCCCCCCCCCGACAAATTTCGCTTTTCGCTGGCCGCCAGGCTCAGCCACCCTTGCTCACCTCCGCCTTTTAAGGATGTACCTGCCCTTGGGCTGCCTGCAGCCCCGCACTGGTTTCCCCCACCCGGCACTAACAGGCCTGCTGGGCCCGCAGGTCAGTCGAAAGAAGAAGAAGGCACGACAGATTCCACGCAAGCAGGCCTGAGCCGCCCAGGCCCCGAGCTGCCATGATGCAAATGAAGCTGGGAAGAAATGAGCTGACAGATCCAGTCCACCTACCGCGAAGGCGTGGGTTTAGAGCTGCCCAGCAGGGGGCGCCATAGCCTCTAAAGCAGTGGTTCTCAACCTGTGGGTCGGGAGCCCTTTGGGGGTCGAATGACCCTTTCACAGGGGTCGCCTAAGACCATCGGAAAACACATATTTTCAATGGTTTTAGGAATAATTTTATGGTTGGGGGGTCACCACAACAGGAGGAACTGTATTAAAGGGTCGCGGCATTAGGAAGGTTGAGACCCACTGCTCTAAAGCCTTAGGCTTAGGGCATATCTGCATGTGGGCACATCCGCCTGGAGACGGATAGAGAAGCGGTGTCTCAGTTTTCTAAAACCATCGAAAATATGTATTTTCCGATGGTCTTAGGCGACCCCTGTGAAAGGGTCGTTCGACACCCAAAGGGGTCGTGATCCATAGGTTAAGAACCGCTGGACTAGAAGACCTCCAAGATCCCATCCTATCCTATCCTATCAACAAGGAACATTTTGGAAGTGACCAGACTGAATGTATAGACTTTGTTTTCAGAACTGTTGCACCTGGTGTTTAGAGACAGATTGAAAATAGAGTTGTTTTTGTATTTAAATATCGTGGGAAAAGCGAGATAGGTGATAGCTATCCCCCTGAAATTTTTGTGGATTATAAATACATTTGAATGCTCCAAGGGAAAAATGGAAGATAAAAATTTGTTTTGAGAACGTGGGAGGAAGACGACTTTGAGTATAGCTTGATATCTTGGAACACCAGAGAATTAGACAGGGGACTCAGAGGGCCTTGTGGATTATAAATACTTTCCTTCACTCTTTGAACTTTTATATAAAGGAAGGCCTGTGTGGATTGACCTTGTGGATTATTGGGATTAGCTTCAATAATATGAAACATTGGAGTAGTAAAGATTGGGGACTCAGCAGGCTTAATTGATAACAAATACTATTTTTTTTTATTTTTTTTTTTTATTTGATTTATATGCCGCCCTTCTCCGGAGACTCAGGGCGGTTTACAATGCGCTAAGCAATAGCCTTCATCCTTTTGTATATTTATACAAAGTCAGCTTATTGCCCTCATAACTGGGTCCTCAATTTACCTACCTTAGAAAGGATGGAAGGCTGAGTCAACCTTGAGCCTTGGCGAGATTCGAACCTGCAGTAATTGCAGGCAGCTGGTCTTAATAACAGGGTGCCTTAGACCACTGTACTACCAAGGCTCTTTGACTGAAGATAAATATTTTTCCATTTTCTCCTGTTTTTTTATTCTTTAAGTTTTTCTCTTTTTTCTAAGAAGGCCTGTGTGGATTGATTTTGGACTAACTTGATATCGTGGAACATTGGAACATTTAAATAGCAAAAATTACAGACATAGCAGGTCTTGTGGATTATAAACTTAACTGATTACAACATCGAGGTATTGAGATACTGAAGACTGATTGAACCTGAAGGAACTGATCTGTGATCTGTTTGCTTCTCCTATGTCTGTGGAATATTGAAGTACTGGGGTGCTGTTAGTGATCATGGTTTGGTAAGTCAATCTCTGGCTGTCAGTAGGGCTGGTGGGTGTACCTGCTGCTAGCTTATAAAAAGCGGAAGGAAGAGTAAGAGGGAGTAATATTAGCTGCAGAGATGGCAAGTACTTTGAATTTAACTAAAATAGGGAAGAAAGGATCTTTTACACCATCATTGGCTGCATCAAGTTGATATAATCAGAGATCTATAGAGAGCATGATACAGCTGGAGAAATCAAATACACTCCAAAAGGAAATTCAGGCAATATTTCAATCAATGCAGGAAGCTATGGCAAAAAACCCTAACGAGATAAAGAAAGATATAGGAGAAGTAAGAAATGAAATGGGAGAGATGAAAGAAAAAAGACATAATATGAACGAGAAATTTGAGAATTTTCAGCAAGTGATAACAAAAAAATGATCAAAGAATTCGGAAAATGGAAGAGAAATCAGAACAGGTAGAGGGAAAAGTTGATGAAATAAATCTTAGATTGACACAAGCAAACAAAAAACTAGAATACACTGTGATAATGTTGGAAACAGAAAAAAAATGGTCACTATATAAGACTAAGAGGAGAAAGGGGAAGATTTATATGACATAATGGAAGAGCTGTTGGCAAAGGCGTTAAGAGATTGACGAGAAGGAAATGGAGGCAGAGATAGATGAAACTTTTAGAATACAAGGAAATACAGGAAATTTTTAGGGGAAAAAAATCTCTTTCTTTATTCTCCATTACAATACGAGGGGAAACAATTGGTAGTTTTGAAACAGATACCTAGGAGAGTAAGGGACTTACAGAAGCAATATCAATTCTTGTCTACAGTACTGATTAAATATAACATAAATTCAGATGGCTGATACCCAAGGAAATCCTAGTTACTTAGCAGGAAAAAAGACACAGACATGACATATTGGACAAGACAATGGAATTCTATGATCAGTATCTAAAGGTGGAAGAGGGGCAGGGAGAAATAGTATATAAAGGTCAAGAAGTCTCAACTGTAGAAGAAAAGGGTACACAAGATGAAAGCAAAGCCGAGAAAAAAGAGCGAGCAGAGCAAGAAGGAATGAGAGTGAAAGATCAGAGAGAAATGAGAACAACTAGGAGCATAAAACCTAAATATAAGTGAAACAATGCAAGAAGAAACAAAGATGCTCTCAATCAACATAAATGGACTGAATTCCCCTATAAAAAGAAAAAAAATATTTATGAAATTACAAAGATTAAGATTAGATATAATATCATTAGAAGTACATATTAAAAAACACCACAATAAACTATTGGAATCTCCTAAATTGGGGAAGTTAGTCTTTTTGCTATCGCACCAAGAGAGAAGAGGGGTACCCCTATATCTTAAAGAAACAATATACACTAAACAACTTTTCAAAGATGAAGAGGGGAGAATTTTGATGGTGGAAGTGACACAAAACCAAAAGCAGATAATTTTAGTTGCTATCTACGCACCTAATCACGATCAAGAAGAATTTTACAAGAAACTACATAAGAGGCTACTTGAAACAGAATATGAAAATATTTGTCTCTTAGACTTTAATGCAATAGTTGATAAAAAATTGGACTATAAAAGTAGTATAAAATAAACAAAAAAATAAGAAAGACATTACCTAGAACTTTTTCTAAAATGACAGAAGAACTAAGTCTCCAGGGTACATGGAGAGAAATGAACCCAGGGAAAAATCAATACACATTTTACTCTTACAGACACGAATCCTGGTCTAGATTAGATATGATCTGGATGTTCATGAAATTAAGCACAAGTGTCCAAGAGATAGAAATAGAAACAAATCTATGGGCTGAACATAATCCAATAAAAATCAGTTGGAGGGGACATAAAAGAAGAGTGTTGGTTATCACCTTTAAAGCGCTCCATGGCGAGACTTCCGGCGGTGACGTAGAGTCGTGGCGGCACAGAAGAGAAGAGCTCTCTCTCTGTTGCCGATTTTCCGAGCTTTGGCGCCTGCTTTTGGCGGAGACCGGTCCCGAAGAGACCGGGAATAAAGAGGGGAAGCTTTGGGGGAGGCGAGGAGAGGTGCGATCTCCCGCCGTACCGTAAAGAGCCCTCAATCCAGGCTCGGGAAGAAGTCGGCTGGCGCGGTGAGCACAGTCGGCCCAGAGACCCGAACGAGCCGATTGAGACCATCGGGAGCAAAGGAGGGAGCACAGTGCAAAACTGCTGAGGTTGAACAGAAACGGAACTAATTTGGATTACTAATTTCAGCGCAAAACTGAGGAGAAAGTTTCTTTTCTTTCCGGAGGGACAGCGTGAAGAAGGAAGATCTCAAAGTGTAACCGGGCGGCAACTGAAAAGGCGAGCAAAAAGGAAGGGGCAAAATACGGAGCAGTGAAGAAAATCTAAAAAACTTTACAACAGACAAAACGAAGGTGAGGAGAAATAACTTAAATAGAGGAGATTAAAAGAAGAATGGACTCTCTTTTACCCCCGTTTTTAGCTGCCTGAGCGGAAGGAGTGAGAAAGTCTTGGCAAAGTAAGGATTACATACAGTGACTGTGCAGAATAGAGGCCGCCATACTGTAACTGGAAAAGACTTCAAGAGTTGTAAAAGAACTGGTTTTTTTCCTTTTTCTATATTGAAAACATATCGAGGCCAACAAAAACATTGAAAAGCACTGCTCTAGCTTATCATTATTTTCTTTACTTAAGTATAGATGAATTAATATTAATGCTATTTATTGGAATTAATTAATTAAGAAATATAGAGTGTATTTAATCAATTTAGAAAATATTTATAATACATAGAGATTTAGAAGTACTATTATTAGAATATCATATTACTATTAATTAATTAATTATTATATATTAACCAGTATATATTATTAGAATATTTTCTGTTTGTGGATTTTATTGAATAATTAATTATTAGATATTAAGATACTAAGAATTGATCAATTGTATAGTTTTTAACTAGATAAGATATTTATATATATATTTATACTTGTAGCTATATTTATATTCATATTTATATTTATATTTATATTTATATTCTCATCACATTCTTAATTGAATTATATATAATTTCATATAGAGAGAATTAATTATTTAAAAGAATTTATTCATTTAAAGAAGGGTTATTGGATTGATCTTTTATAAGGAGGGGGGAAAAAGAGAAAAGAAAAGAAAGGAATTATAGAAATTATAGAATTTGGATGGTGATTTGGGAGAAAGTTGATAAAATACTGGGAGAACAATACAAGATTTTGAAAGAAATGACTAGCACCACCACAACCACGTTGAAAACAGCTAAGAAGCCAACACCATTTTTAACAGGAACAGGGGCCTCCCCAGTGACCAGTGCTGTGGAGTCGGAGTCGGAGTCGGAGTCGAGGAGTCGGAGGAAATTTTGGGTACCTGGAGTCGGAGTCGGAGTCGGCAAACAATGCACCGACTCCGACTCCTACTAAATTTAGATTGGAATTTTAAAAAAAGCAAGTTTAAATGTCCCAATTCACAAAAAGTTATAATTAATGACTTCTCTACTGTAAGAATAAAGACCAATGCATGCAGTGCCTCACGTAACCGCAAAATGAACACGTTAAGTGACCGTGAAGAAGCATGCTTTTCATGTGCTTCACTATAAGGCACGCAACGCACAATTAGGAGTGGCAATACTTATACTTTCCATAGTGTTGTGTTCTGCTGTTACAGGGAACGCAGCGCCCATGGGTAACCTAGCCTCTCACTGATAAGGGATTAAGTAAATATGTTTTTTGCAGGACTAGAGACACTTGCATAAGTGAAGGGAATGGAGGGTCAATAGTTCAAGACTGAAGCTGTAAACCATTTATTGCCAATAAATAGTGGTGGGCGAGGGGCGGGCGACCCAGCAATTTAACAAATGGTTCGGTGGTTTTTTTGTAATTTTATTGGCCCACGGAGCTTCAGCATAGGCTAATTAGCCCTTGATTAGATCGGCTCCCGACCCCCAGCTGATTTGCTCTGAGCTGTTTTGCTCAGTGCTCTTTTGCTTGCTTGGAAAGACTGCAGATTTTTCCCCCCCTAGCTATACTGAAAAACGAAAGAGAAAGTAAAGCAGGCTGTTGGTTTTGCATGTTAGAAAATTAGGCAGGCAGATTTCTTTTCTTTTTCCTCACCAAAAAAGGTAGGTGCAAACAACGGGAAATTTAGGGAAAAAAGGAGATTTTAAAACACAAAAGAAAAAAAGCTCTATTTAACTAGGGAATTGTAATAATTGAGATACTATTAATTGTATATTGTGTTGAAAGCAGAAATGGTTAAGTTGTGGTTTGGAGGAATATATGGGGGAAATTATTTGGTTTATTATTATTGGTAAATATAATTAATTGATTTGTAAGAAATTGGATTGCATGGAAATAATTAGAATATTCATGTTCATATTGATTAATATACAAAAAAGGTAGTTATATAACTAATTGATTTATATTAAAATGTTGAATTCATATTAAACAACTGTAATATTACATAATTAACCAATGTGAGGATGGATATAAAAATAGATGACAATGGGAAGGGGTATAATATAGAATAGAAGGGAAAAATTGAATTTGATTAAGATTAGAGATGAGGATGAAGGGTAATATTGGTTTTTTACAAAAATAGATGAGGAATAAATATGGCAAAAAGGAAATATAGAAATTGTAAATTTAATTGAAATGACTAAACACTGTTTAAATTTATGAACCGGCCAAATACTCTGTTCAAAGAAAATACATTGTATGTTTGTATGTGTGTTTCTAATTATTGTTATTTATTCATATTTGTTCTCTTTTATTCTTTAAAGTTTAACAATTCATTCTTTATCTTAATATCTTTATATTTGTTTGGGGTTGGCTTTCTTCCCTTTCATCTTTTTTATTGTACAGCAATCTTTCTCCTCAAACCTACCACCTCTCTCTTTTCTTTCCTTCTTACTTTCTCTTCCTCACCCTCTTCTTCTCCTCCCTACTTCCTCTTCCTTTCTCCTTCTCCTCCTCTCTTCCTCCCTCTCTTACCCTCACTCCTACTCTAATTTCCCTTCCCTTCCTTCATCCCTCTCTATTGCTGTATCCTTTTATGTATATGGACTACTCAGAGGGCTGAAAAAGTTATTTCTGACTGGTCCTCTCCCTTTTGACCAGTCCTCGAACTTACGACTGTCCTCACATTTTACGTTTTTGCCCTATCTTGTCACCATGGTGAAGAGAAGCAGTTGTGAAATGAGTGACATGGTTGTTAAAAATGCTGCACGGGCATAAATGTGAGGATGGTCATAAGTGTGAGGACCAGTCAAAAGTGCGAGGACCTGTCAGAAATGACTTTTTTCAGCCCTCTATACACATAGCCATGGCCACCCGGTCACATGACCAGCTAGCCACACCCACCCAGTCACATAACCTCCAAGCCATGCCCACAAAATAAGCCACGCCCACAGAACCGGTAGTAAAAAAATTTAGAACCCACCCCTGGTTGGGGGTCACCACAACATGAGGAACTGTATTAAAGGGTCGCGGCATTAGGAAGGTTGAGAACCACTGGCTTAGAAGAACTTGGTGGAACAGCTTCTTGGATTCAACTGTAATGTTTATATTGTATAGGACAAATCATGTCTAGGTTTAGTGCTGGGATATATAGCTTATTTGTTTGTATAAAGCCATGTACGTACAACTTACAAGACTGTGTATGTTGATATTAAAAATCTAATTATATGCCAGTTAGTATAACATATTTTATATTTTAGGGAAAGAGGCATCCTAAACAATGGCAAAAAGACTGCTAACAACAAACACAACAAAGTCTACTGTTTATGAGCACTTTGCATTATCAAGTGATGGAAAACATTACGTGTGCCAATGTATTAGAAAAGATGATGATGGTGAAAAACAATGTGATGCAAAAATTAGCAGTTTCAGTGGGCCTGATAAAAATGCACCTACAAGAGCATCAAATTTGAAAAGACACTTACAGCGTTTTCATCCCAAAGTGTTAGAAGCCGTGAATGAGAAAGATAGCAATGAAAACATTGCATCTACTTCTGTGACAAAAAACGTTCAGAAATCTACTGGAGAACAATCACAAATAAGAAAATTCTTTATATCTGACAAAGTTACCATAAGGATGACACCAGAAAAATTCAAACACCACATTATTGAAATGGTAGTAAAGAATAGTGTACCACTATCCTTCTTTTCACAGACAGCCTTTTTAGGCCTAAATGGAGAAATGGCAAAAAAACTTGGTGTTTCTCTGGAAAGAGAAAGTATAAGGAAACTTATAATTGAGGAGGCCAAATGTAAAAAGGAAGAACTACAGAAAGTTATGAAAGGACGTTTTGTCTTCCTTAAAATGGATGCATGCACACGTCACAGAGTCAATTATTTCGCTATTAATGTTAGATTTGTGGATGAAAATAACAAAACAATAACACGGACCCTCGGAGTAAAGGACACTCAGGCACATCACACCAGTGATTACCTTCAGAAGTTAGTGGAGGGTGTTCTAGAAGATTTTGAAATTAAAAAGGAACAGATTTTATGTGTTGTGACAGATAACGCTTCTAACATGTTGAGCACAATTGAGAAGATGAAGGCAGATGAAGAAGGTATCAAACAGATATTAGACTTAGAGGAAGACAGCTTTGCAAGTATTAGAGAAAGTTTAGAAACTGAAGAGAATGCTGACATTTTTTTAGACAACTTTGTTGAAGAAGCATTGAAGCTTGCTACTATTCATCATATGCGATGTGCTGTTCATACACTGCAACTTGCCATAAGAGATGGATTAAAAGATCGCCATGCAGCTACATTAATTGGCAAATTACGGCAAGTAACTGTTGCAGCCAGGGCCCCAAAAACAGATGCAATTTTGAAAAGACGTGCAGGAAAAGGAGCCATTTTGGATCAAACAACTCGCTGGGGAAGCACTTATTTAATGGTGAAGCGTTTGCTTGAACTTAAAGACTTCATAGAAGAAATGGACAATGAAAATCTTGCATTAACTGCAAGCCAGTGGACACAAACAAAAGAGCTGGAGAACCTTCTTTCTCACCCCTTCACTGTCACCAAGAGGTTGCAATGTGATGATCTAACCCCGGGTAAATTCCTCTTGGAATGGAAGAGCCTGTTATATCGCCTGAACAAAAATGGAGGGTTAATAGCTGAGGGCATTGCATCTTCAATGATGAAAAGAGAGAGTCTTTTGCTGGAAAATGAAATCTTGTTAGCGGCTATTTATGTCGACCCAATGAGCCGACTTTTATTGAACAGTAAACAGATTGCTACTGGGAAAAAGGCCCTCTATGATGTAGCAGTTCGCATGAAGGGATTACGACCTGAAATACCTCCACAGGAGGATGGAGTTCTTTTAAGCAATAGTGGTAACTCAGAATCATCTTCTTCAAACGAAGAATTAGACTTTGATTCCTTCTTAGACAAAATGGAAGTTGCTAAAGGAAAGCGACGTCGCATAAGCGTTACAGAACCAGTAAATGTCCAAATAAAAAAATTCCAACAGGAGTTTTATAAAGCACTAAAAGAAGTTGAAAAGTATGATCGCTCATCAAAACTTACTGTTGAAGAAGCCATCCTTGTTTATCCAGAGATCGTTAGTGATGTGGCCAGAATAGTTACTGCAATGCCACCCACCCAAGTCAGTGTCGAAAGATTATTTTCAGCCCTAAAAATAATAAAGTCTGACTTAAGAGCCTCTATGAAAGAGGATCTGGCAGAGGCAATTCTCTTCCTTAGAACTCTACATTGAATTGATTTGCATTTGCTAAGCCTATAACTACATTTCAAGATTAATATAAACCATTTCTAGGTTTTACAGATTTTGTTTTTGGTTCATATAGATAAGCTTTGTTTTTGTTCTAAAACAACCAAATAATGTGGTTTGTATTTTTGAACTGGTAAAGTTCCTGTTCCTGATGTTTATGCCTGCTGCTACTATCCAGCAACTTGATTAATTAAATTAATAAAAAAAAATTAATAAAACTTTGTTGTTTTCATTGTGTTTGTCTTTTGCTTAAACTGTTCAATACAGTAGACTGTTGGCTTCCCAGCCAGTAGTCCTGTGGTAATGACATGTATGTTGCCTTTCTTTCCTTCAAGGAATGTATAAAATACATTCGCATATTAATACAGAGGAGTCGGAGTCGGGGAGTCGGAGTCGGAGTCGGAAGTACAAAAAACTGAGGAGTCGGAGTCGGAGTCGGAACATTTATCTCCCGACTCCACAGCTCTGGTCTTTTGCTGGAAAATGAAATCTTGTTAGCGGCTATTTATGTCGACCCAATGAGCCGACTTTTATTGAACAGTAAACAGATTGCTACTGGGAAAAAGGCCCTCTATGATGTAGCAGTTCGCATGAAGGGATTACGACCTGAAATACCTCCACAGGAGGATGGAGTTCTTTTAAGCAATAGTGGTAACTCAGAATCATCTTCTTCAAACGAAGAATTAGACTTTGATTCCTTCTTAGACAAAATGGAAGTTGCTAAAGGAAAGCGACGTCGCATAAGCGTTACAGAACCAGTAAATGTCCAAATAAAAAAATTCCAACAGGAGTTTTATAAAGCACTAAAAGAAGTTGAAAAGTATGATCGCTCATCAAAACTTACTGTTGAAGAAGCCATCCTTGTTTATCCAGAGATCGTTAAGTGATGTGGCCAGAATAGTTACTGCAATGCCACCCACCCAAGTCAGTGTCGAAAGATTATTTTCAGCCCTAAAAATAATAAAGTCTGACTTAAGAGCCTCTATGAAAGAGGATCTGGCAGAGGCAATTCTCTTCCTTAGAACTCTACATTGAATTGATTTGCATTTGCTAAGCCTATAACTACATTTCAAGATTAATATAAACCATTTCTAGGTTTTACAGATTTTGTTTTTGGTTCATATAGATAAGCTTTGTTTTTGTTCTAAAACAACCAAATAATGTGGTTTGTATTTTTGAACTGGTAAAGTTCCTGTTCCTGATGTTTATGCCTGCTGCTACTATCCAGCAACTTGATTAATTAAATTAATAAAAAAAAATTAATAAAACTTTGTTGTTTTCATTGTGTTTGTCTTTTGCTTAAACTGTTCAATACAGTAGACTGTTGGCTTCCCAGCCAGTAGTCCTGTGGTAATGACATGTATGTTGCCTTTCTTTCCTTCAAGGAATGTATAAAATACATTCGCATATTAATACAGAGGAGTCGGAGTCGGGGAGTCGGAGTCGGAGTCGGAGTCGGAAGTACAAAAAACTGAGGAGTCGGAGTCAGAGTCGGAGTCGGAACATTTATCTCCTGACTCCACAGCTCTGCCAGTGACACAGAAAACCTTGGAGGGAATGTTTGCATCAGACAAGCAACCCAGTACACCTAATATGCCAACAATGCAGGCCATGCTTATAACAATTCAGGAAACTATGGTCAAAATGCAAGAGTGTATGACCAGAAACCATGAACAATCTAGAAAAGACATGGACGAGGTAAAGAGAGAAGTCAAGAATGACATTCAAAAGATTGATGGAAAAATGGACTTAATACAAGAAATCATCCAAAAAAATGACCAAAGGATAAAAGAAATAGAACAAAAAACTGAATTGACGGAAGAAAAATTAGAAGCATTAGATACAAAAATGACAGGATTAAATAAGGAACTTGAGAACACTGTGGCCCAATTAGAAATGGAGAAGGCAGCATTCTATCTGCGTTTCCAGAACGTAGCGGAAGACCGGGAGGAAGATCTGACGATGGTAATGGCTGAGATGATAGCAGAGGCACTCCAGAGAGAAAAAGATGAGATAATTAATGAACTAGATGAAGTCTACCGAGTCCACACTAACTACGCCCGACAAAACAAACTCCCTCGGGAGGTACACATAAGATTTGTAAGAAGGAAGGTGAGGGATATTGTATATAAGATAACAAAGGACGAACCAATGTACTATAGAAATAAAGAAATAATCACCCTAAAGCAAGTACCTAAAAGAATACGAGATTTGCGAAGAGATTATTGGTTCCTGGCCACGTTACTAAACAGAAGATATATACCATTCAAATGGATAACCCCGGAAGGAATGTTAGTATCGTGGCAGGGAAAGAAAATCAAGGTGGATTCGCACAGCAAAGCAAAAGAATTATATGACCAAATGGTGGGGGCTGAAGTAACAAATGGTAATAAAGAAGAGGAAGGACGATATATCAAAGGAAAACCGAAGAGAGATCGGGAAAGAACACCACAACAAGGAGGGAAAGCAGACGAAGGAGAGACCCAGGAAGAGGAAGGAGTGCAGACAAGAGGCAAAAAAAAGGAACAGGAAGAAATAAAGAAGAAACAACAGGAAAGTTAATAAAAAAAAAAAAATGGAACGGACTTTAAAAATACTATCTGTAAATGTTAATGGACTCAATTCACCATCCAAAAGACACCAAATTTACAAAAAAATTTTGAAACAAAAATCAGACATTGTGTGCCTCCAGGAGGTACATATAAGAAAACAGGATATTAAATATATACAATATAAAAAATTAGGTAAAGAATACGTTTCATTGGCAGAAGAAAAAAAAAGAGGAGTGGTGGTATATATCAAAGAAGGAATAGACAGTAATATGAGGTATGTAGATACAGAAGGTAGGATAGTCATGGTAGAGCTAAATCTTGAGCTCAAAAAGATATTATTGGTAGTAATATACGCCCCAAATAGTCAACAATTAGAATTCTACAAAAAAGTGCATGAGAAAATTATAGAACAAAAAATGGAGAATGTCTGTCTGATTGGGGATTTTAATGCTATATTAGATGTAAGAAAAGATTATGAATGTGGTCAACAAAACAAAAATAAAAAAAATGTATTACCTAAAACCTTTATGGATATGGTGGAAGAGTTAGATATGGTAGATAGCTGGAGATGTCTTAATCCCGAAGCAAGAAATTATACATATTATTCGAATCCGCATAAATCATGGTCAAGGTTGGATATGATTTGGGTAACTAAGATGTTAATAATGGAGATAGAAGAAGTAGAGATTTTACCAAATAATTGGGCTGACCACAACCCGATAATGATGAAGTGGAGAGGTCAGCAGAGAAAGAAGAATAGATGGACTATGAACACACAGATTCTGCAAGAAAAAGAATATAAGAATTATATAGAAAAGGAGCTAGAATGGTTTTATAAGGAAAACACAAAGCAACACACTTCCCTACAAAACCTATGGGATACAACCAAAGCATATATAAGAGGCCTCACGATATCATATAATGTAAAACGGAGAAAAGAGAGAGAGAAAGAATATAACAAATTATTAGAAGAAATTCAAAATTGGGAATGTAAATTGCAAAGAAACCCAGGGGATGAAAAAATAAGGTTAAATTGGTTAACAGCAAAACATAACCTAAACATATTAGAGCAGGGGAAATATGTAACAGCATTGAAATATATAAGACAAAATTACTTTGAAAACGCAAACAAACCAGGGAGATGGCTGGCGTATAGGCTGAGGAAGGAAAGAGAAAAAAGAACAATTCAGAAATTACGAGATGATGAGGGAAGGATTCAATGGGCCCTAGAGGGAAAAAAGGACATAATAGTCCAATATTATCAAAAACTGTATGAAAAGGACATAGTAACAGAGGAGGAAATTGAATACTATTTAAAAGGGGAGGGATTGCAAATACTAACAGAGGAAGAAAGAGAATTATTAGATAAGGAGATTACGATGGGGGAGCTAAAAGAGGCACTGAAGAGGCAAAAAAATAATAAAACCCCGGGGACAGACGGTTTACCAATAGAATTCTATAAGACATTTGGAGACTCATTAAATGGAATACTGTTAGAAATATACAATGAGGCCCTAATGGAGGCAAAGCTACCCAACACATGGAAAGAAGCATACATTTCCTTAATATCCAAAGAGGGGACAGACACCACACTAATAAAAAATTATAGGCCGATTTCTTTGTTGAACACTGATTATAAAGCTTTCATGAGCATAATTGCCAATAGGATGAAAATAATATTACAAAATAAAATACACCAGGATCAAAATGGTTTTCTGCCTACAAGGCAGATAAAAAACAATTTAAGAATAGTATTGGATGTTCTAGAATATTATGAGGTGCATCCAGAGAGACAGGTAGCACTGATCTTTCTGGATGCACAAAAAGCTTTTGACCAAGTTAACTGGCAATTTATGAAGCAACAAATTAAAAGTATGAATTTTGGAGAAAGATTCACTAAAATGATAACATCGATATATCAGAATCAGAAAGCATGTGTTTTGGTGAATGGTGACCCAACAAAATTCTTTGGAATAGATAAAGGAGTAAGGCAGGGATGTCCACTTTCCCCATTACTATTTATTTTAACATTGGAAAATTTATTAATTAGAATTAGAGCAAATAAAGAAATTCAAGGATTAAAGATCAAGAGAGAGGATTATAAGGTCCAAGCATTTGCAGACGACCTTGTTTTTTTCGTAGAAAACCCATTAGAAACAACCCCAAAATTAATAAAAGAGATTGAAAAATTTGGAAAGGTAGCAGGTTTAAAAATTAATAAAGAAAAGACAAAAATGATAACAAAAAACATGACAATAAAACAAGTAGAGAAATTAGTAAAAGAATCCGGTCTGCAGACAGTAAAAAAAATTAAATACCTAGGGATAAATTTGACGGCCAAAACGACAACAATAAAAGAAGACAATTATGATACTTTAGTCCAGAAAATAAAGGAAGATTTAGAAAAATGGGGGAAACTAAAATTGTCTTTATTGGGGAAAATAGCAGCAATAAAATCAAACATACTGCCAAGACTCCTTTATTTATTCCAAACAATTCCAATAAAATTAGATAAGAAATTCTTTGATAATTTGGATAAAATAACTAAAAAATTTGTGTGGGAAGGGAAGAAATCAAGAATAAAATTGAATATACTACAAGATGATAAAAGTAGAGGTGGATTTGGACTCCCGGCATGGGATAAATATTACAAGGCTGCCAGTTTATTATGGATTAAAGATTGGATAACCTTAGATAATCAAAGATTGCTAAATTTAGAAGGGCATGATTTAATGAAAGGATGGCACGCCTTTATATGGAGTTCAGGAAATAAAATATATAAACATTTTAATAACCATACAATTAGGAGATCCTTAATTAACACATGGCTACAAATTAAACAAAAACACTACATGAAAATTCCTGGCTGGCTATCGTCTATAGAAGCAATAACTCACCCCAACATATTATCAAAACAAAAGATTCTAAAATATAGGGAAATAGTAGATGTTCAGGGGAAATTGAAAACTAGGGAAGAGCTCAAAGAACAAGGAATAGAAATAGACTGGTGGCCCTACTCGCAAATAAAAGTAAGATACAGAAAAGACCAAGAGAAAGAAGGAATAGATTTAAAACAAAATCGATTAGACAAACTATTAGAATCAAAAGAAGGGAAGCTAATCTCAAAAATTTACAAATATTTACTCGAATTCGATCTGGCAGAAGAGTTGGTCAAAGGGCAGATGGTAGCCTGGGCGAGGAACATAGGGCATAATATACAATTAGAAGATTCGGAAAGAGCTTGGGAAGATAATTATAGAATGACAAAATCGGTACCATACAAAGAAAATCATTATAAAATGTGGTACCGATGGTATCTGCCACCCGCAAGATTAGCAAAAATGTATCCAAATGTGAACCCGGCTTGCTGGAAATGTAAAAAAGCGCAGGGAACTTTTTACCATGCTTGGTGGCTTTGCCCAAAAATCAAAAAATATTGGAACAAAATAAAAACATGGATAATAGAAATAACAAACCACGAAATTGAATTAACACCTGAAGTCTTTTTACTCGGCATGATCAATAAAAATATTAGGAAGGACATAAAATACTTAATACTCCATATTATAACAGCGGCAAGATTAGCATTGGCACAACTCTGGAAAATAGACCGTTTGCCAACTGATCAGGAAGTAATACAGAAAATCTATGTATGCGCAGAGATGGATAAATTAACCCTAAAATTACAGGATAAGGAAGATTCAAATTATTTTAAAATATGGAATAGCTGGTACCAGTGGATAAATCAGAGAGAGGGAATGCTTAGAGATGAAAGTTAGGAGAAATCAATGTAAATAAACAACTGCACTGTCAGAGAGATATAGAAGGAAATATAGTCACTGTGTGTATATATATATATGTATATATAACATTAGAAAGTAGTTGATAGATGAAATTGAGCACTATATATGTATAGTATATGTATTTGTAATTTGTGTGTTTGATTAAGAAAAACTTGTTCAGTTTTTCTTATAATTGTTTTAAATGTCTTTTTTTTAAATATGAATAAAGTTTGTTTTAAAAAAAAAAAAAAATAAAGCGCTCCATGGCATAGGGCCTAGCTATCTTCGAGACCGCCTGCTGCTACCGACGACCTCCCACCGACCTGTGCGCTCCCACAGAGAGGGCCTCCTCGGGGTGCCATCAGCCAAACAATGTAGGCTGGTGACCCCCAGGGGGAGAGCCTTCTCTGTGGGCACCTACCCTCTGGAATCAACTGCCCCCAGAGATAAGGAGAATCCAAGACCTCAGTGCCTTCCGCCGTGCCCTTAAAACCCACTTTTTCCAGCAAGCCGGGCTGGTTTAGGAAGAAATTTTTTAAATTTTTTAAATGTTTAATTGGTTTGTGGTTTTTTAAATTTTTGGGCCACATTTATATAGATTTTAATTGTTTTTAATATTTGTATTTCATGTTTTTAATTCTGGCTGTGCACCGCCCTGAGTCCTCAGGGAGAAGGGCGGTATATAAATTGAAAATAAAATAAAAATAAAAAAATAAAAAAAAGAGTAAGATGGACTTTGAATCAATCTATACTTAAAGATAAAAAAATTATACAGATGATGGAAAAGGAAATGGGATTTTTCTTTAAAGAGAATAAGAAAGGGGAGACCTTGCTACAAAATGTTTGAGGCACAGTGAAAGTTTACATGAGGGGATTAGCTAGAGTAATAGAATTCTTTATTGGCCAAGTGTGATTGGACACAAAAGGAATTTGTCTTGGTGCAAATTGAACTTATACAGAGAGGACAAACCAAAAAAAAGGAACCATACCAGAAGACTTTAGGAAAAGAATATAAAAGTCTTGAAGCTGAGTTACAAAAAGAACCACAAAAGGCAAATCAAATGGAAATAATTAAACATACGTTAAATATAATGGAAAAAGAACTGGCACAACAAATTAAAAGAGCAAAACATTTTTTTTTTTTGGAAAATGCTAATAAAGCCACCAGGAAGATGGCTATCCTATAAATTTAAGGAGGAGAAAGAGAAAAAATGGATAAGTAAATTGCAGGTTGAGGAAGGTGTTAGGGTTCCAAGTAACACCCCACAACGAAAGAAGACTTCGAGATAAATTACATTACCAAATTGAATGAAAGAATAACAATGGTAGAATTAGTAGAGGCAATTAAAAGACAGAAAAATAACAAAACACCAGGCCCTGATGGCCTTCCAGTAGAAATCTACAAAGACTTAAAAATTCATTGAGTGTGTCAATGTTAGAGGTATATAATGAAGTGTCACTAGAAGCTAAGATACCAGATACATGGCGGGATGCTAATATCACCTTAATTCCAAAAGAAGATTCAGATTTAACACAAATATAAAATTAAAGGCATATATCCTTGTTAAATGCAGACTATAAAATATTTCCTTCAATAATATCCGAAAGATGTAAGAGATTTCTGAATGAGTTTATACATTCTGACCAAAATGGGTTTTTACCTAAAAGGCAAATTAGAAACAAATTAATGGACGGGAGGCTAAAACATATAAAGAACGGTTTCTGGAATTGGGTATGTCTGGTTTAATGAAAAGAAGGACTAGGGGATGACGTGATAGCAGTGTTGCAAGAAGCAATGGATAGAAACTACTCAAGGAGAGAACCAAACTACAACTAAAGAGAAATTTTCTGACAGTGAGAACAATTAATCAGTGGAATGACTTGCCTCCAGAAATTGTGGGTGCTCTAACACTGGTGGTGTTTATGAAGAAATTGGACAGCCATTTATCTGAAATATTATAGGGCTTCCTGTCTGAGCAGCAGTTGGACTAGAAGACCTCCAAGATCCCTACCACCTCTGTTATTCTGTTCCATTGTTCCCAAATTCCCAAAGCAAACATTAAGCAAACTAAGTTAAATGGCTGTACATCACACAAGTCCTAATTTTAGGTGACAAAATGGCCAATTCTCAAAATTTCTTTGACTGAAGAAATATTTGGGGAAGTTTCATCCAACTTCTTTACTGAGTCTGCAAAACCTTCAGGGCCTTTCAGTAAAGTAATCCCACTTCTGGATCAACTGATCTATCGCTCTGTCTATCATTGATTGACCTAGTAGTCTGAGCCATTGGGTGAAAGGAAGAAAACAAAGAAGAGAAAATTCCCTGGGAAGATCATTTCTCACCCTTTGGAAAGCGGGAATGTTTGATCTCCTAATCGAGGCGCAAATTAGAGGATTGGAAATTATTTTGTAGCCCAAAGTACCATGATTACATGCTCTACGTAGCCATTCTCTTTGGATTTTGAACTACAGGTTATAAACGAGACTTTTTCAAAATGGTACTTTGGCACTGTGAGCATTTAGTTATTTTTCATTAGCCTTGCACAATTCCAAGTCAATGAACAACCCTAGATGATAGGCTCAAGATCCAGATGGATCTTGACAGACATGAATACTGGGCCTGATCTAACAAAATGAAATTCAATGTAGAGAAAAGTAAAGTTTTACACTTAGGCAAGAAAAACCAAAAGTACACATATAAACTGGGTGAAACCAAGCTTATTAGCAGTAACTGTGAGAGGGACCTTGGACTCTTAGTGGACAACCAATTAAATTTGTTTTTCCAGTTTTGGTCACACTATAAAAAAAGATGTTGAGACTCTAGAAAAAGTGCAGAGAAGAGGAACCAGGATGATTAGGGAACTGGAGACTAAAACATATGAAGAACGGTTACAGGATCTGGGCATGGCTAGTCTAGAGAAGAGAAGGACCAGGGGAGATATGATAGCAATATTCCAATATTTGAGGGGCTGCCACAGAGAGGAGGGGGGTCAAACTATTTTCCAAAGCACCCGAAGGCCAGGCAAGGAATAATGGATGGAAACTGAATAAGGATAGATTCAACCTGGAAATAAGGAGACATTATCTGATAGTGAGAGCAATCAACCAATGGAAGAGAAGTTGCCTTCAGAAGTTGTGGGACCTTCATCACTGGGAGCTTTCAAGAAGAGACTGGACTGCTATCTGTCAGAAATGGTATAGGGTTTGCTTGGGCAAGGGATTGGATTTGATGACCTATAAGGTTCCTTCCAATTCTGTTAATCTATATCTTCCGAGGTCAATAAATTACAAAAAGAACGGAGGTCTAGCAGGTCCTGCCACTGTGATATGTTTATTCCTAATTCTTGGAAGGATTTTAAAAAATTGCTTCTTGTAAACTCTAAGTTGGAGGAGTACCTAGCAGAACAAGATAACCAGAGGAAGCTATGCTGGCTGACAGTAATTTGAACCTGCTATTGTGATGTCCATGTTGTGGAAGAACACAAAAATAACCCAGTCCAAACAAGCGGGGGGGGGGGAAATAGAAGGAGAGAGCATTCTACACACTCACTTCACTTCCTGAAGGGAGAATACAAATCTAATAACTTTTCCCTTTCTTACTTGATTTGAAGGTTCAGCCACTGTTTGATCTCTGTCATAAAAACCAGAAAATTCCATTCTTTGTTTCTCTGTAAGAAATAAAAAATTTCAAAATGCATAATTAACAAAATAGGAAGAGGTATTCTATAGAAGAGAACAGAGTGAAGGCAAGACAGATGGGTAATCGGAGGATCTTCTATTACCTCCTGAGCTGTCCTGAGTTTGATCTTCCATAGGGCTCCTCCTGAAAAATAGCTCCTGTGGGGGATTTGATGGATTCTTCTTTCCCTCAGGATCCCTGATCTCCACAGTGCAGCACTTCCAATAGGAGGAAGGAAGAAGCAGAATTAATGTACATCACACAACGTAAAGTGGATTCCTATATTCAGAACACACCTCAAAGTCCCCAATATCCATCAGTGTGGTTGAGTGAGAAAACAATGGAACAATGTCCTACAAGAATAGGTGAGACATCGCCACATATTATGAATGTCAGAAGTTTGGGAAGGAGTGGTGAAGTATTCAAACAGATTCTCTATTCTCTTTTGAACTCTTACCTGCAACTCGACCTGCTCCTTCTGCTCCTCCACCTGGCTCAGGAGGAAGCCTTCCACCAGAGCCACCGCCTGGGAGCTGGTCTCTGCTCCATATTCCCGCACCCAGCTCTCCATCTCTGGGGGCAGAAGAGCCAGGAACTGCTCCAGAACCATCAGGTCCAGCATCTGCTCTTTGGTGTGCTTTTCTGATTTCAGCCATTGCCTACTAAAGTCATGGAGGTGGCTGCAAAATCTTCGGGGACCCTTAGCCTCCTGGCATTGGATGAACTGCCAGGGCTGAACTTCTGAAGGGAGGATGGTTTCCTCCTCCAGGATCTCCTGCCCAGTCCTTCTCCAGAGCTTCCCCCCCTTCCCAGGCTGAGCAGCTGAAGGGCCTTTTCCGCTTCCTTCCTTTCCAAAAGGTTGTGTCTCCATCCTTTCTCTGTCCTGCAGAGCAACTGCAAATGGCTCCAAGGACTCTGGTGGGTCTCCAGATGCCTTTTCCTTCACGGGACCATTTCTGGGGCTGCAGGACTGATTCCTCCAAGTTATTCCTCTCTTTTTCTTCTTCCCCCAAAAGGAAAGTTTGCCTTGCAAAGACCACAAATGGCTTCCAGTTTCTGTATCTGAGCTGGGAAGAAAAAATAAATATTAAGAATTAGAAAGTAGAATTCAGCCACTGAGCGACCTTCCCCCAACCTCCCCGGAGCCCCAAGCGGCTCATCCCAGCGCAGGACTGAGGTGCCCCCGAGCAGGGCCGGGAAGGAGGCAGCTGGAGAGGCCGCCCCGCTTCTCTCCCCTCCGGAGACAGGGAGCCTGGTGCGAATCCTGCCTGTCCAGCTGGGCCTCCGCAAGGCCGACCCTCCCTTCCCCCCACTCGGGCTCTTCCTCAGACAGGGGCCGGGAAGGATCCCCCTGCATGGAGAGGGCGGCTGGGGAGCATGGGACCCGGGGTGGAAGCTGGAGAAAGGCTGGGCGCGGATCTTTCCCTCCTCCGCCTCCCTTTGCCCGGGAAGAGCCCCCAACTCACCCGGGGAACGTCTGGATCTCCCCCCGCCAGACTCTCCCGCAGCCTCTCCGCCTCCTGTGGAGCCCCGGGGGTTAAGGAGACCGAGTGTGGCTTCCTAGAGCGGCAAGCGTTTGCGATGTCACTCCCGTCGCCGCCTCCTCTGGAAAGGCAGCTGTGACGTTCGTCCTCCAGGGGACCAATGGGGAACCGCCTGACGTTAACTTCTCCAAGCCGAGTGCGCCCCCTGGTGGATTTGGCGCAAAGTGCCAGGATTGTAAAAAGGGCGGGAAACAGGAGCGCGCCTGAGGAGAACGGACAGTGCAGGGATGATGGACATGGGAGTAGTGTGGAAAGCCCCTAACAGTTCCTCCCTGCCCAAGAAAAGCATCGTGGTCTCCAGAGGCAGCAATTTCTCCATCTTCCTCTCCTTTCCTGTCCAGGAATTGTCGGTGGAGATGGAGAAAATTCTCTCTGGAGGATTTGAACTCGCTTCTTTCAAGAACATCCACCCTGAAGGCTTTGTATAGATTGTGGGAGGCCTCAAAAGGGTCCAAATCCTGTCAGAAACAGCCGGGCGGTCAGAAGAGGAGGACCAGGAGCCTCTGTGGGAAACACAGCTTGTGTCTTGCGGTTGTTGGGACTCCCGCCTGAAGGGGAGGCAGATGGGACACAGGCAGGAAGGCCACAATCAGGAAAATGATTTTCTTTTTTATTTCTTTAATTCAATGCATGCAGCTGCCCTTCTCACACTATTCACTCAGCCTCTTGGCAAAGGGAGGGGGCAGAAAGGGCAGAGACCCCTCTGGTCTCTTCTGAAGAGAACTTTATGCATGTTTCGCAAGTAACTACACAGCTGATACATATTTAATTTTAAGTTACCTTAACGTTATGACACCATCAAAAGACAAAAATATGGCCCTGATGCTTGAAAAATATATTTTGCCCGTGCATTTGTTTTAGCTTCTGTTCATTCTGGTCCTTCTATGAAAAACAAATTGTTCACCCAGAAGATTTTTCCACACACTCTACATTGACATCTGTCATTATTCCATCTCATCATAAGAGGGCTGTTAAATTTCTAGGATCTAGCCCAATAACTCTCAGTACTTCATCAATAACAGAAATAACTTACTTATTTATTTTTGAGAATATAACTTAACCTATTCATATACATCTATAACCTTGCTTCTGAATCTCATAGATATTCATCTAAATCTGAGGGAAGTTTTACAGACAAGGATTTATATACCCGGAGGGAGGAGTCAAAGGTAAGGCGGAGTTAGGAATGGGATGGGCTTAAGGGATTTAACCCATGCTAAACCATAGAGTACAGAATAAATACAAGAGTTAGACATTTTATCCGACAAGGACTTTGACCGAAAAAGGTTCCCTGCTTCTACATTCATACTGGTGGACTCAGATCTTAATTTGACACAGCGGATGCAAGTTGGATTGAAGGATCCTTGGTGCCCTCTGAGGTTGATTGGTGCACTGATGATGTTCCCTAGTTTGGGTAATGAAATGTCTGCAACAAAACAATCAAGCTCAGAGAGCACCAAGGATCCCTCGTTTCAACCGTGAGTTATACATTTTCTCCTTTATTGGCAGATTGGATTATTTTTGGTGTGAGAACTTAATATGCATCCACATTTCCCTACCAACTCTTTCCCTTAATAAAACTACTTGTCAGGGTTCTGAGTAATGCTCCCAACCAATTCAGGACTCTGAGTTGGCTTGGCTTCCTCAAAAATCCAGTTTATTGGATACATTATATCTGCATGATCAAAGGTGAAAGCAAAATTGAATAATTCCCGTATTTTGGGTATAGGTAAAGAATTGATACTGTTCCCCACCCTCATGTCACAGGTCACATTAGCTAAGAAAGAAGAAGATGAAGTTCTCAGCACTCCCTCCTGCCATTGTTGGGCACACTAATTTGGCCTTGGTCCTCAGCAGTCTTATTGTTGTTATGTCTGGCACATTGGGGGAAAACATTCTACATTCCATAAATTCCATCTCCCCACCCCCTCTTAAGTATGTGGGAAGGGAGGAGGCTTATCCAAACTATATATAGAGACGAAGCGGCAAAGGTGATGGTAAATGGTGAAATGACAGAGAAAATACATATTAGAAAAGGAACAAGAAAAGGAAGCCCTTTATCCCCATTATTATTTATATTAACATTAGAGATTTTAAATAGAAAAGTGAGGCAGGAAAAGGAAATAAAAGGAATGAGAATTTAAAAAGAAGAATACAAACTTCAAGCATTTGCGGATGATTTGGTGTTTATCATGGAAGACCCAATAGAGACAGCGCCAAAACTATTAGAACAAATAGAAGAATATGGGAAAGAAGCAGGTCTGAAAATCAATAAAGATAAGACAAAAATATTAGTTAAAAATATGAGAGAAAAGCAAAAGAAGGAGATGATGGAGAAACTGGACATTCAAATTGTGAAGAAAGTAAAATATTTGGGCATCTATCTGACATCAAGATGTGCAACGCTCAAGGAAGGCAATTATCACAAACTGAAAAAACAAATTGAAATAGACCTGGAGAAATGGAGAAACTTGCAATTATCACTAATGGGAAGAATAGCATTAATAAAAATGAATGTATTACCAAAAATATTATTTTTATTTCAAACTATACCAATAAAACTGGAGAAAAAATATTTTGAAGAGTTGAAGAAAATAATGTGGAAATATGTGTGGCAAGGAAAGAGAGCAAGGATTAACATAAAAATGCTACAAGATGCAAGAATTAGAGGTGGGTTTGACCTTCCGAATATTATCAAGCGGCAGCATTAACATGGATTAAAGAATGGATTTTATTAAGGAATACAAGACTATTGACATTGGACGGTCATGATTTACAACTGGGCTGGCATGCCTTTTTATGGTACGGGAAACAAAGGATACTTGGATATTTCCAAAGACATTATGTAAGAAATGGTTTGCTATCAAACTATGGGAAAGAGTGAAAGAAAAACATTATTTGAATATTCCAATGTGGCTTTCTACAATAGAAGCGGTGACATACCCAAATATTGTGAACATGGGGAATATTGTTAGATATAAAGACATTTTGACAAATCAGGGAGAAGTGAAACAAAAACAAGAATTAGAGAGTCAGATGATGTCAAGTAAAAGGAGAAAGGGGAGGGGGTAAAAGGGAAAAAAGTGAGATATTATAAAAATGTACGCAAATGATGAAATAAAAATAAATAATAATTGAATAAGAAATTGAAAGGAGAATAAAGATAATTAGGAAATAGGGGCTGCTCGAATACCACTTTAGATTGAACTGAAAAGGGAAACAACAGGAGAGGGGAAGGAGTAGAGAGAGAGGAAGGGAAAAGAGGAGAGGAGAGGAAAAAGAAGAAAGGGAAAAGGAGAGGAAGAAGAGGGAGGGGAAAGAGGAGTAGAGGAAAAGGTTAGAAGGGGGGATGAAGAGAGGAGTGGGGAAGAGAAGGGAAGTAGGAAAGAGAAGGAGAGGAAGAACGAAGGAAGTAGGAGAAACAGGAAGGAAGAGAAGGGGAGGAGAAGAAGAAAGGTTGGAGTAAAGGTAAAGGGTAAAAGAGCAGCCCCGAAAAAGTAAGAATTAAAAATGAACGTTAAAGAAAAGATGAATGAAAAATGATGGAAATGACTGTACATGTAAATGTATTTATGAAAAATAAAAAAAAACCTTTATTTAAAAAAGGTGATAAAATGCTGTACAATCAGGCCAGAAATGTATTAACAAGGAAGATCAGAGCAGCAAGAAGAAGCTACTCTGAAAAGCTAAAGAATCAGTTCTCAACAAATGAACCGGCAAACATGTGGAAAACTCTTAAGAATATCACCAGCTATGGCAAACCTCCTTCCCAGGCTGAAGGAAATCAACAACTGGCAGATGACCTGAACGTGTTTTACTGCATGTTTCAAAGGAAACTACAGCCACCTATCTCCATAACCCCCATCTCAGACACACCAACAATAGCCAAGCCTCCTACAACGGATCCCATCCCATTGGGTTCACAACCCCTAGTGATCCCAGAAAAGGAAGTGCAAGACCTATTTCACAGACAAAAGCCAGTAAAAACTCCAGGCCCAGACAAGATAATTCTTTCTTGCTTAAAAGTCTGTGCTGACCAATTGGCCCCCATCTTCACCTGTATCTTCAATAAATCACTAGACATGTGCTATATTCCTTCTTGCTTCAAATGCTCTACTATCATCCCAGTGCCGAAGAAGCCCACCATCAAGGAACTGAATGACTACAGACCAGTTGCTCTAAAATCTGTAGTCATGAAAACCTTTGAAAGGCTAGTGCTGTCCCACTTGAAAACCATCACGGATCCGCTGTTAGACCCCTTGCAATTTGCATACCGAGCAAATAGATCAACAGAAGATGGTGTTAATATGACTCTGCACTACATCCTACAACATCTTGAATCTCCAAAGACCTACACAAGGGTCCTCTTAGAAATAGAATTACAGAGTTAGAAGGGACCTTGGAGGTCTTCTAGTCCAACCCCTTGCCCAGGCAGGAAATCCTACACCACTTCAGACAAATGGTTATCCAACATCTTAAAAATTTCCAGTGTTGGAGCATTCACAACTTCTGCAGGCAAGTTGTTCCACTTATTAATTGTTCTAACTGTCAGGAAATGTCTCCTTAGTTGTAAGTTGCTTCCCTCCTTAATTAATTCCCACCAATGCTTCTTGTTCTACCCTCAGGTGCTTTGAAGAATAGTTTGACTCCCTCTTCTTTGTGGCAATCCCTGAGATATTGGAACACTGCTATCACGTCTCCCCTAGTCCTTCTTTTCATTAAACTAGACATATCCAGTTCCTGCAACTGTTCTTCACATGTTTTAGTCTCCAGTCCCCTAATCATCTTTGTTGCTCTTCTCTGTACTCTTTCTAGAGACTCAACATCTTTTTTACATCGTGGTGACCAAAACTGAATGCAATATTCCAAGTGTGGCCTTACCAAGGCATTATATAGTGGTATTAGCACTTCACATGATCTTGATTCTATCCCTGTTTATGCAGCCCAGAACTGTGTTGGCTTTTTTGGCAGCTGCTGTACACTGCTGGCTCATATCTAAATGGTTGTCCACTAGGACTCCAAGATCCCTCTCACAGTTACTACTATGGAGCAAGGTACCATATATACGGTACCTGTGCATTTTGTTTTTCTTACCTAAATGTAGAAGCTTACTTTTTTCATTGTTGAATTTCATTTTGTTAGATAGCGCCCAATATTCAAGTCTGTCAAGATCCTTCTGTATCTTGAGCCTATCTGTTGTGACCCAGGCCCAAGTAAGTAGTAGGAAAATCAGTCAGTGAAAAAACAAACTTTATTTGAACAGCTGAGAATTATTTCATTTCCAGCGTCGTTAAACTAAATTAAAGCAAATTCCTCCCAACACAAATTCCTCAGTCCTATTGCAAATCTTGGTCCAATTAGGCAAACTGCCAAAGCCTTTCTTGGCAAACATTCAGAAGTCACAGATACAAAAATAAATACAAGACGTAGACGAAGAAGAAAACAAAGCTACCAACGTTGTTTTCCGGCAAAGCCCAAACACCATTGCTGGTCTGTTTTAAGCCTTATGGGAGGGGCCAATGGCTCTTGCCTTCTGGCAGCTCTTCTCATGTGTGCATTAGGCTCCTCCTCTTCCTCTGCCTCACTCCTACCAGTCTCTGGACTCTGGAGTCCGCAACTCCCTCCCCGATGGCCATGGCCCCATCTCTGCCTCTGATGCAGAGCCCTCATCCAGGCCTTCCCCAGACTCCAGGACTGGCTCATGTTCTTCCTCAGCCTCATCGCTGTCTGACTCCGCTGCCAGCTCCGCAAGCTGCTGGTGGACCACAACACTATTTTCTGGAGTGTTAGCTATTCCTGCCACCTTGGTGTCATCTGCAAATTTGATGAGTTCCCCATCTATCCCTCGTCCAAGTCATTGATGAAGATGTTGAAGAGCACTGGGCCTAAAACAGAGCCCTGGGGTCTCCACTGCATACCTCCCTCCATGTAGATGCAGTTCCATTGAGGACTACACATTGAGTGCGGTTAGTCAGCCACTTACGAATGCATCTGGTAGTGATGCTGTCTAACCCACATTTTTCTACTTTATCTAGTAGTAGGTTATGGTCTACTTTATCAAATGCTTTACTGAAGTCCAAGTAAATTATATCGACAGCATTCCTCTTTGTAGAGTTTAGTTCAGCATTCAATACCATCATTCCAGACACTCTTCTAACTAAGCTAAACCAGCTACAGGTACCTGAACACACTTGTAAGTGGACCGTAAACTTCCTAACAAGCAGGAAGCAGCAGGTGAAGCTAAGCAGAATCACATCAAATACCTGTATAATTAGCACAACCCCCCCCCCAAAGGCTGTTTGCTCTCCCCACTTCTCTTCTCTCTGTAAAGCAATGACTGCATGTCTAACAATCCACCTGTTAAACTACTGAAGTTCGCAGATGACACAACAGTGATCCGTCTCATTTGAGACAATGATGAATCCGCATACAAATGGGAGGTTGAACAAGTAGCCTCGTGGAGCGACCAGAACAATGTGGAACTGAACACACTCAAAACTGTAGAAATGGTAGTAGACATTAGGAGAAACCTTTTCATACTTCCACCTCTCACAATACTGGACAGCACAGTATCAACAATAGGGACCTTGAAATTTCTAGGTTCTACTATATCGCAAGATTTAAAATGGACAGCAATCATCAAAAATGTCATCAAAAAAGAACAACAAAGAATATTCTTTCTGCGCCAACTCAGAAAGCTCAAACTGCCCAAGGAGCTGTTGATATAGGATTATTGAGTCTCGTCTGCACCTCTATAACTGTCTGGTTTGCTGCAACAAGACAGACACAGACTTCAGAAGATAATTAGAACTGCAGAAAAAACAATGGCTACCAACCTGCCTTCCATTGAGGATCTGTATACTGCACAAGTCAAAAAGAGGGCTGTGAAAATATTTACAGATTCCCTCACATCCTGGACATAAACTGTTTCAACTCCTATGCTCAAAACGACACTATAGAGCATTGCACACCAGAACAACTAGACAAAGAACAGTGATGGCATTATTCCTGAATGCCATCACTCTGCTAAACAAATAATTCCCTCAACATTGTCAAACTATTTCCTAAGTCTGCACTATTAATCTTCTCATCGTTCCCACCACCCATCTCCTTCCGCTTATGACTGTATGACTGCAACTTTGTTGCTTTTATCTTTACAATTTATATTGATATTGTTTCCTGATTGCTTATTTGTACCCTATGACTATCATTAAGTGTTGTATCTTATGATTCTTGATGAACGTATCTTTTATGTATGCTGAGAACATATGCAATAAGACAAATTCCTTGTGTGTCCAATCACACTTGGCAAAAGAAAATCTATTCTATTCTATTCTATTCAACAAAGCAAGAAAAATATGGCTTCAGCTAGGGGGGCGCAGTGGCTCAGACGCTGAGCTTAATTTAATTTTTTAATTTAATTTATTTAATTTGTATACCGCCCTTCTCCCAGAAGGGACTCAGGGCGGTGAACAGCCAAAATTAAAAAACATACAAATGCAAAAGTTAAGATAATTAAAAGAATTAAATCATTGGCTACCCAAATTTAAAACCCCAAATCCATAAATCCCAATTAAAAAACTATTTAGGCTAGGCCGGCTTGATGAAATAAAAACGTCTTCAGGGCTTTACGGAAGGTCCGGAGGTCCGGGATCAATCGTATTCCAGGAGGCAGCTCATTCCACAGGGCGGGTGCTTGTCGATAGAAACATCAGGAGTTCAGTGGTTCGAATCCCAGATTCTGTCAACCTAGCAGCTCAAAAGCACATAAAAAATGCAAGTAGAAAAATAGGGACCATTTTTGGTAGGAAGGTAACAGCATTCTGTGCGCCTTTGACATTTAGTCATGCCAGCCACATGATCACTTACTTTAATGCTCCCTGTGTGGCAGAACGTTGGTACAGACACAAATGTATTCCCACAACACTTTTCTGTGTTTTAATAAATGAATTGAAGCAGCACTTTTTTTACACAATTATGTGAAAAAAGTTACACTGGCACCAGGGGTGAAATGCTCCCGGTTCGGATCGGATCACCCGATCCATTAGCAATGGCGGCGGGTGGTTTGGAGAACCGGTAGCAAAAATCCCTGCCCCCCCCCATGCCTAGCTGAGTTGTGTGATGATCAGAGGCTTTTTAAAAAAACTTTTAAATGCAACCTCTTCGGCTGAAAAAATGCTTTTAAAAGTAAAAAAACAGCCTCTGATGATCCCGTGGCTCAGCTGGGATCGTCAGAGGCTTTTAAAAGCATTTTTTCTGCAACCTCTTCAAGCAAAGAGGCTGTAGGAAAAAATGCTTTTAAAAGCCTTTGACGACCCCAGCTGAGTTGCCTGATTGTCACAGGCAACAATAGTAAGCAAAGGAAGAAAAGCTGAAACAATAGCAAGGGATTCAGGACTAATTGCATTTCTGACTGCAACTCTGCTCTAGTGGCAATACTCATCAGAGGGAGTTACTTGAAATGATTGAGGAATCTCCACCACTTAAATATTGGCCACCACAAATGGAATGGAATGGAATGGAATAGAATAGAATAGAATAGAATAGAATAGAATAGAATAGAATAGAATAGAATAGAATAGAATAGAATAGAATAGAATAGAATAGAATAGAATAGAATAGAATAGAATTTTTTATTGGCCAAGTGTGATTGGACACACAAGGAATTTGTCTTGATGCATACACTCTCAGTGTACAGAAAAGAAAATATCACTTTCAGGTCAAATGTCCAGTGATGAAGCACCCTCAATGTCCCAAATTGTTAATTGTCCTCACTGTAAAGAAATTCCAGATTCCTTCTTTCCTTGATTAGTTTCCATCCATTTGTTTCTTATCTTGCCCTCTGGTGGTTTGGAGGAAAAATTAGATATTAGATTAACAGAGTCGGAACGGACCTTGTAATTCATCTATTCTAGTCCAACCCCCCCGCCCAAGCAGGAGACCCTACACCATTTCTGACAAATGACAGTCCAATCTCTTCTTGAAAGCTTCCAGTGATGAAGCTCCCACAACTTCTGAAGGCAAGCTCTTTCATTGGTCGATGTTTCTGTCAGAAAAATTCTCCTTATTTCTAGGTAGAATCGCTTCTTGATAAGTTTCCATCCATTATTCCTTGTCTGACCTTCGGATGCCTTGGAAAATAGCTTGACCCCCTTGTCTCTGTGGAAGCCCCTCAAATATTGGAACACTGCTATCCTGTCTCCCCTGGTCCTTCTCTTCACTAGACTAGCCATGCCCAGTTCCTATAACCATTCTTATTTTTGTCTTTTGGCCTTTAATCAGTTTAGCTGTTCTTCTTTGCACTTTTTCCAAAGTTTCAACATCTTTTTTGTAATGTGATGACCCAAACAGGATGCAGTATTCCAGGTGTGGTCTTACTAAGGCTTTATGGAGCGGTACTAATACTTCATGTAATTTTAATTCTATGCCTCTGTTTATTGCATGCACTTTTTTTATCTGCTGCCACACACAGGTGACTCATGCTGCTTAATTGATCATCCATTCTGACTCCAAGGACCCTTTCAGAATTATTTTTGAGCAGGGTGGATAAAAATCAATGATTTTTTTTTAAAATAAAAAAATCAGATTTTTAAAATTTAAATCGGATTTTTTTGATTTAAATCAGATTTTTTTAAATAAAATGCTTTTTGAGGAAAATATATTACCATCCAAAGGTTATTCCATCATGAAATAAAGATTAGTTTTTTAATTATGTAGAATAAGGCTGTATATGCTTAATTTTTTTGGTAAATAAATTCCATTAATCCATTCACAATGTCATGCTCTTCCAGAGGTTTTTGTAAGATTATTGGGCAGTTTCTCTGCCTACAAAATATTATCACAGATGCTTGGTTTACTTTTGCAGTTCTCAAAACTGAATTTGACTCAGCAGAGATCACATGCCTCTTCTTCACAGCAAAAATGTTATAACATGAACAGAGTTGAGAATAGACCTTAATCCTATTGTTCTACAAACCTATTAATACAGAATCAACCCCTTCAGTTCTAAGTTTCAAGAAGTTCAGTGAATAGAATAGAAACAATATTTTTCTGATTGTTTGGAGTGGAATAGATCTGCACAAGAAGAAAGTGAAACTAAGTGTGAGGAGGAAGGGGCAAGCAGACAAGCAGTACAAAATGAAAGTGAAACTTTCTGAGCACAATACTGCACAGCCACAGACAGACAAGTCTTTCGATCTTTTTGTGTGTATGACCTGAGGTTTATCACATTCTTTCCTTGGAGGAAAAAACCTATAATGACAGCAGGCCATAAAAGAGACCCAGTTTGGCAATATTTTAATGAAATTCCTTTACCTATCGGTAAGGCAGGCATGCGTGCAAACTGCAAACACTGCAACAAAGAAATGCAAGGCCTGGTGGCCCGATTGAGGCAACATCATGAGAAGTGCTGTGATGAAGATGACCAAAGAAACACATTTGAATAGGCAGGATCTTCAGGTTGGTAAACATTTTTACTGAATCATATTTCTAAAGACTGCCTTGAACTGTCATGTTTTGAGCAAAATTATATTTCTTATTATTACTGCATGTTACTGTCATTTGGTACAGTTATGAAGAAAAGCAAATATTCCTTTTAGGGCAGTGCTGTGTACAATAAGCAGAAATTGTATAAACAATAAAATAACAGCATTGACTTTTTTGTTTAGGGGAATTCGTGGATTCTGGAAACTCTCCATCTTCAAGATCACCATCCTCCTGTTCTACAGTTTCAGAGTTATCCATCCAGGATAGTGCTTCATTAGCATCATCATCATCAGACACCCACAGCCACATATCACTATCACCTAAAAGAAAGAAAAAACCCTTCCCTCCTGGAACCACCATAGATAAGTTTGTGATAAAAACTAGCAGATTAGAAAAGAGTTAATTGATGAAAAAAATTGCCCAGTTTGTTTATGCAACGAACTCTTCTTTCGGTCTGACTGAGAACCCAAATTTCATTAATATGGTTCAGTCACTGAGACCAGGATACAGTCCACCCAGCAGAGCAGATGTTGCAGGCAAACTGCTGGATAAAGTGTATGACAGAGAAATGGAGCAATGTGCAACAGCTCTGGAGGGTAGAATTGTTAACCTAAGTATTGATGGGTGGAGTAATGTCCACAATGATCCTATTGTATGTGCTTGTATAACAACAGAAGAAGGGAAAGTCTTCCCTGCCCAAACAATTGATACATCAGGAAATGCACACACAGCAGAATACTTACAAGAAGTGGCAGTAAAAGCTATAATAACATGTGAACAAAAATTCAAATGTCTAGTACACAGTTTGGTCACAGACAATGCTGCAAATGTATCCAAGATGAGAAGAAATTTAGAAGAGCAGGAAGGGAATACAAAGCT
Organism: Pituophis catenifer annectens; assembly: GCF_029215685.1. NCBI lineage: Eukaryota > Metazoa > Chordata > Lepidosauria > Squamata > Colubridae > Pituophis > Pituophis catenifer. The sequence goes on from NW_027256882.1 coordinate 3,470,433, forward strand.
AATAACATATGGTTGTAGTGCTCATTTGCTGCACCTCTTAGCCAAAGACTTAAGTGTTCCAGAAATAAAGACTAATGTTGTTGAAATTGCTAAATACTTCCGTAACAATCATTTTGCTGCAGCAGCTCTGAAAAGGATGGGTGGAACCAAGTTAACGCTCCCACAAGATGTTAGATGGAACTCTGTGGTGGACTATTTTGAGCAGTATATCAAGAACTGGCCTATTCTGATGACAGTTTGTGAAGAAAATCGAGATAAAATAGATGGCACTGTTACGGCCAAAATCCTCAACATTGGGCTTAAGAGAAATGTTGAACATATGCTGAGCATCCTGAAACCAATCTCTGAAGCTTTAAACAAAATACAGAAAAATAGCTCTTTTATTGCTGATGCTGTTGAAATTTGGAAGGAACTGAGTGAACACTTAAAAACAGAACTACACATGGACAGAATTAAATTACAAGCAAATGGGACAAGTACTGTCTCCAGCTCATTTTTTGGCAAATATTGACAATATCCAGTATCAGGGTCAAAACTTAAGTGCTGAGGAAGAGGAGTTAGCTATGACATGGGTATCCAGCAATCATCCATCTGTAATGCCAACTATAATAAACTTCAAAGCTAAGGGGGAACCATTCAAGAAATATATGTTTGCTGAAGATATTTTAAAGAAAGTCACACCAGTGAACTGGTGGAAGTCACTTAAACACTTGGATTTAGAGACTGTTCAAGTAATGATTTCACTTTTAACAGCAGTAGCTTCTGCAGGCGTTGAAAGAATATTCTCTTCCTTTGGACTCATTCATTCTAAATTGAGAAATCATTTGGGACCCGATAAAGCAGGAAAGCTTATTTTTCTTTTCCAGATTATTAACAAAGATGAAGATGACGAGTGAGCTACAGAGGACAGTATTTAAGTTTTTCATGTGTAGGCTGGGCTGACAATCTAAGTTTCTTAAAATATATATATTTTGTTTAGTCAAATTACTTAACAAACATGGATGTTTGTTTAAGCAAATAAGATTTGCTGTAATGTTATTGTTTCAGTTGAATAAATCTATTTAAATTATTATTATTAAGGTAAAGATTATTTTTCTCCTTCCTAAGTACAACAGAAAAGTTGTCCAAATATGAATGATTAACCTATTAAGCTGAGGATAAAAAAACTAATATGAAAAGTTGTTATTCTAAAAATCTTCATTTACTTCCATATTAGTTATACCAGTAAGAATTAGTCTTTATGTAGAAAACTATGATTTAAATCAAGCCTTACTGACTAGTGATTTAAATCGTGATTTAAATCAGTTTGATTTAAATCAAATCCACCCTGTTTTTGAGCCAGGTTTATGTAATCTGTTTCCTGCCCAGGTGTAAAATGTTCCTTTTCTCCACATTAAATTGCTATTGCTATATGTTTTCTCCTGAGCATGGATCCTTTTATGAGAAGTTTACCTTTCTGAGCAAAGCTCTTTTCACATTCCATGTATTTATATGGTCTCCCTTGTGTGGATCTTCATATGGGAAATAAGATAACTTTTTTGAGCAAAGGTCTTTCCACATTCCATGCATTTAAATGGCTTCTCCCCTGTATGGATCCTCTTATGGCAAATAAGATGACCTCTTTGAGCAAAGGTCTTTCCACACTCCAAGCATTTAAATGGCTTCTCCCCTGTGTGGATCTTTTTGTGGGTAGTAAGTACATTTCTATAAGCAAAGGTTTTTCCACATTCCATGCATTTATATGGCTTCTCCCCTGTGTGGATCCTTTTGTGTATTCTTAGGTAACTGCACTGAGCAAAAGTCTTTCCACATTCCGTGCATTTATACGGCTTCTCCCCTATGTGGATCTTTTTGTGTGTTCTTAGCTCATTGCTATGAGCAAAAGCCTTTCCACATTCCATGCATTTAAATGGCTTCTCCCCTGTGTGGATCACCTCATGGCGATTAAGATGGCGTCTCCAAGCAAAGGTCCTTCCACACTCTCTGCATTTAAAAGGCTTCTCCCCTGTGTGGATCACCTCATGGCAATTAAGATGGTGTTTCCGAGCAAAGGTCTTTCCACACTCCATGCATTTATATGGCTTCTCCCCTGTGTGGATCACATTATGTAAAATAAGATGATTTTTTTGAGCAAAGGTTTTTCCACATTCCATGCATTTAAATGGCTTCTCCCCTGTGTGGATCCTCTTATGGCAAATAAGATTACTTCCTTGAGCAAAGGTCTTTCCGCACTCCAAGCATTTAAATGGCTTCTCCCCTGTGTGGATCTTTTTGTGGGTAGTAAGTCCATTTCTTTGAGCAAAGGTTTTTCCACATTCCATACATTTAAATGGCTTCTCCCCTGTGTGAATCATATTATGGGAAATAAGGTGACCACTTTGAGCAAATGTCTTTCCACACTCCATGCATTTATACGGCTTCTCCCCTGTGTGGATCTTCATATGGGAAATAAGATTACATCTTTGAGCAAAGGTCTTTCCACACTCCATGCATTTATACAGCTTCTCCCCTGTGTGGAACTTTTTGTGTATAGTAAGTTCACTGCTACGAGTAAAGGTCTTTCCACACTCCATGCATTTATACGGCTTCTCCCCCGTGTGGATCATCTTATGGCGAATAAGATTACTTCTTTGAGCAAAGGTCTTTCCACACTCCTTGCATTTGAATGCCTTCTCTCCTGTGTGGATCACCTTATGTAAAATAAGATGACTTTTCTGAGCAAAGGTCTTTCCACATTCCATGCATTTAAATGGCTTCTCCCCTGTATGGATCCTCTTATGTAAAATAAGATGACTTTTTTGACCAAACATCCTTCCACACTCCATGCATTTATATGGCTTCTCCCCTGTGTGGATCTTTTTGTGGGTAGTAAGTCCATTTCTATAAGCAAAGGTTTTTCCACATTCCATACATTTAAATGGCTTCTCCCCTGTGTGAATCATATTATGGGAAAGAAGCTGACCACTTTGAGCAAATGTCTTTCCACACTCCATGCATTTATATGGCTTCTCCCCTGTGTGGATCTTTTTGTGGGTGGTAAGTCCATTTCTATAAGCAAAGGTTTTTCCACATTCCATACATTTAAATGGCTTCTCCCCAGTGTGAATCCTTTCATGGGAAGTAAGTTGCCTGCTTTTTCCAAAACATGTACCACATTCCAAACATTTGTAAGGCTTCTCTTTTGTGTCAATCACTTTTTGAGATGTTAGGAACTTATTTCCAAGAGAAGGAATGAATGTCCCATTGTAACTTTGTCCGTTGTGTCTTCTTATAGCATCTTCTCCTTTGTTTTGGCTTAAATAGTGTTCTTTTACTTGTAATTTAGCTTTGATTAGCTTCATACTTTTCCCAATATATTTTTTCCTTATTTTCTCCTGTTGGGCGAGAAAGTCTTGCATCGCAGCATCAGTGGAAGATGAGTTTTCCTGATTCCAATCATTTGACTGGTTTCTATCATGGGTTTCTAATTCCATTCGAATTCCAAACTTCTCCGTTCCATCTTTAGCATTGATCACTTGATTCTCCTGCCCATTATTACCTTCAAAGCAGAAGAGAAATGAAAACGATAACAAGGTTAGAAAAAAAGATCAAACCGTACAAAGTCAAGTGAATTTCCTTCTGAATTTTTCCAAAATTCCATTATGTTTTATGTTTGCATGCTTACAACGGTGCTTACATCCTGATATAGACAGGATGATTTCTATCTTCATGAGTCCTGAAAGATTTGAAAATATCTAGAAAACATCTCTTTCTTTACAATTATCTAAATATCTGCAAATCTCAAACAAAGTCTGTTTTGAGTCAAGGAATAATCAGGGGAAACATCCAAGGAAGAATAAGGAGATACGTCCATAAGATTTACTGGAGTAGATTAATTTTTTTTTATTATTTGATTTATATGCTGCCCTTCTCCGGAGACTCAGGGCGGCTTACAATGCGCTAAGCAATAGCCTTCATACTTTTGTATATTTATACAAAGTCAGCTTATTGCCCCCACAACTGGGTCCTCAATTTACCTACCTTAGAAAAGATGGAAGGCTGAGTCAACCTTGAGCCTGGTGAGATTCGCACCTGCAGTAATTGCAGGCAGCTGGTGTTAATAACAGGGTGCTTTAGACCACTGTACTAAATTTTAGCAGACATGTGAATGGCTATTTTGCTGCCCCAAAGTCTCATCGGCTTGCAAGGGCTTTTTTGCCAGATCTGGTACAGGCTTCTGATTCCTTGTGTCCAATCACACTTGGCCAAAAAAGTATTGTGTTGTGTTGTATTCTATTCTATTTTATTCTAAAGAAATGGCCCAAAAGCATCTCAGCAAAGAGACATTGACTCTTTCCTTCCTTGGAGTACCAGAAGGCCAGATCCTTTCCTTCTCCCTCCCAGGAGACAGTATCTGATTAGTATTTATTTAATAAAAATAATCTGGCTTCTTGAACTCTCTGATTTGGGACAAAAAAACTTACCGAGGGAGACCACGTTCCTATAGTTTTCAAGCATGACTTCCAAATGCAGCGCTTTTTGGTCAGGATTCAGCTGAGACCACTCCTCCTCAGAGAAATACACAGCCACCTCCTCGAATGACACAAGACTCTCCTGAACACGGAAAAAAGAACAGAACAGGAGGATTAGCAAGAGCTGTTCATCTTCATCAATGATTTAGACAAGCTGATAGAAGGGGAACTCATCAAATTTGCAGACAAGACCAAATTGACAGCAATACTAACACACTGCACACTGGGATCTGCAGAAAACCATGTGGACCACTATGTTTTGCACCAAGTGGAGCCCACGTACTCTTCAAGCCTGGGTACAGCACGGAAATGGCATTGGCCGCATTGGTAGATGATCTCTGGAGAGCTCGGGACAGGGGTTGCTCCTCTGTCCTGGTCCTATTAGACCTCTCAGCGGCTTTTGATACCATCGACCATGGTATCATGCTGCACTTGCTTGAAAAGTTAGGGGTGGGGGGCATCGTGTTGCGGTGGTTCTCCTCCTTTCTCTCCAATCGATTGCAGTCTGTGTTGGCAGGGGGGCAGAGGTCGACCCCGAGGCCCCTTGTATGTGGGGTGCCACAAGGGTCGGTCCTCTCGCCCCTTCTGTTCAACATTTATGTGAAGCCGCTGGGTGAGATCATCCATGGTTTTGGGGTGAAGTACCACCAATACGCTGATGACAATCATCTGTACATCTCCACCCTGGACCACCCCAATGATGCCCTTGAAGTGATGTCCCAGTGCCTGGAGGTTGTAAGGATCTGGATGGGGAGAAACAGGCTCAGGCTCAACCCATCCAAGACCGAGTGGCTGTGGTTTCCGACATCCCAATATAGTCACTTGGTGCCATCACTGACTATTGGGGGCGAGTCGTTGGCCCCCACGGAGAGGGCTCGCAACTTGGGTGTCCTCCTGGACTCACAGCTGTCTTTAGAAGAGCATTTGACGGCTGTGGTCTTGAGGGCATTTTATCAGGTTCGCCTGATTCGCCAGTTGTGTCCCTTTCTGGATCGGGACTCGTTAAATACGGTCACTCATGCCCTCGTCACTTCCCGCCTGGACTACTGCAATGCTCTCTACATGGGGCTCTCCTTGAGGAGTACCCGGAGGCTACAGCTGTTCCAGAATGCGGCCGCGCAGGTGGTTATGGGAGCGACGTGGTGCTCCCATGTGACCCCCCCTCCTGCGCGAGCTGCACTGGCTCCCGGTGGTCTTCCGGGTGCGCTTCCAGGTTTTGGTTACCACCTTTAGACCGCTCCATGGCTAAGGACCGGGGTATCTACGAGACCGCCTTGTGCCACCAGTAGCCTCTCACCGACCAGTACGCTCCCATAGAGAGGGGCTTCTTAGGGTGCCGTCGGTCAAACTGTGTCGACTATCGGCCCCTAGGGGGAGAGCCTTCTCTGTGGGGGCACCTGCCATCTGGAACGAGCTCCCCCCTGGAGATATGGAGGATTCCGGATCTGCGCGCTTTCCGCCATGCCCTCAAAACATTCCTATTCCAGCAGGCCGGCCTGGCCTAGCCTCTTTTTTAAACTGTTTTTTAAATTTTCTAAATTTTAAATTTGTCTTATAAATTTGGGGTGTTTTTGTTTTCCAGACCAAATTATTTAATTGTATTTTAACATTTGTATTGTATGTATTTTATCCTTTGGCGGTATACAAATTCAATTAGTAACAATAACAACAACAACAACTGATTAGGGTATGAGTGACTGTGAGTAGGGATTGTCCATCCAGGAAGGGGTGTAACTGGCACACAACCCGTAGTTGTGCAAAGGCCCTGCAGGCCACAACCGCCACCTTCTCTTCGAGCAGGAGTTGTGAGTCCAGGAGAACCCACAGATTACGCACAGTGTCTGCTTGGGGTAGTGCCACCCCATCCAAGACCAGAGGTGGCAATTCTCCCTTGGCCAGCAGAATTAATGCACATTACATGACGTAAAGTGGATTCTTATATTCGGAACGCCATCTCAAAGCCCCCAATATCCATCAGTGTGGCTGAATGAGAAAACAATGGAACAATGTCCTACAAGAATTGGTGGGACATTGCCACATATTATGAATGTCAGAGAGGTTTGGGAAGGAGGGGTGAAGTATTCAAACAGATTCTCTATTCTCTTTTGAATTCTTACCTGCAACTCGACCTGCTCCTTCTGCTCCTCCGCCTGGCTCAGGAGGAAGCCTTCAGCCAGGGCCACCGCCTGGGAGCTGGTCTGAGCTCCATATTCCTGCAACCAGCTCTCCATCTCTCGGAGCAGAAGAGCCAGGAATTGGTGCTGCAGGACTGATCCCTGCAAGTTATTCCGCTCTTTTTCTTCTTCCCCCAAGAGAAAAGTTTGCCTTGCAAAGACCACAAATAGCTTCCAGTTTCTGTATCTGAGATGGGAAGAAAAAATAAATATTAAGAATTAGAAAGTGGAATTCAGCCACTGAGCGACCTTCCCCCAACCTCCCCGGAGCCCCAAGAGGCTCATCCCAGTGCAGGACTGAGGTGCCCCCGAGCAGGGCCGGGAAGGAGGCAGCTGGAGAGGCCGCCCCGCTTCTCTCCCCTCCGGAGACAGGGAGCCTGGTGCGAATCCTGCCTCCTCCTCGCCCGGCTTCTCTCCCCTCCTGCTGGGCCTCCGCAAGGCCGACCCTCCCCTCCCCCCACTCGGGCTCTTCGCATGAAGAGGGCGGCTGGGGAGCATGGGACCCGGGATCGAAGCCGGAGGAAGGCCGGGCGAGAGTCTCTCCCTCCTGCGCCTCCCTTTGCCCGGGAAGAGCCCCCAACTCACCCGGGCAACGTCTGGATTTCTCCCCGCCAGATTCTCCCGCAACCTCGCCGCCTCCTGTAGAGGGTTTAAGGAGAGCGAGCGCGGCGTCCTAGAGTGGCAAGCCTTCGTGATGTCATTTCCTTCCCAGCCTCCTCAGGAAAGGCAGCTGTGACGTTCGCCCTTCAGTGGACCAATGGGGAAGCGCATGACGCTACCTTCTTAGCAGGAGGAGGCTCCCCCTAGTGGATTGCGCGCAAAGGGCCAGGATTGTAGAAAAGGCGGGAAACAGGAGCGCGTCTGAGGGGGAGGGAGAGGGCAGGGATGATGGGCTTGAGAGTAGGAGAAAGGCCCCTCCCCATTGCTCCCTGGCAGACAAAGGCTTCAAGGTCTCCAGAGGGGGCACTTTCTCCATCTTCCTCTCCTTCCTGTCCAGGAATCGTCTGTGGAGATGGAGAAAAATCTCTCTGGAGGATTTGAACTCGCTTCCCTCAGGAACAGCCGCCCTGAAGGCTGGGCAGAGATTGGAGGAGGCCTCAAAAGGGTCCAAATCCAGTCAGAAACAGCCAGGTTGTCAGAAGAGAAGGACCACGAGGCTCTCTGGGAAACACAGCTTGTGTCTTGCGGTTGTTGAGAACTTTGGTCTTAAGTGGGGGAAGATGGGACACAGCCACAATCAGAAAAATTGAGATTTCTATCGGTTTTCATTTCTTTAATTCAATATATGAAGCTGCCCTTCTCACGTTCATGGCTCTGGGTGTGTAAGAATTAATTCTCAGCTATTTTAATAAAATAATTAATTCAATTAATTAAAGCAATTGGAAAGGTCGAGCGGCTGCTCGTGACCAAGGATATAATTCCAAAATGGAGAGAGAGCTCAAACTAGTGAATGTTCCAGAACTTTTACCTCAGAATGAGACCATTTGGTGAGGAAATCAAGATGGGGGGGAATGGCCTCTCATCTGTGACTGGAGAAAGGATGGAATTGCAAAATGGTGACAGGAAAAGAGTGAAAAATGATTTTATGTTTCACCAAACATAATCGAGGAACTATATTTACATATATCCAAGGTACATATAAAAGGGAAACAAGCAGGAAGAAAATGTGAAACATCCCAAGAGATCCACTCAGTGTGAATAAATAGATCTATTTCTGTGTTGTGGGTATTTGTTTATGTGTATGTACATACACACACATACACTTTGCATGTCTAATTGCACTTGACCAAATAAAGTATTCAATTCAATTCAATATACATATAAGTATACCATATTATAACATTGTTATTAAAATGGACCAGTTTATTACAATTGTCGTTCCTGTCTATGACATTTCATGATTTTAATTTTGTAATTTTCTGTAAGGTAGTAATTATGAATCCCCAATTGAAAGGTTATTGTATAAAGGGAAGGACCCAGGTCCTTCCGATTCTCTTTTAGATAACATCTCTGCAATACAGTAATTAAGCAATATGCACCCATTGTCTACTTCAGGAACCTCAGCAACTTTCAGACTTTAAGACTTCAACTCCCACAGACAACTTAGGAATTCTGGGAGTTGAAGTCCGTAAGTCTTAAAGTTACCATGTTTAGAGACCTTGTCTAGTTCAGGGGTGTCAAACTCGTGGTATCACATTATGATCACGTGACATATCACAACTTCCCTTTGGCTAAACCAGGGGTGGGCGTGGCCAGCACATGGCACTGCGAGTTTGACACCCCTGGTCTAGTTAAACCTGGAGCTCTTGATGTAGCCACCAAGTTTCTTGAAATCACTTCTTGGTCACTTTGAGTTCTGGAGCTCCAATCTCATGGGATCAGGTGTGGGCTCTGAAATTGAATGAGATGATCTCAAAGATCCCCTCACGGTATCCTTCCGTTCCGTGATTTTATGGAAGATTTTATGTTTTAGTCTCCAGGCCTTTATTCAGCCTATTCTAATCTCTGCACTTTTTCCAAAGTCTCAACATCTTTTTTGTAATTTGATAACCAAAATTGGATGCAGTATTCCAGGTGTGTTCTTACTAAGGCTTTATAGAGCAGGACCAGGGTGGATAAAAATCAATGATTTTTTTTTTAAATCAAAAAAATCAGATTTTTTTTATTTAAATCCATTTTTTTTTTATCAAATTCATTTTAATAAAATGCTTTTGGGAGTAAAAAATCTATCTAAAGGTAGTTTCTATTTAAGATATATTAATAATTTAGTTTATTCAGCATGAAATGGAGTTTAGTTATGTAGGACAAGGTTGTATATTCTGCAATATTGGGACTCTCGGTGAGTCAACAGCAGGTCACAGGAGGAGCTGCTGAGGGACAGAGATGGCAGTTGCTCTTTAAAAATTATGGTTTAAATCGAATTGATTTAAATCAAGCCTTTTTACTAGTGATTTAAATCATATTTAAATCGTGATTGAAATCAACTTGATTTAAATCAAATCCACCCTGAGCAGGACTAATACTTCATGTGATTTTGATTCTATGCCTCTGTTTATACAACCAAGGATTATATGCACTTTTTTTATCTGCTGCCACACACAGGTGATTCATACTTAAGTGATCATCCATTCCGACTCCAAGGACCTTTCACAGTTACTGGTTTTGAGCCAGGTTTTAGGTACTGTTTTTCCACGTTAAATTTAATTTTGTTGGATTCAATCTTGTCTCATTTGGATCACAAAGGCACAATATGCATATACATAAAGAGCTATAGATATGGTGAGGCAGTGGCTAGAATGCAGTACTATAGGCTAATTGCCCACAGCCAGGAATTCGATCCTCACCGGCTCATGGTTGATTTAGCCTTTCATCCTTCTGAGGTCAGTAAAATGAGGACCAATTGCTGGGGATCGTGTGCTCACTTTGTAAACTGCTCAGTGTTGTAAATCATTGTGCAGAGGTATATAAGTCTAAGTGGAATTACTATTGTTATATAGTTTCTCACGAGCGTGAATCCATTTATGAGCAGACATCCATTCTGAGCAAAGCTCTTTCCACATTCCATGCATTTAAATGGCTTCTCCCGTGTGGATCCTTTTGTGGGAAGTAAGTGCTTTTCTATAAGCAAAGGTTTTTCAACATTCCATACATTTAAATGGCTTCTCCCCTGTGTGAATCATATTATGGGAAATAAGCTGACGACTTTGAGCAAATGTCTTTCCACACTCCATGCATTTATATGGCTTCTCCCCTGTGTTGATCTTCATATGGGAAATACGACTACCTCTATGAGCAAAAGTCTTTCCACATTCCATGCATTTATACAGCTTCTCCCGTGTGGAATTTTTTGTGCATAGTAAGTTCACTGCTACGAGTAAAAGTCTTTCCACACCTCATGCATTTATACAGTTTCTCCGCTGTGTGGATCATCTTATGGCGCATAAGATTACCTCTTCGAGCAAAGGTCTTTCCACATTCCATGCATTTAAATGGCTTCTCCCCTGTGTGGATCCTCTTATGGCAATTAAGATAGTGTCTCCGAGCAAAGGTCTTTCCACACTCCATGCATTTAAATGGCTTCTCCCCTGTGTGAATCATATTATGGGAAATAAGATTACCACGTTGAGCAAATGTCTTTCCACACTCCAAGCATTTAAATGGCTTCTCCCCTGTGTGGGTCCTTTTGTGGGTAGTAAGTCCATTTCTATGAGCAAAGGTTTTTCCACATTCCATACATTTAAATGGCTTCTCCCCTGTGTGAATCTTATTATGGGAAATAAGCTGACGACTTTGAGCAAATGTCTTTCCACATTCCATGCATTTATATGGCTTCTCCCCTGTGTGGATCTTCATATGGGAAATACGACTACCTCTATGAGCAAAGGTCTTTCCACATTCCATGCATTTATACAGCTTCTCCCCTGTGTGGAATTCTTTGTGCATAGTAAGTTCACTGCTATGAGTAAAGGTCTTTCCACACCTCATGCATTTATACAGCTTCTCCCCTGTGTGGATCATCTTATGGTGAATAAGATTACCTCTTCGAGCAAAGGTCGTTCCACATTCCATGCATTTGAATGCCTTCTCTCCTGTGTGGATCACCTTATGTGAAATAAGATGACTTTTTTGAGCAAAGGTCTTTCCACATTCCATGCATTTAAATGGCTTCTCCCCTGTGTGGATCCTCTTATGGGAAGTAAGATGACCTCTTTGACCAAACATCTTTCCACACTCCATGCATTTAAATGGCTTCTCCCCTGTGTGGATCCTTTTGTGGGGAATAAGTGCATTTCTATAAGCAAAGGTTTTTCCACATTCCATGCATTTATATGGTTTCTCTCCTGAGTAGATCCTTTTATGGGAAATAAGATTAATACGTCTTCTGAACCTGTTACCAGACTCTCTGCATTTGTATACCTTCTCCCCAGTGTGAATCCTTTCATGGGAAGTAAGTTGCCTGCTTTTTCCAAAACATGTTCCACATTCCAAACATTTGTAAGGCTTCTTTTTTGTGTCAATCACTTTTTGAGATGTAAGGAACTTATTTCCAAGAGAAGGAATGAATGTCCCATTGTAACTTTGTCCGTTGCGTCTTCTTACAGCATCTTTTCCTTTGTTTTGGCTTAAATAGTGTTCTTTTACTTGTAATTCAGCTTTGATTGGCTTCATACTTTTCCCAATATATTTTTTCCTTATTTTCTCCTTTTGGGTGAGAAAGTCTTGCATCACAGCATCCGTGGAAGATAAGCTTTCCTGATTCCATTCATTTGATTGGTTTCTATCATGGGTTTCTAGTTCCATTCGAATTCCAAACATCTCCGTTCCATCTTTAGCATTGATCACTTGGAACAGTTCACAGAAATGTTGATTCTCCTTCCCATTATTACCTTCAAAGCAAAACAGAAATGAAAACGATAACAAGGTTAGAGAAAAAGATCAAACCGTACAAAGTCAAGTGAATTTCCTTCTGAACTTTTCCAAAATTCCATTATGTTTTATGTTTGCATGCTTGCAACGGTGTGATATAGACAGGATGATTTCTATCTTCATGAGTCCTGAAAGATTTGAAAATATCTAGAAAGCATCTCTTTCTTTACAATTATCTAAATATCTGCAAATCTCAAACAAAGTCTGTTTTGAGTCAAGGAATAATCAGGGAAAACATCCAAGGATGTATAAGGAGAAAACTTAAGATTTACTGGGGTGGATTAATTTTAGCAGACATGTGAGAACTGAAACAATTTTGAAAAAAGCTCTTTCTTCCCTGGTTTACCTTGGAGCAGCTACTCCACGGCCTCTGTCTGACAGGCAGGATTCCCGCTCGGCCCGTTCCTTGATCCCAACGATGAGACTTTGGAGCAAAGTCCCTTGATTGAAGCCTCCCATTGGCTTGTAAACGCTCATCGTACTGAGACTGGAAAGGTTGGGAGGCTTCAAGAATGGCTGCCCCAAAGTCTCATCGGCTGGCAAGGGTTTTTTGGCCGGATCTGGTACAGGCTTCCGATTGCAGAGAGCAGAGGCCTAAACTACTTTAGTGCGAGATCACACAAGATGAGAAGTGCAAGATCTCACACTAATTTATTTATTTATTTATTTATTTATTTATTTATTTATTTATTTATTATTATTTATTTATTTATTTAATCAAATTTCTATACCGCCCTACTCCCGAAGGACTCAGGGTGGTGAACAGCCAAGATAAAATACAGATAATACAAATATTAAAAATCCCTTAAAATTATTAAATATTTTGGCCGAAACACAGATTAAAACACCCAATTTATAAGATCACGAATTAAAAAATTTAAAAAATTTAAAAGAGGGGAGTTAGGCCAGGCCAGCTTGCTGAAATAGAAAAGTTTTGAGAGCACGGCGAAACGTGTGCAGGTCCGGGATCTTCCGTATCTCTGGGGGGAGCTCGTTCCAGATGGTAGGTGCCCCCACAGAGAAGGCTCTCCCCCTGGGGGCCGCCAGTCGACACTGTTTGGCCGACGGCACCCTGAGGAGTCCCTCTCTATGGGAGCGTACTGGTCGGTGAGAGGCTATTGGTAGCAGAAGGCGGTCTCGTAGATACCCCGGTCCGATGCCATGGAGCGCTCTAAAGGTGGTAACCAAAACCTTGAAGCGCACCCGGAAGACCACCGGGAGCCAGTGCAGCTCGCGCAGGAGGGGGGTCACATGGGAGCGCCTCGTCGCTAACATAATCACCCGCGCGGCCGCATTCTGGACCAGCTGGAGCCTCCGGGTGCTCCTCAAGGGGAGCCCCATGTAGAGAGCATTGCAGTAGTCCAAGCGGGAAGTAACGAGAGCATGAGTGACCGTATTTAACGAGTCCCGATCCAGAAAGGGATGCAACTGGCGAATCAGGCGGACCTGATAAAAAGTCCCCCTGGCCACGGCCGTCATGAGGAGCACTCGGAGGCTCCAACTGGTGCAGAATGCAGCCGCGCGGGTACTTATGGGGGCGGCATGGCGCTCCCACGTGACACCTCTCCTGCGCGAGCTGCATTGGCTTCCAGTGGTCTTCCGAGTGCGCTTCAAGGTGTTGGTTCTCATCTTCAAAGCGCTCCATGGCTTAGGACCCAGTTATTTACGAGACCACCTTCTGCCTCCGATAACCTCCCACCGGCCAACACGCTCCCACAGAGAGGGTCTCCTCAGGGTGCCGTCTGTCAGGCAATGTCGGCTGGCGACCCCCCGGGGAAGAGCCTTCTCTGTGGGGGCACCCGCCCTCTGGAATGAGCTGCCCCCAGGGATACGACTAATCCCGGATCTCCGGACCTTCCGCCGGGCCCTGAAGACTTTTCTGTTTCAGCAAGCCGGGCTGGGTTAAAATTTTTTTAATTGGTGAATTTTATGGGTAACGGGGTTTTAAATTGGAGAAGCCTAAGATAATTTAATTCTGTTTTAATGCATTTTAATATTTGTATTGTGTGTTTTTAATCTTGGCTGTTCACCGCCCCGAGTCCTTCGGGAGAGGGGGCGGTATAAAAATTTAATAAATAAAATAAATAAAATAAAATGTGCTCTTCTAAAGACAGCCGTGAGTCCAGGAGGACACCCAAGTTGCGAACCCTCTCCGTGGGGGCCAATGAGTCGCCCCCAATAGTCAGTGATGGCACCAACTGACTATATCGGGATGTCGGAAACCACAACCACTCGGTCTTGGATGGGTTGAGCCTGAGTCTGTTTCTCCCCATCCAGATCCGCACGGCCTCCAGGCACCGGGACATCACTTCAAGGGCATCATTGGGGTGGTCCGGGGTGGAGATGTACAGCTGAGTATCATCAGCGTACTGATGGCACTTCACCCCGAAACCACGGATGATCTCACCCAGCGGCTTCACATAAATGTTGAACAGAAGGGGCGAGAGGACAGACCCTTGTGGCACCCCACATACAAGGGGCCTCGGGGTCGACCTCTGACCCCCTATCAATGATCTCGCGTGATCTTGCACTGCAGTACTTTAGGCCTGTGTTCCCTACAAACTGAGCACTGCACGAGATCCAGGGCAAAAGTCTTTGAAAACAAAGAGGCCTTCCCTTTGTTTGCAAACCATTTTGTCCTGGATCTCATACAGCCCTTGGTTAGCAGAGAACAGTGGCCTAAAGTACTGCAGTGCGAGATTCTGTGAGATCAATAGTGCCAGATTTCCCACAATTGGTCTTGCATATCTCTCACTACTTAAGGCCTCTTTTTTCTGCAGATGCATCCAAGCAAGTAAAGGAATTGACGGCTTGCTATATCCTCGTAAAGTCCCAGCAGGGTGCGGTGGGGGTGTAGGCTGATTGTTGATGCAGCGCCTCTGCTGTCATTTGTAAGTGTAAATGACGGCCATGGTGCTGTAACATTCGCAATTTCAGGACTGAGTCTTAAGTACTTGGGAGAGGGCTAGGTTGTAACTTGGAATGGTCGCGTAGTGAACTGTCGTAACTCAGGGATCACCTGTAACCTAGGATGCTCTGAGTCGCACTGCATGAGGCCTTTTTCTTCAATTGGATTGGGAGAATGCTCTTCCATGGCCTGAGCATGAAAGTTCTGTTCTCGCAAACTTTTGGGAGGCTTCGGAGCACAAATGACAACACATTCCTCTCACATGACCTCCACAGGACACATAAAAGCACACCTCATTCTTTTCAGCCTGCACAGATAAGTTCAAATAGAAATGGAAAAAATCCAGATAAGGAATGCCCCAAAAACATCTCAGCAAAGAGACACTGACTCTTTCCTTCTTTGGGGTACCAGAAGGCCGGAAAACTTACCGAGAGAGACCACGTTCCTATAGTTTTCAAGCATGACTTCCGAATGCAGGGCTTTTTGGTCAGGATCCAGCTGAGACCATTCCTCCTCAGAAAAATACACAGCCACCTCCTCGAAGGACACAAGATTCTCCTGAACACGGAAAAAAGAACAGAACAGGAGGATTAGCAAGAGCTGTTCATCTTCATCAATGATTTAGACAAGCTGATAGAAGGGGAACTCATCAAATTTGCAGACAAGACCAAATTGACAGCAATACTAACACTCCACAAGATAAGCTTGAGATATAGAAGGATTGACAGATTGGCACTTCTAACAAAATGAAATTCAATGGTGAGAAATGTAATGTGCTACATTTAGGAAAGAAAAACCAAATGCACTGCCATAGAATAGGTGATGCCTGGTTCTACAGTAGAAAGTGCAACAGGGATCTTGGAGTCCTAGTGGACAATCGGTTAAACGTGAGCCAGTAGTGTGCTACAGTTGCCAAAAAACACCCAACAGAATCATAGGTTGCATTAAGAGAGGGATAGAATCAAGTATTAGTACCACTTCATAATGCCTTGGTAAGATCACCCTTAGGAACTTTGCATCCAGTATTGGTTCTCATAATGTAAAAAAAATCTTGAGACTCTAGAAAGACTGCAAAGAAGAGCAACCAAGATGATGAGGGGACTGGAGGCTAAAACATACGATGAACGGGTGCAGAAACTGGGCATGGCTAGTCTAGTGAAGAGAAGGACCAGGGGAAACACGATAACAGTGTTCCAATATTTGAGGGGCTGCCACAGAGAGGAGGGGGGTCAAGCTATTTTCCAAAGCACCTGAAGGCCAGTCAAGGAATAATGGATGGAAACTGAACAAGGAGTGATTCAACCTGGAAATAAGGAGACATTTGCTGACAGTGAAAGCAATCAACCCATGGAACAGAAGTTTCCTTCAGAAGTGGGAGCTTCGTCACCGGAAGCTTTCAAGAAGAGACTAGACTGCCAACTGTCAGATATGGTGTAAGGAGGTTGGACTAGATGACCTACAAGGTCCCTTCCAACTCTGTTAATCTGTACCTTATGAGGTCAATAAATTTAAAAAAGAAAGGTGGTCTAGCAATTCCTGCCACTGTGATACGTTTATTCCTAATTCTTGAAGGACGTTAAAAGAAGTGGTTCTTGTAATGGCAAATTTGGAGGAGCACCTAGCAGAACAAGACAACCAGAGGAAGCTATGTTGGCTGACAGCAACTTCAACCTGCTATTCTGCTGTCCATGTTGTGGAAGGACACAAAAATAATCCAGTCCAAACAAGGGAATAGAAGCAGAGAGCATTCTGCACACCCACTTCACTTCCTGAAGGGAGAATACAGATCTAATAACTTTTCCTTTTCTTACTTGATTTAGAGGTTCAGCCGGTGTTTGATCGCTGTCATGAAAACCAGAAAATTTCATTCTTTGTTTCTCTGTAAGAAATAAATAATTTCAAAATAATAATTAACAAAATATTTATTTATTTCCTCAGATAACCTGGTCCGAAGCCATGAAGGGCTTTAAAGGTGACAACCAGAACCTTGAATTGCACCCGGAAGCAAATTGGCAGCCAATACAGCTCCTGCAGGAGAGTTGATAAATGTGCACACTGGGATCTGCAGAAAACCATGTGGACCACTATGTTTTGCACCAAGTGGAGCCCACATACCCTTCAAGGGCAGCCCCATGTAGAGCCCGTGGCAATAGTTAAAACGGGAACTGATTAGGGCATGAGTGACTGTGAGTAGGGATTGTCCATCCAGGAAGGGGTGTAACTGGCGCACAACCCGTAGTTGTGCAAAGGCCCTCCAGGCCACAACCGCCACCTTCTCTTCGAGCAGGAGTTGTGAGTCCAGGAGAACCCACAGATTACGCACAGTGTCTGCTTGGGGTACTGCCACCCCATCCAAGATCAGAGGTGGCAATTCTCCCTTGGCCAACGAACCCCAAACCCAGAGCTACTCCGTCTTGCCAAGGTTTAGTTTCCACCCATTGCTCCCCATCCAGCCCCTAACAGCCTCCAGGCACTGCAACAGGGAGGACACGGCATCGTTTAACCCACCATGGGCCGAGACATACAGCTGAGTATCGTCAGCATATTGGTGATATCTCAGTCCGTGCTGGCAGATGATCTCACCCAGCGACTCCATATAAATCTTGAACAGGAGCGGAGAGAGAACCGAGCCCTGCGGAACCCCGCAAAGCAGTGGATGAGGTCTGGACCTCTCCCCTCCTATCATCACTGACTGAGAGCGGCTGCAGAGGAAGGAAGCGAGCCAGGATAGCACAAGGCCTCGCACTCTCATCCCCCAAGAGGGCAAGTAGAGCAAGCATGGATGCACTACCCCCATCCTGCTCTTGCCAGAGATCATCCAAAAGTGCGACCAATGCCGCTTCTGTCCCAAACACAGGTGCTTGTAGCCATACTCCCTAGGATCCTGTCCATTTCCTTAGGAGCAACAGGGTCTATATCTTGTAGCAAAATAGTGACTAAGAATTTAAACAACAGACAGAGTAAACAACTGGGAGGAGCAACAGG
The DNA here is from genome assembly GCF_029215685.1 of Pituophis catenifer annectens. Taxonomy (NCBI): domain Eukaryota; kingdom Metazoa; phylum Chordata; class Lepidosauria; order Squamata; family Colubridae; genus Pituophis; species Pituophis catenifer. The sequence goes on from NW_027256882.1 coordinate 3,488,438, forward strand.
ATCAAACCGTTCCCAGATAACAGAGCAAGAACCTGCCTCAGGGGCTTCCATTGGACCAGCAACCACGCCGGCATCCAAGAACCTTGGTGGCGCAATGGCTAAAGTGCTGTTAAAGTAGCACTTAGCTGCCAGCTGCCTGCAATTACTGCAAGTTCAAATCTCACCAGGCTCAAGGTTGACTCAGCCTTCCATCCTTTCGAGGTGGGTAAAATGAGGACCCGGATTGTGGGGGCAATAAGATGACTTTGTGTAAAAAGAACACTGCTTAGGGGGCCCCGAAAGCCCTACTAAGCAGATATATACAAAAGTATGAAGGCTATTGCTTAAAGCATTGTAAGGCGCCCTGAGTCTCCGGAGAAGGGCGGCATATAAATCGAACCAATAAATAAATAAATAAATAAATAACTGGAAACCAAGTTGAGTAATTTTGTCTTCCAGAAAAATCGCCCAATTCCTCTGTACACCCTTTCAGGTGGAACTCAATCTCCTCCTTCCCCCAAGAGTAGTAGGCTCACCTAAAGAGGGTCGCTGGGCAATTATCTGCAGATGCAATTAGTGCAAAGAGGTATAAATAGGAGAAAGTATTGTATAGAAGAGTAGAAAGCGTGAAGTTAAGACAGATGGGTAATTGGAGGATCTTCAATTACCTCCTGAGGTGTCCTGAGTTTGATCTTCCCAAGGGATCCTCCTGAAAAATAACCCCTGAAGGGGAGTTGATGGATTCTTCTTTCTTTCAGGATCTCTGATCACCACAGTGCAGCACTTCCAATAGGAAGAAGGATGGAAGAAGCAGAATTAATGCACATCACATGACATAAAGTGGATTCCTATATTCAGAATGCCACCTCAAAGCCCCCAAAATCCATCAGGGTGGCTGAATGAAAAAACAATGGAACAATGTCCTACAAGGATTGGTGGGACATTGCCACATATTATGAATGTCAGAGAGGTTTGGGAAGGAGGGGTGAAGTATTCAAACAGATTCTCTATTCTCTATTGAACTCTTACCTGCAACTCGACTTGCTTCTTCTGTTCCTCCACCTGGCTCAGGAGGAAGCCTTCCACCAGGGCCACCGCCTGGGAGCTGGTCTGAGCTCCATATTCCCGCACCCAGCTCTCCATCTCTGGGGGCAGAAGAGCCAGGAACTGCTCCAGAACCACCACGTCCAGCATCTGGGCTTTGGTGTGCTTTTCTAATCTCAGCCATCGCCTACTAAAGTCATGGAGGTGGCTGCAAAATCCTCGGGGACCCTCAGCCTCCTGACATTGGATGAACTTCCAGGACTGAACTTCTGAAGGGAGGATGGTTTTCTCCTCCAGGATCTTCTGCCCAGTCCTTGTCCAGAGCTTCCCCCCCTTCCCAGGCTGAGCAGCTGAAGGGCCTTTTCCGCTTCCCTCCTTTCCAAAAGGTTGTGTCTCCATCCTTTCTCTGTCCTGCAGAGCAACTCCCAATGGCTCCAAGGACTCTGGTGGGTCTCCAGATGCCTTTTCCTTCACGGGACCTTTTCTGGGGCTGCAGGACTGATCTCTGCAAGGGATTCCGCTTTTTTTCTTCTTCCCCCAAGAGAAAAGTTTGCCTTGCAAAGACCACAAATAGCTTCCAGTTTCTGTATCTGAGATGGGAAGAAAAAATAAACATTAAGAATTAGAAAGTGGAATTCAGCCACTGAGCGACCTTCCCCCAACCTCCCCGGAGCCCCAAGAGGCTCATCCCAGCGCAGGACTGAGGTGCCCCCGAGCAGGGCCGGGAAGGAGGCAGCTGGAGAGGCCGCCCCGCTTCTCTCCCCTCCGGAGACAGGGAGCCTGGTGCGAATCCTGCCTCCTCCTCGCCCGGCTTCTCTCCGCTCCTGCGGGGCCTCCACAAGGCCGACCCTCCCCTCCCCCCACTCGGGCTCTTCGCATGGAGAGGGCGGCTGTGGAGTATGGGATCTGGGGTTGAAGCCGAAGGAGGGCCGGGTGAGAGTCTCTCCCTCCTGCGCCTCCCTTTGCCCGGGAAGAGCACCCAACTCACCCGGTGCACGTCTGGATCTCCCCCCGCCAGACTCTCCCGCAGCCTCTCCGCCTCTTGCGGAGCCCCAGGGGTTAGGGAGAGCGAGTGTGGCTTCCTAGAGCGGCAAGCGTTTGTGATGTCATTTCCTTCCCAGCCTCCTCAGGAAAGGCAGCTGTGACGTTCGGCCTCCAGTGGACCAATGGGGAAGCGCATGACGTTACCTTCTCTTAGCAGAAGGCTCCCCCTAGTGGATTGCGCGCAAAGGGCCAGGATTGTAGAAAAGGCGGGAAACAGGAGCGCGTCTGAGGGGAAGGGAGAGGGCAGGGATGATGGGCTTGAGAGGCCCCTCTCCATTGCTCCCTGGCAGACAAAGGCTTCAAGGTCTCCAGAGGGGGCACTTTCTCCATCTTCCTCTCCTTCCTGTCCAGGAATCGTCTGTGGAGATGGAGAAAAATCTCTCTGGAGGATTTGAACTCGCTTCCCTCAGGAACAGCGGCCCTGAAGGCTGGGCAGAGATTGGAGGAGGCCTCAAAAGGGTCCAAATCCAGTCAGAAACAGCCAGGTGGTCAGAAGAGAAGGACCACGAGGCTCTCTGGGAAACACAGCTTGTGTCTTGCGGTTGTTGAGAACTTTGGTCTTAAGCGGGGGAAGATGGGACACAGCCACAATCAGAAAAATGGAGATTTCTATCGGTTTTCATTTCTTTAATTCAATATATGAAGCTGCCCTTCTCACGCTCACGGCTCTGGGTATCTAAGAATTAATTCTCAGATATTTTAATAAAATAATTAATTCAATTAATTAAAGCAATTGGAAAGGTCGAGCGGCTGCTCGTGACCAAGGATATAATGCTGAAGAACAAGAAATCTCAAAGGTAAACCAATTCCAAAATGGAGAAAGAGCTCAAACTAGTGAACATTCCAGAACTTTTACCTCAGAATGAGACTGTTTGGTGAAGAAATCAAGAGGGGGGGGGGAAATGGCGTCTCATCTGTGACTGGAGAAAGGATGGAATTGCAAAATGGTGACAGGAAAAGAGTGAAAAATGATTTTATGTTTCACCAAACATAATCGAGGAACTATATTTACATATATCCAAGATACATATAAAAGGGAAACAAGCAGGAAGAAAATGTGAAACATCCCAAGAGATCCACTCAGCGTGAATAAATAGATCTATTTCTGTGTTGTATTTGTTTATGTGTACGTAAATACACACATACACTTTGCATGTCTAATTGCACTTGACCAAATAAAGTATTCAATTCAATTCAATATACATATAAGTATACCATATTATAACATTGTTATTTAAATGGACCAGTTTATTACAATTGTCGTTCCTGTCTATGACATTTCATGATTTTAATTTTGTAATTTTCTGTAAGGTAGTAATTATGAATCCCCAATTGAAAGGTTATTGTATAAAGGGAAGGACCCAGGTCCTTCCGATTCTCTTTTAGATAACATCTCTGCAATACAGTAATTAAGCAATATGCACCCAGTCTACTTCAGGAACCTCAGCAACTTTCAGACTTTAAGACTTCAACTCCCACAGACAACTTAGGAATTCTGGGAGTTGAAGTCCGTAAGTCTTAAAGTTACGTTTAGAGACCTTGGTCTAGTTCAGGGGTGTCAAACTCGTGGTATCACATTATGATCACGTGACATATCACAACTTCCCTTTGGCTAAACCAGGGGTGGGCGTGGCCAGCACATGGCACTGCGAGTTTGACACCCCTGGTCTAGTTAAGCCTGGAGCTCTGATGTAGCCACCAAGTTTCTTGAAGTCACTTCTTGGTCACTTTGAGTTCTGGAGCTCCAATCTCATGGGATCAGGTGTGGGCTCTGAAATTGAATGAGATGATCTCAAAGATCCCCTCACGGTATCCTTCCGTTCCGTGATTTTATGGAAGATTTTATGTTTTAGTCTCCAGGCCTTTATTCAGCCTATGCTAATCTCTGCACTTTTTCCAAAGTCTCAACATCTTTTTTGTAATTTGATAACCAAAATTGGATGCAGTATTCCAGATGTGTTCTTACTAAGGCTTTATAGAGCAGGACCAGGGTGGATAAAAATCAATGATTTTTTTTTAAATCAAAAAAATCAGATTTTTTTGATTTAAATCGATTTTTTTGGATCAAATTCATTTTAATAAAATGCTTTGGGAGTAAAAAATCTATCTAAAGATAGTTTCTATTTAAGATACATTAATAATTTAGTTTATTCAGCATGAAATGGAGTTTAGTTATATAGGACGAGGTTGTATATTCTGCAATATTGGGACTCTCGGCGAGTCAATAGCAGGTCACAGGAGGAGCCGCTGAGGGACAGAGATGGCAGTTGCTCTTTAAAAATTATGGTTTAAATCAAGCCTTTTTACTAGTGATTTAAATCATATTTAAATCGTGATTTATATCAACTTGATTTAAATCAAATCCACCCTGAGCAGGACTAATACTTCATGTGATTTTGATTCTATGCCTCTGTCCAGTGATGAAGCACCCACAATGTCTAAAGGTGAACTGTTCCACTGGTTAATTGTCCTCACTGTAAAGAAATTCTAGATTGCTTCTTTCCTTGATTAGTTTCCATCCATTTGTTTCTTATCTTGCCCTCTGGTGGTTTGGGGGAAAAATTAGATATTAGATTAACAGAGTTGGAATGGACCTTGTAATTCATCTATTCTAGTCCAACCCCCCACCCAAGCAGGAGACCCTACACCATTTCTGACAAATGAAGTGATGAAGCTCCCACAACTTCTGAAGTCAAGCTCTTTCATTAGTCGATTGTTCTGTCAGAAAAATTCTTGATCAGTTTCCATCCATTATTCCTTGTCTGATCCCTTGGAAAATAGCTTGACTCCCTCGTCTCTGTGGAAGCCCCTCAAATATTGGAACACTGCTATCCTGTCTTCCCTGGTCCCTCTCTTCACTAGACTAGCCATGCCCGGTTCCTATAACCATTCTTATTTTAGTCTTCCGGCCTTTAATCAGTTTAGCTGTTCTTTGCACTATGCCCAAAGTTTCAACATCTTTTTTGTAATGTGATGACCCAAACAGGATGCAGTATTCCAGGTGTGGTCTTACTAAGGCTTTATGGAGCGGTACTAATACTTCATGTGATTTTGATTCTATGCCTCTGTTTATACAACCAAGGATTGTATGCACTTTTTTTTATCTGCTGCCACACACAGGTGATTCATGCTTAAGTGATCATCCATTCCAACTCCAAGGACCCTTCACAGTTACTATTTTTGAGCCATGTAATCTGTTCTTCCTGCCCAGGTGTAAAATGTTCCTTTTTTCCACATTAAATTTCATTTTCTTGGATTCAACCTTGTCTCCTTTGGATCAGAATGGTACAATATGCAGACATATAAAAATCTATAGAGACATGGTGCATCAGTGCTTAAAATGCTATACTATAGGCTAATTGCCCACAGCCAGTAATTTGATTTTGACAGGGTCATGGTTCATTCAGCTTTCATCCTTCTGAGGTGGGTAAAATGAGGACCCAGATTGCTGGGGAGCATATGCTGACTTTCTAAACTGCTGAGAGAAAGTTGTAAAGCATTGTGGAGTGGTATATAAGTCTATGTGAATTGCTATTGCTATATAGTTTGTCCTGAGCATGGATCCTTTTATGAGAAGACTACCATTCTGAGCAAAATTCTTTCCACATTTCATGCATTTATATGGTCTCTCCTGTGTGGCTCATTTTATGGCAATTAAGGTGATATTTTTGAGCAAAGGTCTTTCCACACTCCATGCATTTTAAATGGCTTCTCCCGTGTGGATCACCTTATGGCAATTAAGATGGTGTCTCCGACCAAAGGTCTTTCCACACTCCATGCATTTAAAAGGCTTCTCCCGTGTGTGGATCACCTCATGTACAGTAAGATGACATTTTTGAGCAAAGGTCTTTCCACATTCCATGCATTTGAATGGCTTCTCCCCTGTGTGGATCCTCTTATGGCAATTAAGATGGTATCTCCGAGCAAAGGTCTTTCCACACTCCATGCATTTAAATGGCTTCTCCCCCGTGTGGATCCTTTTGTGGGTAGTAAGTGCATTTCTATAAGCAAAGGTTTTTCCACATTCCATACATTTAAATGGCTTCTCCCCTGTGTGAATCATATTATGGGAAATAAGATTACCACATTGAGCAAATGTCTTTCCACATTCCATACATTTAAATGGCTTCTCCCCTGTGTGAATCATATTATGGGAAATAAGATTACCACGTTGAGCAAATGTCTTTCCACACTCCAAGCATTTAAATGGCTTCTCCCCTGTGTGGATCCTTTTGTGGGTAGTAAGTGCATTTCTGTAAGCAAAGGTTTTTCCACATTCCATACATTTAAATGGCTTCTCCCCTGTGTGGATCTTATTATGGGAAATATGACCTCTTCGAGCAAAGGTCTTTCCATATTCCATGCATTTATACAGCTTTTCCCCTGTATGGAATTTTTTGTGCATAGTAAGTTCACTGCTACGAGTAAAGGCCTTTCCACACTCCATGCATTTATACAGCTTCTTCCCTGTGTGGATCATCTTGTGGCGAATAAGATTACTTCTGTGAGCAAAAGTCTTTCCACATTCCATGCATTTAAATGGCTTCTCCCCTGTGTGGATCACCTGATGTAAAATAAGATGATTTTTTTCAGCAAAGGTTTTTCCACATTCCGTACATTTAAATGGCTTCTCCCCTGTGTGGATCCTCTTATGGCGAATAAGATTACTTCTGTGAGCAAAAGTCTTTCCACATTCCATGCATTTAAATGGCTTCTCCCCTGTGTGGATCACCTGATGTAAAATAAGATGATGTTTTTGAGCAAAGGTTTTTCCACATTCCATACATTTAAATGGCTTCTCCCCTGTGTGGATCCTCTTATGGTGAATAAGATTACTTCTTTGAGCAAAGGTCTTGCCACACTCCATGCATTTATACAGCTTCTCCCCTGTGTGAATCATATTATGGGAATTAAGATTAGCACTTCGAGCAAATGTCTTTCCACACTCCATGCATTTATACGGCTTCTCCCCGGTGTGGGTCTTCATATGGGAAATAAGATTACATCTTTGAGCAAAGGTCTTTCCGCAATCCATGCATTTATACAGCTTCTCCCCTGTGTGGAACTTTTTGTGCATCGTAAGAACACTGCTACGAGTAAAGGACTTTCCACACTCCATGCATTTATATGGCTTCTCTTCTGTGTGGATCATTTTATGGCGAATAAGATTACTTCTTTGAGCAAAGGTCTTTCCACACTCCAGGCATTTAAATGGCTTCTCCCCTGTGTGGATCACTTTATGTAAAATAAGATGACTTTTTTGAGCAAAGGTCTTTCCACATTCCATGCATTTAAATGGCTTCTCCCCTGTGTGGATCCTCTTATGGGAAGTAAGATGACCTCTTTGACTAAACATCTTGCCACACTCCATGCATTTAAATGGCTTCTTCCCGGTGTGGATTATTTTATGGCGAATAAGATTACTTCTGTGAGTAAAAGTCTTTCCACATTCCATACATTTAAATGGCTTCTCCCCTGTGTGAATCATATTATGGGAAATAAGATGACCTCTTCGAGCAAAGGTCTTTCCACATGCCATGCATTTATATGGTTTCTCTCCTGAGTGGATCCTTTTAGGGGAAATAAGATTACTACGTCTTCTGAACCCGTTACCAGACTCTCTGCATTTGTATACCTTCCCCCCAGTGTGAATCCTTTCATGGGAAGTAAGTTGCCTGCTTTTTCCAAAACATGTTCCACATTCCAAACATTTGTAAGGCTTCTCTTTTGTGTCTATCACTTTTTGAGATGTAAGGAACTTATTTCCAAGAGAAGGAATGAATGTCCCATTGTAACTTTGTCCGTTGTGTCTTCTTATAGCATCTTCTCCTTTGTTTTGGCTTAAATAGTGTTCTTTTACTTGTAATTCAGCTTTGATTGGCTTCATACTATTCCCAATATATTTTTTCCTTATTTTCTCCTGTTGGGCAAGAAAGTCTTGCATCGCAGCATCAGTGGAAGCTGAGCTTTCCTGATTCCAATCATTTGACTGGTTTCTATCATGGGTTTCTGGTTCCATTCGAATTCCAAACTTCTCTGTTCCATCTTTAGCATTGATCACTTGGAACAGTTCACAGAAATGTTGATTCTCCTGCCCATTATTACCTTCAAAGCAGAAGAGAAATGAAAACGATAACAAGGTTAAGAGAAAAAGATCAAACCGTACAAAGTCAAGTGAATTTCCTTCTGAATTTTTCCAAAATTCCATTATGTTTTATGTTTGCATGCTTACAACGGTGTGATATAGACAGGATGATTTCTATCTTCATGAGTCCTGAAAGATTTGAAAATATCTAGAAAACATCTCTTTCTTTACAACTATCTAAAGATCTGCAAATCTCAATCAAAGTCTGTTTTGAGTCAAGGAATAATCAGGGGAAACATCCAAGGACGCATAAGGAGAAAACTTAAGATTTACTGGGGTGGATTAATTTTAACAGAGACCTGTGAGAACTAAAACAATTTTGAAAAAAGCTCTTTCTTCCCCGGTGTACCTTGGAGCAGCTACTCCACAGCCTCTGGCAGGCAGGCAGGACTCCCGCTCGGCCAGTTCCTTGATCCCAACGATGAGACTTTGGAGCAAAGTCCCTTGATTGAAGCCTCCTATTGGCTTGTAAACACTCATTGTGCTGAGACTGGAAAGGTTGGGAGGCTTCAAAAATGGCTATTTTGCTGCCCCAAAGTCTCCTCGGCTTGAAAGGGTTTTTTGGCTGGATCTCGTACAGGTTTACAATTGCAGAGAACCGTGGCCTAAACTACTTTAGTGCGAGATCACACAAGATGATTAGTGCAAGATCTCACACTAATGATCTCGCGTGATCTTGCACTGCAGTACTTTAGGCCTCTGTTCCCTACAAACTGAGGACTGCACGAGATCCAGGGCAAAAGTCTTTGAAAACAAAGAGGCCTTCCCTTTGTTTGCAAAGCATTTTGCCCTGGATGTATTGCAGCCCTTGGTTAGCTAGGAACAGAGGCCTAAAGTACTGTAGTGCAGTGGTGGAATGTAAAATTTGTTGCTACCGGTTCTGTGGGCGTGACTTGGTGGGGGGAATGTGACTGGGTGGGCATGGCCAACTCTTTTTTTTTACTTTTAAAACCGTTTTTTCTACCACCTCTTCAGCCGCAGAGGTTGTAAAAAAATACTTTTAAAAGCCTCTGCCGATCAGGCAACTCTGCTGGGATCCTTAGAGGCTTTTAAAAGCATCTTTTCTACAATCTCTTTGGCCGATTTGTCTGATTGACAGAGGCTTTTTTCTTTTAAAAGCCTCTGATGATCTCAGCTGAGTTGCCTGATTGTCAGAGGTTTTTAAAAGATTTTTTTCCTGCAATCTCTTTGGCAGAAGAGGTGGTAGAAAAAATGCTTTTATAGGCCTCTGATAATCCCAGCTGAGCCGCGCGATCATCAGAGGCTTTTCTTTTACTTTTAAAAGCAGTCTTTCGGCTGAAGTGGTTGTAGAAAAAATGCATTTAATAATTTTAAAAAAGCCTCTGATGATTACGCGGCTCATCTAGGCATGGGGGGGCAGGGGGTAGGGATTTTTGGTACTGGTTCTCCTAACCACGTGCCCTCCTCGCTACCACATCAGGCGATCCGGTCCGAACCGGGAGCATTTCACCCCTACTGTAGTGCTAGATTCTATGAGATCAATAGTGCCAGATTTCCCACTATTGACCTTGCGTATCTCTCACTACTTAAGGCCTCTTTTTTCTGCAAATGCATCCAAGCAGGTAAAGGAATCAACATCTTGCTATATCCTCGTAAAGTCTAAGTCACACTGCATAAGGTCTTTGTTCTTGAATTGGATTGGGAGAATGCTCTTCCATGGCCTGAGCATGAAAGTTCTGTTCTCACAAAATTTTGGGAGGTTTCAGAGGACAAATGACAACATATTCTTTTCACATGACCTCCAGAGGACACATAAAAGCAAACCTCATTCTTTTCAGCCTCCACAGATAAGTTCAAATAGAAATGGAAAAATAAAGACTTAAAATAGACACCTAACTTCAAAATTGTCATCAAAAAAGCACAACAAAGAATGTTCTTTCTGCACCAACTCAGAAAGCTCAAACTGCGCAAGGAGCTGCTGATCCAGTTCTACAGAGGAATTATTGAGTCTGTCATCTGCATCTCTATAACTGCCTGGTTTGGTTCTGCAACTCAACAAGACAGACACAGACTTCAGAGGATAATTAGAATTGCAGAAAAAACAATTACTTCCAACCTGCCTTCCATTGAGGACCTGTATACTGCACAAGTCAAAAAGAGGGCTGTGAAAATATTTACAGACCCCTTGCATCCTGGATATAAACTGTTTTAACTCCTGCCCTCAAAACGACGCTATAGAGCACTGCACGCCAGAAAAACTAGACACAAGTACAGTTTCTTCCCAAATGTCATCACTCTGCTAAAAAAAATATGCCGTCAACACTGTTTAGTAAACTAGTTACTAAATCTGCATTACTATTAATCTTCTCATCGTTCTCACCACCCATCTCCTCCCACTTACAACTGTATGACTGTAACCTTGTTGCTGGTATCCTTAAGACTTATATTGACTGTTTGCTGATATGATATGATTGCTTACTTGTTCCCTATGACTATCATTAAGTGTTGTAATTTATGACTCTTGACGAATGTATCTTTTCTTTTAAGAGCGTATGGACCAAGACAAATTCCTTGTGTCCAATCACACTTGGCCAAATAAGTATTGTGTTGTGTTGTGTTCTATTTTATTCTAAAGAAATGGCCCAAAAGCATCTCAACAAAGAGACATTGACTCTTTCCTTCCTTGGAGTACCAGAAGGCCAGATCCTTTCCTTCTCCCTCCCAGGAGACAGTATCTGATTAGTGATTTATTTAATAAAAAACTAACTATAATCTGGCTTCTTGAACTCTCTGATTTGGGACAAAAAAACTTACCGAGGGAGGCCACGTTCCTATAGTTTTCAAGCATGACTTCCGAATGCAGCGCTTTTTGATCAGAATCCAGCAGAGACCATTCCTCCTCAGAGAAATACACAGCCACCTCCTCGAAGGACACAAGACTCTCCTGAACACGGAGAAAAGAACAGAACAGGAGGATTAGCAAGAGCTGTTCATCTTCATCAATGATTTAGACAAGCTGATAGAAGGGGAACTCATCAAATTTGCCGACAAGACCAAATTGACAGCAATACTAACACTCCACAAGATAAGCTTGAGATATAGAAGGATTGACAGATTGGCACTTCTAACCAAATGAACTTCAATGGTGAGAAATGTAATGTGCTACATTTAGGAAAGAAAAACCAAATGCACTGCCATAGAATAGGTGATGCCTGGTTCTACAGTAGAAAGTGCAACAGGGATCTTGGAGTCCTAGTGGACAATCGGTTAAACATGAGCCAGCAGTGTGCTACAGTTGCCAAAAGACACCCAACAGAATCATAGGTTGCATTAAGAGAGAGATAGAATCAAGATCACATGAAGTAGTAGTATCACTTTATAATGCCTTGGTAAGACCACACATAGGAACTTTGCATCCAGTATTGATTGCCATGATGTAAAAAAGATTTTGAGACTCTAGAAAGAGTGCACAGAAGAGCAACCAAGATGATGAAGGGACTGGAGGCTAAAACATACGATGAACGTTTGCAGGAACTGGGCATGGCTAGTCTAATGAAGAGAAGGATCAGGGGAGACAGGGTAGCAGTGTTCCAATATTTGAGGGGCTGCCACAGAGAGGAGGGGGGTCAAGCTATTTTCCAAAGCACCTGAAGGCCAGTCAAGGAATAATGGATGGAAACTGAACAAGGAGTGATTCTACCTGGAAATAAGGAGACATTTTCTGACAGTGAAAGCAATCAACCCATGGAACAGAAGTTTCCTTCAGAAGTGGGAGCGTCATCACTGGGAGCTTTCAAGAAGTGACTAGACTGCCAACTGCAGAAATGGTGTTATGACCTACAAGGTCCCTTCCAACTCTGTTAATCTGTACCTTAGGAGGTTGATAAATTACAAAAAGAAAAGTGGTCCAGCAATTCCTGCCACTGTCATACGTTTATTCCTAATTCTTCAAGGACTTTAAAAGAAATGCTTCCTGTAAAGGCAAAGTTGGAGGAGCACCTAGCAGAACAAGACAACCAGAGGAAGCTATGCTGGCTGACAGCAACTTCAACCTGCTATTCTGCTCTCCATGTTGTGGAAGGACACAAAAATAATCCAGTCCAAACAAGGGAATAGAAGCAGAGAGCATTCTGCACACCCAGTTCACTTCCTGAAGGGAGAATACAGATCTAATAACTTTTCCTTTTCTTACTTGATTTAGAGGTTCAGCCGGTGTTTGATTGCTGTCATGAAAACCAGAAAATTTCATTCTTTGTTTCTCTGTAAGAAATAAATAATTTCAAAATAATAATTAACAAAATATTTATTTATTTCCTCAGATAAGCTGGTCCGAAGCCATGAAGGGCTTTAAAGGCGACAACCAGAACCTTGAATCGCACCCGGAAGCAAATTGGCAGCCAATACAGCTCCTGCAGGAGAGTTGATAAATGTGCACACTGGGATCTGCAGAAAACCATGTGGACCACTATGTTTTGCACCAAGTGGAGCCCACATACCCTTCAAGGGCAGCCCCATGTAGAGCCCGTTGCAATAGTTAAAACGGGAACTCCTTCAGGAAGCGCGGGAGGACCTCTTGGAGGGTAGAGCCGAGGATTTTGTACAGTATCTGTATGATAAAATCGCTCAGATTCGGGAACACCTGGACTCTGACGGGGTAGATTCAGGGGGGAGGATGGAGGCAGGTCATGAGAATATTATCTGGGAAGAGTTTGATTCTGGGACTCCTGAAGACGTGGACAGGATACTGAGTAGACTGAATGCTGCCACATGTTTATTGGACCCGTATCCCTCCTGGCTGGTGCTGGCCTCTCGGGAGGTTACACGAGGCTGGCTCCAGGGGATTATAAATGTTTCCTTGAGTGAGGGTGTCTTCCCTGCCGCCTTGAAAGAGGCGGTGGTGAGACCTGTCCTCAAGAAGCCTTCCCTGGACCCGACAGCGTTGCCTAATTACCATCCAGTCTTCAACCTTCGCTTTGTTGCGAAGGTTGTTCAGAGTGTGGTAGCACGACAGCTCCCTCGGTACCTAGCTGAATCGGCTTATCTGGATCCGTTCCAGTCGGGCTTCAGGCCTGGGTACAGCACGGAAATGGCATTGGCCGCATTGGTAGATGATCTCTGGAGAGCTCGGGACAGGGGTTGCTCCTCTGTCCTGGTCCTATTAGACCTCTCAGAGGCTTTTGATACCATCGACCATGGTATCATGCTGCACCGGCTGGAAGAGTTAGGGGTGGGGGGCATCGTGTTGCGGTGGTTCTCCTCCTTTCTCTCCGATCGGTCGCAGTCTATGTTGGCAGGGGGGCAGAGGTCGACCCCGAGGCCCCTTGTATGTGGAGTGCCACAAGGGTCGGCCCTCTCGCCCCTTCTGTTCAACATTTATGTGAAGCCGCTGGGCGAGATCATCCGTGGTTTTGGGGTGAAGTACCACCAATACGCTGATGACAATCAGCTGTACATCTCCACCCCGGACCACCCCAATGATGCCCTTAAAGTGATGTCCCAGTGCCTGGAGGCTGTAAGGATCTGGATGGGGAGAAACAGGCTCAGGCTCAACCCATCCAAGACCGAGTGGCTGTGGTTTCCGACATCCCGATATAGTCACTTGGTGCCATCACTGACTATTGGGGGCGAGTCGTTGGCCCCCACGGAGAGGCCTCGCAACTTGGGTGTCCTCCTGGACTCACAGCTGTCTTTAGAAGAGCATTTGACGGCTGTGGCTGGGAGGGCATTTTATCAGGTTCGCCTGATTCGCCAGTTGTGTCCCTTTCTGGATCGGGACTCGTTAAATACGGTCACTCATGCCCTCGTCACTTCCCGCCTGGACTACTGCAATGCTCTCTACATGTGGCTCTCCTTGAGGAGTACCCGGAGGCTACAGCTGTTCCGGAATGCGGCTGCGCGGGTGGTTATGGGAGCGACGTGGTGCTCCCATGTGACCCCCCCTCCTGCGCGAGCTGCACTGGCTCCCGGTGGTCTTCCGGGTGCGCTTCAAGGTTTTGGTTACCACCTTTACACCGCTCCATGGCTTGGGACCGGGGTATCTACGAGACCGCCTTCTGCCACCAGTAGCCTCTCACCGACCAGTACGCTCCCATAGAGAGAGGCTTCTTAGGGTGCCGTCGGTCAAACAGTGTCGACTGGCGGCCCCCAGGGGGAGAGCCTTCTCTGTGGGGGCACCTGCCATCTGGAACGAGCTCCCCCTGGAGATATGGAAACTGGAAATAACTGGAAACCAAGTCGAGTAATTTTGTCTTCCAGAAAAATCGCCCAATTCCTCTGCACACCCTTTCAGGTGGACCTCAATCTCCTCCTTCCCCCAAGAGCAGGAGGCTCACCTAAAGAGGCCTGCTGGGCAATTATCTGCAGATGCAATTAGTGCAAAGAAGTATAAATAGGAGAAAGTATTGTATAGAAGAGAAGAGAGCGTGAAGTTAAGACAGATGGGTAATTGGAGGATCTTCAATTACCTCCTGAGGTGTCCTGAGTTTGATCTTCCCAAGGGATCCTCCTGAAAAATAACCCCTGAAGGAGAGTTGATGGATTCTTCTTTCCCTCAGGATCTCTGATCTCCACAGTGCAGCACTTCCAATAGGAAGAAAGATGGAAGAAGCAGAATTAATGCACATCACATGACATAAAATGGATTCTTATATTCATAACACCACCTCAAAGCCCCCAATATCCATCAGGGTGGCTGAATGAGAAAACAATGGAACAATGTCCTACAAGAATTGGTGGGACATTGCCACATATTATGAATGTCAGAGAGGTTTGGGAAGGAGGGGTGAAGTATTCAAACAGATTCTCTATTCTCTATTGAACTCTTACCTGCAACTCGTCCTGCTCCTTCTCGTCCTCCGCCTGGCTCAGGAGGAAGCCTTCAGCCAGGGCCACCACCTGAGAGCTGGTCTCTGCTCCATATTCCTGCACCCAGCTCTCCATCTCTCGGAGCAGAAGAGCCAGGAATTGCTGGTGGGTCTCCAGATGCCTTTTCCTTCACGGGACAAATGGCTTCCAGTTTCTGTATCTGAGCTGGGAAGAAAAAATAAATATTAAGAATTAGAAAGTGGAATTCAGCCACTGAGCGACCTTCCCCCAAACTCCCCGGAGCCCCAAGAGGCTCATCCCAGCGCAGGACTGAGGTGCCCCCGAGCAGGGCCGGGAAGGAGGCAGCTGGAGAGGCTGCCCCGCTTCTCTCCCCTCCGGAGACAGGGAGCCTGGTGCGAATCCTGCCTCCTCCTCGCCCGGCTTCTCTCCGCTCCTGCTGGGCCTCCGCAAGGCCGACCCTCCCCTCCCCCCACTCGGGCTCTTCGCATGGAGAGGGCGGCTGGGGAGCATGGGACCCGGGGTTGAAGCCGAAGGAGGGCCGGCCTAGAGTTTATCCCTCCTGCGCCTCCCTTTGCCCGGGAAGAGCCCCCAACTCACCCGGGAAACGTCTGGCTCTCCCCCCGCCAGACTCTTCCGCAGCCTCTCCGCCTCCTGTGGAGACCCGGGGGTTAAGGAGAGCGAGCGCGGCGTCCTAGAGCGGCAAGCCTTTGTGGTGTCATTTCCTTCCCAGCCTCCTCAGGAAAGGCAGCTGTGACGTTCACCCTCCAGTGGACCAATGGGAAGCGCATGACGCTAACTTCTCTTAGCAGGAGGCTCCCTCTGGTAGATTGCGCACAAAGGGCCAGGATTGTAGAAAAGGCGGGAAACAGGAGCGCGTCTGAGGGGAAGCGAGAGGGCAGGGATGATGGGCTTGAGAGGCCCCTCTCCATTGCTCCCTGGCAGACAAAGGCTTCACCGTCTCTAGAGGGGGCACTTTCTCCATCTTCCTCTCCTTCCTGTCCAGGAATCGTCTGTGGAGATGGAGAAAAATATCTCTGGAGGATTTGAACTCGCTTCCCTCAGGAACAGCGGTCCTGAAGGCTGGGCAGAGATTGGAGGAGGCCTCAAAAGGGTCCAAATCCTGTCAGAAACAGCCAGGTTGTCAGAAGAGAAGGACCAGGAGGCTCTCTGGGAAACACAGCTTGTGTCTTGCGGTTGTTGAGCACTTTGGTCTTAAGTGGAGGAAGATGGGACACAGCCACAATCCTGACCAAGGAAATAATGCTGAAGAACAAGAAATCTCAAAAGTAAACCAAATTCCAAAAAGGAGAAAAAGCTCAAACTAGTGAATGTTCCAGAACGTTTACCTCAGAACGAGACCATTTGGTGAAGAAATCAAGATGGGGGGGGAATGGCGTCTCATCTGTGACTGGAGAAAGGATGGAATTGCAAAACGGTGACAGGAAAAGAGTAAAAATGATTTTATGTTTCACCAAACATAATCGAGGAACTATATTTACATATATCCAAGATACATATAAAAGGGAAACAAGCAGGAAGAAAATGTGAAACATCCCAAGAGATCCACTCAGCGTGAATAAATAGATCTATTTCTGTGTGGTGGGTATTTGTTTATGTGTATGCACATACACATATATACACTTTGCATGTCTAATTGCACCTGACCAAATAAAGTATTCAATTCAATATACATATAGTAAGTATACCATATTATAACATTGATATTAAGATGGACCAGTTTATTAAAATTGTCGTTCCTGTCTATGACATTTCATGATTTTAATTTTGTAATTTTCTGTAAGGTAGTAATTATGAATCCCCAATTGAAAGGTTATTGTATAAAGGGAAGGACCCAGGTCCTTCCGATTCTCTTTTAGATAACACCTCTGCAATACAGTAATTAAGCAATATGCACCCATTGTCTACTTCAGGAACCTCAACAACTTTCAGACTTTAAGACTTCAACTCCCACAGACAACTTAGGAATTCTGGGAGTTGAAGTCCGTAAGTCTTAAAGTTACCATGTTTAGAGACCTTGGTCTAGTTCAGGGGTGTCAAAATCGTGGTATCACATTATGATCACGTGACATATCACAACTTCCCTTTGGCTAAACCAGGGGTGGGCGTGGCCAGCACATGGCACTGCGAGTTTGACACCCCTGGTCTAGTTAAGCCTGGAGCTCTGATGTAGCCACCAAGTTTCTTGAAGTCACTTCTTGGTCACTTTGAGTTCTGGAGCTCCAATCGCATGGAGTCAGGTGTGGGCTCTGAAATTGAATGAGATGATCTCAAAGATCCCCTCACGGTATGCTTCCGTTCCGTGATTTTATGGAAGATTTTATGTTTTAGTCTCCAGGCCTTTATTCAGCCTACTGATAATCTCTGCACTTTTTTCCAAAGTCTCAACATCTTTTTTGTAATTTGATAACCAAAGCTGGATGAAGTATTCCAGGTGTGTTCTTACTAAGGCTTTATAGAGCAGGACTAATACTTCATGTGATTTTGATTCTATGCCTCTGTTTATACAACCAAGGACTGTATGTACTTTTTTTATCTGCTGCCACTCACAGGTGATTCATTTATTTTATTTATTTATTTGTTTAAATTTCTATACCGCCCTTCTCCAATGTAGGACTCAGGGCGGTGAACAGCCAAAGTAAAAACAAGACATACATACAAAGCATACAAAATCTAAAACTGTTTAAAATAATTAAATAATTTTGGCCGTAATTAAAACATTCCAATTTAAAATCCGTTTAAAATTTGACTCAAGCCAGCCCAGCTAGTTGAAATAAATGGGTTTTCAGGGCCCGACGAAAAATCCGGAGGTCTGTTATTGTACGTAGCTCTGGGGGGAGGTTGTTCCAGAGGGCGGGCGCCGCCACAGAGAAGGCTCTCCCCCTGGGGGTCGCCAGCCGACATTGTCTGGCGGACGGCACCCTGAGGAGGCCCACTCTGTGGGAGCGTACTGGCCGGTGGGAGGCTATTGGTGGCAGAAGGCGGTCTCGTAAGTACCCCGGCCCTAAGCCATGGAGCGCTTTAAAGGTGGTCACCAACACCTTGAAGCGCACCCGGAAGACCACCGGGAGCCAGTGCAGCTCGCGCAGGAGAGGTGTCACGTGGGAGCGCCTCGTCGCCCCCAAAATCCCCCGCGCAGCCGCGTTCTGGACCAGCTGGAGCCTCCGGGTGCACCCCAGGGGGAGCCCCATGTAGAGAGCGTTGCAGTAGTCCAGGCGGGAAGTGACGAGTGCCTGAGTGACTGTGCGTAGGGAGTCCCAATCTAGAAAGGGGCGCAACTGGCGTATCAGGCGGACCTGATAAAAAGCCCCCCTGGCCACGGCCGCCAAATGATCTTCTAACGACAGCCGTGCGTCCAGGAGGACGCCCAAGTTACGAGCCCTCTCCGTGGGGGCGAGTGATTCATGCTTAAGTGATCATCCATTCTGACTCCAAGGACCCTTCACAGTTACTGGTTTTGAGCCAGGTTTTAGGTACTGTTTTTCCTGCCCAGGTGTAAAACCATTTTTTCCCTCCACATTAAATTTAATTTTGTTGGATTTAATCTTCTCTCATTTGGATCACAAAGGCACAATATGCATATACATAAAGAGCTATAGACATGGTGAAGCAGTGGCTAGAATGCAGTACTATAGGCTAATTGCCCACAGTCAGGAATTCGATCCTGACCGGCTGGTTGATTTAGCCTTTCATCCTTCTGAGGTCAGTAAAATGAGGACCCAGATTGCTGGGGATCGTATGCTGACTTTGTAAACTGTTCAGGGTGTCGTAAATCATTGTGCAGAGGTATATAAGTCTAAGTGGAATTACTATTGTTATATAGTTTCTCACGAGCGTGAATCCATTTATGAGAAGACAGACATCCATTCTGAGCAAAGGTCTTTCCACATTCCATGCATTTATACGGCTTCTCCCGTGTGGATCCTTTTGTGTATGCTTAGGCCACTGTTACGAGCAAAGGTCTTTCCACACTCTATGCATTTATACGGCTTCTCCCCTGTGTGGATCCTTTTGTGTATGCTTAGGCCACTGTTACGAGCAAAGGTCTTTCCACACTCTATGCATTTAAATGGTTTCTCCCCTGTGTGGATCCTTTTGTGTATTCTTAGGTCACTGTTACGAGCAAAGGACTTTCCACACTCCATGCATTTATACGGCTTTTCCCCTGTGTGGATCTTTTTGTGCATAGCAAGTTCACAGCTACGAGTAAAGGTTTTCCCACACTCCATGCATTTATATGGCTTCTCCCCTGTGTGGATCTTTTTGTGCATATTAAGACCACTGCTACGAGTAAAGGTTTTCCCACATTGCGTGCATTTATATGGTTTCTCCCCTGTGTGGATCATCTTATGGGAAATAAGATGACCTCTTTGAGCAAAGGTCTTTCCACATTCCATGCATTTAAATGGCTTCTCCCCTGTGTGGATCCTTTTGTGTATTCTTAGGCCACTGTTATAAGCAAAAGTCTTTCCACACACCATGCATTTATACAGCCTTTGTCCTGTGTGGATCTTTTTGTGCATAGTAAGTCCACTGCTTTGTGTAAAGATTTTCCCACACTGCGTGCATTTATACGGCTTCTCCCCTGTGTGGATCATTTTATGGGAAATAAGATTATCTCTTCGAGCAAAGCTCTTTCCACACTCCATGCATTTATACGGCTTCTCTCCTGTGTGGATCATGTTATGGGTAATAAGATTATCTCTTCGAGCAAAGGTCTTTCCACACTCCATGCATTTATATGGTTTCTCTCCTGAGTGGATCCTTTTATGAGAAATAAGATTACCTCTTTCAGCAAATGTCTTTCCGCACTCCATGCATTTATACGGTTTCTCTCCTGAATGGATCCTTTTATGGGAAATAAGACTACTACGTCTTGTGAACCTGTTACTACATTTTCTGCATTTGTAAAGCTTCTCCCCAGTGTGGATCCTTTCATGGGAAGTAAGTTGCCTACTTTTTCTGAAACATGTTCCACATTCCAAACATTTATAAGGCTTCTCTTTTGTGTCAATCACTTTTTGAGATGTAAGGGAGTCATTTCCAAAAGAAGGAAGAAATCTCCCATTGCAATTTTGTCTTTTTATAGGATTTTCTCCTTTGTTTTGGGTTAAATAGTGTTCTTTTACTTGTAATTTAGCTTTGATTAGCTTCACACTTTTTCCAGTATATTTTCCCCTTATTTTTCCTTGTTGGACAATAAAGTCTTGCATCGGAGCATCAGTGAAAGATGAGCTTTCCTCATTCCAATTTTTTGACTGGTTTTTCTCATGGCTTTCAAATTCCATTTGAATTCCAAACTTCTTCCTTCCATCTTTAGCATTGATCACTTGGAACAGTTCACAGGAATCTTGATTCTCCTGCCCATTATTACCTTCAAAGAAAAAGAGAAATGAAAATGATAACCTGGTTAGAGAAAAAGATCAAATTGTAGAAAATCAAACAAATTTCCGGTTGTTTGCATGCTTACAGGAGTGTGATATATACATGATGATTTCTAAATGCGTGAATCATGAAAGCTTTGAAAACATCTAAAAAACATATCTTTCTTTACAATTATCTATATATATGTAAATCTCACTCAAAGTCAGTTTTGAGTTAAGGAATATTGAAGGGAAACATCCAAGGAGGATTAAGGAGAAAACGAGAATTATTCGGGTGGGTTAATTTCAGGCTTGTGAGAACCGAAACAATTTTGAAACAAGCTCCTTCATACCCGGTGTACCTTGGAGCAGCTGCTCCACAGAAACTGGCAGGCTGGACCCCCATTCGGCCTATTCCTTGATCCCGGCGATGAAATTTTGGAACGAAATCCTTGCTTGAAGCCTCCTATTGGCTTATAAACGCTCTTTGCACTGAGACTGCATAGATTGGGAGGCTTCAAGAATGGCTATTTCGCTGCTCTAATTTCTTATCGTCTTTAGATCTCTGGCTGGATCTGGTACAGGCTTCAGTTTGCAGAGAATAGAGGCCTAAACTACTTTAGTGCGAGATCACACGAAACCAGTAATGGAACATCTGAGGCTAGTAATCTCGCAGTACTTTAGGGGTGTGTTCTTTTAAGAACTGAGGACTGCACGAGATCCAGGGCCAAAGTCTTTGAAAACAAAGAGGCCTTCCTTCTGTTTGCAAACCATTTTGCCCTGGATCTTGTGCAGGCCTTGGTTAGCAGAGGCCTAACATACTGTAGTGCAAGATCACGTGAAAACAGTAGTGCGAGATTTCCCACTACTGGTCTCGCGTACTCATGACTTTAATCCTCCTTTTTCTGCAAATGCACCGAAGCAGGCAAAGGAACCACCAGCTTGCTACATCATCGCAACCTAAGTCCCGGCTGGGTGGGATGGGGGTATAAGTAGGGCAAATGTTGTTGCAGTGACTCTGCTGTCATTCGGAAGTGTGAATGACAGCTGTGGTGCAACAACATTTGTAATTTCAGGACTGAGTCTTAAGTACTTGGGAGTGGGCTAGGTCATAAATTGGAATGGTTTCCTTCCTTGGAGTACAAGAAGGCCAGATCCTTTCCTTCTCCCTCCCAGGAGATGATATCTGATCAATGATTTTTTAATTAAAAAAAAAACTAGCTATAATCTGTCTTCTTGAGTTCTCTGATTGGGGACTAGAGAACTCTTACCCAGAGAGACCACGTTCCTATGGTTTTCAAGCATGACTTCCGAATGCAAAGCTTTCTGGTCAGGATCCAGCTGAGACCATTCCTCCTCAGAGAAATACACAGCCACCTCCTCGAAGGACACAATATTCTCCTGAACACGGAAAAAAGAACCGAACAGAAGGATTCGTAAGATCTGTTCATCTTCATCAATGATTTAGACTAGGGATAGAAGGGGAACTTATCAAATTTGCAGACAAGACCAAATTGACAGGAATACCAACACTCCAGAAGATAGGCTCAAGATATAGAAGGATCCACAGATTGGACCCCATCAACCAAAATGAAAAACAACATTGATAAATGTTCTACATTTAGGAAAGAAAACCCAAATGCACAGACATAGAATTGGTGATACCTGGCTCTACAGCAGTAAGTGTAACAGGGAGACCATGCTGACGTCAGAGCAAGACGGTTGTGGTGAGCGGAGGTCCGTGGAGCCCAACTACTTTCTGCCTGCCTGGAGGATCTTCGGAGCCAATGTTACCCCGTCGAGGTAACGAAGAAAGGAAGTACTTTCTGTCAATCACAAGTAGACAGGTGTCCACTTTGTTGGATCTGGAAAATCTTCCTGACAGGCGGAGAAGAAGCCGGCCATTAATGGCTAAACTGGAGCTGTGACAGACGGGACAAAGCAAGCACAGAATGAAGCGTAAAGTGAAGCAATGGGCTGGATCTGGGTAAGAATTGTCTAATTTCTACCCAGAAGTTAAGTTTAATTCCCCAAATACGTTTAAGAAATGAGGGACTCCAGAGAGGAGTAGGGAAGGCACAGGTTTTCCCCCTCCAAGGAATGCAGCGAGTGAAAGTTTTCAGCTGATTACAAATCCATTGAAGTAGACCAGTGATGGCTAACCTTTTTGTCGTCGCGTGCCAAAAGCGGGGGGAGTGCAGGGTGGGTTGTGTGTGCCCACACTCTTAATTCAATGCCTCCCATGCCCTGTCCCCCCATGTAGGCATGTGCACACACACACACACACACACACACACACACACACACACACACACACACACCGGTCCTCCCGCTTTTGGCACGCAACGGCAAAAGGTTACCGGTGGGCCTGTTTTCCACCCTCCCCAGGCTCTAGAGGCTTTCTTCGAGCCTGGGGAGGGCTAAAACAGCCTTCTCCACCCCACCCAGAGGCCCTCCGGAGGCCAGAAATGGCCCATTTCCCCACTTCTGATGATCCGGAAGGTCCAAAAATTAGCTAGCCAGCACGCGCATGAGCGCTGGAGTTGAGCTAGGGCAACGCTCACATGCCCACAGATTTGGCTCCACGTGCCACCTGTAGCACGCGTGCCATAGGTTCGCCATCATGGAAGTAGAGAGAGAAGCAACTGGAAAATTAATTTTAAAATGGAAGAGAAAGCCTGGACTGGGTATTTTTAAAAGATAAATATAATTCAAAGCATGCATATGGATAAAAGTATTTTTAATGAATTATTTCCCCTTAGTAGTGGGCTACAAGTGAAAGTTTTCTTTTTTTTTCACTGACTTACCAACTCATTCTGGAAAAGTAAAAGAGAGTAGGGTGACATCTACTGACCAAAGATATAGAAGAGATTGGATAATAATTTGTTTGAAGTGGTGTAGGGTTTCCTGCTCAAGCAGAGAGATGGACTAGAAGACCTCCAAGGTCTTATCCTATCCTATCCTATCAACAAGGAACATTTTGGAAGGGACCAGACTGAATGTATACACTTTGTTTTCAGAACTGTTGCACCTGGTGTTTAGAGACAGATTGAAGATAGAGTTGTGTTTTTCTATTTAACTATGGGAAAAGTGAGATAGGTGGTAGCTGCAGAAAAGGATTCCCCTCGAATTTTTGTGGATTATAAATACATTTGAATGCTCCAAGGGAAAAATGGAAGATAAAAATTTGTTTTGAGAACATGGGAGGAAGACGACTTTGAGTATAGCTTGACATCTTGGAACATCAGAGAATTAGACAGGGGATTCAGCAGGCCTTGTTGATTATAAATACTTTCCTTCACTCTTTGAACGTTTATATAAAGGAAGGCCTGGGTAGATTGACCTTGTGGATTATTGGGATTAGCTTCGATAATGTGAAACTTTGGAGTAGTAAAGATTGGGGATTCAGCGGCCTTTATGGATTACAAATACTAATTGTCCGAAGATAAATACCCAATCCCAAGAGATGTACATGTGAGATTTGTTAAAAAATTGATAAGAGATGAAATTCTTAACAATACAAGAGATGTGTCACCCCTAAAGGAATTTTTTTTGGGGGGGGGGAAATTCTCTTCTTTATTCTCTATTACAATACAAGGGTAGTTACAACAATTGGTAGTTTTGAAACAGATACCTAGGAGAGTAAGGGACCTACGGAAACAATATCAATTCTTAACTACAGTGCTGATTAAATATAATGTAAACTTTAGATGGCTGATACCCAAGGAAATCCTAGTTACTTGGCAGGAAAAAAGACACAGACATGACACATTGGATAAGGCAATGGAATTCTATGATCAGTATCTAAAAATGGAAGAGGGGATGGGAGAAATAGTATATGGAGGTCGAGAAGTCTAAACTGTAGAAGAAAAGGGTACACAAGATGAAAGCGAAGCCTAGAAAAAAGAGTGAGCAGAGCAAGAAGGAGCGAGAGTGAAAGATCAGAGAGAAATGAGAACAACTAGGAGCATAAAACCTAAATATAAGTGAAACAATGCAAGAAGAAACAAAGATACTCTCACTCAACATAAATGGACTGAATTCCCCTATAAAAAGAAAAACAATATTTATGAAATTGCAAAGATTAACATTAGATATAATATCATTAGAAGTACATATTAAAACACCACAATAAGCTATCGGAATATCCTAAATTGGGGAAGTTAGTCTTTTCGCTATTGCACCGAGAGAGAAGAGGGATGCCCCTATATATTAAAGAAACAATATACGCTAAACAAATTTTCAAAGATGAAGAAGGGAGAATTTTGATGGTGGAAGTGACACTAAACCAAAAGCTGTTCTGCCCCAGCTCCGGATTCCCAAGGATATTGACACACACCAACAGTCCTTATCAAATTTATTAAGTAGCAAGAATAAACCAAAGTCCGGCAAAGGTTGGCAACCAGCCCAAAAAACAAGATACGACAAACCAAAATACTTTGATAATAAATACGAGTTGTTTCCAGCAAGAAAGCACTAGTTGCGTGCAACTTAAATAGGCTTAATAGATAATTGTTGTGGCCAATTATCCTCAAGTCCTACTCTCGAGTAGACCTCCTCCTCCTGAGTAGCCACTCCTGCCTTTTGGCAGCCCTGCGTACTCAAGCATTAAGGAGAGGCTCCTCCACTTTGGTCTCTCCACTGGAAGGAGCCTCTGGAGGTTCTGAAGGCCCTGGCTGAGTCTCTGCCTCTGGCACCACATCCTCTTCAGCCTCCTCGCTGTCCGACGCAAGTGTCGGCTGCGCAGTCTGCTGGTGCGACACCACACCAGCCTCCTTGTCGGGATCAGCCATGATTTGTGCAGGCCGCTGGCAGGCCACAACAAAAGCAGATACTTTTAGTTGCTATCTTTGCACCTAATCATAGAAATAGAATAACAGAGTTGGAAGAGACCTTGGAGGTCTTCTAGTCCCACCCCCTGCCCAGGCAGGAAACCCTACACCACTTCAGACAAATGGTTATCCAACATCTTCTTAAAAATTTCCAGTGTTGGAGCATTCACAACTTCTGCAGGCAAGTTGTTCCACTTATTAATTGTTCTAACTGCCAGGAAATTCCTCCTTAGTTCTAAGTTGCTTCTCTCCTTGATTAGTTTCCACCCAATGCTTCTTGTACTACCCTCAGGTGCTTTGAAGAATAGTTTGACTCCTTCTTCTTTGTGGCAACCCCTGAGATATTGGAACACTGCTATCATGTCTCCCCTTGTCCTTCTTTTCGTTAAACTAGACATACCCAGTTCCTGCAACTGTTCTTCATATGTTTAGTCTTCAGTCCCCTAATCATCTTTGTTGCTCTTCTCTGCACTCTTTCTAGAGACTCAACATCTTTTTTACATTGCGGTGACCAAAACTGAATGCAATATTCCAAGTGAGACCTTAGCAAGGCATTATAAAGTAGTATTACCACTTCATGTGATCTTGATTCTATCCCTATGTTTATGCAGCCCAGAACTGTGTTGGTTTTTTTGGCAGCTGCTGCACACGGCTGGCTCATATCTAAATGGTTGTCCACTAGGATTCCAAGATCTCTCTCAGTTACTACTATTGAGCAAGGTACCACATATATGGTACTTGTGCATTTTGTTTTTCTTGCCTAAATGTAGCACCTTAATTTTTTCACTGTTGAATTTAATTTTGTTAGACAGCGCCCAAAGTTCAAGTCTGTCAAGATCCTTCTGTATCTTAAGCTTATCTTCTGCAGTGTTGGCTATTCCTGCCAGCTTGATGTCATCTGCAAATTTGATGAGTTCCCCATCTATCCCTTGTCCAAGTCATTGTTGAAGATGTTGAAGAGCACTGGGACTAAAATAGAGCCATGGGATACTCCACTGCATACTTCCCTCCATGTAGATGCAGACAAACCAAAAAAAAGGAACCATACCAGAAGACTCTAGGAAAAGAATATAAAAGACTTGAAGCGGAGTTACAAAAAGAACCACAAAAGGCAAATCTAAAGAATCAAATGGAAATAATTAAACATACGTTAAATATAATGGAAAAAGAAGAACTGGCACAACAAATTAAAAGAGCAAAACATTTTTTTGGGGAAAATGCTAATAAACCAGGAAGATGGCTAGCCTATAAATTGAAGAAGGAGAAACAGAAAAAATGGATAAGTAAATTGCAGGATGAGGAAGGTGTCAGGGTTCCAAGTAACACCCCCAACGAAAGAAGATTCTGAGGTACATTGCCAAATGGAAAACAAAAAGAATATAATCCAGGAGTTTTATAAGAAGCTATATGATTATGAAAAAAATCCAGAGGAAAATATAATACAATATTTGGAAAAAGCCAACATCAAAAGTGCAGGAAACAATGAAGATGTTGAATGAAAGAATAACAATGGTAGAATGAGTAGAGGCAATTAAAAGACAGAAAAATAACAAAACACCAGGCTCTGATGGCCTTCCAATAGAAATCTACAAAGACTTACAAAATACATTGAGTGTGTCAATGTTAGAGGTATATAATGAAGTGTTTCTAGAAGCTAAGATACCAGATACATGGCCGGATGCTAATATCACCTTAATTCCAAAAGAAGATTCAGATTTAACACAAATATAAAATTATAGGCATATATCCTTATTAAATGCAGACTATAAAATATTTGCTTCAATAATATCCGAAAGACGTAAGAGATTTCTGAATGAGTTTATACATTCTGACCAAAATGGGTTTTTACCTAAAAGGCAAATTAGAAACATATTAGTGGATTGGAGGCGAAAACATATAAAGTATAACCTTGATTACATGCTCTACATCGCCATTCTCTTTGGATTTAGTAGTCTGCTTTATTTTTTAATATGATTTGCTTATTTTTGAACTACAGGTTATAAACGAGACTTTTTCAAAATGGTAATGTGGCAATGTGAGCATTTAGTTATTTTTCATTAGCCTTGCACAATTCCAAGTCAAAGAACAACCCTAGATGATAGGCTCAAGATCCAGATGGATCTTGACAGACTTGAACACTGGGCCCGATCTAACACAATGAAATTCAATGTAGAGAAAAGTAAAGTTTTACACTTAGGCAAGAAAAACCAAAAGTACACATATGGACTGGGTGAAACCAGGCTTATTAGCAGTAACTGTGAGAGGAACTTTGGACTCTTAGCAGGGTGGATTTGATTTAAATCGAGTTGATTTAAATCACAATTTAAATCATGATTTAAATCACTAGTAAAAAGGCTTGATTTAAATCAACTCGATTTAAATCATAATTTTTAAAGAGCAACTGTCATCTCTGCTACTCCTTTGACCCACTGTTGACTCACCGATAGTCCCTGTGTTGCAGAATATACAGCCTCATGCTACATAACTAAGCTCCATTTCATGCTGAATAAACTAAATTATTTATGTATTTTAAATAGAAAACTATCTTACGATAGATTTTTACCCCAAAAGTTTTTTATTAAAATAAATTCGATGTAAATCAAAAAAATTCGATTTAAATCAAAAAAATCCGATTTAAATCAAAAAAATCCGATTTAAATAAAAAAAAATCTGATTTTTTTGATTTTTTTTTTAAAAAATCATTGATTTTTATCCACCCTGACTCTTAGCAATTCCTGCCACTGTGATATGTTTATTCCTAACTCTTGGAAGGATTTTAAAAAATTGCTTCTTGCAAATTCAAACTTGGAGGAGTACCTACCAGAACAAGCTAACC
Organism: Pituophis catenifer annectens; assembly: GCF_029215685.1. Taxonomy (NCBI): domain Eukaryota; kingdom Metazoa; phylum Chordata; class Lepidosauria; order Squamata; family Colubridae; genus Pituophis; species Pituophis catenifer. The sequence goes on from NW_027256882.1 coordinate 3,516,485, forward strand.
AGATGCTATGCTGGCTGACAATAACTTGAACCTGCTATTGTGATGTCCACATTGTGGAAGAACACAAAAATAACCCACTCCAAACAAGGGGTGGAAATAGAAGGAGAGCGCACTCTGCACACCCACTTCACTTCCTGAAGGGAGAATACAAATCTAATAACTTTTCCCTTTCTTACTTGATTTGAAGGTTCAACCACTGTTTGATCTCCGTCATAAAACCCAGAAAATTTCATTCTTTGTTTTTCTGTAAGGAATAAAAAATTTCAAAATAAATAATTTTGAAATGAGCCTTGGTGGCGCAGCAGACTAAAGCACTGTTAAGTAACACCAGCTGCCTGCAATTACTGCAAGTTCAAATCTCACCAGGCTCAAGGTTGACTCAGTCTTCCATTCTTTCGAGGTAGGTAAAATGAGGACTCGGATTGTGGGGGCAATAAGGTGACTTTGTATAAAAAAGAACACCGCTTGGTGGGGCCGAGAATCCACCCACCTGTCACCTCCCAGGAAGCTTTCCCAAGCCAGGAGGGACATGGGTTTAAAACACAGGTGCTTGTAGCCATACTCCCTAGGATCCTGTCCACTTCCTTAGGAGCAACAGGGTCTATATCTTGTAGTAAAATATTGACTAAGAATTTAAACAACAGACAGAGTGAACAACTGGGAGGAGCAACAGGATCAAACCATTCCCAGATAACAGAGCAAGAACCTGCCTCAGGGGCTTCCATTGGACCAGCAACCACGCCGGCATCCAAGAGCCTTGGTGGCACAGCAGCTAAAGTGCTGTTAAACTAGCACTTAGCTGCCAGCTGCCTGCAATTACTGCAAGTTCAAATCTCACCAGGCTCAAGGTTGACTCAGCCTTCCATCCTTTCGAGGTAGGTAAAATGAGGACCCGGATTGTGGGGGCAATAAGGTGACTTTGTATAAAAAAGAACACCGCTTGGTGGGGCCGAAAGCCTTACTAAGCAGGTATATTCAAAAGTATGAAGGCTATTGCTTTACGCATTGTAAGCTGCCCTGAGTCTCCAGAGAAGGGCAGCATATAAATCAAACTAATAAATAATAAATAAATAAATAATAAATAATTAACAAAATAGGAGGATGTATTCTATAAAAGAGAAGAGAGTGGAGGTAGGACAGATGGGTAATCAGAGTATCTTCGATTACCTCCTGAGGTATTTCGATTTGGATCTTCCCAAGGGATCCTCCTGAAAAATAGCTCCTGAAGGGGATTTGATGGATTCTTCATTCCCTCAGGATCTCTGATCTCCACAGTGCAGCACTTCAAATAGGAGGGAAAAAAGAAGCAGAATTAATGTACATCACGCGACATAAAGTGGATTCCTATATTCGGAACGCCACCTCAAAGCCCCCAATATCCATCAGTATGGCTGAGTGAGAAAACAATGGAACAATGTCCTACAAGAATAGGTGAGACATCACCACATATTATGAATGTCAGAGAAGTTTGGGAAGAAGGGGTGAAGTATTCAAACAGTTCTCTATTCTCTTTTGAGCTCTTACCTGCAACTCAACCTGCTCCTTCTGCTCCTCCGCCTGGCTCAGGAGGAAGCCTTCCACCAAGGCCACCGCCTGGGAACTGGTCTCTGCTCCATATTTCCGCACCCAGTCCTCCATCTCTGGGGGCAGAAGAGCCAGGAACTGCTCCAGAACCACCAGGTCCAGCATCTGGGCTTTGGTGCGCTTTTCTGATCTCAGCCATCGCCTACAAAAGTCATGGAGGTGGCTGCAAAAGCCTCGGGGACCCTCAGCCTCCTGGTATTGGGTGAAGTTCCAGGGCTGAACTTCTGAAGGGAGGATGGTTTCCTCCTCCAGGATCTCCTGCCCAGTCCTTGTCCAGAGCTTCCCCCCCTTCCCAGGTTGAGCAGCTGAAGGGCCTTTTCCGCTTCCCTCCTTTCCAAAAGGTTGTGTCTCCATCCTTTCTCTGTCCTGCAGAGCAACTGCAAATGGCTCCAAGGACTCTGGTGGGTCTCCAGATGCCTTTTCCTTCACGGGACCATTTCTGGGGCTGCAGGACTGATTCCTCCAAGGGATTCCGCTCTTTTTCTTCTTCCCTAAAGAAATAAATTTTGGTTTGCAAAGACCACAAATGGCTTCCAGTTTCTGTATCTGAGATGGAAGGAAAAATAAATATTAAGAATTAGAAAGTGGAATTCAGCCACTGAATAACCATCTGAGCCTCTGCAAGACTGACCCTCCCCTCCCCCACTCGGGCTCTTTGCATGGGGAGGGCGGCTGGGGAGCATGGGACCCGGGGTGGAAGCCGGAGGAAGGCCGGGCGAGAGTCTCTCCCTCCTGCGCCTCCTTCTGCCCGGGAAGAGCCCCCAACTCACCCGGGGAACGTCTGGATCTCCCCCCGCCAGACTCTCCCGCAGCCTCTCCGCCTCTTGCGGAGCCCCAGGGGTTAAGGAGAGCGAGTGCGGCGTCCTAGAGCGGCAAGCCTTTGTGATGTCATTTCCTTCCCAGCCTCCTCAGGAAAGGCAGCTGTGACGTTCGCCCTCCAGTGGACCAATGCGGAAGCGCATGACGCTACCTTCTATTAGCAGAGGGCTCCCCCTAGTGGATTGCGCGCAAAGTGCCAGGATTGTAGAAAAGGCGGGAAAGAGGAGCGCCTCTGAGGGGAAGGGAGAGGGCAGGGATGATGGGCTTGAGAGTAGGAGAAAGGCCCCTTTCCATTGTTCCCTGGCAGACAAAGGCTTCAACGTCTCCAGAGGGGGCACTTTCTCCATCTTCCTCTCCTTCCTGTCCAGGAATGTCTGTGGAGATGGAGAAAAATCTCTCTGGAGGATTTGAACTCGTTTCCCTCAGGAACAGCCGCCCTGAAGGTTGAACAGAGATTGGAGGAGGCCTCAAAAGGCTCCAAATCCTGTCAGGAACAGCCAGGTGGCCAGAAGAGAAGGACCAGGAGGCTCTCTGGGAAACACAACTTGTGTCTTGTGGTTGTTGAGAACTTTGGTCTTAAGTGGAGGAAGATGGGACACGACCACAATCAGAAAAATGGAGATTTCTATCGGTTTTCATTTCTTTAATTCAATATATGGAGCTGCCCTTCAGTTTCAGTTTCATGGCTCTGGGTGCCTAAGAATTAATTCTCAGCTATTTTAATAAAATAAGTTTGTTCAGGACTGAATTGAGTTTGGTAATCATTACTTGGGCCTTGGTCACAACAGTTGGACTAGATGCATGCATGTTTCTTCTGACCCTTCCATTGTAGGATTTTACCCTCGTGTGCAAATGAAAGCGTACACCCTGTTGAAATGTTTGACAATTTCACCATATTTCACCACAAACATATCTGATCTTCATTTAAACGATACATAAGGGGATATAATAAAATACATATTGTGACATTTTCATTTGGTAGGCAACCTGGTGTTTACCGGTTCTGATGTCTGTATCCTTGTCTCTGAAGTCTCCCCATTTTTTCCTACTGGCTTTATTTTGAAGTGGGGAGGAGAGGACCTCCTTCTGTTCCTTCTCCACTGTCTCAGGGTCTTTTCCTCCTGGATGTAGATTTTTCCATCTCTTCTCGGCTAGGTCCTCCTCAAGCAACATGGTACCTGGACAATCATGTATGACTTTCCCCTCACCTTCTCCCCACTGAATGGGTAGCTAGACTAGGGTTGTGGTTACCTTCCAGGGGTGGGTTCTACTTACCTTTACTACTGGTTCGCTAGTGCTTGTGTGCGCTCTTCTGCGCCTGCGCAGAAGCTTCTACGCATGCAGAGAAGTATTTTGATGACGTCAGGGGCAGTGGGTGGGGCCTTCCGCCGGTTTTACTACTGGTTCTATAGAACCGGTGCAAACCGGGGGCAACCCACCACTGTTACCTTTCCTTGAAGACCCAGCATCTCCACTGCTTCTGATGGGCCAACTGATACCTTTTGACCAAGAACGATGAACTGTGGAAATGGTGGCCCCAGCATCTCTCTGGACAACTAGTCTCTTGGCCTTATCACGGAAATTCGTTAAACTTGTTTGCTGCCCAACTCGCTCTAAGGCCTTCCCCTTCCCCATCCTCTTAAGGAGGTCTCACCCTCTCACCAAACTCAGCCAACCCTCTATTATGCCGACGATTCATTCCACTGACATGACTTGGTTTTTAAAGTTGGGGCAGCCCCTTTGAAATGTCCCACCATCCTTGAAGCATCCAGGTGCTGAACTTTTGACGAGGAGTTTGGGCACTTCTGGCAGGGCAACTTTGACTGGAGCTTTGGGCTGCCCTATCAGTTGGTTCTTGGTTGGGTTATTTTGGGACTTTTCCACCTGCTCCGTGGTGCAGTTGGCTTAGCCACTTTCTATATTTCTGCCTCGATAGAATCAGGAATAGTAGACATATTCTGTTCCAGAAGGAAAAGATCAATGATTTACTCTCTTTAGACATCACTTTCACCTGTCAAAAACTCTATTATGCTGCTCAAATTAAACTCTTGGCGACCATAACAACCATGTTTTGAGTCTTGGGATGCTGTAAGCTCAGAAAGTATCTTTAAAGTTAGTTAGGGAAGGACTTGGCATTCTCTTCTCCCCAGAGTTTGCCAACCAAATTGTCTGCAATGCAGCTTAACTGCTCCCTAGGGGCCCCTCCCCATTGATTGGACTTCAACTCCCAGAATTCCAACTGGCTCAGCATTCTGGGAGTTGAAGTCCATCCATTCTCGGAGTTGAAGTCCATCCTATCTGGAGAAGCCCCCAGGGTGGGAGGAAAGAGGGCTTTCAACAGTGCCTGAATCTAGAGCAGGGATCTCCAAACTTGGTGACTTTAAGACTTGTGGACTTCAACTCCCAGAATTCCCCAGCCAGCCATGTGAGGAAGTTACCAGCTCAGAGAAACCACAGTTGGCGTTTTAGAAACATCTGTTACCTGAAAGCCAAGGGTCCCCGAAGGATTTGCGACCAACTTCATGAATTTTGTCAAGATTGGCTAAAGCCAGAAAGACACACAAAAGCCGAAATGTTGAACTTGGTGGTCCTGGAGCATTTCCTGGCTATCTTGCCTCCGGAGATGGATAGTTGGTCCAACAACGTACACCAGGGACCACTTTTCGGGCCCTAGTTCTGGCAGAAAGTTTCCTCCTGAGCCAGACCAAAGTCATCAAGAAGGAAGAACAGGTGAGACTATATTTCATCCTCTGAGAGCATTTAGAGAGACCATGTTCTTTGTAGTCCTATTAACATTCCTGGGAATCTCTCTAGAGAGAAACAGGTATTTTTTTTTAAAGGTTGTTATTAGAAGGATAGATCTGGAAGGGATCTTGGAGGTCTTCTAATCCAACCCCCTGCCCAAAGCAGGACTCCCCTTTCTATCATGGACAAATGATTATACCATTTTTTCTTGAAAACTTCCAGCAATGAAGCACCCACAATAGGCAATCTGTTCCATATTAGATTATTTACTCCTGAACTGGGCAGCTGGCAAGTCTCTTCCCTTCTCCAGTCAATTATTTGAGAGGTGGTCATCCCCAAGTGCCATGTTCACAGAGTTGGGAGAACTACAATAAAACCCATCCTTCTCTCGTAATCTTCTAACTACTCTCCCTGCGTGGGATCCTGGCTATTCCAATTGCAGAATCCATTGATAGCGATCAGAGCTGATTTCCCCAAATTGGAGACGGATCTCCCCAATGCCTGTCAGACGCTGCTCTCAATGAGTATCAGACAGGAGGAGCCAACGTTGGACAATATCCAAGGTATGAGGTTTCCTTGGATTGAGTTTCTGAGAACGTGTTGATGATCCCCAGAGAAATCCCAGCTTTGCTGCTGCTTCCAGTGCCTAAAACTCCTGGCTGAGTCAAACAGCCCTACTTGTTTAGACCCAGATCCATCCTAGTCCAACATTTTGTTTCTTGTTGTGTCCAACCATGTCAGGGTAGTGATTTAAGAGCTGACCAGCTGATGCAATGATGTAATGATGGGAATGAGTTAGCAAGCTTTTTTGGCTATTATCCCTTTAAGAGCCTGTATAATAAGAAGAGGCCCTGTTAGGGCGCCTCTCTCTCACTGTGTGTTCTTCCCTGTGTAATTGCTGCTTGTTTGACCTCTGCCTGTAGTATGTGTATGTATTGTATATATTCTTTTGTAGATAAAACCACTATTTATTACAAACATCTGTTTGTTGTTGTTACTCCTGAGTTGTCTCACATAGTAAACCTGTGTGCACTCTGATGCCTTTAGGTACTCCTAAAAAGGAGGTTGACATCTGATTCCCTCTGCAGATACAGCCCAGAGGTTACCTTGCTCCATGGCCTCTGAAACAATTGTCCTCCATGAAAATTATCCACTCTCCTTTTAAAAGTCCCCTTCCAGACTTTGTGGCTTTGAATTCTGCGTGTTAAGGATGAATTGTGGGAAGAAGAGCTTCCTTTGCTGAATTATGAGTCTCCTTTGACTCAACTTCAATGAGGGAGGGAGAACATCTCCCTGTCCGTTTCAATGATTTGTCCATGGTATAAGGTTTTCGTCTCCTTTTGCTCCTTCATAGGGGTTGGAATGCCTCCAGATCAAGGGCCCCTTTCAGGAGGTGAAGAAGCCACTCCTGGCCTACCAGCTCAGGTAAGGGAAGGAATCTGGATGCTTTCTTTGTACGGATTCCTCTCCTTTCCCTCCCCAAAGGGATAAGGATCTGATTCAGGTGGGGATTAATTACAATTAAGAAGAGAAGGGAAGGGAAGGGGAAGGAAGAAAGGAAGGAAGGAAGGAAGGGAAGGGGAAGGAAAGAAGGGGGGAGGAAAGGGAAGGGGAAGGAAGGAAGAAAAGGAAGGGAAGGGGAAGGAAGGAAGGGAAGGGGAAGGAAGGAACGGAAGAGGAAGGAAGGGAAGGGGAAGGAAAGAAGGAGGGAGGGAAGGGAAAAGGAAGGAAGGGAAGGGAAGGGGAAGGAAGAAAGGGAAGAGGAAGGAAGGAATGGAAGAGAAAGGAAGGAAGGAGGGGAAGGGGAAGGAAAGGAGGAGGGAGGGAAGGGCAAAGGAAGGAAGGGGGGAAGGGAAGGGGAAGGAAGGAACGGAAGAGGAAGGACGGAAGAAGGGGAAGGGGAAGGAAGAAAGGGAAGGAAGGAAGGAAGGGAAGGGGACAGAAGGAAGGGAGGGAAGGGGAAGGAAGGAAGGGAAAAGAAGGGGAAGGAAGAAAGGGGAGGGGAAGGAAGGAAGGAAAAAGGAAAAAGGGAAGGGCAAGGAAGAAAGGAAAGGAGACTTCCTTCTTTGCAGTCATTCACAGCTTTTTAAAAATAAGGAAAGTGTTCCCACCATCTCTCTCTCTCTCTCTCTCTCTCTCTCTCTCTCTCTCTCTATCTATCTATCTATCTATCTCAATCTTACACGGGAGAAGACCCGAATACACCAAGACTTGGTGTCTCAATAAATATTTGACTGCCTCTGTCATTTCAGGAAAATGTGGTTCCCCAAGAAAGAAGAGGAGATAATGGTCCTAGAGTCCAACCAGATTGTTCTCTGTATGGAAGTCATGGAAGGGAAATGGGGAAGTCCCCTCCTTCAGGTTAAGACTGGATTGTTCGGAATGACACCAACCTAGAATTGGGGGTGGCTGGTTGATCCATAAAGTCCCATCATCTATTCAGGGCAGGAATCCAGTTTAAGACTCCCAGTTCTTTAGTCTCATCTGAAATACATCTAATCATGGAGAACTCACCATTTCTGGGTAAGCAATTCCAACAAAATAGAGCTGGAGGGGACCTTGGAGGTATATAGATTAACAGAGTTGGAAGGGACCTTGTAGGACACCGTTTCCTGCTTAGGCGGGGGGTTGGACTAGATGACCTATAACAGTGATGGCTAACCTTTTTGCTGTCGCGTGCCAAAAGCGGGGGGAGCGCGGGGTGTGTGTCACACGCACGTGCGCCCACAACCATAATTCAATGTGCCCCGCCCCCCGCGCATGCACACTCGACCCCCGTGCTCCCCCTGCTTTTAGCGCGCAATGGCATGGTGGGCCAGGTAGGCCTGTTTTTCACCCTCCCCAGCCACCAGTGGCTTTCTAGGAGCCCGGGGAGGACAAAAACGGCCTTCCCCAACCCCCCGGAGGCCTTCCGGAGGCCAAAAATGGCCCGTTTCCCGATTTCTGGTGGGCCCGGATGGCCCAAAAATCAGCTGCCTGGCACACGCATGCATGCTGGAACTGAGCTAGGACAATGCACGTGTGCCCACAGATATGTCTCCACGTGCCACAGGTGGCACGCGTGCCATAGGTTCGCCATGATGGACCTATGTGACACCTCTCCTGCGTGAGCTGCACTGGCTTCCTGTGGTCTTCCGGGTGTGCTTCAAGGTGTTGGTGACCACCTTTAAAGCGCTCCATGGCTTAGGGCTGGGTTATTTGCGAGACCGCCTTCTGCCGCCAATAGCCTCCCACCGACCGGTTCGCTCACACAGAGAGGGCCTCCTCAGGGTGCTGTCGGCCAAACAGTGTCGGCTGGCGACCCCCAGGGGGAGAGCCTTCTCTGTGGCAGCACCCGCCCTCTGGAATGACCTACCCCCTGAGATACGCACGATATCAGACCTCCGGACTTTTCGTCGGGCCCTGAAAACACACCTATTCCATCTAGCTGGGCTGGCTTGATCCCATCCTCTCAGTTTTAATTGAATTTGGTTTTAATTGGGTTATTTTTAATATCTTGGGCCGAAATTATTTAATTGTTTTTTAAATTGTTTTTTAAATTTTGTACGCAATGTTTTATCCTGGCTGTACACCGCCCTGAGTCCCGCAGGAGAAGGGCGGTATAGAAATAAAATAATAATAATAATAATAATAATAATAATAATAATAATAATAATAATATAAAGTCCCTTCCAACTCTGTTAAGCTGTTAAATCTGGAAAGCACTTTTCCCCGACTGAGGAATTCTGAAAACAGGCACATTTATTCCATAAATAGAGGTGTTGTAGGCATCATATTATCACCAGCATTTCTTTATTTTTATTTTTTTGCAAAAATTAGTGATTGTGGGTTGAGCCTCCTGAAGCAGGAGTTTGGGCGACACACCCGAGTTGTGGACAATGAAAAGTCAGGCATAAGTAATGCCGACAGAGAAAAAAAATAAAGCTAGGTTTTTAAAAAACAGAAACCAAAACCCGCTACAGCTGTTGTCTTTGCAATCTAGGCTACACTGGTAGCATTTCCTGTTCAACTGTTGTGGTGTTCTGTCAGTTTTTTTTTTTTTAATTCCCTTTTAGCATGCTTTCTCTTCATTGTTCTGAGTTTTCCGCCATGTATCAGGTTTTGCAACCGGTTTGCAACCAGTTTTTCCAGTTTTGAGTATGTTTCCTACTAATTTCCTTACCAGTGTTAGTGTCAGGACAGCCTCCTTCCATTACCCAAGAAAGAAAAACCCCGATTCCATTTTCACAGAGAAAGGTATCTTTTACTAAGTATGGACTGAATGCAGTCAAAGAAAAGCAAGGTCTGAAGCAAAGGCGCGAAAATTACATACAGAAAGCATCCCTCCCCAACTGTCCAGCGTCCATCATCCAATCCACAATCCCCCCCCAGGGGTCATGTAGGTGCCACGTCTGATGGTGCCATCCTCCTGCTATGTCACGACCGTTGACCTTGAGTCGTTATCAACTTCAAAAATGACGCTGAAGCAAAGGTTCTTCCGTTCTTCTCCTCCAGCACTCTTCCCCCCCTCCCAAGAATTCCAATAGCTCCCCCCTCTCCCCGTTTCATAGCAGCCGAGCAGTTAAGCAATGAAAAAGTGGAGGCTGACAGTCAGCAAAAATCAGGTGCAGGCGGTCCTTGATTTGCGACCACAATTGAGTCCAACATTTCTGTTGCTAAGTGAGACAGTTGTGAAATGAATTTTGCCCCATGTTACCTTTCTTGCCCCAGTTGTTAAGTGAATCGCTGCAATAGTTGAGTTAGTCACTCAGTTGTTAAGTGAATCTGGCTTCCCCAATGACTTTGTTGGTCAGAAGTTCACAAAAGGGGATCATATGACCCCAGGACATTGCAACTGTCACAAATATGAATCGGTGGCCAAGCGTCTGAATTGTGATCATGTGACCATGGGGATGCTGCAACGGTCGTTAAGTGTGAAAAATGGTCATGAGTCCTTTTTTTCAGTGCCATTGTAACTTCAAACGGTCACTAAATAAATGGTTGTCGGTCGAGGAGTACCTGTGTTTTCGGAGGGTCGGTTTTTGCAACCTACAGTTTTGAGTTTGCATTTTTCCTCGCTAATTTCCTCACCATTGTCAGCAAAAACCAGGTATTTCTTTCATTATTAAAGTGTAACCAAGGAAGAGGATATTAGATCCAGGTACAAGAATAGCATTAGATCAGGGGTGTCAAACTCAAGGCCCATGGGTCAGATCTGGCCTGCAGGGTGCTTAAATCTGGCCCACAGGGCCAACCTGCAAATATCAAAGGACCGGCACACGGTGCCTCTGCCGGCCAAAACGAGCTGCTGGGGGTGGTGATGCGTGGCCCATTTTCGGCCTCCCCAGCCTCCAGCAGCACACTGCCAGCCAAGAACGGGCCATGGGGAGGCCCCAGGAGGTCCCCGCATGGCTGTTTTTCAGCATTCCCAGCCTCCAGCAGCACACTGCCAGCCAAGAACGGGCCATGTGGAGGCCCCAGGAGGTCCCCGCGTGGCTGGTTTTCAGCCTCCCCAGCCTCCAGCAGCACACTGCTGGCCAAGAACGGGCCATGCGGAGGCCCCAGGAGGTCCCCGCATGGCTGGTTTTCAGCCTCCCCAGCCTCCAGCAGCACACTGCCGGCCAAGAATGGGCCATGCGGAGGCCCCAGGAGGTCCCTGTGTGGCTGGTTTTCAGCCTCCCCAGCTTTCAGTAGCACACTGCCGGCCAAGAACAGGCCATGTGGAGGCCCCAGGAGGTCCCCGCGTGGCTGGTTTTCAGCCTCCCCAGCCTCCAGCAGCACACTGCCGGCCAAGAACGGGCCATGCGGAGGCCCCAGGAGGTCCCCGCGTGGCTGGTTTTCAGCCTCCCCAGCTTTCAGTAGCACACTGCTGGCCAAGAATAGGCCATGGGGAGGCCCCAGGAGGTCCCCGCATGGCTGGTTTTCAGCCTCCCCAGCCTCCAGCAGCACACTGCCGGCCAAGAACGGGCCATGCGGAGGCCCCAGGAGGTCCCCGCGTGGCTGGTTTTCAGCCTCCCCAGCCTCCAGCAGCACACTGCCAGCCAAGAACGGGCCATGCGGAGGCCCCAGGAGGTCCCTGTGTGGCTGGTTTTCAGCCTCCCCAGCTTTCAGTAGCACACTGCCGGCCAAGAACAGGCCATGTGGAGGCCCCAGGAGGTCCCCGCGTGGCTGGTTTTCAGCCTCCCCAGCCTCCAGCAGCACACTGCCAGCCAAGAACGGGCCATGCGGAGGCCCCAGGAGGTCCCCGCGTGGCTGGTTTTCAGCCTCCCCAGCTTTCAGTAGCACACTGCCGGCCAAGAATAGGCCATGGGGAGGCCCCAGGAGGTCCCCGCATGGCTGGTTTTCAGCCTCCCCAGCCTCCAGCAGCACACTGCCAGCCAAGAACAGGCCATGCGGAGGCCCCAGGAGGTCCCCGCGTGGCTGGTTTTCAGCCTCCCCAGCCTCCAGCAGCACACTGCCAGCCAAGAATGGGCCATGCGGAGGCCCCAGGAGGTCCCCGCGTGGCTGGTTTTCAGTCTCCCCAGCTTTCAGTAGTACACTGCCGGCCAAGAACGGGCCATGCGGAGGCCCCAGGAGGTCCCCGCGTGGCTGGTTTTCAGCCTCCCCAGCCTCCAGCAGCACACTGCCAGCCAAGAATGGGCCATGCGGAGGCCCCAGGAGGTCCCCGCGTGGCTGGTTTTCAGCCTCCCCAGCCTCCAGCAGCACACTGCCAGCCAAGAACGGGCCATGCGGAGGCCCCAGGAGGTCCCCGCGTGGCTGGTTTTCAGCCTCCCCAGCTTTCAGTAGCACACTGCCGGCCAAGAATGGGCTTTTCAAAAAGCCTCTGCCGATCAGGCAACTCAGCTTGGATTGTCAGAGGCATTTAAAAGAAAAAAAGCCCCTGCTGATCAAGCAACTCAGCTTGGATCATCAGAGGCATTTAAAAGAAAAAAAAGCCTCTGCTGATCAGGCAACTCAGCTGGGATCGTCAGAGCCTTTTGAAAGCATTTTTTTACAACCTCTTCCCCCGAAGAGGTTGTAGAAAAAATGGTTTTAAAAGTAAAAAAAAAAAAATTGGCCACGCCCACCCAGTCACATTACCTCCTCCCCAAGCCATGCCCACAGAACCGGTAGTAACAAATTTTAGATTTCACCACTGCCTGGATCTCTTTCACATGTACTACCACCAGCCATTTCCACCAACCCTCCTCTATTTGTGCCACAGAACAGGGTAAGCGCCGCAGCAAAAGGGATTAAAGGAGAGCATCTTTTAAAGGAGACTCCAGCTGATCCAGAATGCAGCTGCATGGGTTGTTATGGGAGCCCCTCGTTACTCCCATATAACACCCCTCCTGCGTGAGCTGCACTGGTTACCAGTGGTTCTCCAGGTCCACTTCAAGGTGCTAGTCCTCACCTATAAGGCCCTTCATGACTTAGGTCCGGGATATTTGCATGACCTTCTCCTGCCTGCCTCTCATCGTCCTGTTCGCTCACATAGGGCCGCTCTCCTCAGGGTTCCGACGGCGAGCCAATGTCACCTTGTTGTGCCCAGGGATAGGGCGTTCTCTGTGGGTGCTCCCACCCTCTGGAATGAATTACCTACTGAGCTCCGGATGGCTCCTGATCTCTGCTCCTTCCATCGGGACTTGAAGACTTGGCTTTTCAAACAAATAGGCTGAGACTGATTCCGGGTTTTATTATTTACTACTAATTAATTATTTGGATTAAATTATGATTTTATTGTACTTGTTTCTTAACTTGTGTTCGATGCCCTGAGTCCTTCGGGAGAATGGTGGCATATAAATACATGTAATAAAATAAATAAATAATAAATAAATCTTGTTTCGGGAATAAAAACCTTGGTTAAAAAAAAAATACCTGGCTTTCAAGTTTGCAAATATAACCTCACTTATCCTAAGGAGGTGGCAAAGGGGGAAATTCAGCCCATGCAACTTACCCGAGCCACATTCTTGCCTAATGAAGTGACAACAAAAGCAACCATGCCCAGGTGCCAATCACACCAATCCCTGGAGAAGCTGAAAAGAGGGATCCGGAATGCTGTGGCCCATGGATTCAAATTTCAAATACTTACGGGACCGCCTGCTACCACCAATAGCCTCCCACCGGCCAGTACGCTCCCATAGAGAGGGGCTCCTCCAGGTGCCGTCGGCCAAACAATGTCGGCTGTCGGCCCCTAGGGGGAGAGCCTTCTCTGTGGGGGCACCTACGATCTGGAATGAGCTCCCCCCCCCCCCCGGAGATACGGAGGATCCCGGATCTGCGCACCTTCCGCCGCGCGCTTAAGACTCTTCTATTTCATCAAGCTGGCCTGGCCTAAATCTTCCCCCTTTTAATGTGGAAATTTTAAATTTGTTTTAATTATAGGGTTATGGATAAGGCGTTTTAAATTGGGGAGCCATTTTGGATTTAATTTTGTTTTAAACGTATTTTAATGTTTATATTGTATGTTTTTTTTTTTTTTAATCTTGGCTCTTCACCGCCCCGAGTCCTTCGGGAGAGGGGGGCGGTATAAAAATTTAATAAATATATAAAATATAAATATATAAATATAAATAAGGGATCTATTGCAGGAAACTGGGAAGGACTCAAGATTGTGAGCGACTATTTGAAGAGGGGGAACTTTCTCTCGCCCTCCCACCCCCGGGCGGAGACTCCTCCCAGACCCGCCCAGCATCTTCCCCGCAGGGGCAGGAGGTGCCTCAAGAGCTGCTGGTGACAGTTCCTGGCAGCTGCTCGCTCTTCCGCCTCGGCTCTGATAGTAGGGCTCGCCCGGGGCACTGCAAGGCGTGGGGTTCCGCATGATCTCCCGATCCCTCTTCGTGTTGCTGGAGGCAGCCGTCCTGCTGCTGGGTGCGGGCACCGCAAGTGAGTGGCGGGGCGAGAGACCCCCATTACTTGAGAACTTCCCCCCCCCCACTTTCTAAGTCCGTTGGCAGAGCAGCTGCGGATCTGGATCAAAGAGCCTCTCCTGCTATCCCGACCCTGGGAATACCGGATGGTCATTGATTGGAACTCAACCTACAGGGAGCAGCCGGAGGAAGCTGTCTAAAGCGGGAAGGGGCATGAGATCCCAGCAAGGACGCGGGGCGGAGGGGAGCTTCTCCAGGAGCTTCTTTGTACTGGGTGGGGAGGTCCCTGCCTAACAATAGTATTTAGTATTTCTCTCCCCTCTCGCTACTGTGCAGCTTTCGCTTTGCGTTGCAGCTGGAATTTCCCAAGCCCTACGGGCGGGGCTTTCCTCCCTCTCACGTGATTGGATGGGTCCCTCATGTCTTCCCTGTTAGATCATAGAAGATAGAATCCTAGAGCTGGAAGAGACCTCCAGAGGTTTTTATTTTATTTTTTAAATTTAATTTTATTAAATTTCTATACCACCCTTCTCCTGAAGGACTCGGGGCGGTGTACAGCCAGCAATAAAACCATGACAGTATAAAAATTAAAAGCAATTGAAAACAATTAAATAAATTGGCCGAAAACTCTAATAAAACAACCCATTAAAATGGTAAAATATTATTATTATTATTTAGGCCAAATAATGCTTGTTGGAATAATAATGTTTTTAGGGCGCGACGAAAGGTACGCAGGTCGGGAATCCTGCGAATCTCCGGGGGCAGCTCATTCCAGAGGGTAGGGACCCTCACAGAGAATGTTCTCCCCCGGGGGTCGTCAGCCGACATTGCCTAGCCGACGGCACCCGGAGGAGCCCCTCTCTGTGGGAGCATACCGGTCGATGGGAGGCTATCGGTGGCAGAAGGCGGTCTCAAACAGATTCAGAGAGTTGGAAGGGACCTTGTAAGTCATCTAGTCCAGGGGTCTCCAACCTTGGCAACTTGAAGACTTGTGGCTCAGGAACTCTGGGAGTTGAAGTCCACAAGTCTTCAAGTTGCCAAGGTTGGATCCCTGATCTAGTCCAATCCCCAGCCCAAGCAGGAGACCCTGCCAACACCATTTCTGACAGATGTCAGTCGAGTCCCTTCTTGAATAGATAGAATAGAATTCTTTATTGGCCAAGTGTGATTGGACACACAAGGAATTTATCTTGGTGCATACGCTCTTGGAGTACATAAAAGAAAAGATACATTCATCAAAAATCATAAGATACAACACTTTTTTTAAAATTTGATTTATATGCCGCCCTTCTCCGGAGACTCAGGGCGGCTTACAATGTGTTAAGCAATATCCTTAATGACTTAATGATAGGGTACAAATGCCTCCAAGTGATGAAACTCCCACAACTGAAGGCAGCTTCTGTCCCATGGGTTGATTGCTCTCACTGTCAGAAAATTTCTCCTCATTTCTAGGTTGAATCTCTCCTTGATCAGTTTCCATCCATTATTTCTTGTCTGGCCTTCGGGTGCTTTGGAAAATAGTTTGACCCTCTCCTCTCTGTGGCAGCCTCTCAAATATTGGAACACTGTTATCGTGTCTCCCCTGGTCCTTCTCTTCACTAGACTAGCCATGCCCAGTTCCTGTAACCATTCTTCATATGTTTTAGCCTCCGGTTCCCTAATCATCTTGGTTGCTCTTCCTTGCACTCTTTCTAGAGTCTCAACATCTTTATTATAGTGTGGTGACCAAAACTGGATGAGGTGTGGTCTTACTAAGGTTTTTTTAAGGTCCCACTTTTACTTGGATACAAGGGAACATTTTGAAATAGCAAGCAAGCATTTGGATTTGGTGAAATTCTGCTGGTGGTTTATTTGCCGATGTGGAGTGAGATGCTTAAAAAGGGGCAGGGCTTTAACTATGTCACTTTAATTTAATTTAATTTAATATTTAAATTTATATACGCCCTTCTCCCGAAGGACTCAGGGCGGTGAACAGCCAGAAGTAAAAAAAACATTGAATACAAAATTTAAAAACAATTTAAAAATATATTAAACAATTTGGCCCGACAGTTAAAATCCCCCATTTAAAATTAAAATTAAAATTACTCAATTAGAGTTAGGCCAGCCCGGCTTGATGAAATAAAAAAGTTTTGAAGGCACGACAGAAAGTACGTAAATCCGGGATCCTCCGTATCTCTGGGGGGAGCTCGTTCCAGAGGGCAGGAGCTCCCACAGAGAAGGCTCTCCCCCTGGGGGCCACCAGTCGGCATTGTTTGGCCGACAGCACCCAGAGGAGCCCCTCTCTGTAGGAGCGTACTGGCCGGTGGGAGGCTCTCGGTGGCAGAAGGCGGTCTCATAAATATCCAGGTCCTAAGCCATGGAGCGCTCTAAAGGTGGTCACCAACACCTTGAATCGCACCCGGAGGACCACCAGGAGCCAGTGCAGCTCACGCAGGAGAGGTGTTACATGGGAGCACCATGACGTTCCCATAATCACCCGCGCAGCCACGTTCTGGACCAGCTGGAGCCTCCGGGTGCTCTTCCAGGGGAGCCCAATGTAGAGAGCATTACAGTAGTCCAGGCGGGAAGTGACGAGGGCTGCCATCTTGATTTTTTTTTTTAATTTCCAGGTGGTTTTTTCCCCCAACATATTTTTGGACAGTCTTTCTAGAGCCGTGATGGCGAACCTATGGCATGCATGCCACAGGTGGCACGTGGAGTCATATCTGTGGGCACGCAAGTGTTGCTCTAGCTCAGCTCCAGTGCCAGCTGATTTTCCGGCCTTCCTGGAAGTCGGGAAAAGGGCTCTTTCTGGCCTCTGGAGGGCCTCTGGGTGGGGGAGAGGCTGTTTTCACCCTTCCCAGGCTCCTAAAAAGCCTCTGGAGCCTGGGGAGGGTGAAAAATGGGCCTTACCAGGCCCACCATGCCATCGCGCGCTAAAAGCAGGGGGAGCATGGGGGTTGTGCATGCATGCGCGGGGGGCAGGGCGCATTGAATTATGGGTGTGGGTACATGAGTGATTGACACCCCCCCCCATGTTCCCCCCACTTTTGGCACGCGACAGCAAAAAGATTAACTATCACTGTTCTAGAGTCTCAACATCTTTTTTAAGGCAGGAGACTTTATGTCATCCCCAGTGAAATGATTGTCTAGCCTATATTTGAAATCCTCCAATCAATCAGAATAGAGCTGGAAGGGAGGTCCTTGGAGGTCTTCTAGTCCAACCCCCTGCTCAAGCAGGAAGGAGCCCCTAAACTCTAGTGATGGAACACCCACAACTCCAGGAGGCAAGCTATTTCATCGATTAATTGTTCTTGCTGTCGGGAAATTTCTCCTTACTCCTAAATTACCGTATTTTTCGGACCATAAGATGTACCGGAGTATAAGAGGCACCTTAGTTTTGGGGGAGGAAAATAAGAAAAAAAGCTGATTGGGGGTGGATCTGCCTCCCGGAATACCCCCAATCAGCTGTTCCCAGAGGTGAACTTTAGCAACAGGTTCGTTGGTTGTGAGCTCTACGCCTTGCCTTTTTTTCAGCCTCCGAAACCCCCGTTTCGGAGGCTTTTTTTCAGCTTCTCAAATTGAGGTTTCAGAGGCTTTTTTCAGCCTCTGAAACCTCCATTTCAGAGGCTGGGTGGGGCTACATTCGGTGTATAAGACGCACCCAAATTTTCACCCTCTTTTAGGGGGAGGAATGTGCGTCTTATACTCTGAAAAATATGGTAGGTCTCTCTTTTACAAGCTTCCATCCATTGCTTCTGGGTGCTTTGGAGAATCAGTCAGTACTAGATCCTCAAGTACTAGCATGTCCTCCTTCTCTTCTCATAGGTTAGTCATACCTAGTTCCCTCAACCTTTCACCATGGCTTTGCAGTTTGACAGTAGTCCTTTGAGGTTTTTAGTTCCGTTCAACGGCAAATGATGCTCACCGAATGCCTGCTTCTTTTCTTCCGGTAGCCGCCACTTCCCACGTCCTACGCTATTTCTTCACCGGCGTGTCAGAACTGGGCCACGGCCTGCCCCGCTTTATCATTGTGGGGTACTTGGATGATCAGCAGTTTGTCCAGTACGATAGCGATTCCCGGAGGGACTTGCCACGGGGGTCCTGGATTCAGAAGGTGGAGGAAGACGATGCCCAGTATTGGGACTGGCAAACTCAGCTTTCTCACAGCTGGGAACTCTACTTCCAACTGAGCCTCTGGAACCGCTTCAACCACACCCCGGGTAAGTTGCCAGGGAGATGGCTATAGGCTGCCTTGCTGCATGCCCACCAAGCAGGGTATTAGCCTGAATGATCTCTAAGATCCCTTCCAACTCTTCCAGTCAAGGATTCTACATAATGGATTCTCGCATTGGACTGGTTTTAGGGCTGATTTTGGAGCAGGAAGGATTGAGAAGAAGCTTAGGCAAGAGATTTTGCGGTCCGGAGAGTGAAACACTTGTGAGAAAGAAACTCAAATAACCACGTCTTGATTTTGTTTAGTATAAGGTGGAACAAAGAGAGACTTGGACAGGACTCTATTAGAATAATTAATAAAATAATTAGCTTATTCTAGATTATTCTACTAGAATGATTCCTGCAATCCTTGCAGTGACCTTTTCATTGACCAGCCTACCATGAAGGGCTGAATTAGTTGGGGTTTGAATACAGGTAGTCCTAGATTTACAACAGTTCATTTAATGATGGTTCAAAGTTACGAGGTCACTGAAAAAAGTGACATGGCAGGTTTTCACATTTACGACGATATCCCTTTCCCGACAGTCAGACGATCAAAATTCAGACACTTGGCAACTGACTCATATTTAGGACAGTTGCAGTGTCCTGGGGTCATGTGATCTCCTTTTGTGACCTTCTGACAATTAGTCAATGGGGAAGCCAGATTCACTTTACAACCGTGTTACTAATTTAGCAATTGCAGTGATTCACTTAACAACCAGAGCAAGAAAGATCGTAAAATGAACCAAGAAAAATTCACTTAGCCACTGTTTTGCCTAGCAACAAAAATATTGGGCTTCATTCAGTGGTGAAATCCAAATTTTTTACTATCGGATCTGTGGGCGTGGCTTGGTGGGCATGGCAGGCAAAGCATACTGCAAAATCCCCACTCCTGAGGGAAGGATATTGCAAAATCTCCATTCCCACCCCACTCTTGGGCCAGCCAGAGGTGGCATTTGCCGGTTTTCCGAACTACTCAAAATTTCCGCTACCGGTTCTCCAGAACCTGTCAGAACCTGCTGGATTTCACCCTTGGCTCCATTGTGGTTCTAAGCTGAAGATTACCTGTAGATCATCTCTATAGTGTATTCCGAGCCTTTCATTATATCTCTGATACTGAGCGACCTATGAAAGCGTCACCAAGGTTTGTTTTGCAGGGTTTCACACCTGGCAATGGATGCATGGTTGTGAGTTACGACAAGACGGACGTAAAGAAGGCAGTTCTCAGTTTGGCTATGATGGGACAGATTTCCTCAGCCTGGATAAACAGACCCTCACGTGGACAGCAGCCGACTGGCGGGCCCAGGTCACCAAGCGGAGGTGGGAGGCCGATCAGGTCTGGACCCAAGGCCGGAAGAATTTCCTGGAAGGAGACTGCATTGAGTGGCTCCACAAATACCTGAATTACGGCAAGGAGTCCCTTCTCAGAAAAGGTGATGGGTTGTGGGTTTGTTGGTTTATCTCAGGGGTCGGCAACCTTAAACACCCAAAGAGCCACTCGGACCCGTTTCCTACAGAAAAAAAACGCATCAGGAGCCACAAAACTTGGGTGGGCGTGGCCAACTCAATGTCACTCACTCCCACCCAGTCACATGACCACCTAGCCACGCCTACCCAGCCACAAAACTATTCTCTGTCTCTCTCCCCCTCTCCCTATCTCCCCCTCTCTTCCCCACTGTCTCTCTCTCCCTCTGTATCTCTCCCTCTCCTTCTCTTCCACTCTCTAACCACCTCTCTACGTATCACTCTCTCTCCCTCCCTCCCTCTCTCTCTCTCTCTCTCTCTCTCTCTCTCTCTCTCTCCCCCTCCCTTCAGGCGACTGTCCTCCCCCCCCCCCATAACTCCCTGGCCAGCTGTGGCTGAGCCGGGAGCATTCACACGCACAGGGAGACTCCAGCCTGAAGTGGCAGGAAGCGAAGGCTGCTTTATGTGCAAATGTGGCACGAAGGCAGGTATAGGGCAGCTTCGCTCCTGCACTCTCCGGCGACCCTCGTCCATCTCCTCCTCTCAGGATGCCAGGGACAGCTGTGGCTGAGCCGGCATCTGCGCATGTGCAGGGAGACCCTTCTCAAACGAGCGCCAAAGCTCAGGAAAGGTGCGCTCGGGGCAGGCAGTGGCTCGCTTAAGGAGGGTCTCTCCATGTGTGCGCACACTCCCAGCTCAGCCACAGCCGGCCAGGGGGTTACGAGAGGAGGAGGGGGAAGGAGAGTACAACAGCGGGAGCTGCCCTGTACCTGCCTTCACGCCACATTTGCACGTAAGGCAGCCTTCACTTCCTGCCTCTTTGGGCTGGAGGCCAAAAAAGAAATAAGAGGGGCAGGGCGAACCAGTGATGGAACAGGGAGCCGCCGCAGAGGGCCCAAAGAGCCACTTGTGGCTCCGGAGCTGCGGGCTGCCGACCCCTGGTTTATCTTATATAACAGATCATCTGAAGTATTAATATCACTTTGTAATGCCTTGCTAAGGCCACACTTGGATATTTTGCATCCAATTTTGGTCGCCATGATGTAAAAAAGCTCTTGAGACTCTAGAAAGAGTGTAGAGAAGAGCAACAAAGATGGTTAAGGGATTGGAGACTAAAACATAGAGAGAACGGTTGCTGGAATTGGGTCTTTCTAGTTTGATGAAAAGAAGGAGTAGGGGGTGACATGATGGCAGTCTTCCAATATCTCAGGAGCTGCCACAAAGAAGGAAGCCAACCTATTCTCCAGAACACTTGAAGGTAGGACAAGAAGCAATGGGTAGAAACTAATCGAGGAGAGAAGCAACCTAGAACTAAGGCGAAATTTTCTAACAATTAATCAGTGGAACTACTTGCCTCCAGAGGTTGTGAATGCTCCAACATTGGGAGATTTTAAGAAGAGATTGGACAATCATTTGTCTGCAACGGTATAAGGTTTCTTGCCTGAGCAGGGATTGGACTAGAAGACTTCCAAGGTCCCTTCCAACTCTGTTATTCTATTCTATTCTATTCTATTCTATTCTATTCTATTCTATTCTATTCTATTCTATTCTATTCTATTCTATTCTATTCTATTCCATTCCATTCCATTCCATTCCATTCCATTCCATTCCATTCCAATTATGACAGTAGCTTTTGCTAGACGGTGGGGAGGACTGGATGACCTCTGTGTCTTCTTACACTTCAAGGTTTCTATGTGTTCACTGAAAAGCAATTCTTCTCAATCACCTTTCATGGATTCCTGGACTGGTCCAGAATTTGGGCAGATGATGGTTGTGAATGTAGAGCCCAATCCTTTGCAGAAAGTTCTCTTCTGTAAATTCCTTTCACTCAGAAATAATCCTGTTTGCCACAGTATGACGGGCAGGGGAGACACTGACTTTCCTTACAGGGAGGGTGTGAAGACTTAGAAAATGGAATCAAATGCACAGGTCTAGAAGGGGATTACTGTATTTTTCAGAATAGAAGACACACCTTTTCCCCCCTAAAAGTGGGTGAAAATTTAGGTGCGTCTTATAGACCGAATACGAGCGTTTTTGGCCTCCCTGCATTGCGTTTTCACCCTCCGCGGCACCCAGAAGCACTCTGCAATGCTCTGCACGGCCCATTTTGGCCAAAAACGGGCCTGTTTTTGGGTTCCCAAGCCCTCCGCATGTCGCGTTTTCACCCTCCCCAGTGCCCAGAAGCACTCTACAGGCCAAAAACAGGTGAATTTTTGGTGAAAACGGGTGCATTGTTGGCAAAAACGGGCCCTGTGGAGCACTGAAGAGTGCTTCTGGGGGCCGGGGAGGGCAAAAATGTGACACACCGAGGACTTGGGAGCCCCAAAAGAGGTGCGTTTTTGCCAAAAATGGGTGTGTTTTTGGCAAAAGTGGGCTGTGCGGGGGGGATACAGAGTGCTTCTGGGTGTCGGGGAGGGCAAAAATCTGATACGCGGAGGCCAAAAACTATTTTTTCTTGTTTTTCTCCTGTAAATTTAGGTGCGTCTTATAGTCAAAAAAATACGGTATTTACTTTTGGAACAACTTGTGGGAGAAAGTAAGGCTTAAGCACCATGATGGTGTGGTTTTAAATTCTAGAACTTAAGAATTTGGGCTTCCTGCCCAGGGCATATCAAAACAGAGGACCAGGAATGGTCCAATCCTGCTTCTGATATTCAACAATAGCAGGCAAAGGTATTGGCCTGCATTGCTCATCATCCTTCACTGTTGACTATGCTGCTTGGGCTAGATGGGATCTAGCGTCCTGTTGCATCTCCAGATTCTGTCTCTTGAGTCTCAAGCCGTCATTCGGCCGATGATTAAGAATGTTTCAATTTTTGCAGAACCTCCC
Source organism: Pituophis catenifer annectens (assembly GCF_029215685.1). NCBI lineage: Eukaryota > Metazoa > Chordata > Lepidosauria > Squamata > Colubridae > Pituophis > Pituophis catenifer. Next base: position 3,538,949 of record NW_027256882.1, read on the forward strand.
GTGGTGACAGTCACCCGGAAAGGGAGCTACGAAGGACTGGAGATCCTCATCTGTCGTCTGCACGGCTTCTACCCCAAAGAGGTTGATGTCACTTGGAGGAAAGGTGGGGAAATCTTGGAGCAGGAGACGCTCCGGGGTGGGATCACTCCCAATTCAGACAGGACCTACCACACCTGGCTCAGCATTGAGATCGACCCCAAGGAGAGGGAGCACTACAAATGTCACGTGGAGCATGATGGTCTTCTGAACCCCCAGGATTTCTCCTGGGAGAAGCCAGGTGAGTGGTGGCAGTGGAAGGACGGGGTGCGTGGATGCTGAGGAGTGCATGTTAAGACTTATTTATGGGGTACTGTTCTTGGTACTTCCCATACTGCAATATCTAAGTTCAGCCTAGAAACTAGAGCACCTAAGATGATCAAAATTTTTTTTTTTTAATTTAATTTAATTTAAATTATGCATATACCCACATACATTATATGACACACGGAAACAACACAGTATAGTTCGGATTTATGCATGTACATGGTGAGAAAAACGAATCTTGCAAGTTTACCAGATGGATGGCACAGGGAACAAAGCTGCTCCAGAATGGGGTAATCCTGCTAGAAATACTTTGAAACTTCCTTCCAGAGGGGAGCAGCGGAAACAGAGCATAAAGTGGGCATGTGGGATCTCTAAGAATGCTTCGAGCTCTAAGCCAGAGGTGTCAATCTCAAGGCCCATGGGCCAGGGGCTTAAATCTGGCCAGTGGGGCTGGCCTGGAAATATCAAAGGGCCAACCCACAGTGCCTCTGCTGCAGTGGTGGGTTCCTTGCGGTTCAGCCCGGTTTGGCCGAGCCAGTAGCGTTGACGATATGATGTCACCGAACCGGTTCTCTTTGTTTGGGAGCTGCCTGCTCCTCCCACGTAATTCTTACCTTTTATTTGGCCCTGCCCCCAATCTATTCGCTGCCTCCCGAGTCCCAGCTGATTGGCTAGAAGGAAAAAAACTATTTAAACTTGCCGCGGGGCTTCAAAGGGCTGCCCTACACCTGATCAGTGTTAAAAGGCAGTGTGACGGTAGACCAGTGTGCTCAAAAAACAAATGGGTAGACCGGAATGCTCCAAGAACAAATGGGTAGACCGGTACAGCTCTGCAAGCAGTTAAAAGCCTGGTAGACTAGTACCTCTGCTAAATCCTACAGAATTGTCACATGACCATCAAACCATACCCACAAAATAAGCCACACCCACAGAACTGGTGGTAAAAAAATTTAGAACCCAGCCCTGCTCTGCTGGCCAAAATGGGCTGTGTGCACCCCACAGCCCCCCTCCCGGCAGCCCATTTTTGGCCTCCCCGTCCTCCAGCAGCACTCTGCTGGCCGAAAATGGGCCACACAGAGGCCCCGCATGCCCCCCTCGTGGCCCATTTTAGGCTGGTAGAGTGCTGCAGGAGTGGAATGGACTGGATCACAATTATGTGGCCTCAAGTACCTGCCTGATCAGGATAGAAAACAGGCAACATCCTATGTTAATACTACAGATTTTAATGCCAGATTTTACATACTGTAGTTCCATTTAATCTACAATCAACAATCTATAATTGACAGCCATCTCTATTTACTATCCTGGAAATTTACCTCTGCTGTAGGTCTTGTATTATCATGGTATTTATGCTATTGTATTTTTATTATTAGTTGAATAATAAAAATACAATAGTATAAATAGCTTTTCTGCCTGGAAAAGCAATTTACTGTTAAACAATGTGTTATAAATTTAGAAATAAAAAGTTTAGTGGAGTATGAAGAATAAGTAATAAATGTTTGTCAGTAATATGTGGTAGAAGAGAGGAAAATGGTTATAGTAAAGAACTGTGGAAAGAAAGCAGAGAAGGGAAAAAGATCTTGAGCCTGTGTCAAACGCCCACCAGGGCCACGTCCACCCTGCCCACACACGACACACACAGAGACACACACCGGCCCTCCGAGGTCAAACACAACCTGATGCGGCCCTCAATGAAATCGAGTTTGACATACCTGCTCTAAGCATATAGTGTTTATAAGCAGTAGCCTGAATAACAGGACGTGAGCTTCCTATAATCTTCTCGGCTGTCCTTACCACTCTCTGTATGGACTTTCTATCTGAGGCCAACTTTTTGTTCTTTTCTTAGTTTCATCTGCAACAGGGATCCTCGTGGGCAGTATCCTAGGTGCTCTGGCTGCTGCTGTCTTGCTGGTAATTGGGATCCTGTTCTACACCAGTAAGTAAACTGAGACTACTTCTTGTTGGTAGAAGCCTCTTGGTGGCAGTTTCAGCCTCCCTCCTATTCTCTGAGAAAAACACTTCTTTTATAATGGGCAGTGCCCAAAACTCATAATATCCAACACTTTCTAAACATGAATCAATGAGCAGAGCAATCCCCACCCATCACGAGAATAGCACCTGCCCATGGATTAGGCCTGGAAGTCTCTAAATAGAAAGAGCCAAGCAAGCGGTAACTCAATTTTATCTCTTTCAGACTTTCCTACACAAGTAGTCTCCAATCTTTCTGGCTTTGTGGACTTGCCCGGGCGTGGGGGGGGAGGGGAGAGGAAATGGTTCCATGCAAGCGGAAGGTGCATACATTCACCTGCTGTTTGCATGTCCCAATTCCGAACAGGCCATGGCCCATTACCTAGCCACCACCTGGGGATTGGGGACTCCTGTCCTACAATGCTCAATGGTAGCAGCTCTTCTGCTACTAGTTTGTTTTTGCATCTAAAACAGGGCAGCGGTGAAATCCCCCCCTCCTTTCTATCCGGCTTGCTGAACTGGTAGCGCCGGCGGTGGGAGGCTCCACCCACCCACCTGGACGTCATTACGTCCCTTTTTTACATGCACAGAAGAGGCGCGCACGCGCATATGACACATACACTCCCACACCTGAACTAGTAGCGAAGGTAAGTGGATTTCACTGCTGGAACAGGGGTGTCAAACTGGCAGCCCGTGGCCCCGATACATCACATGTGGGCCATACCCACCCCAGCTCCACGAAGGGAAAAAAAATCACGAAACATCCCGTGATGGCAACATGACGCAAGTTTCATAACTGCAATCTATGTGACCCCCCTCCTGCGCGAGCTGCACTGGCTCCCGGTGGTCTTCCGGATGCGCTTCAAGGTGTTGGTGACCACCTTTAAAGCGTTCCATGGCTTAGGGCCGGGGTATTTACGAGACCGCCTTCTGCCACCAATAGCCTCCCACTGGCCAGTACACTCGCACAGAGAGGGCCTCCTCAGGGTGCCGTCCGCCAGACAGTGTCGGCTGGTGACCCCCAGGGGGAGAGCCTTCTCCGTGGCGGCGCCCACCCTCTGGAACAACCTCCCCCCAGAGATATGTACAATACCAGACCTCCGGACTTTTCGTCGGGCCCTGAAAACTTATTTCACCTAGCCGGGCTGGCTTGATCCCACAGTTTTGGTTAAATTTAATTGATTTTAATTGGGTTTGTTTTTAAATTGCGGCCAAAAATATTTAATTATTTTAAACTGTTTTTAAATTTTGTATGTTCTGTTTTATTCTGGCTGTTCACCGCCCTGAGTCCTGCTGGAGAAGGACGGTATACAAATTGAAACAAATAAATAAATAAATCTAGAAGAACAGGGCAGTTGTCAAAACTTCCTCTGGATCCAAAAGGCATCCAGGTACCTCCAGAACTCTCTCTCCTATTCAGACATGGCCCACCCAGTCCAAAATTGAAGAGCTGCTCCAGTTGTTGACTTGCTGACAGCCCCTATCCTACAAGCTGTAAGCAAGACTCGCCTTCTTAGTGACTGTCTTGTATCCTATGGGCCTCCTGGCCTCTCCAAATGAAAGAATGCTCTCAACCTCTTGGCCTTCTGAGCTTCTGGTTCTGCTAAGAATTGGGTTGATGGTTCTTAGTCTGCTGAGTGCATAACTAAGTAATTAGTTACTGTGTTTAGTTATTGTAATTAGTTTACTGTGTGAATTTTTGCTGATTGTCAGATACAATGATTTATGACACTGTGGGAAGAAATATCCATCTGGTCCAGTTCCAAGCCAGGAGAAAGGCACTGGAGACAAAATGGGGGCTGGAGGCTGATTGAAAAGAGGGTCCATTTATTGATGAAATAGAACCACATGGGTTCTACTGCAGCGGACCACACAGAGTTGAGAGTGAGAGGTTTTTAGACCTTCTCTTGGGCTTTGCACTTGAGCTTCCTGTTCTGTGCAAGGACATTTGTTCTATTGGCTGTTGTCAGACTCCCATGGAGCCATGTAGGGGTTATGTAGAGGTCTTAGCTGGCTCTATAGGTTGTCTGAGCTCCGGGGTTTTGTTGAAGTTTGCTGGGGGTGATGCAATGAAGGGGCTTGTGTTCTGAAAGAGTCTTGGGAAATTCCTACTACGACTTAATAGCTTTTTCCTGTGTTGGATCTTGGGTGAAAAATAAATAAATAAATAAATAAATAAATAAATAAATAAATAAATAAATAAATAAATAATTTTATTTCTATACCGCCCTTCTCCCGAAGGACTCAGGGCAGTGTACAGCCAATTTAAAAACACAAGACACAACAATGATTAAAAATTAAAATAATTAAATAAATTTGGCCGGATTAAAACCCCAAAAATTTAAAATACCCCAATTAAAATTATTATGTTGATAGCCCGGCCTGATGGCTATTTGCTTATGAATAGAGCTATCTACTTCTCAATAAGCTCTTTATCTCTTAAGTGTTGACTTAAGTGCTCTTTATCTCTTAAGTGTTGACATCTGCTAAGGGCTATTAAGAAGGGTGGAAGCTGCTTTCTCCTTCTAAAAAAACATGTTTCTCCCTTTCTCATCCAGGGAAATATAATAATTTGCCTTTTTAATATTTCTCAAAATATTTCATCCTTCTAGGAGAGGGGTGGGTGCTAACTTTCTACAATATGGTGCCTCTGGTATGGGATACTCTGCAACCATTTCATCATTATAAGCCTAAAGTTAAAATTAAACTTTGGGGAATGGGGTGTGCCTTCAAATCAGCATGGACTCCTGGTAATTTCCTGGACAATCCCTGTGGTTTTCCTGGCAAGGTTTTTCCTAAGTGTTTCGTCATGGCTTGTTTCCTATGGTTGACCGAGAATGACTAGCCAAAGTCATTCAGCCAACTACCCTGCCTAAGGTGGGACTAGAAAAGCATGGTCTATATAAGGTTTATAACCTTAACCTATATCCTAAAGTTAAACTAGGACTATTATAGTTTGCGAGCTAGACTAGGTGCTGCTAAATTAAAAGGCTATGTTGTGGCCGTACACGGCCTGTGCAGCTAGTAGCTGATTCCGACAGCGAGGAGGCTGGTGTGGTGCTGCGCCAGCAGCCTGTGCAGCTGGCACTTGAGTCAGACAATGCGGAGGCTGGGGAAGATGTGGTGTCAGAGGCGGGGATTCAGCCAGGGCCTTCAGAACCTCCAGAAGCTCCCATAAGTGAAGAGGAAGAAGAGGAGGAGCCTCTTCTCGATGCATGGGTGTGCAGAGCTGCCAAAAGGCAGGAGTGGCTCCTCAGGAGGAGGTCTCCTCAAGAGTAAGGCTTGGGGCTAATTGGCCACTCCCTTAGCCTAAGGAAGGAGGACGACTGAGGCAATTTGCAGGGAACAACTTCGTTCACTCTCCTTCGTGTCGTTAGTTCTCTTATCAGTTTCCTGCAAATTGCTTCTGGGCCTTCTGCCAACCATAGTAAGATTACGATTATTTATTCTTTGGATTCTTGTAGGCTGTTAAGAAAGTTAATTAACAGCCTTTGTTTGAAAAAGACTGATTTAATTTAGTAAAATAAGGTTTGTACAGACTTTGCGTGTGCTGCGTTCTTTGGGGTCCGTAGCTGGGGCAGAACAGGCTAAATCCCTGAAGCTACACTCTAAGGCTTGGATAAAATATTAACTTACACAGCCCTTTGTAAAGGGTTAAAAAGATTTGGGTCTAATTTTTTGTTTGCCTTTTCAGAAAAATGGCGGAAGGGGTACCAAGCTGCATCAAGTAAGCAAACACAGCCACTCTGAAATGGAATGCGTATTCATGGCACTCAAGGGTCGGGAAATGAAAGTGAAAATACTCAGGAAGTCCCTTGGCTCCAAATTGGCCAAGATGGCGGACAAAGCATCACAATGCATACTGCTGTACCGGCATCAAATTGGGCACACATTCAAAAATTGGGAGTGGGGTGAAAGGTTACATTGCAACACTCACTCTGCCATATTTTCAAATTTTACCCCTCTACACACACACACACACACACACACACACACACACACACAGAGTACCCTGAGTGGCATTGGATGTAGGCCCCCCCCATGCACACCTCAAAGCAGCGATCAGAAGAAATAGTAACAAATTGGTCCACGTTTTGAGAAGGACGTAAGGATGACGAACGTCTGGAAATGAGGAGGAATCGTTAAAGTTATCTGGAGATGTTTGGCCTCCAGAAAAGATGACCAAGGAGAAATGGGATAGCAGTGTACAAATCTTTGAAGGGGCGTCACCTAGAAGAAGGAATGGGTTTATTTCCGGTTGCCCCAAACGGGCAGGACCAGAAACAGTAGATTAAAACTACCGGGAAGGAGAATCTGGATAAAAATCATAGGAAATTCATGATTATAAAAGCTGTTACTCAGTGGAACAGGCTGCCACGTGTTGTCATAAGTCCTCCTTTGCCAGAGGTCTTCGAAGAGAGGTTGGATGACCACCTTTAGAGCACTCCACGGCTCAGGACCAGGGTACTTACGAGACCGCCTTCTGCCACCAGTAGCCTCTCACCAACCAGTTCGCTCCCACAGAGAGGGGCTCCTCAGGGTGCCGTCGGCCAAACAATGTCGACTGGCGGCCACCAGGGGGAGAGCCTTCTCTGTGGGGGCACCTGCCATCTGGAACAAGCTCTCCCCAGAGATACGGAGGATCCAAGACTTACGCACCTTCCGCCGTGTCCTAAAAACGTTTTTATTCCAACAGGCTGGTCTGGCCTAACTCTCCCTTTTAAATTGGGTTTTAAATGTTTTATATAAATTGGATGTTTTAAATTTGTTTCTTGAGCCCAAATTATTTAATCTATTTTTAATAGCTTTTAACTTTTGTATGTTTTTTGTATTTTTATCTTGACTGTTCACCGCCCTGAGTCCTCCGGGAGTAGGGCAGTATACAAATATGATAAAATAAAAAAATAAATAAAAATATTTAGTGGATTCTATACTGGACAGGAAGTTTGGCCAGATGACCTGATCTTTCTACCTTCTGCGGAATGAGAGCATGCTATATATCCAAAGAGAACAATGACTAACTCTTGTGGGAAAGAATCATAAGCTTCCTGGCCAATGAAGGAGCTCTTGTCCCATTGAAGGCTACCTCATTTGTAGACCGATGTGATCGACAGAGGCCTTTTTTTAACCTTTTAAAAGCATTTTTTTTTACAACCTCTTCAGCCTAGAAAAAATGCTTTTAAAAGAAAAGAACCCAATGCTGCATTCAATCCTCATACACAGGTAATGCTCAATTTCCAACCACTCTTCGGCCTAAGAGTTGTAAAAAAAAAATGCTTTTAAAAGGGTGTGATGATCTCAGCTGAGTTGCCTGATTGTCAGTCTTTTTTTTTTCTTTTAAAAGCATTTTTTCTAGGCCGAAGAGGTTGTAAAAAAAATGCTCTTAAAAGGGTCTGAAGATCCCAGCTGAGTTGCCCAATTGTCAGTCTTTTTTTTTCTTTTAAAAGCATTTTTTCTAGGCCGAAGAGGTTGTAAAAAAAATGCTTTTAAAAGGGTCTGACAATCCCAGCTGAGTTGCCTGATTGCCAGAGGTGTTTTTTTTTTCCTTCCCCCTCTGGTCCTTGAACAAAGAATGTAAAATAAATTTGTTTCTCTGTCTGTGTGTGTGAGAGAGAGAGAGAGAATTGGCCTATTCTTATACCTCAGTATTTAGGAAAAAGATGAAAGAATTTTATGTCTCTCCTTTGGGTTCCTTTCTTACTTCAAGATATGGTTTAGATAGAACTGATCTATTTATTTCTTAATAAATCCATTTTTTTACTGCAAAAACAAGATGTGTCCGTTTCCATTTATGCGAGTGAATTCTGTTTGCATGATGATCTGGCTATGTAACACCTCTCCTGCGCGAGCTGCACTGGCTCCCAGTGGTCTTCCGAGTGCAATTCAAGGTGTTGGTTACCACCTTTAAAGCGCTCCATGGCATAGGACCAGGGTATCTACGGGACCACCTTCTGCCACCAACAGCCTCCCACCGACCAGTCCACTCCCACAGAGAGGGACTCCTCAGGGTACCGTCGGCCAAGTTATGTCGGCTGGCGACGCCCAGGAGGAGAGCCTTCTCTGTTGGAGCTCCTGCCCTTTGGAATGAATTGCCCCCGGACATTTGTAACATCTCTGATCTCCGGGTCTTCCGCTGTGCCCTCAAGACCCTACTGTTCCGACAGGTGGGGCTGTCTAACTGAATGATTTTAAATTGGGTTTTAATTTTGGGTTTTAAAATTCGGCCAAAACTATTTAATGATTTTAATTAATTTTAACCATGATATCTGTATATTTATGTTTTAATTCTGGCTGTACACCGCCCCGAGTCCTTTGGGAGAAGGGCGGTATATAAATAAAATAATAATAATAATAATAATAATAATAATAATAATAATAATAATAATAATAATAATAATAAATCGTGTGTTGTCCCGATTGTAATTGGAGCCCTCGGAGCAATACCCAAAGGGCTACCCCGCTATTTAGAAATTCTAAATTTGCCGGACTTAAACATTTTGACTCTACAAAAAACCACCTTACTCGGAACAGCTTACATCCTCCGACGATACCTTAACAGTTCCTAGGTCCTTGGTTAGGACTCGAGCTGCTGAGCTATTAACCAGCCTCAAAGGCTGTGAATCTCACTAAAGATTAACCAATTAATAATAATAATAATAATAATAATAATAATAATAATAATAATAATAATCACCAATACCTGGTGATGCACGGATTGAAGATAAGTAGCAAGAAAAAATCACAAAGTACGGGACTTGCAAATTGAAGTTGAGCGACTGTGGAAAAAGAAATCGCGTGTTGTCCCGATTGTAATTGGAGCCCTTGGAGCAATACCCAAAGGGCTACCCCGCTATTTAGAAATTCTAAATTTGCCGGACTTGAACATTTTGACTCTACAAAAAACCACCTTACTTGGAACAGCTTACATCCTCCGACGATACCTTAACAGTTCCTAGGTCCTTGGTTAGGACTCGAGCTGCTGAGATATTAACCAGCCTCAAAGGCTGTGAATCTCACTAAAGATTAACTTATTATTATTATTATTATTATTATTATTATTATTATTATTATTATTATTATTATTAAACAAATATATGTTTCTGTACTGGATACGTAACAAATTTGTACATAAATAAAACATATTCACTGAATTTGTCTGACCAAGAAGTCTACAGCTTGTGCAAACTTTTCTAGGATTTGTTGGACCTGAAGGCCAAGCCACAGACAATCCCTGCAGCCCGGACAAAATCTGCCTGTGCCCTTTCCTCCTCTGTGTCCTGCTTGAGCAGGGGGTTGGACTAGAAGACCTCCAAGGTCCCTTCCGGCTCTATTGTGATTTGATTGAGTCCCTGAAAGGGGCCTCTTAGCTCCTTCCAGCTCCAGACTGGGGCAGATGGAGGAGGAATCACCCTGGAGCAGCCTGGAGCTACTCTTGGGTGCTGGGAGGGGAAGGTCAGCATCCCCCAGAGGCAGGGGGCAGCCCCACAGTTGGGGAGGGGCTGGGAGGCCAAAAGGCTGCATCTGAAAGAGGCCAAATCCAGGAAAGGTTCTTTTTCAAAGATTCTTCAGGGGAAAATCTAGTTTTTCATAGTATCCTAAGGATTGTGGATGAATGGATGGATGGATGGATGGATGGGGAAGGAAGTAAAAGTAAAGGAAGGAAAGGGAAGGAAGGGAAGGAAAAGAAAGGACGGAACAGAAAAGAAGGAAAGGAAGGTAGAAAGGGAAGGAATGGAAAGGAAAGGAAGGAGGGACGAAGGAAGGAAGGAAAGAAAAAGGAAAGGAAGGGAGGAAGGGAGGGAGGGAAAGGAAGGGGGAAGGAAAGGAGGGAGGGAGGGAGGAAAGGAGGGTAGGAAGGGTAGGAATGGAAAGGAAGGAAGGAAAGGAAGGAAAGGAAAGGAAGGAAAGGAGGGGAGGAAGGAAAGGAAAGGAAGGAAAAGAAAGGAAGGTGGGAAGGAAAGGAGGGAGGGAGGAAGGAAGGAAGGAAAGGAAAGGAAGGTGGGAAGGAAAGGAAGGAGGGACGAAGGAAGGAAGGAAAGAAAAAGAAGGAAAGGAAGGGAGGAAGGGAGGGAAAGGAAGGTGTTAAGGAAAGGAGGGAGGGAGGGAGGAAGGAAAGGAGGGTAGGAAAGGAAGGGAAGGAAAGGAAAGGAAAAGGAAAGGAAGGTGGGAAGGAAAGGAGAAAGGAAGGAAGGAAGGAAAGGAAAGAAAAAGAAGAAAAGGAAGGGAGGGAAAGGAAGGTGTTAAGGAAAGGAGGGAGGGAGGAAGGAAAGGAAAAGAAGGAAAGGAAGGTAGGTAGGTAGGAAGGAAGGAAGGGAAGGAAAAGAAGGACAGGAAAGGAAGTGTAAGGTTCAGAGAAGCGCTTAAATCCACTCCGGGTGGACCATCCCACAACGTCCAAGTAAAGAGCAAGCAAAGACCCCACTCCAGGTAGGATCCAGCGGGGGCAGAAAGAAGCCCACCCTCTCCTCCTCCGGGGCAGCCATGAACTCCCTCCCCCCCCCGCTCCTTGATCTCTGTCCCCTCCCCACCAAAAGACCGAAGGGAGCCTCCCCCTCCCCTCCCTCCCCTCCCCCTTTCTCCCCTCCCCTCCCTCTTAAACCCAACTCGCCTCCGGCGGGGGAAGGCAAGGGAGACTCTGCCCACAAACCGATGACGCGGCGGAAGGGAGAATCCCCATTGGTCCTTCTTGCTTTTTTTTTTTTCTGGGCCCCTCCCACTTCCGAGGTTCTAAGAAAACTCCTCCCACCCACCCACCCACCCCCAATCCAGACCCGCCGTTTCCGTCTCTGGGGCTGGAAGCACCTGTGTCTTTCTCCCTCTCTCTTCGGGGCCGCTTGTGGGGCAGAAGCATCCACCGGTTCTGCTGGGCGAGGATCTCTTGGAGCCTCTTGGTAAGGGAGGGGGAGGAGAGGGGCTGGGGAGGGGGCCATCAGCTCTCCTTGGGGAAGTGGGGTGGAGGGGGGGGGGAGAAAGAAAGGGGCTGTGGGTTCCCAGGCGTGGGAAGTGGGGTGTCTCCCTAGGATGGCCCTCCCTGTCCCTGGATAAAGCCAGGAGCGCCACTGGAGGCTGCGAGCGCTTCCAGCCCCCAGAAAGCGAAAGGGATTTAGAAGAGTAAAAGAAAGTGAAAAGTAGAAGAGACGAGAGAACACCGCCCGCCCGCGTCTCTTTTTTTTTCCGGCCGCCAACCGTTGCGCGTCTCCTTAAAAAGGCCTCCGGTTTGACGCGGCCGCCCGCTCTGTTTCTTTCCGAGGCGCCCCTCCCATTCCCGGGCTTGTTTGCCGGGAACTGCGCAGGCGCGAGTGGGGTTGGGGGAGGCTGCCTTTCATTGGGGACGCTTGGAGGGAGACGGTGCTCCTCTTGCCATCTCTTCACCTCCTCTTCTCCCCCTCCGCGGGCCATGGCTTCCTGCCCCTCACTATAGAAAATAGACTAGACTAGACTAGACTAGACTAGACTAGACTAGACTAGTAGAGTAGACTTGACTTGACTTGACTTGACTTGACTTGACTTCTTTATTGGCCAAGTGTGATTGGACACGCAAGGGATTTGTCGGCTCTCGGTGTACGTAAAAAGACAAGATACGTTGGTCGGGAATCATAAGGTACCACACTTAATGATAGTCATAGGGAACAAATAAGCAATCAAATCATCAATACAATCAGTATAAATCTTAAGGATACCAGCAACAAGGTTACAGTCATACAGTCATAAGTGGGAGGAGATGGGTGATGGGAACGATGAGAAGGTTAATAGTAGTGCAGACTTAGTAACTAGTTTGACAGTGTTGAGGGAATTGTTTAGCAGAGTGATGACGTTCGGGAAAAAATTGTCCTTGTGTCAAGTTGTTCTGGTGTGTAGTGCTTTATACCAGAGGTCTTCAAAGTTGACAGCCTTAAGACTTGTGGACTTCAACTCCAATTCTGGGAGTTGAAGTCCACAAGTCTTAAAGCTGCCAAGTTTGAAGACCTCTGCTCTATAGCGTTGTTTTGAGGGTAGGAGTTGAAACAATTTATGTCCAGGATGTGAGGGGTCTGTAAATATTTTCACAGCCCTCTTTTCGACTGTTTGAGTTAAGTAAACCCTCCCTCACGGTCCCCTTTACCGGTGCAATTTGGGGGGTGACAGATGGGGAGAGGAGGCGGGGTTGGGGAGGAAGGTTATTCAGCCGGTACCATGAAGTCCAGGAAAAAGTTTAGTTACTGCTGCTCCCGAACCGGTTAGAACTGGCTGAATCCCACCACCGCTCCCATCATCCTGAGCTCTTCCATCATCCTGAGGCCCTCCTGCAAAAAAGTCTTCTTCCTCCCATCGCTTTTGCAAGGGGGTTCTGCTCTCTGTGTGGCACACAGAAGCCACCAGGGGGCGTGCTCTGGGGTGGGGGAAGAGAAGAGGAAAGATTAAAAAGCCAAAAGCGGGATTGGTGGCCTAAAGAAGTTTCAGGAAGAAACCGAGCATGCGCAGTAACGTCTGACCTGTTCCGGTGTGCGGGGTTTCAAACTTTGGGTGGACCTTGGGATTTTCAGAGGGGTGATGATGTCACTGAAAAGTTGGCCTCTCTAGGACTTTGCCACTCCCTCCCCTCTTGGGCTCTTCCGCTGCAAAAGGCAGGCAAGCCTTGCAGGTAATGGGCGCTGCCTAGTGTGTGTGTGTGTGGGGGGGGGAACCGTGCTGGGACTTGCAAGGGGGTCTTGCAAAGTCCTCATCCAGCCTTTGGAATCCTAGCAAGGGGCGGTGGAAGACCCTGGCCCCATGTTTCCCTGCCGTCCCTTTGCATGCATGTGCCAGCAGGGTGATGGTGGGGGGAACAGAGTTTCAGATCAGCTGTGTTGCTTTCCCCCTCCCTGGAAGAAACACAGCATCATCCCCAGGAAGAAGGAGAGGATCTGGGGGAGCCTTCCATCTCCCCCCTCCCCATTTCCTGAGAAAGCCTCTGAATGGGAGTGCGGGGGAGGGAAGGCTTGCGTTACAAAAGGCAAGCAGGACTCCTCCCTGCCCCCAAACTGCTGGAGTCCACTTTAAGGGGAAGGGATGAACCACAAAGTTATTTTTGCTATTTGTGTTGTCAGAAAACCCCACAGCTTTGGGGTAAAACCTGCCCTCCAGCTGCCCCTTTGCCAGGAAAAGCTCAAAAGGCAGAAGCTTTCCAGAAGGGCGGAACCCACATGATTGTGGGAGGGGCACTCTCACCGAGGAAGTGTGTGTGTGTGTGTGTGTGTGTGTATGTGTGTGTGTGTGTAGAAGCACTGAAGGTCTCACCAGTGTTGGAAGGAAATTCTCCCCTTGGGTTTCTTCCAGCGGGGATTAATGATCAACACATTGAAGAATAAATTGAATAACGAAGCAGAGCTGCCGGAAAGAAGGAACCAAGCTGAGCGACATTCAGCAAGGCTTCTTGGCTAGCCAGAAAGATTGACATTCAGACGTGTGATTTTATATACCCTTTCTGAGTTTTGGTCTGAAACTGGTTTTTGGTGACGCTTAATTCTATGTTTATTGATGGGATAATTTCCCTATTCAGCTTTGTTTAGAAGGAAGAAGGTTAATCTCTGGCCTCTCTAGAACTTTTGCCCCGCTGCCTGGTGAGTGGGGAAGGGGCTCTTCGGGGGGGGGGATCCTCATGTTTGCAAGGGGGGGGGGTCTCATCCAATCCTTGGATTCCCAGCGAGAGGCAGGGGAAGGCCTTGGCCCCATGTTCCCCTGCCACCCCTTTGCATGCATATGCCGGGGGTGGGGGGGGGTGGGGGAAGAGTTTTGGATCAGCTGTGTTCCTTCCTCCCCTCCCTGGAAGAAACAGCATCATCTCAGGAAGGAGGACGGGATCTGGGAGAGCCCTCCTCCTCCCCATTTCCTGGGGGGAGCCCCTGAATGGGAGGAGCCAGGGCAAAGCCTTGAATCTCCTTCTCTGTGGGAGAGCCTTCTCTGTGGGGGCACCTACTATCTGGAACGAGCTCCCCTCAGAGATACGGAGGATCCCAGATCTGCGCACCTTCCACCGCGCTTTAAAGACCTTGTTATTTCACCAGGCGGGCCTGGCCTGATTTTCTCCCTCTTTTATAAAAGATTTTTAATTTTTAAATATTTTTTAGTATTTTATATATTCAATTTTAAAATTGGTCTTAAATAGTTTGGGGTTTTAATTTGTCCGGGCCAAAATTATTTAATTTGATTTTAATTCTATTTTTAAATTTTGTATGTATGTGTTTTATTGTTTGGCTGTGCACCGCCCTGAGTCCTTATTTATAAATAAATAAATAAATTACAAAATACAAGCAGGACTAGGTGGGGAACTATCTCCCCCCTCCCCATTTCCTGAGAAAGCCCCTGAGTGGGAGTGGGGGGAGAGGGAAGGACTCCCCACTTTCCCCCAAAATGCTGGATTCCACTCCAAGGGCTCAGCTGGGGTGAGGGGAACCACACAGGTATTTCTGGAGAAGGTGTGAACCAGAGAATCCCCATTAGCATTGTTGATGTTGTCTAGTTGTGTAATGGACAATCAGAAAGAAAGCAGCCAAGCTCAGAGGACACCAAGGACTCCACATCCCATTAAGCTGGCAGTGTGGTTGGCGCATTTAATGTGAGCACAGACGTCGGTGTCCATTCATCTGGTTTGGGCGTGTTGTGTGAACCCGTGCCTTTGTTGGGTGTCTTGAAAGGGGCATTTCCGTCAGAAGGACTCAACCAGCCAGGGATTTCCAAACTTTGAGGATGCAACAAAGCCATCCTACCCCACCCCACCATCACTGGGAAGAAGAAAGATCTGGGAGGATGAATATCAGACACTTAAAGGGGAGAACTGAAAGTGCCTACAAATGTTTAGTCTGAGATTCAGAGTTTGCTTCAGCCAATGTTGAACTCAAGCGATCAATTGATGTGTGTTGCTTACTAGTTTCCAGAATGAAGAGTTCATTGCTTGGAGAGAGCCATGAATGAGATCCATTCCCTGAAGAACCAAAGAGGGTGGGCTGTGAGGGAGAAGAAATTGAAAATCCTCCTAAATTTCTATATTCCGGGTTATTTTCCTTCTACCTCTCCTATCCAGAGAGACCCACATGCTTTTCTGCTCTGGCTTAGGCCCACCTGGAAAAGAAAAACAGGTGTAAAACAGCTGAAAATGCAACATTGATTCTGAAATCTTGTTTTCTTTTCAAATTTGCAGGTAGAAGTTGTTTGTGGAACAAACTATCTCATACGTAAGGAAGGCTAGCTGGTGTACTGAGATTTGTCCAGGGCATTATAAGTCCGGTGGAGATCCATTAGCCCATTTCATATCCTTGGTCTTGGAGATCCAAGCAATTGTCAGCATCTTTTGCACCTGGATTAGAGAATAGAGAAAAAATGGAGGGACAACAGCCATTAGATAAAGAAGCTGGACAAAACTCTCCTGCTGCTCAGTTTGAGAGCTATGTGGAGGTCAAGATAAAAACTGAACCGGACTCAGACGAAGGAGAGGAAGAGTCTAGCAGCTCGGAGGTCCAGCGTGAAAACTTCAGGAAGGTGTATTACCAGGAGGCTGAGGGTCCCCAAGGACTTTGCAGCCGACTCCATCACTTTTGCCATCAGTGGTTGAAGCCAGAAAGACATACAAAGGCACAGATGCTGGACCTGATTGTTCTGGAGCAGCTCCTGTTCCTTCTGCCCCCAGAGATGCAGAGCTGGGTGCGGGAGCGTGGAGCAGAGACCAGCTCTCAGGCGGTGGCCCTGGCTGAAAGTTTCCTCCTGAGCCAGGTGGAGGTGAAGAAAGAGGAGGTCGAGCTGCCGGTGAGAGACCTTCATCTTCAGAGCTCAAAGGGGGTCTTAATATACATTTTAATATATGTCATCTATGGAGATTCTCAATCATCCAGGTCAACCTTTTGTTTCTCATCCAAGAAGCTTCTTCAGTTCTGAAGAACTGAAGAAGCTTCTTAGATGACAAGCGAGACATTTTCAAAGGAAAAAACCAAGGAAGTCTGGTTGTCTTTTGGAAAAAGCATATTTGGGACATTGATATACGATCTTAATTTGGGATTATTAATACGAGGGCTTTTCTTCTGAAGATGTCCAGTTGTGGCTTCCAGGGGACATATTTGAAACAATTGATATTTTCCACCCCACAAATTAAGAGCAAAGAATAATAATTCATTTCTTTGAGTGGTCTCTTTATTTTCTCTTCTGTGTTTCTTATCAGGTCCAAACTCCTCTCTCGGGGGCCATTCCTCAACATCCGAATGGAAAGAGCAACCCCTTAAATCTTTCCCAGGAACTGCTTATTTGGAAGATCCCCCAGGAAAGTCCAAATTTGAGCATCTCACCAGGTAAGGGAAGGTGCTCCTAAACTGCATGAAGTTCTTTCAAGAAAGTCCAGCTCCCTTTTGCACAGTGGTTAGAATGCAGTATTGCAGGCTAATTCAGCTCACTGCCAGGAGTTCGATCCTCACCGGCTTAAGGTTGACTCTGCCTTCCATCCTTCCAAGGTCAGTAGAATGATGACCTTGGAAGGACCTCCATCCTTCCAAGGTCAGTAGATAGATTGTTGGGGGCAATATGCAGACCCTGGAAACTGCTTAGAGAGGGCAGTAAAGCACTATGAAGTGGTATATAAGTCTCAGTGCTATTGCTATTTCAACCCTGAGCTACAAGTATTCTCATTTATTGAAATGCTGCCATTTGTGATTTAGAATGAAGGGGATCAGTGATTTTAGGCTTTTTATAACTATGTGGTTGTGGTCAGTGGTGGGATTCAGCCGGTTCGTTCCGCTTCAATAGAACCTGTAGCTACTTTTTTGTGCAGTTTGGCGAACCGGTTGATCCCACCACTGGCTGGCCCTTCCCCACCCTTCCCAGCCACTTCTTTTCTCGCCTCATCTGCCTTGGCCGCTCGCCTAGTTTTTGGTAAGTTGCTCTGTCTCACATGTATAGGGACTACAATTGAGTCCAAACTAAAACATTGTGTCAGCGTTCCAAATTAGGCTCTCTTCCAGCGCTGACATAACAAGATGAACTTTTACCTAGTTTTGTATGTACAGATAGTGTTTCCTGGGAGACGAGGGTGGGGGCTACATTCCTGTGAAAAGAACGTGCCGGGAGGTAGAGATGGATCTGCATGATGGCCAATGGGACATTGGGGTTGGAGAGCGGAAGAGGAGGGGGTTGGAAGGAGGGGCCAGTTTGGCTGCAAAAATGAAATCAGGAATGTCGGCTTTTTATGTTCTTAAATAAAAATGATTCATTAGAGAGATTGCGCTTGAAAATGAAACTTATTTAAGATAGCACCGAAACCTGACACATTGTTTAATTTTTTTGCAGTTGCCCTTAACAGGATGAAAAGGCAACAGAATTTTTCAGTAAGAATCAGTAAGAAACCAAGATGGGAATCCGTTGTATCAGAATTGGCCTTGGATAACATAAAACAGTCACAAGCACAACAAGCACAACAACTCCAACCACTCCAACTTGGAGAAAGCAGTCCGTCAGTTATTGAAATGAACAACGATACCTCCAAAATTGAAAACAGCCTTCCTGAATGCTGGACAGTGCAACAATATAACAATTTCAAAGAAAAATATGAGGGTTTGGAAGTTGTTAACAAAAAGCTAGGTTGCACGTATTGCGAAAGACACGGCGTCCTAAAAATGAAAAGTGTTCATGTGTCAAAAGAATGGAAACATTTTCAGATTGAGGCATCAGGGAGAAATAGAGAGGTAAAGCAAGCTTCTCTAAGGAAAAAAATGAAAGAACATTTTTCATCAAGAGCTCATAATATTTGTAAAGAGAACATAAAACAATGTGAGGAGGTTTCAATACCAAACTATATTATGAATGAAAAATTTGAACAAACTACTTGTAGGGTATTTAATACAGTTTACAGCCTGGCACAAAGAAGTAAACCATTTTCAGACATAAAAGAGGAGATGGATTAGATACGGGAATGGGTTTACTTTCAAGTAAAACTGCAGTAAAAATAGTAGATTTCATTGCAGAAGAAATTAAAAAACAATTATTTAGTAAAATTATTGAAAATAATCCAAAAAATGTGCTTGATTATTGACGAAGCCTCAACAATATTTTGCAAACCAGTTGTGATACTTTTCTTAAAAGTTGAGGATTCAGATACATCACCAACGATTTTCCTTGAGCTAATTGAATTGGAAAAACAAGATGCAGAGACAATATATTCTTCAGTCATGCAAAGTTTAAATAATGTTGGGCTTACTAAGAACTACCTAAAAAAAAATTTGATAGGATTTTGCTCTGATGGCACCAGCGTTACGCTTGGGAGAAAATCTGGAGTGAGCACCAGGATAGCAAAAGAGTTTCCAAACATAGTAATCTGGCACTGTTTAAACCATCGCCTCCAACTTGTTTTAGATGATTCGATAAAGGAAATAAAGCAAGTAAATCATTTTAAAATATTTATTGATAAGATATATACTATTTTTCATCAATCCAATAAGAACCAAATTGAACTTACCAAAATATCTGAACAACTTGGAATTGAAATTATAAAAATTGGTAGTATTTTGGGACCACGATGGGCTGCCTGTAGTTTAAGGTCAACCCTAGCTGTGTGGCACGCTTATCCAGCGCTACATCACTGTTTTCATTCAAATGAAAAGTACTTAGGTATGGCTGCCCGTCTTGAAAATATCTATTTTATAACTGATTTGGCATTGATGATTGACATTCTAGATGAAATTTCTCTTCTTTCAAATGCACTGCAAGCAAAACATGTAGACATAATAAAGGCTGAAGAACTTGCGATAAAATCTATTAAAGCATTTCAAATGCTTTGAAAGGAAAAGGGTCCATACGAAAAAAAAGTTGATGGATTAATTACTTCATAATCCTTCAAAAATATAAAATTTGTAAAAAATCATCGATTTGTTAGGCTTCCTCGGGAAAGACTTTTAGAAAACATCGTAACGAATTTGAAGAAAAGGCTAATGGATTGTGAACATTTAAAAACAGATTGTAGCCAATTTCAAGACAATTTCTCAAATTTTTGGAACCAGATTATTAGAATATTGAAGAAGTAGTAGTTCCATGGAAAGCAGGTGAAGAACAATTGCTTGTATGTAATGACGTTTTCAATTACCAAATTGATATTAATGATTATCGAGATTTTGTGAGAGAAACGTTTTTTAAAATTCCCAGAACTATGCAATTCCTAAAAGTGTTCAAAGAGCTAAAAATATTGTCAGAACAATTGCTGTAAATTCAGCAGAAGCGGAAACGGGTTTTTCAAACATGAACACAATATGTTCAGAGAAGTCACCTAAGTGTTTCTAATATATCAAACATAATGACTATTAGCCTAATCGGCCTACCGCTAAAGGAATGGGATCCTACTCCTACAGTGGAAAAATGGCTAGGGATAAATCACACGACCGATGATACTCAATTGAATATGAAGAAAATTGCAAGTGAGGACGCCAATCGAAAAGCAATACGGAAATATCTTAAGTAACAGTTCTATTAGTTTTTGTCAGGTATTATGTAATAGTTTTTCAGCAATATTTTAAAACTCTTATAACAAAATCTAGTTTTCTGTACTTCTTTTATTCTTATTTAAGTGTCAACCCTGAAGTGAACATAGCTGAGGCCATTTTGGAGGCTTTAGGGTTGACACACAACAGAGGGAGGGGGGAAATAGTTAGATGGGATTTTGTAGGCAAAACAATAAAGGTTTCTGGTGGGAACCCAAGGACATCCTCACAGTGGCTGGTCAGGAGGAGGAAAGTAATCAAGCAACTGGCCAGCTCTTGGATTGGACAATGTGACTGGTGACTTGGGGAAAAGGGGAAACGTTTAATTAGTGAAAGCTGCAGAAACTTGTAGAGTCGGCTTCCACCAGTTGTGCCAATATTATGTATCCAATTGTTGTTTGAGGAACTTTCCTGCCTCGGAGTTCTAATTTCTATGGATGCATTACTTGGAACGCTGACATTAAGTATTAAATGCATGAAATAAGGCGAGGCAAGGAGGGGCTGTCCGGGGAGGGGTGAGGCGAGACTCGGTGGGTGTGGCCAGGGGGCATGATAGCAACTCAGCCTCCTGCAGCACTCTGCCAATCAAAACGGTGGGGGAGGTAATTACAAAATGTGGGCTTTGCTTTGTGACATCCAGATCCAGCGAGCAAGGGGGTGTGATCGGCACAGAAAATTCACTTTTATTTGGTTATGAAGAAATATCATATTTTTCGGACTATTAAGACACAGTTCCCCCCACCCCCAAAAGTGA
Organism: Pituophis catenifer annectens; assembly: GCF_029215685.1. Classification (NCBI taxonomy): domain Eukaryota; kingdom Metazoa; phylum Chordata; class Lepidosauria; order Squamata; family Colubridae; genus Pituophis; species Pituophis catenifer. The sequence goes on from NW_027256882.1 coordinate 3,559,439, forward strand.
GTGGAAATCTCTGTGTGTCTTATAGGCCGAATATTGCGGCAGGAGTGAGGGAACACTGAGCAGCTGATTGGCAGTTGGATTGGCCTCCCGGAATGCTGCCGATCAGCTGTTCTAGGTGCCAAATGTTGGCAGAGGTGATCAGCAACAACGAACAGGCAGTAGCGAACGGATGGCCGCGATCCTCACCGCCTAGAACATCTGATCAGCTGTATCCCTGGAGCCCAATCCAACCGCCAATCAGCAGCTGGTGAGCCACATACTGGGGCTGCGATAATGTACTGAAGCTAACGTTGCTGTTTGGTGCAAGGACGCAAGCCAGATGAATACCGATGGATGCTGGGAGGCAGAGGCAGATTTTTTTTTTCTTGTTTTCCACCTCTAAAGCTAATATGCGTCTTATACTCCGGAGTATCTTATAGTCTGAAATATACTTTATCCCAAAGTCAGATGTACACTAAATGTAGACTGACTTTTAGCTACACATCTTCCTAGCAAACAGCAAATTTTGAAGCTCCAGGTAAAGAGGATTCATTTTAGGATGAGTAACCAGAGATTGCATGTTGGAGGTTCCTAAAGGAATGCTGGGAAACTGTATTTTAAAGAACATTTGAGGGAGGGGTTCAGAATAGCTCTTCTCTGCCTGAAGCTGTAGAAACCTGGCACCAAACAAAACACTGTTTGTGAAGCAACTGATCCACACTGACAGGGTAAGCCACTAGTATATGCAAATAAGAGCAAACTCCACTCCCTTCTAGTACTGATGATGTTACCTAGTTTGGTAATGAAACATCTGCAAAAAAAACCCATCGAGCTCAGAGAGCACCAAGGACCCCACAGTTCAACCATGAGCTACAAATATCTTCTCGATAAACATTTTTTGGTTAGAGGGCTCCCAGCGGATTTCATTCTAAATTTTGGTATGATTTCTGTAAATAAGGAATTTAGAATTACAATGGCTGAATATTTGATCCTTCATACATCAAAAAAATACAAAGCTAGGGGATAAACAAATAAAGAACATTTGAAAAAAGAAACAGCTCAGGAAAGAAAGAGTGAAAGTGTAAGAAAGAAAGGAAAAGAAGGAAAACTGAAAAAAAGTGACTTCCAACTTTCTTTGATACAGATATAAGTAAAAATATATCAAACTCTTACTCTAAAATTAACATTTGTCTACATTATTTCCATAATCCCATATCTAATCATCAAAGCCCAGATCATCTTTTGATTTCAGTTTCTCACAAAAAATCCAGTAATGGTTTATGTATGTATGTATTTATGTATTTATTATTGAATTTGTATACCGCCCTACTCCCGAAGGACTCAGGGCGGTGAACAGCCAAATAAAATACATATATTACAAATGTTAAAAAAAACTATTAAAATACAATTAAATAATTGGCCCAAAAAACGAATTTAAAACACACCAAATAAGACAAATTTAAAATTTAAAAATTTTAGAATTTAAAAAAGTTTAGAAGAGAGGTTAGGCCAGGCCGGCCTGCTGGAAAAGAAATGTTTTGATGGCACGGCGGAAAGCGCGCAGGTCCGGGATCCTCCATATCTCCGGGGGGAGCTCGTTCCAGATGGTGGGTGCCCCCACAGAGAAGGCTCTCCTTCATATCGCTTTAATCACTATTTGTTAAGGAAACCACAACTGATTTATTTAATTGCACCAAACTCTAAATAAAACAGGAATGGAAAATCCTAAGCTATAGTGTAGACCCATGTGTCTCAACTTTGGCAACTTTAAGGTGCATGGACTTCAATTCCCAGAATTCCCAAGGCAGAATGAAGTTCACCCAACTTAAACTTGCCAACACTGAAAAATCTGCAGATAGGGATTTTTCCATTCCTCTTACTGGTTCTTATTTATGAGCGACCGTAATGCAAAATCCTCACTTCACCCCACCCAAGCAATGATATTGCAAAATCCCCACTTCCACCCCATTCCAGAGCAATGATGATGCAAAATCCCCACTTCCACCCCATTCCAGAGTAACCACAATTCCCTCACTAACCTGCTTTCCAGCTCGGTTCTCTGTGCAGGGCCACAAAAGAAGACCATGTGACTACTAGTCTTAAAAAAGTTCAGTCAGACCTTCCCACTCCTGAGGTGGGGGTGGGGGGAATATCTCCCGACGTTGGAAGGTCCGACTTAACTTTTTTTAAACTGGGAGTCACATGGTTTTCTTTTGTGGCCCTGCATGCCAGAAAATGGAGCTGGAAAGCAGGTTTAGTGAGGGAATTGTGGTTGCTGCAGGATTTTGCAGGAGGCTCTCCAGGCTAAAAACGGGTCGCTGGGGAGGGCAGCCTCCAAGCCGCTGGGCACGGCTGGTCCATTTGCTGACTCCCGGCTGATCAGCATGGCTCCCAGTCACACCCCTGCAATCTCCCCACCCTCAATGGCATTGGCAACCCTAAAAGGTGGGACGGGGCAGGGCCAGCCAGTGGTGGATCAACCGGTTTGCCAAACTATGCAAAAAATAAACCAGTTCAGTTGAACCGGTGCGAACTGGCTGAATCCCACCACTGGGGGGGCGGGGATTTCTTTTCCTTTGGGGAAGTTGTGACTTTTCTTACACAGTCAAGGAGAATTCTTCCATTCTGTGCCAGCTCCATCTTCACGCTTTGCAATTGTCTTTTTGGTGACAAGAGAAATCACTCTTCAAACTTTCCATTTCCTCTGGGGGGGTGGGGAAAAGCATCAGGTCCCCAAACTCTGTGATTAGCATTTTCACTCCGGGATCAGGCAGTCAGGTTAAAAGGGAGGTAGATTCCCAACACTCAATGAAAGATTATGCGAATCCTGCAGGAATGGCTAATCAGTTGTGTGAGCAGAATCTAGTCGATCTCTAAATTCGCTTCTGTTGGAATGTGTGTTCCGCGTACAACGCCACACTTGTCCAGAGAGTCAGCAGAACATCACAGCGGCTCCTGATCCTTGGAAACCTGGAGGGTGATTAGCTGAAGGCTGCTTCTATACCTCCTCCTCCTCCATAATTCCTATGTAGACATGAGGCGGGGGAGAGAAAAAAAGCACGGGTAGGCAAGGCGAAATAAAACAGCCAAAGCAGCAACAGCAGCTGTTAGACGGGATTATTGGGAGATGGGAGGGGCTGGGAGAAGGATCCTTCTGGATTAGAAGGGATCCCTGGGATCCTCTCCGCCTGTTCCTGGTTTGGCTTAGGGTTTTCCTGTCTTCCCTTCAGATTGGGGGGGGTGTCTGTGACCCCCAAGTCCTCGTTGGCTGAGGAGCTGTCTCTCCTCCCTTGTCATCCAGGCAGAAACTCTTCCTACTATGCCAGTAGTCCTAAGTCTGGTACAAGTCCTCGGTGGCTGGCGCCCCTGTCCAGACTTTCAGCTGGGTCACCGCCTGGAGGGCGGCCTGTAGTTTTGCTGCTGCTTGTAGGATCTCAATGGGAGTCGCTCCACCACTAACCTTGGCCCCCGTGATTTTTTCCCTTTGCTTCTCCATCTCCATGGTTTCCCCTGAGTTTTTTCTGTTCCCTTAAAAATTGGGTGAGCGGCCAGGACTGACTCAGTACCCCGGAGCGCAGGGTGGACATTTGGAGTGGACATTTAGGTGAGTTGATTTAATGTCAGGGTTCTGAATAACCATTGTGGTGTAATGAAAATAATCTCAAACTTAACACCACAAAAACTAAAGAACTTATAATTGACTTCAGGAGGAAGAGAGATGTACATTTACCATTGTACATAAATGGTGAGGAGGTGGAGAGCGTGGGTAGTTTTAAATTTCTGGGCATTTATATCTCGGAGGACCTCTCATGGACTATGAATGCTAACATGCTTGTGAAGAAGGCACAGAAGAGGCTGTACTTCCTGAGAATGCTCAGGAAGATAAATCTATTCCAGCATTGTTCTGCCCAAGTTCCGGATTCCCAAGGATTGTGACACACACCAACAGTCCTTATCAAAGTTATAACGTACCAAGAATAAACAAAGTCCAGCAAAGGTTGGCAACCAGCCCAGAAAACAAGATACAATAAGACACTCACTCTCCAAAATGCTCTGTAATAATTACACGTTGTTTCCAGCAAGAAATTACTAACGGCATGCGACTTAAATAGGCTAAGGGAGTGGCCAATTATTCTCAAACCTTACTCTCGAGGAGACCTCCTCCTCCTGAGTAGCCACTCCTGCCTTTTAGCAGCCCTGCATGCTCAAGCATTGAAGAGAGGCTCCTCCACTTCGCTCTCTCCACTTGAAGGAGCCTCTGGAGGTTCTGAAGGCCCTGGCTGAGTCTCTGCCTCTGGCACCACATCCTCTTCAGCCTCCTCGCTGTCTGACGCGAGTGCCAGTTGCGCAGGCTGCTGACACACCAGCCTCCTTGTCGTCAGGATCGGCCACGATCCGTGCAGGCCGCTGGCGGGCCACAACAAGCATCTACTTCTGTCCTACTATCGCAGCACCATTGAGAATGTCCCGACATACGGCATTCTTGCATGGTATGGGAGCAGCTCTGTAGCAGACAAAAAAGCTCCACAGAGAATCATTAAAACTGCCCAGAATATCATCAGACTCCAGCTATCCGGCCCTGGACATCTGTTTGAGAAAGTTGCATAACATTCTCAGAGACTCTTCCCATCCTGCTTGCAATTTTTTTGGACTGTTGCCTTCTGGCAGAAGATACAGAACAATTAAAACTCGGACCACACGTTTTCTGAATAGGTTTTATCCCAGAGCTATCATTGCACTCAACAATGAATTAAAGGGCCACCATCAGTGAGCTGTTGGACAGTATTACTTGGACTGTTGTGTGGATGTTTGGGTGGTTTAGGGGTGGAGAATTGTGTTGGGTGGGAGTGTGTTTGGGGATTGTTATGTCTATTGGACCTGGTCTTTGGGTGTTATGTGAATTTCGTTGTATGGGTATACTGTGTATACAGGTACAATGACAATAAAGTTATTTATTTATTTATTATAATGTATCCATTGAAACTAGAACTCAGAAGCAGGTTGATTCCTCAAAGAACATGTTTATTGGATACCCCATATGGGCATAGCTAGCAAAATCCAACTCTAAAAGTTCCCGTGGTTTTCCCTTAATTAAAGGAGCAAATGTTTCTTCCCCAGGTGTCATCGATCATTGTCTAATGAAGGTAGCTGGGAGGCTGCTGGGCCAATCCTCTATCATCTAGAGCAGTGTTTCTCAACCTTGGCAACTTGAAGATGAATGGACTTCAACTCCCAGAAGCTGCATAGCTGGCTGGGGAATTCTGGGAGTTGAAGTCCCAAACTCCCAAAACGACGCTGGGAGGGGAATCTCCGGAGATCTGGGAAGGCACAGGCAGCAGAAAGTGAGGAGAAAGGTAGGCCTCCCCACGCATGCCGCTTGCAGGGCAGACCTGAAAATCAGCTGGCTGGCGGGAAGCAGTCGCACATGTGCAGTGGAACTGAGCTGGCCGACAGCTCCCGTGCCTGCAGAGAGGGCTCTGCATGCCACTTGTGGCACGCGTGCTATAGGTTCTCCATCACGGACCTATAGTGTCACTTCCAACTCTGTTAATCTGTTCAATCTGTCAGGATGACCTTAGTTCCTACAGGAAAACTTTTGTTTTGAATATTAGCTATTTTGGCTGCTGCTGCACACGTCACTCATGCATTCGGACTCCAAGGTCCCTCTCACAGTTACTGTTTTTGAGCCAGGTTTCAGGTAATGTTTTTCCTCCCCAGGTGTAAAACCTTTTTTTCCCCCCACATTAAATTTCATTTTGTTGGATTCAACCTTGTCTCATTTGGATCAGAAAGGCACAATATGCATATACATAAAAATCTATAGAGATGTGGTGGGGCAGTGGCGAGAATGCAGTACTACAGGCTAATTACCCACAGCCAAGAGTTCGATCCTGACCGGCTCATGGTTGATTCAGCCTTTCATCCTTCTGAGGTGAGTAAAATGAGGACCCAGTTTGCTGGGGACCATATGCTGACTTTGTAAACTGCTCAGAGTGTGTTGTAAAGCACTGTACAGTAGTATATAAGTCTAAGTGGAATTACTATCGCTATCTAGTTTCTCACGAGCTTGCATCCATTTATGAGAAGTAAGATGTCAGGCGTGCCTCCATTCCAAACTCAAGAAAGGAAAAACCCAACTCCGTGTTTGTAGAGAAAGGTACTTTCACTGAATTTGAACTGATAGCAACGAAAGAAAAGCAAGATCTGAAGCAAAAGGCACGAAAGTTACATACTGAAAGTATCCCCAATTCCCTCCCCCAAAGACCCACGGTTAATGTCCAATCCCCATCCCAATTGGTGTCACGTGGGAAGCATCTTCAGGTGTTTTCATCCATCTGGAATTCTGGGACGGTTGACCTTGACTGTGCATAAACAAGTCCATCAAGCTGCGCAGTAGAACATAGGAGCAGTCCTCCCTATTTCTTCACATAGGGCAATCTCTCTCCAGTTCACATCCCCCACCCAAATGCCAACCTTCCCTCCCTCTCCCCCCATTACTATGGCAGCCGATAGCAAGCAAGCATCATAGAGGCTGACATAAGACTTCCATTCTGAGCAAAGCTCTTTCCACATTCTATGCATTTATATGGCTTCTCCCGTGTGGATTTTCTTATGGGAAGTAAGAGCATAGCTCCAAGCAAAGGTCTTTCCACACTCCATGCATTTATACGGCTTCTCCCCTGTGTGGATCATCTTATGGGAAATAAGATTACCTCTTTGAGTAAAGCTCTTTCCACACTCCATGCATTTAAATGGCTTTTCCCCTGTGTGGATCTTTTTGTGCATAGTAAGTCCACTACTCCGAGTGAAGGTTTTCCCACACAGCGTGCATTTGTACGGCCTCTCCTCTGTGTGGATCGTCTTATGGGAAATAAGATGACCTCTTTGAGTAAAGGTCTTTCCACACTCCATGCATTTATATGGCTTCTCTCCTGTGTGGATCTTTTTGTGGTTAATGAGTCCACTGCTTTGAGTAAAGGTTTTCCCACACTCCATGCATTTATACAACTTTTCTCCTGTGTGGATCTTTTTGTGGTTAATGAGTCCACTCCTATAAGTGAAGGTTTTCCCACACACCGTGCATTTATATGGTTTCTCTCCTGTGTGGATCTTACTGTGGACCCTAAGTCGACTGCTATAAATAAAGGTTTTCCCACACTGCGTGCATTTATATGGCTTCTCCCCTGTGTGGATCATCTTATGGGAAATAAGTGGACCTCTTCGAGTAAAGGTCTTTCCACACTCCATGCATTTAAATGGCTTCTCTTCTGTGTCAATCACTTTTCGAGATGTAAGGAACTTATTTTCAAGAGAAAGAAGAAATGTTCCATTGTAATTTTGTCCGTTGTGTCTTTTTATAGCATCTTCTCCTTTGTTTTGGGTTAAATAGTTTTCATTTAAATGTAATTTAGCTTTGATTAGCTTCACACTTTTTCCAGTATATTTTCCCCTTATTTTTTCTTGTTGGGCAATAAAGACCTGCATCGCAGCATCAGAGGAAGATGAGCTCTCCTGATTCCAATTTTTTGACTGTTTTTTCTCATGGCTTTCAAATTCCATTTCAATTCCAAACTTCTCTGTTCCATCTTTAGCATTGATCACTTGGAACAGTTCACAGGAATCTTGATTCTTCTGACCATTGTTACCTTCAAAGCAAAAGAGAAATGAAAATGATAACACGGTTAGAGAAAAAGATCAAACTGTAGAAATTCAACTGAATTTCCTTCTGAGTTTCTCTGAAATTCTCTGAAATTAGATTGTTTGCATGCTTACAGTGGTGTGATATAGACATGACGATTTCTATATTCACGAGTCATTCGAAAACATCTAGAAAACATCTCTTTCTTAACAATTATCTATATATCTGCAAATCTCACTCAAAGTCAGTTTTGAGTTAAGGAACAATGAGAGAAAACCTCCAAGGAGGAATAAGGAGAAAACTTAAGATTTATTGAGGTGGGTTAATTTCAGCTGAGACCTGTGAGAACTGAAACAATTTTGAAACAAGCGCCTTCTTCCCCAGTGTACCTTGGAGCAGCTGCTCCATGGTGTCTGTCTGGCAGGCAGGACTCCCACTTGACCCATTCCCTGATCCCAACGATGAGACTGGAGCAAAATCCCTTGCTTGAAGCCTCCCATTGGCTTGTAAACGCTCTTCGCACTGAGACTAGAAAGGTTGTGAGGCTTCAAGAATGGCTAAGTCTCAACAGCTTTAGGCCTTTGGCTAGATCTGGTACAGGCTTCAGTTCGCAGAGAATAGAAGTCTAAACTACTTTAGTGCGAGATCACATGAGATCAGCAGTGCAAGATCTCAGGCTAGTAATCTCACATGATCTCGCACATTACTTTAGGGGTGTGCTCTTTTAAGAACTGAGGACTGAACGAGATCCAGGGCAAAAGACTTTGAAAACAAAGAGGCCTTCCTTCTGTTTGCAAACCATTTTGCCGTGGATCATGTGCAGGCCCTTGGTTAACCGAGGCCTAACGTACTGTAGTGCAAGATCAAGTGAAATCAGTAGTGCATGATTTCCCACTACTGGCCTCACAACTTTAGGCCTCCTTTTTTTGCAAATGCAACAAAGCAGGCAAAGGAACCACCAGCTTGATACATCATCGCAACCTAAGTCCCAGTGGGGTGGGGTGTGGGTATAAGTAGGGCAAATGTTGTTGCAGTGACTCCGCTGTCATTCGTAAGTGTGAATAACAGCCGTAGCGCTGCAACATTCGTAATTTCAGGACTAAGTCTTAAGTACTTGGGAGTGGATTAGGTCATAAATTGGAATGGTCACTTAGCGAACAGTCGTCACTCGGGGATTACCTGTAACCTAGGATGCTCTGAGTCACACTGCATGAGGCCTTTGCTCTTAGACTGGACACAGCCTAAGTGTGAAAGTTCTGTTCTCACACAATTTAGGTATGTTTCAGAGGACCAATGACAACACATTTCTCTCACGACCTCCAGAGGACAGATAAAAGGACACCCCCATTCTTCTCAGCCTCCACAGATAAGTTCAAATAGAAATGGAAAATTACACAGATACAAAATGGCACAGAAAGAATCTAAACAAAGAGACATTGACTCTTTCCTTCCTTGGAGTATGAGGAGGCCAGATCCTTTCCTTTTCTCTCCCAGGAGACGATATCTGATCAATTATTTTTTAATTAAAAAAAACTAACTATCATCTGTCTTCTTGAACTCTCTGATTGGGGACTAGAGAACTCTTACCCAGAGAGACCACGTTCCTATAGTTTTCAAGCATGACTTCCGAATGCAGGGCTTTTTGGTCAGGATCCAGCTGAGACCATTCCTCCTCAGAGAAAGACACAGCCACCTCCTCGAAGGACACAAGACTCTCCTGAACACGGAAAAAAGAACAGAACAGGAGGATTCGCAAGATCTGTTCATCATCATCAATGATTTAGACAAGAGGATGGAAGGGGAAGTCCTCAAATTTGCAGACAAGACCAAATTGACAGGAATACCAACACTCCACAAGATAGGCTCAGGATATAGAAGGATCAACAGATTGGACCCCATTAACAAAATGAAAAACAACTGTGAGAAATGTAAGGTTCTACATTTAGGAACGAAAAACCAAATGCACAGGCTTAGAATTGGTGATATCTCGCTCTACAATAGTAAGTGTAACAGGGGAGACCGTGCTGACATCGGAGCACGACGGAGCAAAAGCAGAGCTCTGCGGAGCCCAGCCGCTTTCTGCCTGCCTGGAGGCTCTTCAGAGCCAAAGTGAAGAAAGGAATTAAGAAAGGAAGGGCTTTCCGTCAATCACAAGCATGGCTAGTCTAGTCAAGAGAAGAACCAGGGGAGACATGGTAGCGGTGTTCCAATATTTGAGGGGCTGCCACAGACAAGCTGTTTTCCAAGGCACCTGAAGGCCAGACAAGGAATAATGGATGGAAACTGATCAAGGAGAGATTCAACCTAGAAATGAGAGATTTTCTGACAGTGAGAACAATCAACCAATGGAAGAGCTTGCCTTCAGAACTTCATCACTGGAGGCTTTCAAGAAGAGATTGGACTGCCATTTGTCAGAAGTAGTGTAGGGTCTCCTGCTTGGGCAAGAGGTTTGACTAGATGACCCACAAAGTACCTTCTAACTCTATTCTGATTGATTGATTGATTGATTGACTGACTGACTGAACAAATATGAGACAATAGTGTGCAGTGACAGCCCAAAAAGCCAATGAAACCTAAATTGCATTAACAGAGAGATACAATCAAGATCAAGTGAGGTACTAATACCTCTCTATAAAACGTTAGTAAGACCACACCTAGAATACTGTATCCAGTTTTGGTCACTACACTACAAAAAAGATGTTGAGACTCTAGAAAGAGTGCAGAGAACAGCAACCAAGATGATGAGGGGACTGGAGGCTAAAACATATGATGAACGGGTGCAGGAACTGGACATGGCTAGTCTAGTGAAGAGAAGGACCAGGGGAGACATGGTAGCAGTGTTCCAATATTTGAGAGGCTGCCACAGACAAGCTATTTTCCAAAGCACCCGAAGGCCAGGCACAGAATAATGGATGGAAACTGAACAAGGAGAGATTCAACCTGGAAATAAGGAGACATTTTCTGACAGTGGGAGCAATCAACCAATGGAAGAGAAGTTTCCTTCAGAAGTTGTGGGACCTTCATCACTGGAAACTTTCAAGAAGAGACTGGACTGCCATCTGTCAGAAATGGTATAGGGTAGTGATGGCTAACCCTTTTGCTGTCACGTGCCAAAAGTGGGGGGAGTGCGGGGGGTTGTGTGTGCGTGTGCCCACACCCATAATTCACCCCCTTACGCTCCCCTCACTTTTGGCACGTGATGGTATGGTGGGCGTAGGAGGCATGTTTTTTGCCCTCCCCAGGCTCTAGAGGCTTTCTTGGAGCCTGGGGAGGACAAAAACAGCCTTCCCCACCCCCTCCGGAGGCCAGAAATGGCCCATTTCCTGACTTCCGATGGGCCTGGAAGGCCTGAAAATCAGCTGGCCAATGCGTGCTGGAGCTTAGCTAGGGCAATGCTCAAGTGCCCACAGATATGGCTTCATGTGCCACCTGTGGCACGCGTGCCATAGGTTCGCCATCATGGGTATATGGTCTGCTTGGATGGGGGGATTGGATTAGATGACCTACAAGGTCCCTCCCAATCTGTTAATCTTTACCTTCCGAAGCTGATAAATTACAAAAAGAACAGAGGTCTAGCAGTTCCTACCACTTTTATTCCTAATTTTTGAAGGATTTTAAAAAATTGCAAATATAACCCAGTCCAAACAAGGTGGAAAAATAGAAGCACACCCGCTTCACTTCATGAAGGAAGAATACAAATCTAATAACTTTTCCCTTTCTTACTTGATTTAGAGGTTCAACCGCTCTTTGATTGCCATCATAAAAACCAGAAAACTTCATGCTTTTTTTCTCTGAAAAGAATAAATAATTTCAAAATGCATATTTAACAAAATAGAAGGAGGTATTGTATAGAAGAGAAGAAAGAGCAAAAGCAAGACAGATGGGTAATCGTAGGATCTTTGATTACCTCCTGAGGTGTCCTGACTTTGATCCTCCCAAGGGATCCTCCTGAAAAATAGCTCCTGAAGAGGATTTGATGGGTTCTTCTTTCCCTCAGGATCTCTAATCTCCACAGTGCAGCACTTCCAATAGGAAGAAGGATGGAAGAAGCAGAATTAATGTACATCACACGACGTAAAGTGGATTCCTATATTCGGAACATCACCTCAAAGCCCCCAATATCCATCAGTGTGATTGAGTGACAAAACAATGGACCAATGTCCTACAAGAATAGGTGGGACATCGCCACATATTATGAATGTCAGAGAGGTTTGGGAAGGAGGGGTGAAGTATTCAAACAGATTCTCTATTCTCTATTGAACTCTTACCTGCAACTCGACCTGCTCCTTCTGCTCCTCCGCCTGGCTCAGGAGGAAGCCTTCAGCCAGGGCCACCGCCTGGGAGCTGGTCTGAGCTCCATATTCCCGCACCCAGCTTTCCATCTCTGGGGGCAGAAGAGCCAGGAACTGCTCCAGAACCACCACGTCCAGCATCTGGGCTTTGGTGTGCTTTTCTAATCTCAGCCATCGCCTACTAAAGTCATGGAGGTGGCTGCAAAATCCTCGGGGACCCTCAGCCTCCTGGCATTGGGTGAAGTTCCAGGGCTGAACTTCTGAAGGGAGGATGGTTTCCTCCTCCAGGATCTCCTGCCCAGTCCTTCTCCAGAGCTTCCCTCCCTTCCCAGGCTGAGCAGCTGAAGGGCCTTTTCCGCTTCCCTCCTTTCCAAAAGGTTGTGTCTCCATCCTTTCTGTGTCCTGCAGAGCAACTGCAAATGGCTCCAAGGACTCTGGTGGGTCTCCAGATGCCTTTTCCTTCATGGGACCATTTCTGGGGCTGCAGGACTGATCCCTCCAAGGGATTCCGCTCTTTTTCTTCTTCCCCCAAGAGAAAAGTTTGCCTTGCAAAGACCACAAATAGCTTCCAGTTTCTGTATCTGAGATGGGAAGAAAAACAAATAGCAAGAATTAGAAAGTGGAATTCAGCCACTGAGCGACCTTCTGGGCTTCCGCAAGGCTGACCCTCCCCTCACCCCCCCCACTCGGGCTCTTTGCATGGAGAGGGCGGCCAAGGAGCATGGGATCTAGGGTTGAAGCCGGAGGAGGCCAGGCGAAAGTCTCTCCGTCCTCTGCCTCCCTCTGCACAAGGAGAGCCATCGACTCACCCGGGGCATGTCTGGATCTCCCCCCCCCCCCCCCCCCGCCAGACTCTCCCGCAGCCTCTTCGATTCCTGCGGCGCCCCAGGGGTTAAGGAGAGCGAGTGCACCATCCTAGAGCGGCAAGCTTTCATGATGTCACTTCCTTCCCGGCCACCCCTACAAAGCCGGTCATGACGTCCCCCTCCAGTGGACCAATGGAGAAGCGCCGGGAGTTCCCTTCCCTTGGCGGAGGGCGCCCCCTGGTGGATTTGGCGCAAAGTGCCAGGATTGCAGAAAGGGCGGGAAAGAGGAGCGCGTCTGAGGGGAAGGGAGAGGGCAGGGATGATGGGTTTGGGAGTAGGAGGAAAGGCCCCTCTCAATGCCTGCCAGCCCAAGAAAAGCTTTGTGGTTTTCAGAGGCGGCATTTTCTCCATCTTCCTCTCCTTTCCTGTCCAGGAACCGTCTGTGGAGATGAAGAAAAAATCTCTCTGGAGGATTTAAAATCGTTTTTCCCTCAAGAACAGCCGCCCTGAAGGCTCCGCAGAGATTGTGGGAGGCCTGCAAAGGGTCGAAATCCTGTCAGAAACAGCCGGGCGGTCAGAAGAGGAGGACCAGGAGCCTCTGTGGGAAAGACAGCTGGTGTCTTGCGGTTGTTGGAAACTCCCGCCTGAAGGGGAGGCAGATGGGACACAGGCAGGAAAGCCACAATCAGGAAAATGATTTTATTTCTTTTTTTATTTCTCTAATTCAATACATTCAGCTGCCCTTTTCAAACTATTCGCTCAGCGTCTCAGCAAAGTGGGGAGAAGAAAGGGCAGGGACCCCTCCGGTCTCTTCTGATGAAAGAAAAGGAAGATTCTGAAAAAGGAATAGAAAGCTAAACTATGATGAGGAAAATCATTTTTACATAGGGATTGAGTAGAAAATTCAACTCAAGAAATGCGAAGGAAGCTTAAGCCCCTTGGAGAATTTAAGGCAAGGATATATTATTAGACCATAAATGGAAAGAGAAAAAAAAACAAGAATATAGCAAAACAAGAAAAGCTGAAGGCTCCATTGAGAATTTTATGCATCTTTAGCAAGTAACTACATGACTGATAGTTAAATTTAAGTTAATGTTATGACACATCATAAAAAGACAAGAACGTGGCCCTAATGCTTGAAAAATGTATTTTTCCCATGCATTTGTTTCCTTCTGTTCATTCCGGCCTCTTGCTTGAAAGGCAAATGGTTCACCCTGAAGCTTTCTGCATGCAGTCTACATTGACATCTCTCATTATTCCATCACATCCTAAGGGGTCTTTGACCTAAAACAGTTCCTTGCTTTTGCATTCATCTGGTTGACACAGTGATTAATTTGACACAATGGACGCCAGTTCGATTGAGGGGTCCTTGGTGCCCTCTGAGGTTGGTTGGTGCACTGAGGATCTTCTCTCGTTTGGCTAATGAAAGGTCTGCAACAACACAATCAAGCTCAGAGACCACCAAGGACCCCTCATTTCAACCATGAGCTACACATTTTCTCCTTTGTTGGCAGGCTGGATTATTTTTGGTATCTGGACATCCCAGAGAAAGTTCCCATTCACATTTCTGTATGTTTCATCAGGAAGGACTGAAGTAATTTTTTGAAGTAGTTCTTAATTTCATCTTATTTTGGTCCCCATTGATTTCCAAAGATCTTCCTTCTTGATTGATCCTTTGCAATGTTAGCACACCAGAGTGGTTTTCATTCTGATATCCTGGAGTATGCCTAATTTGGGAGGGAGGGAGGGAGGGAGGGAGGGAGGGAAGGAGGAGGTCAGAGCCATCGTTTATTGCCATTGGAACTTCTAATGGTTACTTAATAAATTATTGTAAATCAGGGACTGCCTGGGTTGGCCAGCAGGCTGCCTACCTATGAGAACTTAATATGCATCCACATATCCCTACCACTGCTTTCTCTTCCCTTCTTTTACACAACTATGTGAAAGTAGTTGCCATGGCACTGAAACAAGGATAACTGCAACATAAGTAAGCAGTGTGGCCAGGCAGCTGGGAAGGCAAACAAAATTCTGAGATGCATCACCAGAGGTATCACCATCAGCATAAAGGAGCTCCTATCCCTCTACATAGGGCTTTAGTGAGACTCCATTTGGAATACTGTGTCCAGTTCTGGAGACTTCACTTTAAAAAAGGTATTGATAAGATTGTGTGAGTCCAGAGATGGGCAACATGAGGGAAGGCAAAGAAAGTTCACCACAAAATTAGGACACACAGCCTATGAGTTGCATTTTCTAATTCAGCATCACTACAACCCCCTTTTCCTTATGGTTTTCTTCCTCAGTTATTACTTGCGTTACATAATGTGAAGCAGGTGGAAAGCAGACTGAGACAATAGTAAGCAAAGGAAGAAAATGTGAGAGCTCTCACAAGGTTGATGGTTTGTTAAGGCGCTTCCAAGAAAGAGGCAGCAGTTGAAGCTTTATTTAAGGATAAAGCAGAGAAAAGATGCACCTGAGATACACATGATGTCAGACCTCCGGACTTTTCGTCGGGCCTTGAAAACACACCTATTCCATCTAGCCGGGCTGGCTTGATCCCATCCCCTCAGTTTTTAATTGAATTTTGGTTTTAATTGGGTTGTTTTTAATATCTTGGGCCGAAATTATTTAATTGTTTTTTAAATTGTTTTAAAATTTTATATGCAATGTTTTATCTTGGCTGTACACCGCCCTGAGTCCCGCAGGAGAAGGGTGGTATAGAAATAAAATAAAATAAATAAATAAATAAAATGAGGCATCCAAGGCTTGACTGAGCCCATGGATTAGTCCTGAAGGGACCTAGAACAAAAGCTAGAGGGCAGCCCCTGCGCAGGGGTTCTTATGGGGGCCCCTGACCCCTCTCTTACCAATGGGTGTGAGGGGGCCGGAGGGCCATTAACTCTCCCCAATGGGGCTGCAGGGGCCGGAGCCCTCTGACCCACCAGTGGGATCAAAGGTGCCTCTTTGCTCCCATCTGGTGGCCTTTTAAGAAACTGCCATGGCTGGCACAAAAACATCTAACAATTCCCCTTCTTGCTAACCAATGACAGGTACCAGTGAGTATGTATGAGGGGGCGAGCAGGTGTCATAGACATGCAGATGCATTGTATGCGTTTACAAGACCAAACACAAATGCTTGCACAGAAGGTTGTGTCAATAGGCACAGGTTTGGTGAACAGGTCAGCTATCTGGTCGGTTGTACTACAATGTTTGACATGTACGAAACCCATTCTGGCAAGTTGCCTGACATTTTTGTAGCAGATATCTATGCGGTGGGACCTAGAGCCCACCGCATATGCCCCCGAGATTTCAATTGCAGCCGTATTGTCTTCTTGAATTTGGATGGGCAGAGGAGGGGGTGCCCAGATGCTTGTTACCAGAGCGTCGAACCAAATCAAATCATTGACTGTGTCTGACAGACTGGCATATTCCGCCTTGGCCGTGGAGCAAGAAACAAATTTTGCTGCCTAACATGCCAATGGATGGGGCAGCCATTTAGGAATATGAGGAAACCAGAGGTGCTCCGTCTACTCTTGGTGTCACCAGCCCAGTCTGCGTCTGAGTAAGCAGAGAGCTGGGCCGGCTTCCCCTTCTCTGGCTCCAGCACAAGGCGAGCATCGGCCATGCCCCTGAGGTACCTGAGTACCTTCTTGACAGCATCCTAGTGGAATTATTTTGGGTTTTCCACATGCCTGGACAATAGATTCACAGCTAAAGCTATGTCAGGCCTGCTCCAATTGCTAATGTATAGCAAGGACCCAATCACAGATCTGGATAACTTATTATCTGTGAACTCAGGGCTGTCCTTGTGACTGTGACCATAGAAGCCACTTTGTATGGGGCTATGCGTTGGGTTAGACTTCGCCATTTTGCATCTGGCCAACAACTCAATCTTTTCTTTCTGAGATAGGGCGAACCCCTTTTCAGTGGCCAAGATGTGCACCCCCAGGTACCTGTCAACCCGCCCCAAGGACTTCAGGGTAAACCTTTCTCCCAGGGCCTTGGCAAATTCATCACACCTTTCCTTGCCAGGCCCTACATATAAGAGGTCGTCTACATAAACCGGTTCTGTAGCGCCTTTGAAGTCACATGTGAAAACGCATTCATCTGCATGAGATGCCCTTGTTAAGGATATTGTTGTTGTGTTACCAACCAGCAGAGTGTAGAGCACAGAGAAACGTTGCTGAGAGCAATGAATAAGAGATGTGCAAACTGGTTTATCAAAAGTTTACTTTATAGTGAAAAAACAATCTCATAGTCTTTAAATCAATCCAAGTCTTTGCCAGTTAAATCAGTCCAGTGATACAAAATCTTACCACACAAACAGTAGTTGGTTAGAATAACAAACTCACTCTGGTAACAAACCACGATGGTAGCAGATCCATCCAACTGATGATAGCACAATGGTTGCAACTCCACACCCAATGGTAGCTTATCATCAACTGAATACGTTATAGTACCTTTCTTAAATACGTTCACAACTAATTACAGCATGACTCAGCATTACAATGAATCAGCAGGATAACTTTAAAGTCACACAATACATATTCATATTAAAGTCACAGAACACATATATTGCCTGGACAACTTGTTAGGCTCAAACCATATCCTAACAGCCCTGAAGCCAATTCGTTCTAAACTTTTTCTGAGACAGTCGAACCAGAGTTTCCCTGACTGCTTGAAGCCATATAACCCCTTTTGGAGCAACCATGTGTTTTCTCCCTTCTGCTGGTAACCAGGAGGGGCCCTCACGTAGATCTGCCAGTCCAAGTTGGCGTGGAGGTAGGCCGTCTGGATGTCGAATTGATAGACTTCCTTTCCCAGAGCAGCTGCAGTTACAAGGGCGGCCTTGACACTTTCTGCCCAGACGGTCGGAGAGTAGGTCTCCCTGTAGTCTTCCATGTAGCGCTGGGTGAACCCCTGTGCTACCAAGCATGCCTTGTAGCAGCCATTGGCAAGTGGTTTGGCCTTGAAATCCCACCTTGTGCCAATGACCTTCTTCTCCTTTGGTGGTTGTTACGGGGTGAAAACCTTGAGCTTTCTCAGGCTCTCCATCTCCTGCTCCATCGCGAGCTGCCACCTCTCCTGTTCTTTGATGGGCAGCTCCTGGATGTCAGAGAAAGTCTTTGGGGTGACCACGACGCTGTTGACAGATGCAACGTGTCCAATGTCGATTCTCTTTGGTGGGACCCCCTTGTTGGACCGCTTTGACCTCCTGCCACTACCCTTTTCTTCTGCAGTTTCCTTGTCGACTGGCTGTTCACAACCGGGATGTGGAGGCCCTCAGTCCCAGGCGTTGGGCATCATGGGCTTCTGAGGCGTCGCTGGAGGCGAAGAGTCGGGTGAAGATGGCATGTCTTTCCCCTCAGGACTGGATGGCTCATCCTCCCCATCTGGACCAGGTAGGC
This sequence comes from Pituophis catenifer annectens, assembly GCF_029215685.1. NCBI lineage: Eukaryota > Metazoa > Chordata > Lepidosauria > Squamata > Colubridae > Pituophis > Pituophis catenifer. The sequence goes on from NW_027256882.1 coordinate 3,577,560, forward strand.
TGACCTCTTCGTCCTGTTCCTCGCTCTCGTCGGTGGCAGGGTCTGTGATTGTCTCAGGTGTGGTCAGTGCGGTTTTGCTGGGTTGGCTGACGTATGGGCCCAGATCATGAGTGGATTTGGGTCCAATTGGAGTCCTCTTTGAAGGAGGCAGATTGGGAGGTCACAGTCCTGCCCCCTTCTCCCAGGAACTGGTAAGCCTTGGAACCAGGGAACCTGTCTCTGGGAGACGGAACTCCCCTTTTTTGCAGCTGCTTGGGGATGTGCACCCAAGCGTAGGAACCAAATACACGCAAGTGTCCCAAACTTGGCTTCCTACCGTGGACCAGAAAATATGGACAACTAGCGTTGTCTAGTCCACAACGCTGCTCCAGATGCGGTTTAAGGTGTAATTGGCATAATGTAGCGCCTCCGCCCAGTATGATTCCGCAATCCCAGCATCCGCAATCAGACTACGCACCATAGTCTGCAGGATACCATTTCGTTTTTCTGCCACGCTGTTCTGCGCAGGACTAAAGGACACTGTACGAAAATGGCATATGCCCTTATGCCTTATCCAGTCTTGGAACTTTCGGGACATGAACTCAGCCCCACGGTCGCTCTGCAGCTGCACGATCTTTGTCTTGTGCTGAGTTTCCACATAGTTGTATAGCGATTTTATGGCATCTAAAGCTTCAGATTTTTCTGTGAGGGTATATACATGGCCGTACCATGAGAAATCGTCGATGGCAGTGAGGAAATACTGCCTTTTCCCTAGGGACGGTGTAAATGGCCCAACCAAATCAAAATGGACTAATTGATATGGGTATTGAGTTTTACGCAGAGACACTTTAGGTTTTGGGGCGGCCTTCCTCTTTGCCCTCTTACAGATGGCGCAGTCCAGAAACATCTCACAATCCCGGAGATGAATCCCCTCAGCAAATTCCCCCATCTTTTTGACCACAGGGAAGCTCGCATGGCCTAATCTCCGATGTAAAAGGTGGGCACATTTGATATGAAGCGGCTTCCCCACTGACACCCCCTTAGCTCTGGTTGCCTTGGGTGGTGCCGGTCTCGGCCAAGACGGGGGCATCCCGGAAACTCCCTTCTCCAAACCGGTCTCTTATAGCATCCATAGCACTGGGTTCAGGACCTGTAGTATCATAGCCCCAGTCCGCCTCTTTGTCGTCTGTCCGTCTCTCCCGCCAACCTCTAAATGATGGACCCAATGGTGGGGGTAGATGGCCATTGGGGCCCGGTATGAGTAGAACTAGGCCACCAGCCCCCACCGGAAACCTGTCCCGAAGGGTCTAGCTCTTGACTCTGCGCACCAGGCGTCTCCACACAGTCCTCCTCCTGTAGCTGGCACAGCTTGGTCTGACCACCGGTTGGTGAAGGGTTGCAGTTTGTAGCTTCTCCTCTTCCACAACCACCTCTTCCACGTCAGCCTCTTGAGGGACCTCCAACTCCGAATCACCTAGTGCCGTCCCTTCTGCCATCACTGACAGCCTTTCTCACCGGACCGCAGCTAGGGAACATAGGCAGTTGAAATTGGTGGGTGGGGGGAGCGCTAACTTTCTCTCGGCCAGTCCACCCAACTGCACTGGAAACAAGCCACCACCAATTTCTTTAATTAGGTTCGGCACAGCAAACACAGGCAGGAGAAAGGCACAAGCTGGAAACAAGGTTTAAAGTTAGCGCTACATGCAATCGCAGTGTAGCACCTTTTATATACGCAGCAAGAAATCAATTGGCAATCAAACAGTTAACATCACCCCTCCTTCCCCTTGCTGGCCTGTAGGAGGAGCGCAATAAATCAATTGGCAATCAAACAGTCAACATCATCCCTCCTTCCCCTAGCTGGCCTGTAGGAGGAGTGCGCTTCTGTTACATCACAAGGCAGCGTCATCTGCATACCCCATGCCCCCCCGATCTTCGATGAAAGCGTTGGCTTCGTTTTGTGTGCGAGTGGTAAAGACTTCTCAAACAGCTGATGACACACCCCCGGAGAGTCCAGCAGCTCGCCCCTTCCTCATCGTCCTCCCTATTGATGACGAGACCCAACCGAGGCTTGACAGCCGGCTCCTTAGGCCCTTTTTTGGGCTTATCTGCCTTAGGTGCCTGCTGGGGCTCGAGTTTCTTGCCCGCTTTGGCGTTGAAAGGCCATGGGGCTGGCTGGAGGCATGGGCGCAACTGCTTCGGCCTTGCGCCCCTTTGACAGCCTGGGAGCTGGCTGTGGTCCCTTGGGAGTGGCCGTCTCTGTCTTATGCACCTTAGATGCCCTTGGGGCTGGCTGTGGGGCCTTTCTCTCTCTTTGCACGCAGGCCCCTTCTGAGGTGGCACCCTGTGGGCTGTCCTCTGTAGCTGGGCCCTCGGGGGAGAAATATGGCAAACCATTTATAATAGTAACACTCCCAATAACCTTTTGGTCCCGAGTGACATGACCTTCCCCTTTATGAAACAATACTTCCACCCTGCCATCATCACATAATTTGATTATGCTCAACAAATTATTGGCGATAGAGGGAGCATGTAATACACCTTCAACATTGCCCAGCCCTGGTATAGAGACAGCGCCCTCCCCAACAACCAAAGCATTATCACCATTGGCAACCTTGACAGAGGAGTTAATTCTCCTTAACCTTTTAAAACCTTGCTTCATGTTGGCAATGTGGGATGAAGCCCCAGAGTCCAGTAACCAGAGGCCAATGGGGCCATCAGCCTTTGTGGCGGGGGTGAGATAACAAGTACATACAAAATTGCCATTAACGCCACCTTTGCCCCCACCACGCCCTTTTCTGCCCCCTGCCCCCTTCCTTGATTGGAATCATGCTTGGGCCCTTGCTGGTAATGGGGGAAGTCCTCTTCAGATGCTCCTCAGAGCCACAAATAAAACACTTGAGTAGAGCGTTAGCCTCCTCTGAACTCTGGTGTTTCCTGTTGATGCACTGAGTTGTGGCCCTGGCATATTCTCCTGCATCTCTATGCCTCCTGTCCTCCTCATTGAGCCTCCCTGTGAGGTAGGACAGAGTCATGGCTTCCTTCCTGGTTCCCTCTAGTGAGACAATAAAATTGCCCCAACTTTTGTCCAGGGATGCCAGAATAACTGCAATCATGTTGGCCTCAGTCACGGGGTAGTCCCTGAGCACCAGTTCTGCCCTGAGTGCCTTCAACTTTCCCAGGTGCTCAGCCATGCTAGCCCCAAATCTCAGCTTGGTATTGTAGAACTCTGATGTAAGCCTTGTAGTGGAGCCCAAGCTATCACTGCTAAACAAGCTATACAAATCTCACCAGCTGTGAGCCCATCTGGAATGCTAGGGTACAACTTAGCATCCAGTGAGTTCAGTAGAGTGGTATAGGTTTTCCTGTGGTACCACTCTTCTTGAGGCCCCCAAGGGAAAGGTGGGGGGGGGTCTAAAACCATTTCTAGGGTCCCTTCCTTTAAGAGGCATACTTGTATTTCCTTATTCTAGATGTTGAAATTCTCGCCCCCCAGATGCAATTTTTCAAAATTATTTGGGAGGGCAGCAGAAGAATAAACAGGAGCAGAAAATACAGATCCAGCTGGCTGTCCAGGGTATCTCTGAAAAGATTCCGTTGAAGTAAATGGGAGAGGGATCCCTCTGCTGGTAAGTGTTGGTATTTTTCTTTTTTAGATGGCGCCGACTGAGCATGCTCGGGCAACTGGGCATGCTCAGAGCTCATTTCAGCCCAGGAGCCAAAGGGAGCGGACGTCTCTCTCAGTGCTCCAGGGTCAGGCCTGGGCCCAGGCCTGTAGGCCGCAGCCTGGGCCCGAAGAGGGGCTGAAGGCCATGGAAGCCCTGAAGACTCTTCTGTACTGTACTTCTGTACCCCCCCGTACTGGAGCATTTACCCGGGGGCGAAGACTGCAGGATGGGGCCGGGAAGGCCCAAGGACGCCGAGGATCGCTTGGAGGGGCCCACCACTGGTCCTGAAGACTCCGGAGGAGGTTGCCATCGTCGGAGGTGGGGGGCTCGGCTGGAGGCCCCCCCAAGAGGTGAGTTCTCCATTGCCACAGTGGGGGTGTCGGTAGGCTGGAGCCTCCAGGGGTTCTCCTGAAGGCCCCCGGAGGTACGAGGCGCAGTTGGGAGGCTCCAGGCCAGACGTCTCCTGGATTGGAGGCCTCGGGGCTCCTTTGGAGACCCTCCGGAGGCACGGGACGTGGCTGGGGGGCTCCAAACTGGGTGCCCCGCCCCTGTTGTCAGTCTCCGGGGGGTAGCAAGGGAGGCTGGCTACCCCCGACATTGAGGTTGCGGTCGTCGTGGCCTCCAGGGCCGTGACCAGAACTTGGATCATGGCCCTGATGCCTGCTGCAGCAGGTGAGGCTGGGCAGGCTTCAAGGCTTGTGTAGGCTTTGAGGCTTTCCGGTGGGGAGGGACCGAGCAGTTTGCATGCCGCTTCGGCTGGCCGCCACTGGTTGCTGGGCCTTGAGGCCTAGCTGAGGTCTACCTAGCCTCGCTGGGGTAGATGGCCTGGGGGGGCGCCATGTTGCTTCTGGTTGGCCCCAGAAGCTGCAGGTCGCAGTCTGGTGAGAATTTTCCCGCCAAAAGCTCCGGGGCCCCGGGATCCCCCAGGGTGGTGGGCGCCATGTTAGGGGGCCTCCTGGGTGCTGGGGAATGACTTAACCGGTGTCCCGAGGCCCCCTGCACTGGTGTGCCACACGACTTGGCTTATGGCTTCCCTTGGGCTGCTAGGAGCGTTCGGAGCAGCTCTCTGCATTCCTCACCAGTCAGCTGGTCTACGCTGGAGGTGGCTTGGTCCCAGGCCGCCTCCCCGGTGTCCTAGCAATTCTGGGTGGACTGCTGGCCTTCCATGCTTCCCTCTGTGGCTTGCAGCTGCAGGGAAGTGTGCGAAGGGGTCCCCGGCGTTCCACTAGGTTCTCTGGGGGCATAGAGATCATCTGAGCCCTCGGCTGGATCGAAAATTGCATCAGGGACTGGATGCATGGATGCCATCCTTGGTTGGAGGCTCGAAGATCTCCTGCCATCCATCTCTGAGGGGTTCTTGTTGGAACCTCCAGGCATTTTGTTTCTGCTGGTTTGGAAGCGTTGCCTCGAACCATCCTCTGCTACCACTTTGGGAGAGCCCTCACAAGGTTGATGGTTCGTTGAGGCACTTCCAAGAAAGAGGCAGCACACAGGGATGCAATCAGGTGAAGCTTTATTTAAGGATAAAGAAGAGAAAATGAGTTCCCTGGCATGGAGGCATCCATGCCTGGACTGAGTCCATGGATTAGTCCCGAAGGGAGCAGGAACAAAAGCTAGAGGGCAACCCCTGCGCAGGGGTTCTTATGGTGGCCCTCTTACCCCTCCCTTACCAATGGGTGTGACGGGGCCGTAGGGCCATTAACTCTCCCCAATGGGGCTGCAGGGGCCGGAGCCCTCTGACCCACCAATGGGATCAAAGGTGCCTCTTTCCTCCCATCTGGTGGCCTTTTAGGAAACTGCCATGGCTGGCACAAAAACATCTAACAGAAAAGCTGAAACAATAGTAAGGGATTCAGGACTAATTGCATTTCTGCCTGCAACTCTGCTCTAGTGGATAGACTCATCAGAGGGAGTTACTTGAAACAATTAGGAAATCTGCACTACTTAAATATTGGCATCCACACATCACTTTCAGGGCAAAAGGTAACTTTAATCTCCACTGATACTCATCTTTCTTTTAAAACCTCCTACTTAGCAAAAAAGCACCAGAATGGATTGAGGATTCAAAATCAAAATCAGAATAGAGCTGGAAGGGAAATTGGAGCTCTTCTAGTCCAGTCCCCTGATCAAGCAGGAGATCCTATATCATTTCAGAAAGTGATTGTCCAGTCTCTTCTTAAAAATGTCCAGTGAAGAAGCACCCACGCTATCTGAAGGCAAGCTGTTCCATGGGTGAATTGTCCTCACTGTAAGAAAGTTCCAAGTTGCTTCTCTCTTTGATTAGTTTCCACCCATTGTTTGTTATCTAGCCCTCTGGTGGTTTGGGGAGAAAATTAGATATTAGATTAACAGAGTTGGAACGGACCTTGTCACTCATCTAGTCCAACCCTCCGCCGAAGCAGGAGACCCTACACTATTTCTGACAAATGGTAGTCCAATCTCTTCTTCAAAGCCACCAGCGATGAAGCGCCCACAACTTCCGAAGGCAAGCTCTTCCATTGGTTGATTGTTCTGTCAGAAAAGTTCTCCTTATTTCTAGGTAGAATTGCTCCTTGATAAGTTTCCATCCATCATTCCTTGTCTGGCCTTCAGGTGCCTTGGAAAACAGCTTGACCCTCTCCTCTCTATGGCAGCCTCTCAAATATTGCAACACTGCTATCCTGTCTCCCCTGGTCCTTCTCTTCACTAGACTAGCCATGCCCAGTTCCTATAACTGTTCTTGTTTTAGTCTTCCGGCCTTTAATCAGCTTAGCTGCTCTTCTTTGCCCTTTTTCCAAAGTTTCAACATCTTTTTTGTAACGTGATGACCCAAACAGGATGCGGTATTCCAGGCGTGGTATTACTATGTCTTTATGAAGCGGTACTAATACTTCATGTGATTTTGATTCTATGCCTCTATTTATTCAACCAAGGATTGTATTCACTTTTTTGGGCTGCTGCCGCACACAGGTGATTCATGCTTAATTGATCATCCATTCTGACTCCAAGGACTCTTCAGTTACTATTTTCGAGCCAGGTTTCAGGTAATCTGTTTTTCCTGCCCACGTGTAAAAGCTTACTTTTCTCCACATTAAATTTCATTTTGTTGGATTCCACCTTGTCTCCTTTGGATCAGAAAGGCACAATATGCGTACAGATCAAAATCTATAGAGACGTGGTGGATCAGTGATTAGAATGCAGTACTATAGGCTAATTGCCCCCAGCCAGAAGTTTGATTCTGACAGGGTCATGGTTGATTCAGCTTTCATCCTTCTGAGGTGGGTAAAATGAGGACCCAGATTGCTGGAGACCATATGCTGACTTTGTAAACTGCTCAAAGAGTGCTGTAAAGCATTGTGGAGTGGTATATAAGTCTAAGTGGAATTATTATTGCTATACAGTTTCTCCTGAGCGTGGATCCTTTTATGAGAAGACAGACTAACTTTCTGAGCAAAGCCCTTTCCACACTCCATGCATTTATATGGTTTCTCACCTGTGTGGAATCTTTCATGGACTCTTAGGTAACAGCTGTGAGCAAAGGCCTTTCCACACTCCATGCATTTAAATGGCTTTTCCCCTGTGTGGATCCTCTTATGGGAAATAAGAGGATCTCTTTGAGCAAAGCTCTTTCCACATTCCATGCATTTATACGGTTTCTCCCGTGTGTGGAGCCTTTCATGTGCTCTTAGGACACATCTGTAAGCAAAGCTCTTTCCACACTCCATGCATTTAAATGGCTTTTCCCCTGTGTGGATCCTCTTATGGGAAATAAGAATATCCCTTCGAGCAAATGTTTTCCCACACTCCATGCATTTAAATGGCTTTTCCCCTGTGTGGATCCTCTTATGGGAAATAAGACTACTCCTATGAGCAAAAGTCTTTCCACATTCCGTGCATTTATATGGCTTTTCGCCTGTGTGGGTCCTCTTATGGGACATAAGACTACCCCTTTGAGTAAAGGTTTTTCCACACTCCATGCATTTATATGGCTTCTCCCCTGTGTGGATCCTCTTATGGGATATAAAACTACTTCTTCGAGCAAAGTTTTTTTGGCACTGCATGCATTTAAATGGCTTTTCCCCTGTGTGGATCATTTTGTGGAGAGTAAGTCCATTTCTATGAGCAAAGGTCTTTCCACACTCCATGCATTTAAATGGCTTTTCCCCTGCGTGGATCCTTTTAGGGGAAATAAGATTACTACGTTTTCTGAACCTGTTACCAGACTCTCTGCATTTGTATAGCTTCTCCCCAGTGTGAATCCCTTCATGGGAAGTAAGTTGCCTGCTTGTTCTAAAACATTTTCCACATTCCAAACATTTGTAAGGCTTTTCCCCTGTGTGGATCCTCTTATGGGAAATAAGAATATCCCTTCGAGCAAATGTTTTCCCACACTCCATGCATTTAAATGGCTTTTCCCCTGTGTGGATCCTCTCATGGGAAATAAGACTACTCCTATGAGCAAAAGTCTTTCCACACTCCATGCATTTATATGGCTTTTCGCCGGTGTGGATCCTCTTATGGGAAATAAGACTACCCCTTTGAGCAAAGGTTTTTCCACACTCCATGCATTTATATGGCTTCTCCCCTGTGTGGATCCTCTTATGGGATATAAAACTACTTCTTCGAGCAAAGTTTTTTTGGCACTCCATGCATTTAAATGGCTTTTCCCCTGTGTGGATCATTTTGTGGAGAGTAAGTCCATTTCTATGAGCAAAGGTCTTTCCACACTCCATGCATTTAAATGGCTTTTCCCCTGCCTGGATCCTTTTAGGGGAAATAAGATTACTACGTTTTCTGAACCTGTTACCAGACTCTCTGCATTTGTATAGCTTCTCCCCAGTGTGAATCTCTTCGTGGGAAGTAAGTTGCCTGCTTGTTCTAAAACATTTTCCACATTCCAAACATTTGTAAGGCTTCTCTTTTGTGTCTATCACTTTTTGAGATGTAAGGAACTTATTTTCAAGAGAAGGAATGAATGTCCCATTGTAACATTGTCTGTTGTGTCTCCTTAAAGCATCTTCTCCTTTGTTTTGGCTTAAATAGTGTTCTTTTACTTGTAATTTAGCTTTGATTGGCTTAACACTTTCCCCAATATATTTTTTCCTTATTTTCTCCTGTTGGGCAAGAAAGTCTTGCATTGGACCATCAGTGGAAGATGAGCTTTCCTGATTCCAATCATTTGACGGGTTTCTATCATGGGTTTCTAGTTCCATTCGAATTCCAAACTTCTCCGTTCCATCTTTAGCATTGATCACTTGGAACAATTCACAAAAATCTTGATTCTCTTGACCATTATTGCCTTCAAAGTAAAAGAGAAATGAAAATAATAACAAGGTTAGAGAAAAAGATCAAACCGTACAAAGTCAAGTGAATTTCCTTCTGAATTTTTTCCAGAATTCCTTTAAGTTTTATGTTTGCATGCTTACAGTGGTGTGATATAGACAGGATGATTTCTATATTCATGAGTCCTGAAAGCTTTGAAAATATCTAGAAAACATCTCTTTCTTTACAATTATCTATATATGTGCAAATCTCAATCAAAGTCTGTTTTGAGTCATAGAATAATCAGGGGAAACACCCAAGGAGGAAAGAGGAGAAAAAAATAAAAGATTTATTGGGCTGGCTTAATTTCAGCAGAGACCTGTGAGAACTGAAACTATTTTGAAAAAAGTTCCTTCTTCCCCGATGTACCTTGGAGCAGCTATTGCAGGGCGTCTGTCTGGCAGGCAGGACTCCCGCTCGCCCCATTCCTTGATCCCAGTGATGAGACTTTGGAGTGAAGTCCCTTCCCTGAAGCCTCCCATTGGCTTGTAAACGCTCATCGCGCTGAGAGTGGAAAGGTTGGGAGGCTTCAACAATGGCTATTTTGCTGCCCCAAAGTCTCATTAGCTTGAAAGGATTTTTTGGCCAGATCTGGTACAGGCTTCCGATTGCAGAGAACAGAGGCCTAAACTACTTTACTGTGAGATCACACAAGACGAGAAGTGCAAGATCTCACACTAATGATCTTGCGGGATCTCACACTGCAATACTTTAGGCCTGTGTTCCCAGAAACTGAGGACTGCACGAGATCCAGGGCAAAAGTCTTTGAAAAGAAAGAGGCCTCCGGAGGCGGGGCTGGCATCGCGACCGGACGACGGGAAGTTTCGGGGCTCTGAAACCACCGCCGATATCTCCACCGCTGGACGGTCCAATTTGGACCTCACTGTCCCGTAGAGACAGTGATAGAGGAGGGCACATCCTGCTGATCCCAGAGACACCGCAAAGTCCGTGGTTGATCCAGGAGAAGCTCTTTTTTCCGGCGCTGAAGAGGCAGCCATTAAGCTGCTGAGGTTGGGACAATGAGTGAGTGAGCTGCTGAGAATGAGTGAAAGTGTTACGATCTGGTGAGAGGCTTTTTAAACTTGGATTTTAAGAACACCCTGAAGTGCAAATGCAACTAGAATTCAATTTAGAAGTAATTTAGCAGCGGAATTGAGCTTGAATTTAAGTCAATTTTCCTAAAATATAAACTATTTTTATGTGTGGATGCCAGTGGAAAGTTTCATTTTAATTTGGACTGGACTGGATTGGAAAGGAGATTCACTTTTTTATCTGTCTAAATACTAAACTTTTGATGCATTTTGAGTTTATAAATCTTGGAATTAGCTTTGTCATTTTTGTTTTTGGTTGATTTTTACTTTTTAACTTTTTTTTGATATATTGGTTTCATTGTTAATTGGAAACAGAACAAAGAGAAGTGGAAGAAATAAGAGACATTGCCATCTAGTGGACTGAAACATTGTATTCTCTCCTTGTTTCCTTTTTTTAACTGAGGGGAAAGGAAAAAAAGTAGCAACTGTGTTATTTTTCAAGGTCAATGTGCCAGCTCATAGATAAAACTTAAAAGAGCATCAAAGAGTGTCTACAAGATTGTTTATACAGGTGTACTGCTGGAAAAAACATTGCTGAAAGGTGGTTAAAAGTGAAAAGATAATATCGACTCTGGAAAAGAAAGCTGTTAAACCAAGTGTGGCACAAGAAAGAGATTTTGAATGCTACACATTTGTGGACTTTTAAATTAGATGGAGAGCCTTCCCCTTTCTATTTCCACCTCTCCAGTTCTCCTATATTTTTATTTTTAAATTGTTGGAACACACACACACACACACACACACACACACACACACACATATATATATTCTTTTCTTTTCTCTCCCTTTTCTTTTTCTTCTTTTATTCCTCCACAATATTCAATTGTGTTTATTCAGTGTTTAAACAATATTCAGTGTTTATTCAATTGGATTAAGGCATACAAGAATCTGAAGAAACTTTTTTTTGCCTTTTTTTACTTACTGATTGGAGATTGTTATTTGAATTTATTTTTGGCTATTTCATGTGACTGGATTAGGGCACACAAGAGCCTGAAGAGTGTTTTTGTTTGTTTGTTTTTTTGGTCTTTCCTTGTTTTGTTTTTGTTTTTTAACTTCCTGCCATTTATAAAAACGGATTAGGGTTGAGAAGAACTTGAAGACATTTTGATTTGGATTACCTATAGAAATGACCAAAAAAGCAGCAGTTGTTAGCTCTGCTGGATTGACCCCTTCCTCATCACCAGCGGGAGGACAACGATCAATACAGGCAATGATGCAGCAGGAAAAAGAGAAAGAACGTGAGAAAGAAAAAGATGCGACAATGCAGATGATTTTGCAAGGAATACAAGATAAAAAATGTGGGGATGGTGTTATCTCAGTTGCCGGCAAACCGCACTGGGTAAACAACATTACCATATGTTCTAATCTTCTCAGAAACGTAAAACAGGATGTCTGGCAGAGACCTTATCTCAGACATACCAGGCATGGGGGCCCAACACGTAGGCAATTGTCTGTCACAGGAAATAACATGAGGGAAGCACAAGGGATCCATGTGGAGTTCACGAGCTTTCTGTAGCCAATCAGGATCAGTAAACGTTGATTGATGTTTTGCCATGATAGTTGTAAAATGACAATAAAAGGAAGCCTTCTGGATGGAGTCAGAGTGCCTTCCCCAAGGTACCTCACACCGAGGTGCCTTGATCAAGGTGCCTTCCACCTGAGGGGCCTTCCCCTGAACCATCATCCTGCCTACGCGTCTTTCTTCATCGAAACAACATAAAATTAAAAATAGAGAAAACAGATGAAAAAGTGGAGAATATACAACAGATGATGAAGAAATATGAAGACAGACTTGAAAAAATTGAAGAAAAAGAGAAACAAAGAGATAAAAAAATCAGAGACATGGATAATAGATTAGAAGAAGTTGAACATGATAGAAGTGGCTTAGGATGGGAGATGGATAAATCAGAATTTTACTTAAGATTTCAAAATGTGGAGGAAGAAAAAGGAGAAAATTTGGTGGAAAAAATGATAGAAATTCTTGCAGGAGCTCTAGAAATTCCTAAAGAAAAAATGTTGGATGGCATTGATGAGATGTACCAAGTATATACTAGGTATGCAATGAGAAATAAACTACCAAGAGAAGTCCATATCAGATTTACCAAAAAATCAATTAAAACACAAATATTGCAGATTGCAAAAGAGAAAGCATTGCAATACAAGGGTAAGGAAATTATGGTGCTGAAGCAAATACCGAGAAGAATAAGAGAGTTGAGAAGAAGAGTATCAATTTTTGACAAAAATATTGCTCCAGAAAGGTGTGAATTACAGATGGCTGATACCAGAAGGATTGGTGTTTACATGGCAAACACAAAGATTTAAAATAGATTCAATCAATAAAGCCAAAGCATTTTTTGTGGAATATTTAAGAGAAAAAGACATTGAGCCAAGAAGGGAAGAGACACTGCTCCAACTACAAGAAGAGGATCTAGTGATGATGAAAAAGGAGGAGGGTGCACTAGAGGGTGCAGTAGAAGGTGCCATAGAATATAAAGAACAGCGTGAACTGAGATCCACTAGATCAGCAGAACCTATATATAAAAGTATAAACATGGAGGAGAAAAAATTAATTACAATGAATATAAATGGACTTAATATAGCAACTAAAAGGAAAGTATTCTACAAATTGGAGAAATTAAAAATGAATATAATTTGTTTACAAGAAGTTCATATCAAAAAACAGCATGAATTACTTTTGGTACAGCCTAAACTAGGGAAATTATTTGCTTTATTGCCACAATGTAAGAAAAGAGGAGTGGTTTTGTATATTAAAGACACAATACCAGCGGAAAAAAATTATGAAGATGGAGAAGGACGAATTCTGATGGTGGAAATGACAGATAATAATAGGAAAATATTGTTAACAGCAATATATGCTCCTAGCGACAACCAAGAAAATTTTTACAGAAAATTACATATGAAATTAATAGAGCTGGATTATGATAACATCTGTATGATGGGAGGCTTCAATGAAATAGTAAATGAGAAAATGGACTATAATACACAAAAGACAATAAAACAAAGTAGAAAAACTTTGCCGAAATCCTTTTTCAAGATGATAAGAGGAAATAAATTTAAAAGATATATGGAGAGAAAGACATGCAAAAAACAGACAATACACTTTTTATTCTAATAGACATTTATCATGGTCCAGAATAGATATGATATGGTTGACAATGGACTTGACCTCAAACATAGAAGAAATAGCCATAGAGGCTAATACCTGGGCAGACCATAATCCAACGACGGTGAGAAGGAAAGGACAAAGGAGAAGGTCTAGATGGATGTTAAATACTACAATATTAAAAGAAAAGGATTTTCTACAGAAAATGGAGAAAGAATTAGCCTTTTTTTTCAAAGAAAATAGAAAAGAGGATACATCAATGCAGAATCTGTGGGACACTATGAAAGCCTATGCCAGAGGCCTGATTATTGACTATACAAGAAAAAGAAATATTAAGAAAAGACAAGCTTATAAAATGTTAGAGGATGATTACAAGAAATTTGAAAAAGAACTGCAGAAGTTCCCACAAAAAAAAGACATTAAAATGAAAATGGACACAATTAAACATAAAATGGGATTAATAGAGAAATAAGACTTAGCACAAAAAATCAGGAATGCTAAACAGAAATATTTTGAAGATGCTAATAAACCAGGCAGATGGCTAGCATATAAACTGAAAAAAGAAAGGGACTCAAGGAAAATATCACAGCTAATAGATGAGCAAGGATAAATTAGATTTGGAAATGAGAAGAAAAACATTGTAGAAGACTACTATAAAAAACTATATGAAAAAGAAAAGATAGAAGAGGAAAGTATTAAACAATATTTACATAAGGCAAATTTACCCCCGATTCCAAAATCGAGATGATGCTAGAAAGAAATATAACCATGATGGAATTGACCAAAGCAATCAAAAAACAAAAAAGTGGGAAGGCACCAGGCCCAGATGGGCTACTGGCGGAATATTATAAGTCTTTACAGGACTCACTGAGTCTCCCATTATTAGAATTTATGAATGAAGTAATGTTAAAGAAGGAAATACCCAACTCATGGTTAGAAGCATATATTACACTTATTCCAAAAGAGGATACCGACCTACAACAAGTCAAAAACTATAGGCCTATATCTCTGCTAAATTCAGATTATAAAATCTTCGCTACAATATTAGCAGAAAGACTTAAAAGATACTTAAATAATTTTATACACTCGGATCAAAATGGATTTCTGCCGAAAAGGCAATTAGGGACAATTTGAGGATAATTCTGGATACTTTGGAATATTATGAGACACACCCAGAAAAGCAAATGACCTTGATGTTTTTAGATGCACAGAAAACCTTCGACAATGTGAACTAGCGATTTATGATATTACAATTGAAACAGATGGGCTTTGGAGAGAAATTTGTTCAAGCCATAGAAGCTATATACAGTATTACAAGCAAATAGCAAAAGTAAGGATAAATGGAGAACTGACAGAATACAAAAAGGAACGAGACAAGGTTGCCCATTGTCGCCACTGTTGTTTGTGTTAACATTAGAAGAACTAAACAGAAACATTAGAGAAGAAAAAGGAATAAAAGGAATGGAAATTCAAAACCAGGAATATAAATTGCAAGCATTTGTGGATGACCTGGTGTTTATCTTGGAAGATCTACTTCAATCTATAAATAAACTGATAAATAAAATAAGAGATTTTGGGAAGGTGGCAGGCTTGAAAATAAATAAAGATAAAAGGAAGATTTTGACAAAAAAATATGCTAAAAAAACAGAAAGAAGAGTAGGCGGAAGATTCAAGGATGCAGGTCACGAACCTGTATTTGGGGATACATTTATTTATTTATTTATTTATTGTTTAAATTTATATACCGCCCTACTCCCGAAGGATTCAGGGAGCAAGATGTGGTACTCTGACAGCAAGATGTGGTACTCTAAAGGAGAATAACTATGATAACCTTAAACAATAGATAGCGACAGATCTGGCAAAATGGGAGAATTTGCAATTATCATTGATAGGGAGAATATCAATTATTAAAATGAATATATTGCCCAGACTCTTATATTTATTCCAGACAATTCCAATTAAGTTGGGAAAAGAATATTTTGAAGATTTAAATAAAATTGTGTTAAAATATATATGGCAGGGTAAAAAGGCAAGGATAAAATTAAAACTACTGCAAGATGTTAGACTAAGAGGAGGTTTTGGTTTGCCGGATTGGGAATTATATTATCAAGCTTGTAATTTGATGTGGATTAAAGAATGGATAATGTTAAGGAATATTAGATTGTTGACTTTAGAAGGACATGATCTGTTGTTGGGCTGGCACGCTTTTATATGATATAAAAGTACAAAATACAGGGTTATTTTAGAAGGCATATAATACGAGAATCTTTGTTATTAAATTGGGAGAAGATCAAAAAATGTCATTATTTAAAAATTCCAGTCTGGTTATCTCCTATTGAAGCAGTCTCACAATAACATTTAGAAAGGAACAAATTGTCAGATATGGTGAATTATTAAATGAAAAGGGTGAATTTAAATCGAAGCAAGAATTAGAAGAACAAGAGATTGAAATGGATTGGTTTTCGTATATGCAAATACAGTCTAGATATGATGAACATTCTAAAATTGAGGGTTTTTATAGTAATTTGATGAATTTAGATAAAATTTTAACAGGTTCTGATGACTATGTAATTAAAAAACTGTATGGTTACTTATTAGAAGTAAAATTGACAGAAGAACAAGTTAAGGAAACAATGATTGCATGGGGGAAAAATGTTGGTCATGGGATTGATTTAGAGAAATGGGAAAAACTGTGGTTGCAGAATTATAAAATGACAATGTCAACAGCAGATAAGGAGAACTTGTATAAGATGTTTTACAGGTGGCATTTACCCCTGGCGAGAAGAGCCAGAATGTACAAGAACAAATCGGAGAAATGTTGGACGTGTCATCAGATTCCGGGTTCATACTACCCTATAGGGTGGACATGTGCAGAAGCCAAAAGATATTGGACAAAAATCCACACATGGCTGGAAAAAATGATAAAGAAACACATTGACTTTAAACCAGAGATATTTATATTAGGGATCTTACCAGAAACATATAACAGAGAATTGAGATATTTAATTGTGAATGTTTTAACTGCAGCTAGAATTGTATTTGCTAAAAACTGGAAAGGAGAGAAGATACCTACTGATGACGATGTTATTAAGAAAATTTTGGAGTGTGCTGAAATGAGTAAATTTATTTTATTTTTATTTTATTTATTTATTTTATTTTCAATTTATATACCGCCCTTCTCCCTGAGGACTCAGGGCGGTGCACAGCCAGAATTAAAAACATGAAATACAAATATTAAAAACAATTAAAATCTATATAAATTTGGCCCAAAATTTAAAAAACCACAAACCAATTAAACATTTAAAAATTTTAAAAAATTTCTTCCTAAGCCAGCCCGGCTTGCTGGAAAAAGTGGGTTTTAAGGGCACGGCGGAAGGCACTGAGGTCTTGGATTCTCCTTATCTCTGGGGGCAGCTGATTCCAGAGGATAGGTGGCCCCACAGAGAAGGCTCTCCCCCTGGGGGTCACCAGCCTACATTGTTTGGCTGATGGCACCCTGAGGAGGCCCTCTCTGTGGGAGCGCATGGGTCGCTGGGAGGTCGTCGGTAGCAGCAGGCGGTCTCGAAGATAGCTAGGCCCTATGCCATGGAGCGCTTTAAAGGTGATAACCAACACCTTGAAGCGCACCCGGAAGACCACCGGGAGCCAGTGCAGCTCGCGCAGGAGCGGTGTTACATGGGAGCGCCATGTAACACCGCTCCCATCACTACCCGCGCTGCTGTGTTCTGGATCAGCTGGAGCCTCCGGGTGCCCCTCAAGGGGAGCCCCATGTAGAAAGCATTGCAGTAGTCAAGGCGAGAGGTGACGAGGGCGTGAGTGACTGTGCACAGGGAATCCCAATCAAAAAAGGGCCGCAACTGGCGAATCAGGCGAACCTGATAAAAGGTCCCCCTGGTTACAGCCGTCAGATGTTCCTCCAAGGACAGCTGCATATCCAGGAGGACTCCCAGATTGCGACCCCTTTCTGTGGGGGCCAAGGACTCGCCCCCAATAGTCAGTGATGGAGTCAACTGACTATATCGGGATGCCGGGAGCCACAGCCACTCAGTCTTGGAAGGGTTGAGCTTGAGCCTGTTCCTCCCCATCCAGATCCGCACAACCTCCAGGCACTGAGACATCACTTCAAGGGCATCGTTGGGGTGGCCTGGGGTGGAGATGTACAGCTGGGTGTCATCAGCGTACTGATGGTATCTCACCCCGAAGCCACGGATGATCTCGCCCAGCGGCTTCACATAAATGTTGAACAGAAGGGGCGAGAGGACCGATCCCTGCGGCACTCCACAGACGAGAGGCCTCGAGGTCGACCTCTGCCCCCCTGCCAACACAAACTGCGACCGGTCGGAGAGAAAGGAGGAGAACCACCGCAATACGGTGCCTCCCACCCCCAACTCTTCCAGCCGGTGCAGCATGATACCATGGTCGATGGTATCAAAAGCCGCTGAGAGGTCTAACAGGACCAGAACAGAGGAGCAACCCCTGTCCCAAGCCCTCCAGAGATCATCAACCAACGCGACCAATGCCGTTTCCGTGCTGTGCCCAGACCTGAAACCCGACTGGAACGGATCTAGATAAGATGTTTCCTCCAGGAATTGTGGAAACTGTCGCGCGACCACACTCTCAACAACCTTCGCCATAAAGCGAAGGTTGGAGACAGGACGATAGTTGGCCAATATTGCCGGATCCAGGGACGGCTTCTTGAGGAGAGGCCTCACCACCACCTCTTTCAAGGCAGCGGGGAAGTAACCCTCACTCAACGAAGCGTTGATAACACCCTGGAGCCAGCCTCGTGTAACCTCCTGGGAAGCCAGTACCAACCAGGAGGGACACGGGTCCAGTAAACATGTGGCCGTACTAAGTCTCCCCAAAATCCTGTCCACATCATCAGGAGTCACAGCATCAAACTCCTCCCAGATAACATTCTCAAGACTATTCCTCGTCACCCTGCCCTGATCTACCCAGTCAGAGTCCAAATCCCCCCGGATCTGAGCGATTTTGTCATACAGGTATTGTCCGAAATCCTCTGCCCTGCCTTCCAGGGGATCCTCCCGCACTCCCGGATGGAGCAGGGAGCGGGTCACCCTAAACAGGGCGGCCAGACGATTCCCTGATGACGCAATAGGGGCGGAAAAGTAATTAAACTTTGCCGTCTTTATCGCCACTAGGTAGGCCTTAATATGCGACCTTACCAGTGTTCGATCAGATTCAGCGAGACTGGCCCTCCAACCGCTCTCCAGGCGTCTTTTCCGGCGCTTCATTTCCCTCAGCTCCTCAGTAAACCAAGGAGCTGCGTGGGATCGGCACTGGGTCAGAGGCCACAAAGGCACGACTCGGTCCAAGGCCCCACCAGCCGCCCGATCCCAGGCGGCTACCAGGTCCTCAGCCGAGTCATGTGCTAGATCCTCAGGAAATGGCCCAAGCTCCATCTGGAACCTATCAGGATCCATCAGGCGCTTGGGGCGGACCCATCTTATTGGCTTAATTGACATTTAAAATTGTCCTCACACAATTTGGGGAGGATTCAGAGGACAAATGACAACACATTCTTATCACATGATCTCCAGAGGACACATAAAAGCACACCCCATTCTTCTCAGCCTCCACAGATAAATTCAAATAGAAATGGAAAAATACAGATAAGGAATGCCCCAAAAGCATCTCAGCAAAGAGACACTGATTCTTTCCTTCCTTGGGGTACGAGAATGCCAGATACTTTCCTTTTCCCTCCCGGGAGACAATATCTGATTAGTGATTTTTTAATAAAAAACTAACTATAATCTGTCTTCTTGATCTCTCTGATTTGGGACAAGAAAACTCTTACCCAGAGAGACCACGTTCCTATGGTTTTCAAGCATGACTTCCGAATGCAGCGCTTTTTGGTCAGGATCCAGCTGAGACCATTCCTCCTCAGAGAAATACACAGCCACCTCCTCAAAGGACACAAGACACTCCTGAACATGGAAAAAAGAACAGAACAGGAGGATTTGCAAGATCTGTTCATCATCATCAATGATTTAGACAAGGCGGTTGAAGGGAAACTCATCAAATATGCAGAAAATATCAAATTGGCAGGAATACCAACACTGCACAAAATAGGCTCGAGATATAGAAGGATTGACAGATTGGTACTTCTAACAAAAGAAAATTCAATGGTGAGAAATGTGATGTGCTACATTTAGGAAAGAAAAACCAAATACACTGCCACAGAATAGGTGATGCTTGGCTCAAAATTAGTAAGTGGAACAGGGATCTTGGAGTCCTAGCAGACAATCGCTTAACGTGAGCTACAGTTGCCAAAAAACTAGCAACAGAAACATTGGCTGCATTAAGAGAGGCATAGAATCAAGATCACATGAAGTTACCATGATGTAAAAAAGATCTTGAGACTCTAGAAAGAGTGCAAAGAAGAGCAACCAAGATGATTAGGGGACTGAACAGTTGCAAGAACTGGGCATGGCTAATCTAGTGAAGAGATGGACTAGGGGAGACACAATAGCAGTGTCCTTATATTTGAGGG
Source organism: Pituophis catenifer annectens (assembly GCF_029215685.1). Lineage (NCBI taxonomy): Eukaryota > Metazoa > Chordata > Lepidosauria > Squamata > Colubridae > Pituophis > Pituophis catenifer. Next base: position 3,597,234 of record NW_027256882.1, read on the forward strand.
GCTGCCACAGAGAGGAGGGGGTCAAGCTATTTTCCAAATCACCTGAAGGCCAGAGATGGAATAATGGATGGAAACTGAACAAGGAGATATTCAATCTGGAAATAAGGAGACATTTTCTGACAGTGAAAGCAATCTACCAAGAGGGCGTGGCCAGCATTGCGGCGGTACAGTGTGTATTCCGGGACTCCAGGAAAACGCTGATATCCCAGCCACTTTTGGGGATCCCCAGGGATCATAGCTGTCCTGTAGAGACAACAAAGGACTGAGACACAGGCTGGTATGGACTGGGAAATTGCAAGTTCCCTAAAGTGCCGGCAATCAACCTCCAACCCAGCAGTGAGGGAAGGCAGCCATAGGAGCTGTCAAAAGCCGGGGCGGCCACAAGCAAAAAAAGGAAGAATGAGGTGATCATCTGGGTGAGAGAGTGAGGTCTTGGAAACAAGATTCCTTTTACATATTTTTCTCCTGAACTTTTAGAAACTATTTATCTTTAGAAAACTGGCAAAGAGGAGAGGGGAGTGAGTGGAATAAAGCTACCTTCCCACTTCTGGAATAGCGGCAAAGAAGCGGAAGCCATTAATAAAGACTAATGAAAGCTGAAAAAGTAACTAAATGTATTGAAAGTAGATTGGGAAAAGAGGCTTCTCTGGTTAATGAATTGTATTTTGAAAATTTGAGTTTTGTAGCTGGGAGCTCAAAGCTGAAAGAAGAAAAGTATATTGATATTTTTAAAGACTATTTTGAGTGAATTGCAGTACCATCTAGTGGTACAGAGAAAATTAAAGATATATATTTTATAAAGGAGAAGATGAGAGTGGAATGACCTTGGACAATGTTTTGGAAACTGGCAAGAAGATTCCCATAAGAAGCGGTCTTGTGATTTTGTAACAGAAGGGGAAAGATATAGAGGAAAAGGAAAAAGAAAAGAACGAAAGCTGTCTGTTTTTTCCTTTCGCTTGATGGATCTATAAATTTTGGAAGATTTTGGAATAGTGGTATTTTGGAATATTATTTTTTCTTTTCTGTGTTTTCTTTTTGTTCTTTTTTCTCCTTTTTTGTAGAAGTTTCTTCTTCCTGGATTTAAAATGTTTAGGATTGGCATGGTTTTTTTATTTTTTAATTCTTTCTGGGAGATTATAATATATACTTTTTTATCTTTTTATTGCTTGGTTGGATATTTTGAGTAAACACTTTGGCTTTAAATTTTTTATCAGTGAACTTTTATTTTTGTTCTAATCTTGTTTGTTCTTTTGTCTTTTTTTTCCATTTTTGTTTTTTTGGGGCGTCGGTTGTTTTTGGGTTGTTGTTGTTTTTTTTTTTTTTTGACACAGCCTTTCTACCTTTTTCTTTTTTATGGATTAGGATTAAACCTATGTGGATTAGGGTATCAAGAACCTGAAGAGTCTGATTGGGAAATTTGAATTTGAAGAAGTCGATTACTTGGATTATAAATTGGCCAGTAAGACTTGAAAAAACAAGATGAAGAAAATAACATAACATCTATCATCACCATCAATATCATCAGTGCCTGGTACCACAGGGCAAAAGACAAAAGAACCTACAGCACAGCAAGAGAAAATCAATACAGAATTAAAAAATATGCTATGAATACCTGAAGACAAGATTTAGACAAAGTAGATGGGAGAATGGAAAAAATAGAAGGAGAACTGAAAGAAGTTAAAGAGATGATAGGGAAAAATGAACAACGATTACAGCAAGTGGAAGGAAAAACAGAAGGAACGGAGAAAAAAGTGGAAGAAATGGATTATAGACTTACAATTACTCATAAAAATCAGGAAAAAAAATTATAATTCTGGAAATGGATAAAGCTGATTATTATTTAAGATTCCAAAATATTGAAGAAGAAAAGGGAGGAAATTTAGCAGAGAAAATTGCAGAGATATTAGCAGAAGCAATGGAAGAAAGCAAGGAAAGGATATTAAATGGGATCGACGAGATATATAGAGTGCACACAAGATACGCGATGAAAAATAATCTGCCTAGAGAAATTCACGTCAGATTTACCAGGAAAAGACTGAGAACAGAGATATTGCAATTGATGAGTAACATGACGATAAAGCACAAAGGGAGAGAAGTAGTGGCACTGAAACAAATTCCAAGAAGAATGACAGACTTGAGAAAAGAATATCAATTTCTCACGAAATGTTTGATAAAGAGAGGAATAAATTTTAGATGGTTGATTCCAGAAGGAATATTAGTGAATTGGCAAGAAAAAGATACAGATTAGACTCAACAGAGAAAGCAGAGTTATTTTATAAACAGTACATAGATTTTCAACAGGAAGAAAGATTGAGAGATGAAAAAGGGGATGGACGACAGGAGAAGAAAGAACAGCCAAGAGAGATAACGAGAGAACAAGAAGAGAGAGTGATAAGAGAAGGAGCAAGAGCGAAAGAAGTTAAAGAACAAAGGGAGATAAGAATGACTAGATCGACAAAACAAGTAAATAAATAAGAAATGGAAGAAAAAATTAAAACAATATCTTTGAATATAAATGGACTAAATTTACATGAATACTTCCAGAGACATTGTTTAAGGAATGTATAATTACTTGTTGCAAATTAGACTAGAAGATGAAGAAATAAAAGAGACAATGATAACATGGGCGAAAAACTTTGGTTATGCAATAGAATTAGAGAAATGGCAACAAATACAGGAAAGGAATTATAAATTGACAATGGCAACTGCATATAAAGAAAATTTATATAAAATGTTTAATAGGTGGCATACGCCACCAGAAATATTAGCAAAAAAGAAAAGAAATATGAATAAAAGATGACAGATAAATGATTTAGATAATAGAAAGTTAAATGAGGGAGAGGACAAAAAAGAAATAGAAACCCAGATGACACCAGAGTAAATGGAAAAGGGGGATGGGAGGGGGGGAAAAGAATGAAGATTATAAGTATAAATGTACAATTTTGAAGATAAAAGTGACAGATTAGGTAAAATTGAAAAGAAATTAAAAAAACGTATATATTATTAGAATATTGGAGTTGCTCGGATACCAAACAGGGAATATATTCCACAACAAAGCAGAAAGAAAGGAGAGAGGAGGAGAGGGTAAGAAGAGGAGACGGAGAGAGAGGGATGGAAGAAAGGGGAAAGGAGAGGAAGAAAGGACAGGGGACAGGAGTAGAAGGTGAGAAAAGGGCAAAAGAGGGAAGGAGTGGGGGAAAGGAAGGGGAAAGAGGAAAGAGAAATAGGAGGGAGAAAGTAAAAGAGGAAAGGAGGGAGGGAAGGGAAAGAAAGGAGAAGAAGGTATGTTGTGAAATGAGGGAAAACAAGGGGTAGAATAATAATTCCGAATGTATGCTTTAAGAAAAATATGTATATGTATGACCAATTATGTATAAGAGAATGTACATTTACATTATGCGTATAAGAAATAAAAATAAAAAACTTTTCAAAAAAAGCAATCAATAAATGGAACAGAAGTTTCATGGGAGCTTCATCACTCGGAACTTTCAAGAAGAGACTAGGCTGCCAACTGTCTGAAATGGTGTAGGGGGTTGGACTAGATGACCTACAAGGTCCTTTCCAACTCTCTTAATCTGTACCTAAGGGGATTGATAAATTACAAAAAGTGGTCTAGTAATTCCTGCCACTGTGATACATTTATTCCTAATTCTTGAAGGACTTTAAAAGAACTGCTTCTTGTAAAGGCAAAGTTGGAGGAGCACCTAGCAGAACAAGATAACCAGAGGAAGCTATGCTGGATGACAGCAACTTCAACCTGCTATTCTGCTGTCCATGTTGTGGAAGGACACAAAAATAACCCAGTCCAAAAAAGGGGAGGAATAGAAGGGGAGAGCATTCTGCACACCCACTTCACTTCCTGAAAGGAGAATACAAATCTTTATAACTTTTCCTTTTCTTACTTGATTTAAAGGTTCAACCGCTGTTTGATCGCCGTCATGAAAACCAGAAAATTTCATTCTTTGTTTCTCTGTAAGGAATAAATAATTTCAAAATAAATAATTAACAAAATATTTGATGTATTTATTTTAGACATGGCGACTAAAGGCAGCTTCCAAAGTATTAAAACCATATTAAAATAATAAAACTAATAAGAGGAGAATTATATAACACATTAAAATAATAAAACCACCCCCTGCCCCAGCAAAAGCACTTCACAGGAGCCGTTTAATGGGCTCTATCCCACTCTAGGTTGCCCAGGCCCCCTGGCAGAACCATGTCTTCCGAAAGGCCCTTCCGGAAGGCCCTTCTTCTGGGTCTCATTGAGTGTGTCTTCCTAGGGCAGGGGTCTGTAACATTTATCATTCAAAGAGCCATTTGGACCCGTTTCCCACAGAAAACACTGGGAGCCACAAAAACCCTTCCCGTGCCTGACTATTTCTTGAGCCGCCACAAAACTAGCATATGTAGTTGAATTAAATGTTCTGTTGTCTTCTGAAACTTTTCTTTTCTTGGATTTATCCATAGTTTGCCTACTGGAGGTTGAAAAGCTCAATAAATTGTGCGCTGGCGGGTATCGCAAATTGGCAGTTGCAACGCATATTTTGAGTGACAGGGAGCCGCAGCAGAGGGGTGAAAAAGCCACCTGCGGCACCAGAGCCGCAGGTTGCTGACCCCTGTCCTAGGGGATGAGACCCGCAACATTCCCTGTCTCCGCTCTGTGGTGGGTCGGGCAGATGTAACTGGTATGAGACGGTCCCCTCAGATAACCTGGTCCCAAGCCATGGAGGGCTTTAAAGGTGACAACCAGCACCTTGAATTGAACTGGGAAGGAAATTGGCAGCCAATGAAGCTTCTGCAGGAGAGGTGATACTTGTGCATACCGGGGTCCGCAGAAAACCATGCGGACCGCTGCATTTTGCATCAACTGGAGTTTCCACATGCTCGTCAAGGACAGCCCCATATAGAGCGCGTTGCAATAGTCAAGTGGGGAAGTGATTAGGGTATGAGTGACCATAGTTGCCCTCCTGCACACGACCGCCACCTGCTTTTCAAACAGAGGTTGAAGTAGCAATTCTCCCCTGGCCAACAAACCCCAAACCCAGAGCCACTCTGTCTTGCCAGACTTTAGTTTCAACCCATTGCTCCCCATCCAGCCCCTAACAGCCTCCAGGCACTGCGATAGGGAGGACATGGCATTGCTTAACCCACCACAGGCCAACACATACAGCTCAGTATCATCATCATATTGGTGATATCTCAGTCCATGCTAGCAGATGATCTCACAAAACGGTTTCATATAAATGTTGAACAGGAGCAGAGAGTACCGAGCTCTGCGGAACCCCGCAAAGCAGTGGACGAGGACTGGATTTCTCCCCTCCTATCAACAATGAGAGTGGGCACAGAGGAATGAAGTGAGCCAGAATAGCACAAGGCCTCCCACTCCCAACCCATGGTCAATGGTATCGAAAGTACCAAGAGGTCAAGTAGAGCAAGGATGGATGCACCACTCACATCACGCTCTCGCCAGAGATCATACAAAAGCAGGGCCAATGACAATTCTGTCCCAAATCCAGGCCTGAATCTTGACTGGCAGGAGTCCTACCTGTCAATGACTCCTTCAGCTTCAACCACAACAATACACGAGCACACAATAGATGCAAAGTTATGGTAAACTGCACTAAACTTGATTGCAGAAAATATGACTTCAGTAACAGAGTCACTAATGCCTGAAATGCATTACCGGACTCTGTGGTTTCTTTCCCTAACCCCCAAACATTAACTTTAGACCGTCTACTGTCGACCTCACCCCATTCCTAAGAGGTCTCTAAGGCAAGTGCATAAGCTTTTATATGTATCCATTTCATGTATTTGATTGGAGACAGGTTGGAAATTATTCAACATGGTGGAATCCAGGGATAGCTTCTTAAGAAGAGGGTGGACCACAGACTCCTTCAAATGCTGGGGCACTGCCCCCTCCTATAGGGAAGCATTAATGACCGCCAGCATCCACCCACCTGTCATCTCCCGGGAAGCTTTCCCAAGCCAGGTGGGGCATGGGTCTAAAACACAGATGCTTGAACCAACCCATACCCCCTAGGATCCTGTCCACTTCCTCAGGAGCAACAGGGCCAAACCGTTCCCAGATATCAGAGTAAGAACCTGCCTCAGAGGCTTCCACCGGACTAGCAACCACGCTGGCATCCAACTGGGAACAAAGTCGAGTGATTTTGTCTTCCAGAAAAACTACAAATTCCTCAGCATGCCCCTTCAGGTGGACCTCAATCTCCTCCTTCCCCAGGAGGAGGAGGCTCACCTAAAGAGGGTCGCTGGGCAATTATCTGTAGATGCAATTAGTGTGGAGAAGTATAAATAGGAGAAGGTATTGTATAGAAAAGAAGAGAGAGCGAAGGTAAGACAGATGGGTAATCGGAGGATCTTCAGTTACCTCCTGAGGTGTCCTGACTTTGATCCTTCCAAGGGATCCTCCTGAAAAATAGCTCCTGAGGAGGATTTGATGGGTTCTTTTTTCCCTCAGGATTTCTGATCTCCACAGTGCAGCACTTCAAATAGGACGAAGGAAGGAAGAAACAGAATTAATGTACATCACACAACATAAAGTGGATTCCTATATTCGGAACACAACCTCAAAGTCCCCAATATCCATCAGTGTGGTTGAGTGAGAAAACAATGGAACAATGTCTTACTAGAATAGGTGGGACATTGCCACATATTATGAATGTCAGAGAGGTTTCGGAAGGAGGGGTGAAGTATTCAAACAGATTCTCTATTCTCTATTGAACTCTTACCTGCAACTCGACTTGCTCCTTCTGCTCCTCCACCTGGCTCAGGAGGAAGCCTTCCACCAGGGCCACTGCCTGGGAGCTGGTCTGAGCTCCATATTCCCGCACCCAGCTCTCCATCTCTGGGGGCAGAAGAGCCAGGAACTGCTCCAGAACCACCAGGTCCAGCATCTGGGCTTTGGTGTGCTTTTCTAATCTCAGCCATCGCCTACTAAAGTCATGGAGGTGGCTGCAAAATCCTCGGGGACCCTCAGCCTCCTGACATTGGATGAACTTCCAGGGCTGAACTTCTGAAGGGAGGATGGTTTTCTCCTCCAGGATCTTCTGCCCAGTCCTTGTCCAGAGCTTCCCCCCCTTCCCAGGCTGAGCAGCTGAAGGGCCTTTTCCGCTTCCCTCCTTTCCAAAAGGTTGTGTCTCCATCCTTTCTCTGTCCTGCAGAGCAACTGCAAATGGCTCCAAGGACTCTGGTGGGTCTCCAGATGCCTTTTCCTTCACGGGACCATTTCTGGGGCTGCAGGACTGATCCCTCCAAGGGATTCCGCTCTTTTTCTTCTTCCCCCAAGAAATAAATTTTGGTTTGCAAAGACCACAAATGGCTTCCAGTTTCTGTATCTGAGATGGGAAGAAAAAATAAATATTAAGAATTAGAAAGTGGAATTCAGCCACTGAGCGACCTTCCCCCAACCTCCCCGGAGCCCCAAGAGGCTCATCCCAGTGCAGGACTGAGGTGCCCCCGAGCAGGGCCGGGAAGGAGGCAGCTGGAGAGGCCGCCCCGCTTCTCTCCCCCTCCGGAGACAGGGAGCCTGGTGCGAATCCTGCCTCCTCCTCGCCCGGCTTCTCTCCCCTCCTGCTGGGCCTCCGCAAGGCCGACCCTCCCCTCCCCCCACTCGGCTCTTCCTCAGACAGGGGGCGGGAAGGATCCCCCTGCATGGAGAGGGCGGCTGGGGAGCATGGGACCCCGGGTGGAAGCCGGAGGAAGGCTGGGCGCGGGTCTCTCCCTCCTCCGCCTCTCTTTGCCCGGGAAGAGCCCCCAACTCACCCGCGGAACGTCTGGATCTTCCCCCGCCAGACTCTCCGCCTCCTGCGGAGCCCCAGGGGTTAAGGAGAGCGAGTGCGGCGTCCTAGAGCGGCAAGCATTTGTGATGTCATTTCCTTCCCACCCTCCTATGGAAAGGCAGCTGTGACGTTTGCCATCCGGCGGGCCAATGGGGAAGCGCATGACGGTACCTTCTTTTATCATAGGGCTCCCCCTGGTGGGTTAGGGGCAAAGTGCCAGGATTGTAGAAAGGGCGGGAAAGAGGAGCGCGTCTGAGGGGAAAGGAGAGGGCAGGGATGATGGCCTTGGGAGTAAGAGGAAACGGCCCTCTCAATTTCTTTCTCCATTTTCCTCTTTTTCCTGTCCAGGAACCCTCTGTGGAGATGGAAAAAATCTCTCTGGAGGATTCAAAGTCGCTTCCCTCAAGAACAGCCGCCCTGAAGGCTCCGCAGAGATTGTGGGAGGCCTTAAAAGGGTCCAAATCCTGTCAGAAACAGCCGGGCGGTCAGAAGAGGAGGACCAGGAGCCTCTGTGGGAAAGACAGCTGGTGTCTTGCGGTTGCTGGGATCTCCCACCTGAAGGGGAGGCAGATGGGACACAGGCAGGAAAGCCACAATCAGGAAAATGATTTTAATTTATTTTTTTTTATTTCTTTAATTCAATGCATGCAGCTGCCCTTCTCAAACTATTCGCTCAGCCTCACAGCAAAGGGGGGAGGAGAAAGGGAGGGACCCCTCCGGTCTCTTCTGATGAAAGAAAAGGAAGATCCTGAAAAAGGAATAAACTATGAGGAGGAAAAACCATTTTTACATAGGGATTGAGTAGGAAATTCACCTCAAGAAATGTGACTAGGAAGCTTAAGACCCTTGGAGAATTGAATGCAGGGATATATTATTAGACCATTAATGAAAAGAGAAAATGAAAATAAAAAAGCAAGACAAGGAAAGCTGAAGGCTCCATTGAGAATTTGATGCATCTTTAGCAAGTAACTACATGACTAGTTACTTAATGTTCCGACATACCATAAAAAAACAAAAACGTGGCCCTAATGCTTGAAAAGTATCTTTTGCTCATGCATGTTTCAGCTTCTCTTCATTCTGGCTCCTTGCTTGAAAGACAAATTGTCATTATTCCATCACATCCTAAGGGATCTTTGACCTAAAACGGTTCCTTGCTTTTGCATTCATCTGGTTGACACAGTGATTAATTTGACACAGTGGACGCTAGTTGGATTGAGGGGTCCTTGGTGCCCTCTGTGGTTGGTTGGTGCAGTGATGATCGTCCCTCGTTTGGCTAATGAAAGGTCTGCAACAACACAATCAAGCTCAGAGGCCACCAAGGACCCCTCATTTCAACCGTGAGCTACACATTTTCTCCTTTGTTGGCAGGCTGGATTATTTTTGGTATCTGGACAACCCAGAGAAAGTTCCCATTCGCATTTCTGCATGTTTCATCAGGAAGGACTGAAGTAATTTTTTGAAGTAGTTCTTAATTTCATCTTATTTTGGTCCCCATTTATTTCCAAAGATCTTCCTTCTTGATCGATCCTTTGCAATGTTAGCACACCAGAGTGGTTTTCATTCTCATATCCTGGAGTATGCCTAATTTGGGAGGGAGGGAGGAGGTCAGAGCCATCATTTATTGCCACTGGAACTTCAAATGGTTACTTAATAAATTATTGTAAATCAGGGACTGCCTGGGTTGGCCACCAGCTGCCTACCTATGGGAACTTAATGTGCATCCACATATCCCTACCACTGCTTTCTCTTCCCTTCTTTTCCACAACTATGTGAAAGTAGTTGCCATGGCACTGAAACAAGGATAACTGCAACATAAGTAAGCAGTGTGGCCAGGCAGCTGGGAAGGCAAACAAAATTCTGAGATGCATCACCAGATATATCACCATCAGCAAAAAGGAGCTCCTATCCCTCTACATAGGGCTTTAGTGAGACTCCATTTGGAATACTGTGTCTAGTTCTGGAGACTTCACTTTAAAAAAGGTATTGATAAGATTGTGTGAGTCCAGAGATGGGCAACACGAGGAAAGGCAAGGAAAGACCAACACAAAATGAGAAAGAGCCTATGAATTGCATTTTCTAATTCAGCATTACTATAACCCCCTTTTCCTATGGTTTTCTTTCTCAGTTGTTACTGGTGTTACATAATGTGAAGCAGGGTGGAAAGGCAGACTGAGACAATAGTAAACACAGGAAGAAAAGCTGAAACAATAGTAAGGGATTCAGGACTGATTGCATTTCTGCCTGCAACTCTGCTCTAGTGGCAATACTCATCAGAGGGAGTTACTTGAAAAGATTAGGAAATCTGCACCACTTAAATATTGGCATCCACACATCACTTTGAGGGCAAACTATAACTTTAATCTCCATTGATACTCATCTTTCTTTTAAAACCTCCTACTTAGCAAAAAAGGACCAGAATGGACAGGATTCAAAATCAAAATCAGAATAGAGCTGGAAGGGAACTTGGAGCTCTTCTAGTCCAATCCCCCGCCCAAGCAGGGGGCTCTGACAAATGGCAGTCCAATCTCTTCTTGAAAGCCACCAGTGATGAAGCGCCCACAACTTCCGAAGGCAAGCTCTTCCATTGGTTGATTGTTCTGTCAGAAAATTTCTCCTTATTTCTGGGTAGAATCGCTCCTTGATAAGTTTCCATCCAGTATTCCTTGTCTGGCCTTCAGGTGCCTTGGACCCTCTCCTCTCTGTGGCGGCCCCTTAAATATTGGAACACTGCTATCCTGTCCCCCCTGGTCCTTCTCTTCACTAGATTAGCCATGTCCAGTTCTTATAACCATTCTCGTTTTAGTCTTCCAGCCTTTAGCTGTTGTTGTTCTCATTTTTTCCAAAGTTTCAACAACTTTTTTGTAACATGATGACCCAAAGAGGATGCGGTATTCCGGGTGTGGTCTTACTAAGGCTTTATAGAGCGGTACTAATACTTAATGTAATTTTGATTCTATGCTTCTGTTTATACAACCAAGGATTGTATTCGCTTTTTTGGCTGCTGCCGCACACAGGTGATTCATGCTTAATTGATCATCCATTCTGACTCCAAGGACCCTTCACAGTTACTATTTTCGAGCCAGGTTTCAGGAAATCTGTTTTTCCTGCCCACGTGTAAAAACTTACTTTTCTCCACATTAAATTTCATTTTCTTGGATTCTACCTTGTCTCATTTGGATCAGAAAGGCACAATATGCATACAGATCAAAATCTATAGAGACGTGGTGGATCAGTGGTCAGAATGCAGTACTGTAAGCTTATTGCCCACACCCAGAAGTTTGATTCTGACAGGGTCATGGTTGATTCAGCTTTCATCCTTCTGAGGTGGGTAAAATGAGGACCCAGATTGCTGGAGATCATATGCTAACTTTGTAAACTGCTCAAAGAGTGCTGTAAAGCATTGTGGAGTGATATATAAGTCTAAGTGGAATTACTATTGCTATGCAGTTTCCCCTGAGTGTGGATCCTTTTATGAGAAGTAAGACTACCTTTCTGAGCAAAGCCCATTCCACATTCCATGCATTTATACGACTTCTCCCCTGTGTGGATCGTCTTATGGCGAATAAGATGACCTCTTTGAGCAAAGGCCTTTCCACACTCCATGCATTTATAGGGCTTCTCCCCTGTGTGGATCCTTTTGTGTATTCTTAGATAACTGCACTGAGCAAAAGTCTTTCCACACTCCATGCATTTATACGGCTTCTCCCCTGTGTGGATCTTCTCATGGCAAATAAGACTACGTCTTTGAGCAAAGATTTTTCCACATTCCATGCATTTATACGGCTTCTCCCCCGTGTGGATCATTTTGTGGATAGTAAGTCCATCACTATAAGCAAAGCTCTTTCCACATTCCATGCATTTATATGGCTTCTCCCCTGTGTGTATCATTTTGTGGATAGTAAGTCTATTTCTATAAGCAAAGATCTTTCCACATTCCATGCATTTATACGGCTTCTCCCCTGTGTGGATCCTCTTATGGCGAATAAGACTACCTCTTTGAGCAAAGATTTTTCCACATTCCATGCATTTATACGGCTTCTCCCCTGTGTGGATGATTTTGTGGATAGTAAGTCCATCACTATAAGCAAAGCTCTTATCACATTCCATGCATTTATACGGCTTCTCCCCTGTGTGGATCTTCTTATGGCGAATAAGATTACCTCTTTCACCAAACGTCTTTCCACACTCTGAGCATTTATACGGCTTCTCTCCTGTGTGGATCCTCTTATGGCGAATAAGATTACCTCTTTGAGCAAAGATTTTTCCACACTCCAAGCATTTATACGGCTTCTCCCCTGTGTGGAACCTTTCATGTGCTCTTAGGTCACAGCTCTGAGCAAAGATCTTTCCACACTCCATGCATTTATACAGCTTCTCCCCTGTGTGGATCCTCTCATGGCAAATAAGATGAGCTCTTTCAGAAAACATCTTTCCACATTCCATGCATTTATACGGCTTCTCCCCTGTGTGGATCCTCTCATGGCGAATAAGACTACCTCTTTGAGCAAAGATTTTTCCACACTCCAAGCATTTAAATGGCTTCTCCCCTGTGTGGATCCTCTCATGGCAAATAAGATGAGCTCTTTCAGAAAACATCTTTCCACATTCCATGCATTTATACGGCTTCTCCCCTGTGTGGATCCTCTCATGGCGAATAAGATTACTTCTTTGAGCAAAGATTTTTCCACACTCCAAGCATTCATACGGCTTCTCCCCTGTGTGGATCCTCTTATGGGAAATAAGACTATTTCTTCGAGCAAAGGTTTTTTTGCACTCCATGCATTTAAATGGTTTTTCCCCTGCCTGGATCCTTTTTGGGGAAATAAGATTACTACGTCTTCTGAACCTGTTACCAGACTCTCTGCATGTGTATACCTTCTCCCCAGTGTGAATCCCTTCATGGGAAGTAAGTTGCCTGCTTGTTCCAAAACATGTTCCACGTTCCAAACATTTGTAAGGCTTCTGTTTTGTGTCCATCACTTTTTGAGATGTAAGGAACTTATTTCCAAGAGAAGGAATGAATTTTCCGTTGTAACTTTGTCTGTTGTGTCTCCTTAAAGCATCTTCTCCTTTGTTTTGGCTTGAATAGTGTTCATTTACTTGTAATTTAGCTTTGATTAGCTTCACACTTTCCCCAATATATTTTTTCCTTATTTTCTCCTGTTGGGCAAGAAAGTCTTGCATCGAGGCCTCGGGGGAAGATGAGCTTTCCTGATTCCAATCATTTGACTGGTTTCTATCATGGGTTTCTAGTTCCATTCGAATTCCAAACTTGTCCGTTCCATCTTTAGCATTGATCACTTGGAACAGTTCACAGAAATCTTGATTCTCTTGACCATTATTACCTTCAAAGCAAAAGAGAAATGAAAATAATAACGAGGTTAGAGAAAAGGATCAAACCGTACAAAGTCAAATGAATTTCCTTCTGAATTTTTCCAAAATTCCATTAGGTTGTATGTTTGCATGCTTACAGTGGTGTGATATAGACGGGATGATTTCTATATTCATGAGTCCTGAAAGCTTTGAAAATTTCTAGAAAACATCTCTTTCTTTACAATTATCTATATATGTGCAAATCTCAATCAAAGTCTGTTTTGAGTCAAGGAATAATCAGGGGAAACACCCAAGGAGGAATAAGGAGAAAACTTAAGTTTTATTGAGGTGGATTAATTTCATCAGAGATCTGTGAGAACTGAAACCATTTTGAAAAAAGCTCTTTCTTCCCCGGTGTACCTTGGAGCAGCTACTGCACGGCCTCTGTCTGGCAGGCAGGACTCCCACTCGGCCCGTTCCTTGATCCCAACGATGAGACTTTGGAGTGAAGTCCCTTCCCTGAAGCCTCCCATTGGCTTGTAAATGCTCTTTGCACTGAGACGGGAAAGGTTGGGAGGCTTCAAGAATGGCTATTTTGCTGCCCCAAAGTGTCATTGGCTGTCAAGGGCTTTTTGGACAGATCTGGTACAGGCTTTAGTTCGCAGAGAACATAGCCCTAAAACTACTTTAGTGTGAGATCACACAAGACGAGAAGTGCTATGGTTGCTTAGTGAACTGTTGTAACTCGGGGAATACCTGTATCGTAGGATGCTCTCAGTCACACTGCATGAGGCCTTTGTTCCTGAATTGGATTGGGAGAATGCTCTTCCATGGCCTGAGCGTGAAAGTTCTGTTCTCACACGATTTGGGGAGGTTTCAGAGAACAAATGACAACACATTCTTGTCATATGATCTTCAGTGGACACATAAAAGCACACCCCGTTCTTCTCAGCCTCCACAGATAAATTCAAATAGAAATGGAAAAATACAGATAAGGAATGCCCCAAAAGGACCTCAGCAAAGAGACACTGACTCTTTCCTTCCTTGGGATACAAAAAGGCCAGATACTTTCCTTTTCTCTCCCAGGAGACGATATCTGATTAGTGATTTTTTAATAAAAATTAACTATAATCTGTCTTCTTGAACTCTCTGATTTGGGAAAAGAAAACTCTTACCAAGAGAGATCACGTTCCTATAGTTTTCAAGCATGACTTCCAAATGCAGCGCTTTCTGGTCAGGATCCAGCTGAGACCATTCCTCCTCAGAGAAATACACAGCCACCTCCTCGAAGGACACAAGACTCTCCTGAACACGGAGAAAAGAACAGAACAGGAGGATTTGCAAGATCTGTTCCTCATCATCAATGATTTAGACAAGGGGCTTAAAGGGTAACTCATCAAATTTGCAGACAAGACCAAATTGACAGGAATACCAACACTGCACAAACTAGGCTCGAGATATAGGATTGACAGATTGGCACTTCTAACAAAATGAACTTCAATGGTGAGAAATGTAATGTGCTACATTTAGGAAAGAAAAACCAAATGCACTGCCATAGGATAGGTGATGCCTGGCTCAAAATTAGTAAGTGGAACAGGGATCTTGGAGTCCTGGTGGACAATCACTTAAACGTGAGCCAGCAGTGTGCTACAGTTGCCAAAAAACACCCAACAGAATCATAGGTTGCATTAAGAGAGGGATAGAATCAAGATCACATGAAGTATTAGTGCCACTTTAGAATGCCTTGGTAAGACCACACCTAGGAACTTTGCATCCAGTATTAGTTGCCATGATGTAACAAAGATCTTGTGACTCTAGAAAGAGTGCAAGGAAGAGCAACTGATGATGAGGGGACTGGAGGCTAAAACATACAATGAACAAGTGCAGGAACTGGGCATAGTTGGCTAGTGAAGAGAAGGACCAGGGGAGACAGGGTAGCAGTGCTCCAATATTTGAGGGGCAGAGAGGAGGGGGTCAAGCTATTTTCCAAAGCACCTGAAGGCCAGACAAGGAGTAATGGATCGAAACTCAATAAGGACAAATTTAACCAGAAAATAAGGAAACGTTTTCTTACAGTGAAAGCAATCAACCAATGGAACAGAAGTTTCATAGGAGCTTCATCACTGGGAGCTCTCAAGAAGAGACTACACAGCCAACTGTCAGAAATGGTGTAGGAGGTTCGACTAGATGACCTACAAGGTCCTTTCCAACTCTCTTAATCTGTACCTTAGGAGGTTGATAAATTACAAAAAGAAAGGTGGTCCAGCAGTTCCTGCCACTGTGATACGTTTATTCCTAATTCTTCAAGGACGTTAAAAGAAGTGCTTCTTGTAAAGGCAAAGTTGGAGGAGCACCTAGCAGAACAAGACAACCAGAGGAAGCTATGCTGGCTGACAGCAACTTCAACCTGCTATTCTGCTCTCCGTGTTGTGGAAGGAGACAAAAATAACCCAGTCCAAACAAGGGGAGGAATAGAAGGAGAGAGCATTCTGCACACCCACTTCACTTCCTGAAGGCGAGAATACAAATCTTTATAACTTTTCCTTTTCTTACCTGATTTAGAGGATCAATCGCTGTTTTATCACCGTCATGAAAACCAGAAAATTTCATTCTTTCTTTCTCTGTAAGGAATAAATAATTTCAAAATAAATAACAAAATATTTTATTTATTTATTTATTTAAGGCAATTTATATGCCGCCTATTCGCACATGGAGACTCAAGGCAGGTTGCAAAATATTAAACCCATATTAAAATAATCAAGCTAATAAAAGGAGAATTATATTATACATTAAAATAATAAAATTCCCCACACCCCTTTCCCCAGCAAAAGCACCTCACAGGAGTCGTTTAATGGGCCTCATCCCGCTCTATGTTTCCCAGGCCCCCTGGCAGAACCACATCTTCAAGGCCTTCCATGAGGCCCTTCTTCTGGGTTTCACCGGGTGTGTCTTCCTGGGGCAGGGGTCTGCAACCTTAAATATTCAAAGAGCCATTTGGACCCGTTTCCCACAGAAAACACCGGGAGCCACAAAAACCCTTCCCGTGCCTGACTATTTCTTTAGCGGCCACCAAACTAGCATATGTAGTTTTATTTTATTTTTTTTATTTTAATTTGATTTATATGCCGCCCTTCTCCGAAGACTCAGGGCGGCTTACAATGTGCTCAGCAATAGCCTTCATCCTTTTGTATATTTATACAAAGTCAGCTTATTGCCCCCACAAACTGGGTCCTCATTTCACCTACCTTAGAAAGGATGGAAGGCTGAGTCAACCTTGAGCCTTGGGGAGATTCGAACCCTGCAGTAATTGCAGGCAGCTGGTCTTAAGCAGCTTAATAACAGGGTGCCTCAAACCCTTGTACTACCAAGGCTCTTATTAGTTGAATTGAACGTTCTGTTTTCTTCTGAAACTTTTCTTTTCTTGGATTTATCCATGGTTGGCCTACTAAAGGTTGAAAAGCTCAATAAATCGTGTGCTGGCAGGTGTCGCAAATTGGCAGTTGCAACGCATATTTTGAGTGGCAGGGAGCCGCAGCAGAGGGGCGAAAGAGCCACATATGTCTCCAGAGCCGCAGGTTGCTGACCCCTGTCCTAGGGGATGAGACCCGCAACATTCCCTGCCTCCGCACTCTGGTGGCTCGGGCAGATGTAACCAGTAAGAGACGGTCCCTCAGATAACCTGGTCCCAAGCCATGAAGGGCTTTAAAGCTGATAACCAGCACCTTCAATTGTACCAGGAAGCAAATTGGCAGCCAATGCAGTTCCTGCAGGAGATACTTGTGCACAACGGGGTCTGCACAAAACTATGCGGGCCGCTGCATTTTGCATCAACTGGAGCGTGTTGCAATAGTCAAGACGGGAAGTGACTAGGGCATAACTGACTGTGAGTAGGGATTGTCAATCCAGAAAGGGACGTAACTGGCACACAACCCGTAGTAGTTGCACAAAGGCTCTCCTCAACACGACCGCCACCTGCTCTTTGAATAGGTACAATAGATACAAAGTTACCGTAAACTGGGCTAACCTTGATTGCAGAAAATATGATTTCAGTAACAGAGTCACTAATGCCTAGAATGCACTACCATACTCTATGGTTTCTTCCCCTAAACCCCAAAACTTTAACCTCAGACCATCTACTGTCGACCTCACCCCATTCCTAAGAGGTCTCTAAGGCGAGTGCATATATGCAGCAGCGTGCCTACTGCCCCTGTCCTAATGTTCCCTTTTATATGTATCTATTTCATGTATTCATAATTATGTTTATACCTATATCTGTTAACTATTACATGCTTGACAATATATGTATTGTCAAGCACTCCTGTTCTGTCCCCGTCTCCACACACCGTCCACACCTTCCCGCCAGTATTTATAGAGAGACGGCAGTTCCGATTACGCTTTGCTCGCACAAGCACGAAACCATAGATAGATAGATAGATAGAGATAGATAGGTATAGGTATCGGTATAGATATAGATATAGGTATATAAAAACAACCTCTGGAGCTGCTGCACAATCACCTTCTCAACCACCTTCCCCAAGAAGGGAAGACTGGAGTCAGGTTGGAAATTCTTCAACAGGGTGGAATCCAGGGATGGCTTCTTAAGAAGAGGGTGGACCACAGCGTCCTTCAAGTGCTGGGGCACTGCCCCCTCCTGTAGGGAAGCATTAATGACCACCAGCGTCCACCCACCTGTCATCTCCCAGGAAGCTTTCCCAAGCCAGGCAGGGCATGGGTCTAAAACACAGGTGCTTGCACCCACCCATACTCCCTAGGGTCCTGTCCACTTCCCCAGGAGCAACAGGGTCAAACCGTTCCCAGATATCAGAGCAAGAACCTGCCTCAGAGGCTTCCACCAGAGTAGCAACCACGCCGGCATCCAACTGGGAACAAAGTCAAGCGATTTTGTCTTCCAGAAAAACCAAAGCATGCCTGTCAGGTAGACCTCAATCTCCTCCTTCCCCAGGCGGAGGAGGCTCACCTAAAGAGGGTCGCTGTCAGGATGGCCTCCTTTCATTATCCAGGAAAGAAAACCCCTGACTCCATTTTCATAGAGAAAGGTAACTTTTACTGGATAAGAACTGAATGCAGTCAAAGAAAAGCAAGGTCTGAAGCAAAGGCACGAAAATCACATATAGAAAACATCTCCCCCCAACTGTCCATCGTAAATCATCCAATCCACAGGTTCTCCAGGGGTCATATGGGAGCAAACGTCTGGCAGTGTCATCCTCCTGCTATGCCACGACCGTTGACCTGGAGACATCAGCCAGCTTCAAAGAAAACCGCTGCAAAGTTTTACTTTCTTTTCTCCTGAAGCTCGCTTCCCCCCTCCCAAGAATTCCAATAGCTCCCCCCTCCCGCCCCGTTTCATGGCAGCCGAGCAAGTAAGCAATGAGCAAGAAAGCGGAGGCTGACAGTCGCTGGGCAATTATCTGCAGATGCAATTAGTGTGGAGAAGTATAAATAGGAGGAGGAATCGTATAGAAGACAGAGCGAAGGTAAGACAGATGGGTAATCAGGGGATCTTCAATTACCTCCCGAGGTGTCCTGACTTTGATCCTCCCAAGGGATCCTCCTGAAAAATAGCTGCGGAGGGGGATTTGGTGGGTTCTTCTTTCCCTCAGGATCTCTGATCTCCACAGTGCAGCACTTCCAATAGAAGGAAGGAAGTAGCAGAATTAATGTACATCACATGACGTAAAGTGGATTTGTATATTCTGAATACAACCTCAAAGCCCCCAATATCGGACAGGAGCTGAGGTAGCGCAGTGGTTAGAGTGCAGTACTGCAGCTACTTCAGCTTTAAAGAGCCTGTAGTACAGTGGACTAAAGCACTGTTATTAACATCTGTTGCTTGCAATTACTGCAAGTTCAAATCTCATCAGGCTCAAAGTTGACTCAGCCTTCCATCCTTTCAAAGGTAGGTGAAATGAGGACCCAGATTATGGGGGCAATAAGCTGACTTTGTATAAATATACAAAAGTATGAAGGCTATTGCTTAACGCATTGGAAGCCGCCCTGAGTCTCTGGAGAAGGGCAGCATATAAATTAAAGCAAAAAAAAAAGCTGACTGCAGTTCAGCAGATCAAATCTCACCGGCTCAGGGTTCACTCAGCCTTCCATCCTTCCGAGGTGGGTAAAATGAGGACCCAGATTGTTGGGGGCTATATGATAACAATATGCAATATGCTAACTTTGTAAACCGCTTAGAGAGGGCTGTAAAGCACTATGAAGCAGTATAGAAGTCTACATACATACATACATAAATACATACATACATATATACATACATACATACATACAATATCCATCCATGTGGTTGAATGAGAAAACAATGTCCTACAAGAATAGGTGGGACATCACCACATATTATGAATGTCAGAGAAGTTTGGGAAGGAGGGGGAAGTATTCAAACAGATTCTCTATTCTCTTTTGAACTCTTACCTGCAACTCGACCTGCTCCTTCTGCTCTTCCACTTGGCTCAGGAGGAAGCCTTCCACCAGGGCCACCGCCTGGGAGCTGGTCTCTGCTCCACACTCCCGCACCCAGCCCTCCATCTCTGGGGGCAGAAGAGCCAGGAACTGCTCCAGAACCACCAGGTCCAGCATCTGGGCTTTGGTGAGCTTTTCTGGTCTCAGCCATCGCCTACTAAAGTCATGGAGGCGGCTGCAAAGTCCTCGGGGACCCTCAGCCTCCTGCCATTGGATGAACTTTGAGGGCTGAACTTCTGAAGGGAGGATGGTTTCCTCCTCCTGCCCAGTCCTTGTCCAGAGCTTCCCCCGATTCCCAGGCTGAGCAGCTGAAGGGCCTTTTCCGCTTCCCTCCTTTCCAAAAGGTTGTGCCTCCATCTTGGTGGGTCTCCTGATGCCTTTTCCTTCACCGGACCATTTCTGGGGCTGCAGGACTGATCCCTCCAAGTTATTCCGCTCTTTTTTTTCCCCCAAGAGAAAATTTTGCCTTGCAAAGATTTCAAATGCTTTCGACTTTATGTATCTGAGATGGAAAGAAAAACAAATAGCAAGAATTAGAAAGTGGAATTGAGCCAATGAACAACCTTCTGGGCTTCCGCAAGGCTGACCCTCCCCTCCCCCCACTCGGGCTCTTTCAATGGAAAGGGTGGCTGGGGAGCATGGGAGCTGGGGTTGAAGCCGGAGGAGGGCCAGGTGAAGGTCTTTCCCTCCTCTGCCTCCCTTTGCCCGGGAAGAGCCCCCAACTCACCAGGGGAACGTCTGGATTCCCTCCCCCCACTCTCCGCCTTCTGCGGGGGTTAAGGAGAGAGAGTGCACCGTCCTAGAGCGGCATGCTTTCGTGATGTCACTTCCTTCCCGGCCACCCCCTACAAAGACGGCTGTGACGTTCGCCCTCCTGTGGACCAATGGGGAAGACCGGGAGTCCCCTTCTTTTGGCAGAGCGCCCCCTGGTGGATAAGGGGCAAAGTGCCAGGATTGCAGAAAGGGCGGGAAAGAGGAGCGCGTCTGAGGGGAAAGGAGAGGGCACGGATGATGGGCTTGGGAGTAGGAGGAAAGGCCCCTCAATGCCTGCCAGCCCAAGAAAAGCTTTGTGGTTTTCAGAGGCGCCACTTTCTCCATCTTCCTCTCTTTCCTGTCCAGGAACCCTCTGTGGAGATGAAGAAAAAAATCTCTCTGGAGGATTTGAACTCGCTTCCCTCAAGAACAGCCGCCCTGAAGGCTCAGCAGAGATTGTGGGAGGCCTTAAAAGGTTCCAAATCCTGTCAGAAACAGCCGGGCGGTCAGAAGAGGAGGACCAGGAGCCTCTGTGGGAAAGACAGCTGGTGTCTTGCGGTTGTTGGGAATTCCCGCCTGAAGGGGAGGCAGATGGGACACAGGCAGGAAGGCCACAATCAGGAAAATGATTTTAATTCATTTCTTTTTTTATTTCTCTAATTCAATACATGCAGCTGCCCTTCTCAAACTATTCGCTCAGCCTCTCCGCAAAGGGGGAAGGAGAAAGGGCAGGGACCCCTCCGGTCTCTTCTGATGAAAGAAAAGGAAGATCCTGAAAAAG
Source organism: Pituophis catenifer annectens (assembly GCF_029215685.1). Classification (NCBI taxonomy): domain Eukaryota; kingdom Metazoa; phylum Chordata; class Lepidosauria; order Squamata; family Colubridae; genus Pituophis; species Pituophis catenifer. The sequence goes on from NW_027256882.1 coordinate 3,618,369, forward strand.
GAATAGAAAGCTAAACTATGATGTGGAAAAGCCATTTTTATATAGGGATTGAGTAGGAAATTCACCTCAAGAAATGTGACTAGGAAGCTTAAGGCCCTTGGGGAATTGATTGCAGGAATATATCATTAGACTATAAATGAAAAGAGAAAAAGGAAAGGAAAAAGCAAAACACGAAAAGCTGAAGGCTCCATTGAGAATTTTATGCATCTTTTAGCAAGTAACTAGTAAATGATCTCTGGCGGGCCAGGGATGGGGGTTGTTCCTCCAACTTGGTCCTTTACTCTTTTTTTTCTCCCTTATCCATCATCTCTTGCCCGCATCCAAACCTTTAATCTTACTTTCTTTTTGGCTTGCCTCCCATATTCATCCCTTAAGTCTCTTACTCCATCTACTTCTAGATCTATCTTCTGACTACGCAATCTAACTTTTTCTTCCTTCTCTACCCTTTCCTACTAATTCCAAAACTATCTGTTCTAGGCCCCATCTCTTTTCCCCAGTTCTCTTACTGTTTCTCCTGTTCCCTTTTTAAGTCTTTCACAGCATTTTCCTCCTTTTTTAGTTCCTTAATTGCTATTATTTTTAGGAATATCTTCTCCTTGTTGTCTTCTTGCTGGTTTCTCAGTTCTGCTTTCCCCTCCGTTCCTTCTGATGAGTTCATTCTTTCCTCGTTGTTCTGGTCTTTGCCTATTATCCCTTGTAATATAATTTCCAGTTTTTGGTCAATACAATCAAATATTTCCTTAATGCTTTGAAATAGCTCCATTCCGTTTTACTTCCCACACGTCTGTCTTTATTTATTTATTTATTGGTTCGATTTACATGCCGCCTTTCTCGAGAGACTCAGGGCGGCTTGCAATGCGTTAAGCAATAGCTTTCCTACTTTTGTATATACCTGCTTAGTAGGGCTTTTGACTCCCCCTAAGCTGTGTTCTTTTTATATAAAGTCAGTTTATTGCCCCCACAATCCGGGTCCTCGTTTTACCTGCCTCGGAAGGATGGAAGGCTGTGTCAACCTTGAGCCTGGTGAGAATTGAACTCACAGTAATTGCAGGCAGCTGGTAGCTAAGTGCTAACTTTTTAACAGCACTTTAGTCCGCTGCGTAAACATAGTGGGTCTTTTTGACCAATTGTCCAAGAATCATTTTTTTTTTAAATATACTTTATTTTTTTTTAAAAAAATTTTTTTAAAGAAAACATCCAATCTCTGTTAACATCTGAGGTGTCGTATAGTTACATATTTATGTTATATACATTATATACATATCTATTACATTCTAATCTACGATTATTGAACGTATACATATTCTTACAATCTCATTCTATTATTCCACCATTTATACCACTTTTCCCATACTGCCTTGAATTTTGAATTCGTATCATCGTTAAGAAAACTTGTTAATTTTACCATTTCTGCACATTCTAGAATTTTGTTTATTATTGCCACCTCTGGAGGGGTTTGTTTGTCTTTCCAGTATTTTGCAAAGATTAACCTGGCTGCTGTAATGACATGTATTGTAAGATGTTATCTTATCTTTGGGGAGTCCATCTCTGATCATTCCTAATAGAAAGATTTCAGGGGAAAGTTTTATATCTTCTTCCATTATTTCTCGTAGCCAATTTTGTATTTTTATCCAAAACTTTTTTGTCTCAGGGCAGGACCACCACATATGAAAGGAGGTGCCAACCTCCTTTCCACATTTCCAGCATGTTGTTGAAGCATTGGGAAGGAAGGAAGGAGTAGAGAGATGGAAGAAGGAAGGAGAGAGAGGGAAGGAAGAGAAGGGAGGAAGGAAGGGAAGGGAAATTAGAGTAAGAGTGAGGGTAAGAGAGGGAGGAAGAGAGGAGGAGAAGGAGAAAGGAAGGGGAAGTAGGGAGGAGAAGAAGAGGGTGGAGAAGAGAAAGTAAGAAGGAAAGAAAAGAGAGAGGTGGTAGGTTTGAGGAGAAAGATTGCTGTACAATAAAAAAGATGAAATGGAAGAAAGGCAACCCCAAACAAATATGAAGATATTAAGATAAAGAATGGATTGTTAAACTTTAAAGAATAAAAGAGAACAAATATGAATAAATAGCAATAATTAGAAACACACATACAAACATACAATGTATTTTCTTTGAACAGAGTATTTGGCCGGTTCACAAATTTAAAGTGTGTTTAGTCATTTTAATTAAATTTACAATTTCTATATTTCCTTTTTGCCATATTTATTCCTCATCCATTTTTTTAAAAAACCAATATTACCCTTCATCCTCATCTCTAATCTTAATCAAATTCAACTTTTCCCTTCTATTCTATATTATACCCCTTCCCATTGTCATCTATTTTTATATTCATCCTCACATTGGTTAATTATGTAATATTACAGTTGTTTAATAGAAATTCAACATTTTAATATAAATCAATTAGTTATATAACTATCTTTTTTGTATATTAATCAATATGAACATGAATATTCCAATTATTTCCATGTAATCCAATTTCTTACCAATCAATTAATTATATTTACCAATAATAATAAACCAAATAATTTGCCCCATATATTCCTCCAAACCACAATTTAACAATTTCTGCTTTCAACACAATATACAATTAATCTCAATCTCAATTATCACAATTTCCTAGTTAAATAGAGCTTTCCCCTTATGTTACTCATTTTCACACCTTAAACTCTCCCAACAACCCAAATATTTTTGCCCATAAGGTCATCCCACCCACCCCCGGGGGTGGTACCGCCCACTTTGGGAACCACTGATCTAGTCCACCACCACCCCACCCAAGCAGAAGACCCTACACTGTTTCTGACAAATGGCAGTCCAATCTCTTCTTGAAAGCCACCAGCGATGAAGTGCCCACAAATTCCGAAGGCAAGCTCTTCCATTGGTTGATTGTTCTGTCAGAAAATTTCTCCTTATTTCTGGGTAGAATCGCTCCTTGATAAGTTTCCATCCATTATTCCTTGTCTGGCCTTCAGGTTCCTTGGATCCCATCCTCTCTGTGGCAGCCCCTCAAATATTGGAACACTGCTATCCTGTCCCCCCTGGTCCTTCTCTTCACTAGACTAGCCATGCCCAGTTCTTATAACTGTTCTTGTTTTAGTCTTCCAGATTTTAATCAGCTTAGCTGCTCTTCTCACTTTTTCCAAACTTTCAACAACTTTTTTGTAACATGATGACCCAAAGAGGATGCGGTATTCCGGGTGTGGTCTTACTAAGGCTTTATAGAGCGGTACTAATACTTCATGTGATTTTTATTCTACGCCTCTGTTTATACAACCAAGGATTGTATTCGCTTTTTTTGGCTGCTGCCGCACACAGGTGATTCATGCTTAATTGATCATCCATTCTGACTCCAAGGATCCTTCACAGTTACTATTTTCGAGCCAGGTTTCAGGAAATCTGTTTTTCCTGCCCAGGTGTAAAAGTTTGCTTTTCTCCACATTAAATTTCATTTTCTTGGATTCTACCTTGTCTCGTTTGGATCCGAAAGGCACAATATGCATACAGATTAAAACCTATAGAGACGTGGTAGATCAGTGGTTAGAATGCAGTACTATAGGTAATTGCCCACAGCCAGAAATTTGATTCTGACAGGGTCATGGTTGATTCAGCTTTCATCCTTCTGAGGTGGGTAAAATGAGGACCCAGATTGCTGGACACCATATGCTGACTTTGTAAACTGCTCAAAGAGTGCTGTAAAGCATTGTGGAGCGGTATATAAGTCTAAGTGGAATTACTAATGCTATAGTTTCTTCTGAGCGTGGATCCTTTTATGAGAATTAAGACTACCTTTCTGAGCAAAGGCCTTTCCACACTCCATGCATTTATACGGTTTTTCCCCTGTGTGTATCATTGTGGATAGTAAGTCTATTACTATAAGCAAAGCTCTTTCCACATTCCATGCATTTATACGGCTTCTCCCCTGTGTGGATCCTTTCATGTTTTCTTAGGTCACAGCTCTGAGCAAAGGTCTTTCCACACTCCATGCATTTAAATGGCTTCTCTCCTGTGTGGATCCTCTCATGGCGAATAAGATGATTTCTTCGAGAAAAGATTTTTCCACACACCAAGCATTTATACAGCTTCTCCCCTGTGTGGATTGTTTTGTGGATAGTAAGTCCACTTCTAGAAGCAAAGGTCTTTCCACACTCCATGCATTTATACAGCTTCTCCCCTGTGTGGATTGTTTTGTGGATAGTAAGTCCACTTCTAGAAGCAAAGGTCTTTCCACACTCCATGCATTTATACGGCTTCTCCCCCGTGTGGATCATTTTGTGGATAGTAAGTCTATTACTATAAGCAAAGCGCTTTCCACATTCCATGCATTTATATGGCTTCTCCCCTGTGTGTATCATTTTGTGGATAGTAAGTCTATTTCTATAAGCAAAGGTCTTTCCACATTCCATGCATTTATACGGCTTCTCCCCTGTGTGGATCCACTTATGGCGAATAAGATTACTTCTTTGAGCAAAGATTTTTCCACACTCCAAGCATTCATACGGCTTCTCCCCTGTGTGTATCATTTTGTGGATAGTAAGGCTATCACTATAAGCAAAGCTCTTATCACATTCCATGCATTTAAACGGCTTCTCCCCTGTGTGGATCCACTTATGGCGAATAAGATTACTTCTTTGAGCAAAGATTTTTCCACACTCCAAGCATTCATACGGCTTCTCCCCTGTGTGTATCATTTTGTGGATAGTAAGGCTATCACTATAAGCAAAGCTCTTATCACATTCCATGCATTTAAACGGCTTCTCCCCTGTGTGGATCTTCTTATGGCGAATAAGATTACTTCTTTCACCAAACGTCTTTCCACACTCTGAGCATTTATACGGCTTCTCTCCTGTGTGGATCCTTTTATGGCTAATAAGATTACTTCTTTGAGCAAAGATTTTTCCACACTCCAAGCATTCATACGGCTTCTCCCCTGTGTGGATCCTCTCATGGCGAATAAGATTACCTCTTTGAACAAAGATTTTTCCACACTCCAAGCATTCATACGGCTTCTCCCCTGTGTGGATCCTCTTATGGTAAATAAGACTATTTCTTCGAGCAAAGGTTTTTTTGCAGTCCATGCATTGAAATGGCTTTTCCCCTGCCTGGATCCTTTTTGGGGAAATAAGATTACTACGTCTTCTGAACCTGTTACCAGACTCTCTGCATGTGTATACCTTCTCCCCAGTGTGAATCCCTTCATGGGAAGTAAGTTGCCTGCTTGTTCCAAAACATGTTCCACGTTCCAAACATTTGTAAGGCTTCTGTTTTGTGTCTATCACTTTTTGAGATGTAAGGAACTTATTTCCAAGAGAAGGAATGAATTTCCCGTTGTAACTTTGTCTGTTGTGTCTCCTTAAAGCATCTTCTCCTTTGTTTTGGCTTGAATAGTGTTCATTTACTTGTAATTTAGCTTTGATTAGCTTCACACTTTCCCCAATATATTTTTTCCTTATTTTCTCCTGTTGGGCAAGAAAGTCTTGTATCGGAGCCTCGGTGGAAGATGAGCTTTCCTGATTCCAATCATTTGACTGGTTTCTATCATGGGTTTCTAGTTCCATTCGAATTCCAAACTTGTCCGTTCCATCTTTAGCATTGATCACTTGGAACAGTTCACAGAAATCTTGATTCTCTTGACCATTATTACCTTCAAAGCAAAAGAGAAATGAAAATAATAACGAGGTTAGAGAAAAGGATCAAACATTACAAAGTCAAATGAATTTCCTTCTGAATTTTTCCAAAATTCCATTAGGTTGTATGTTTGCATGCTTACAGTGGTGTGATATAGACGGGATGATTTCTATATTCATGAGTCCTGAAAGCTTTGAAAATTTCTAGAAAACATCTCTTTCTTTACAATTATCTATATATGTGCAAATCTCAATCAAAGTCTGTTTTGAGTCAAGGAATAATCAGGGGAAACACCCAAGGAGGAATAAGGAGAAAACTTAAGATTTATTGAGGTGGATTAATTTCATCAGAGATCTGTGAGAACTGAAACCATTTTGAAAAAAGCTTTCTTCCCCGGTGTACCTTGGAGCAGCTACTGCACGGCCTCTGTCTGGCAGGCAGGACTCCTACTCGGCCCGTTCCTTGATCCCAACGATGAGACTTTGGAGTGAAGTCCCTTCCCTGAAGCCTCCCATTGGCTTGTAAACGCTCTTTGCACTGAGACGGGAAAGGTTGGGAGGCTTCAAGAATGGCTATTTTGCTGCCCCAAAATGTCATTGGCTGTCAAGGGCTTTTTGGACAGATCTGGTACAGGCTTTAGTTCGCAGAGAACATAGCCCTAAAACTACTTTAGTGTGAGATCACACAAGACGAGAAGTGCTATGGTTGCTTAGTGAACTGTTGTAACTCGGGGAATACCTGTATCGTAGGATGCTCTCAGTCACACTGCATGAGGCCTTTGTTCCTGAATTGGATTGGGAGAATGCTCTTCCATGGCCTGACCGTGAAAGTTCTGTTCTCACACGATTTGGGGAGGTTTCAGAGAACAAATGACAACACATTCTTGTCATATGATCTTCAGTGGACACATAAAAGCACACCCCGTTCTTCTCAGCCTCCACAGATAAATTCAAATAGAAATGGAAAAATACAGATAAGGAATGCCCCAAAAGGACCTCAGCAAAGAGACACTGACTCTTTCCTTCCTTGGGATACAAAAAGGCCAGATACTTTCCTTTTCTCTCCCAGGAGACGATATCTGATTAGTGATTTTTTAATAAAAATTAACTATAATCTGTCTTCTTGAACTCTCTGATTTGGGAAAAGAAAACTCTTACCAAGAGAGATCACGTTCCCATAGTTTTCAAGCATGACTTCCAAATACAGCGCTTTCTGGTCAGGATCCAGCTGAGACCATTCCTCCTCAGAGAAATACACAGCCACCTCCTCGAAGGACACAAGACTCTCCTGAACACGGAAAAAAGAACAGAACAGGAGGATTCGCAAGATCTGTTCCTCATCATCAATGATTTAGACAAGGGGCTTAAAGGGGAACTCATCAAATTTGCAGACAAGACCAAATTGACAGGAATACCAACACTGCACAAAATAGGCTCGAGATATAGAAGGATTGACAGATTGGCACTTCTAACAAAATGAACTTCAATGGTGAGAAACGTAATGTGCTACATTTAGGAAAGAAAAACCAAATGCACTGCCATAGGATAGGTGATGCCTGGCTCAAAATTAGTAAGTGGAACAGGGATCTTGGAGTCCTGGTGGACAATCACTTAAACGTGAGCCAGCAGTGTGCTACAGTTGCCAAAAAACACCCAACAGAATCATAGGCTGCATTAAGAAAGAGATAGAATCATGATCACATGAAGTATTAGTGCCACTTTAGAATGCCTTGGTAAGACCACACCTAGGAACTTTGCATCCAGTATTAGTTGCCATGATGTAACAAAGGTCTTGTGACTCTAGAAAGAGTGCAAGGAAGAGCAACTGATGATGAGGGGACTGGAGGCTAAAACAAACAATGAACAAGTGCAGGAACTGGGCATGGTTGGCTAGTGAAGAAAAGGACCATGGGAGACAGGGTAGCAGTGCTCCAATATTTGAGGGGCAGAGAGGAGGGGGTCAAGCTATTTTCCAAAGCACCTGAAGGCCAGACAAGGAGTAATGGATCGAAACTCAATAAGGACAAATTTAACCAGAAAATAAGGAAACGTTTTCTTACAGTGAAAGCAATCAACCAATGGAACAGAAGTTTCATAGGAGCTTCATCACTGGGAGCTCTCAAGAAGAGACTACACTGCCAACTGTCAGAAATGGTGTAGGAGGTTGGACTAGATGACCTACAAGGTCCTTTCCAACTCTCTTAATCCGTACCTTAGGACGTTGATAAATTACAAAAAGAAAGGTGGTCCAGCAGTTCCTGCCACTGTGATACGTTTATTCCTAATTCTTCAAGGACGTTAAAAGAAGTGCTTCTTGTAAAGGCAAAGTTGGAGGAGCACCTAGCAGAACAAGACAACCAGAGGAAGCTATGCTGGCTGACAGCAACTTCAACCTGCTATTCTGCTCTCCATGTTGTGGAAGGACACAAAAATAATCCAGTCCAAACAAGGGGAGGAATAGAAGGAGAGAGCATTCTGCACACCTACTTCACTTCCTGAAGGCGAGAATACAAGTCTAATAACTTTTCCTTTTCTTACCTGATTTAGAGGTTCAACTGCTGTTTTATCACCGTCATGAAAACCAGAAAATTTCATTCTTTCTTTCTCTGTAAGGAATAAATAATTTCAAAATAAATAACAAAATATTTTATTTATTTATTTATTTAAGGCAATTTATATGCCGCCTATTCGCACATGGAGACTCAAGGCAGGTTGCAAAATATTAAACCCATATTAAAATAATAAAACTAATAAAAGGAGAATTATATTATAGATTAAAATAATAAAATACCCTACACCCCTTTCCCCGGCAAAAGCCACTCACAGGAGCCGTTTAATGGGCCTCATCCCGCTCTAGGTTCCCCAGGTCCCTTGGCAGAACCTCATCTTCAAGGCCTTCCGTGAGGCCCTTCTTCTGGGTCTCACCGGGTGTGTCTTCCTGGTGCAGGGGTCTGCAAGCTTAAATATTCAAAGAGCCATTTGGACCCGTTTCCCACAGAAAACACCGGGAGCCACAAAAACCCTTCCCGTGCCTGACTATTTCTTTAGCGGCCACCAAACTAGCATATGTAGTTGAATTGAATATTGTTTTCTTCTGAAACTTTTCTTTTCTTGGATTTATCCATGGTTGGCCTGCTAAAGGTTGAAAAGCTCAATAAATTGTGTACTGGCAGGTGTCGCAAATTGGCAGTTGCAATGCATATTTTGAGTGGCAGGGAGCCGCAGAAGAGGGGCGAAAGAGCCACATATGTCTCCAGAGCCGCAGGTTGCTGACCCCTGTCCTAGGGGATGAGACCCGCAACATTCCCTGCCTCCGCACTCTGGTGGCTCGGGCAGATGTAACCAGTAAGAGACGGTCCCTCAGATAACCTGGTCCCAAGCCATGAAGGGCTTTAAAGCTGATAACCAGCACCTTCAATTGTACCAGGAAGCAAATTGGCAGCCAATGCAGTTTCTGCAGGAGATACTTGTGCACAACGGGGTCTGCACAAAACTATGCGGGCCGCTGCATTTTGCATCAACTGGAGCGTGTTGCAATAGTCAAGACAGGAAGTGACTAGGGCATAACTGACTGTGAGTAGGGATTGTCAATCCAGAAAGGGACGTAACTGGCACACAACCCGTAGTAGTTGCACAAAGGCCTTCCTGCACACGACCGCCACCTGCTCTTTGAATAGATACAATAGATACAAAGTTACCGTAAACTGGGCTAACCTTGATTGCAGAAAATATGATTTCAGTAACAGAGTCACTAATGCCTAGAATGCACTACCATACTCTATGGTTTCTTCCCCTAAACCCCAAAACTTTAACCTCAGACCATCTACTGTCGACCTCACCCCATTCCTAAGAGGTCTCTAAGGCGAGAGCATATACGCAGCAGCGTGCCTACTGTCCCTGTCCTAATGTTCCCTTTTATATGTATCTATTTCATGTATTCATAATTATGTTTATACTTATATCTGTTAACTATTACATGCTTGACAATATATGTATTGTCAAGCACTCCTGTTCTGTCCCCGTCTCCACACACACTCCACACCTTCCCGCCAGTATTTATAGAGAGACGGCAGCTCCGATTACGCTTTGCTCGCACAAGCACGAAACCATAGATAGATAGATAGATATAGATAGATAGGTATATGTATAGGTATAGATATAGGTATATAAAAACAACCTCTGGAGCTGCTGCACAACCACCTTCTCAACCACCTTCCCCAAGAAGGGAAGACTGGAGTCAGGTTGGAAATTCTTCAACAGGGTAGAATCCAGGGATGGCTTCTTAAGAAGAGGGTGGACCACAGCGTCCTTCAAGTGCTGGGGCACTGCCCCCTCCTGTACGGAAGCATTAATAACCACCAGCGTCCACCCACCTGTCCTCTCCCAAGAAGCTTTCCCAAGCCAGGCAGGGCATGGGTCTAAAACACAGGTGCTTGCACCCACCCATCCTCCCTAGGATCCTGTCCACTTCCCCAGGAGCAACAGGGTCAAACCGTTCCCAGATATCAGAGCAAGAACCTGCCTCAGAGGCTTCCACCAGACTAGCAACCACGCTGGCATCCAACTGGGAACAAAGTCAAGCGATTTTGTCTTCCAGAAAAACCACAGCATGCCTGTCAGGTAGACCTCAATCTCCTCCTTCCCCAGGTGGAGGAGACTCACCTAAAGAGGGTCGTTGTCAGGATGGCCTCCTTTCATTATCCAGGAAAGAAAACCCCTGACTCCATTTTCATAGAGAAAGGTAACTTTTACTGGATAAGAACTGAATGCAGTCAAAGAAAAGCAAGGTCTGAAGCAAAGGCATGAAAATCACATATAGAAAACATCTCCCCCCAACTGTCCATCGTAAATCATCCAATCCACAGGTTCTCCAGGGGTCATATGGGGGGGACCGTTGACCTGGAGACATCAGCCAGCTTCAAAGAAAACCGCTGCAAAGTTTTACTTTCTTTTCTCCTGAAGCTCGCTTCCCCCCTCCCAAGAATTCCAATAGCTCCCCCCTCCCGCCCCGTTTCATGGCAGCCGAGCAAGTAAGCAATGAGCAAGAAAGCGGAGGCTGACAGTCGCTGGGCAATTATCTGCAGATGCAATTAGTGTGGAGAAGTATAAATAGGAGGAGGAATCGTACAGAAGACAGAGCGAAGGTAAGACAGATGGGTAATCAGGGGATCTTCAATTACCTCCTGAGGTGTCCTGACTTTGATCCTCCCAAGGGATCCTCCTGAAAAATAGCTGCGGAGGGGGATTTGGTGGGTTCTTCTTTCCCTCAGGATCTCTGATCTCCACAGTGCAACACTTCCAATAGAAGGAAGGAAGTAGCAGAATTAATGTACATCACATGACGTAAAGTGGATTTGTATATTCTGAATACAACCTCAAAGCCCCCAATATCGGATAGGAGCTGAGGTAGCGCAGTGGTTAGAGTGCAGTACTGCACTACTTCAGCTTTAAAGAGCCTGTAGTACAGTGGACTAAAGTACTGTTATTAACATCTGTTGCTTGCAATTGCAAATTAAAGCAAAAAGAAAAAAAAAAGCTGACTGCAGTTCAGCAGATCAAATCTCACCGGCTCAGGGTTCACTCAGCCTTCCATCCTTCCGAGGTGGGTAAAATGAGATTGTTGGGGGCTATATGATAACAATATGCAATATGCTAACTTTGTAAACCGCTTAGAGGGCTATAAAGCACTATGAAGCAGTATAGAAGTCTACATACATACATACATACATAAATACATACATACATACATACATACATACATAAAATATCCATCCATGTGGTTGAATGAGAAAACAATGGAACAATGTCCTACAAGAATAGGTGGGACATCAGCACATATTATGAATGTCAGAGAAGTTTGGGAAGGAGGGGTGAAGTATTCAAACAGATTCTCTATTCCCCTTTTGAATTCTTACCTGCAATTCGACCTGCTCCTTCTGCTCCTCCACCTGGCACAGGAGGCCTTCCACCAGGGCCACCGCCTGGGAGCTGGTCTCTGCTCCACACTCCCGCAACCAGCCCTTCATCTCTGGGGGCAGAAGAGCCAGGAACTGCTCCAGAACCACCAGGTCCAGCATCTGGGCTTTGGTGTGCTTTTCTGGTCTCAGCCATCGCCTACTAAAGTCATGGAGTCGGCTGCAAAGTCCTCGGGGACCTTCAGCCTCCTGGTATTGGATGAAGTTCCAGGGCTGAACTTCTGAAGAGAAGATGGTTTCCTCCTCCAGGAACTTCTGCCCAGTCCTTGTCCAGAGCTTCCCCCAATTCCCAGGCTGAGCAGCTGAAGGGCCTTTTCCGCTTCCCTCCTTTCCAAAAGGTTGTGCCTCCATCTTGGTGGGTCTCCTGATGCCTTTTCCTTCACCGGACCATTTCTGGGGCTGCAGGACTGATCCCTGCAAGTTATTCCGCTCTTTTTTTCCCCCAAGAGAAAATTTTGCCTTGCAAAGATTTCAAATGCTTTCGACTTTGTGTATCTGAGATGGAAAGAAAAACAAATGCCAAGAATTAGAAAGTGGAATTGAGCCAATGAACAACCTTCTGGGCTTCCGCAAGGCTGACCCTCCCCCCACTCGGGCTCATTGCATGGAAAGGGTGGCTGGGGAGCATGGGAGCTGGGGTTGAAGTCGGAGGAGGGCTTCCCTCCTCTGCCTTCCTTTGCCCGGGAAGAGCCCCCAACTCACCAGGGAAACGTCTGGATTCCCCACCCCACCCCGACTCTCCGCCTTCTGCGGGGTTAAGAAGAGAGAGTGCACCGTCCTAGAGCGGCATGCTTTCGTGATGTCACTTCCTTCCCGGCCACCCCCTACAAAGACGGCTCTGACGTTCGCCCTCCTGTGGACCAATGGGGAAGCACCGGGAGTCCCCTTCTTTTGGCAGAGGGCGCCCCCTGGTTGATAAGGGGCAAAGTGCCAGGATTGCAGAAAGGGCGGGAAAGAGGAGCGCGTCTGAGGGGAAAGGAGAGGGCACGGATGATGGGCTTGGGAGTAGGAGGAAAGGCCCCTCAATGCCTGCCAGCCCAAGAAAAGCTTTGTGGTTTTCAGAGGCGCCACTTTCTCCATCTTCCTCTCTTTCCTGTCCAGGAACCCTCTGTGGAGATGAAGAAAAAAATCTCTCTGGAGGATTTGAACTCGCTTCCCTCAAGAACAGCCGCCCTGAAGGCTCAGCAGAGATTGTGGGAGGCCTTAAAAGGTTCCAAATCCTGTCAGAAACAGCCGGGCGGTCAGAAGAGGAGGACCAGGAGCCTCTGTGGAAAAGACAGCTGGTGTCTTGCGGTTGTTGGGAATTCCCGCCTGAAGGGGAGGCAGATGGGACACAGGCAGGAAGGCCACAATCAGGAAAATGATTTTAATTCATTTCTTTTTTTATTTCTCTAATTCAATACATGCAGCTGCCCTTCTCAAACTATTCGCTCAGCCTCTCCGCAAAGGGGGAAGGAGAAAGGGCAGGGACCCCTCCGGTCTCTTCTGATGAAAGAAAAGGAAGATCCTGAAAAAGGAATAGAAAGCTAAACTATGATGTGGAAAAGCCATTTTTATATAGGGATTGAGTAGGAAATTCACCTCAAGAAATGTGACTAGGAAGCTTAAGGCCCTTGGGGAATTGATTGCAGGAATATATCATTAGACTATAAATGAAAAGAGAAAAAGGAAAGGAAAAAGCAAAACACGAAAAGCTGAAGGCTCCATTGAGAATTTTATGCATCTTTTAGCAAGTAACTAGTAAATGATCTCTGGCGGGCCAGGGATGGGGGTTGTTCCTCCAACTTGGTCCTTCTTGACCTCTCCTGCGTGAGCTGCACTGGCTGCCGGTGGCGTTCCTGATTTGTTTCAAGGTACCGGTGCTTACCTATAAAGCCCTTCATGGCTTAGGCCCGGGGGACTTGCAGGACCACCTCCTGCTGCTCTCCCACCGTCCCTAATACACGTGTACTTTAAAACATATTCTTTCATTATCTAATCACTTATTTAGTTCTAGCATTTCACTGCCAATATTTTTATGCATCTTTAATAATACCATCATTAAATTCTAATTTTCACTTGTTAATTCTTATTCATAATTTTTCTTATTTCCCCTATTCCATTCTTCATATCTATTTATATTAAGATATTATCCTAATATCTATCACACTACTTATAAAATAATTAACCAAACTATTTAATTCTAATATTAATACATATTATTAAAATAATTTATAAAGGATTCCTTTACTCTTTTTTTTCTCCCTTATCCATCATCTCTTGCCCGCATCCAAACCTTTAATCTTACTTTCTTTTTGGCTTGCCTCCCATATTCATCCCTTAAGTCTCTTACTCCATCTACTTCTAGATCTATCTTCTGACTACGCAATCTAACTTTTTCTTCCTTCTCTACCCTTTCCTACTGTCTAATTCCAAAACTATCTGTTCTAGGCCCCATCTCTTTTCCCGTTCTCTTCCTGTTTCTCCTGTTCCCTTTTTAAGTCTTTCACAGCATTTTCCTCCTTTTTTAGTTCCTTAATTGCTATTATTTTTAGGAATATCTTCTCCTTGTTGTCTTCTTGCTGGTTTCTCAGTTATTTATTTTATTTTATTTTATTTATTAGATTTCTATACCGCCCTACTCCCGAAGGACTCAGGGCGGTGCACAGCCAAACAATAAAAACACATACAATACAAAATTTAAAAAATAGAATAAAATCAAATTAAATAATTTTGGCCCTGACAAATTTAAAACCCCAAACTTTTAAAACCAATTTAAAATTGAATATATAAATACTAAAAGATATTTAAAATTTTAAAAATATTTTATAAAAGAGGGGGAAAATTAGGCCAGGCCGGCCTGGTGAAATAGTAAGGTCTTTAAGGCGCGGCGGAAGGTGCGCAGATCCGGGATCCTCCGTATCTCTGCGGGGAGCTCGTTCCAGATAGTAGGTGCCCCCACAGAGAAGGCTCTCCCCCTGGGGGCCGCCAGTCGGCATTGTTTGGCTGACGGCACCCGGAGGAGCCCCTCTCTATGGGAGCGTACCGGCCGGTGGGAGGCTATTGGTGGTAGTAGGCGGTCCCGCAAGTACCCGGGTCCTAAGCCATGGAGCGCTTTAAAGGTGGTAACCAAAACCTTGAAGCGCACCCGGAAGACCACCGGGAGCCAGTGCAGCTCGCGCAGGAGAGGTGTTACATGGGAACGCCATGTCACTCCCATTACCACCCGCGCGGCCGCACTCTGCGCCAGTTGGAGCCTCCGGGTGCTCCTCAAGGGGAGCCCCATGTATAGAGCGTTGCAATAGTCCAGGTGGGAGGTGACAAGGGCATGAGTGACCATGCGTAAAGAGTCCCGATCCAGAAAGGGACGCAACTGGCGAATCAGGCGAACCTGATGAAAAATCCTCCCGGTCACGGCCGTCAAGTGCTCTTCTAAAGACAGCCATGAATCCAGGAGGACGCCCAAGTTGCGAGCCCTCTCCGTGGGGGCCAATGATTCGCCCCCAATAGTCAGTGATGGCGTCAACTGACTATATCGGGACGTCGGAAACCACAGCCACTCAGTCTTGGATGGGTTGAGCCTGAGCCTGTTCCTCCCCATCCAGATCCGTACGGCCTCCAGGCACCGGGACATCACTTCAAGGGCATCGTTGGGGTGATCCGGGGTGGAGATGTACAGCTGAGTGTCGTCAGCGTACTGATGGTACTCCACCCCGAAACCACGGATGATCTCGCCCAGCGGCTTCACATAAATGTTGAACAGGAGAGGCGAGAGGACCGACCCTTGCGGCACCCCACATATGAGGGGCCTCGGGGTCGACCTCTGTCCCCCTGTCAACACAGACTGCGACCGGTCAGAGAGAAAGGAGGAGAACCACCGCAACACAGTGCCTCCCACCCCCAACTCTTCCAACCGGTGCAGTTCTGCTTTCCCCTCCGTTCCTTCTGATGAGTTCATTCTTTCCTCGTTGTTCTGGTCTTTGCCTATTATCCCTTGTAATATAATTTCCAGTTTTTGGTCAATACAATCAAATATTTCCTTAATGCTTTGAAATAGCTCCATTCCGTTTTACTTCCCACACGTCTGTCTTTATTTATTGGTTCGATTTATATGCCGCCCTTCTCCAGAGACTCAGGGCGGCTTACAATGCGTTAAGCAATAGCTTTCCTACTTTTGTATATACCTGCTTAGTAGGGCTTTTGACCCCCCCAATCCAGGTCCTCATTTTACCTACCTCGGAAGGATGGTGAGGCTGGTGAGAATTGAACTCGCGGTAATTGCAGACAGATGGCAGCTAAGTGCTAACTTTTTAACAGCACTTTAGTCCACTGCGTAAACATAGTGGGTCTTTTTGACCAATTGTCCAGGAATCATTAATTCAATAGAAAACTTCTGGATCACAGTTTTAAATGTCTCATCAATAATCAATCCAATCAATTTAAATACACCAGGGAGTTATCCAAGTCACTTTAATGTGTTCAGTAGTATTCAGGGGTCTTTTAACTGGAGTTCTTATATAATTTTCAAATCTCTACTGGTCTTAGAGTAGATGCATGTTCAGCAAATATTTTCAGTCTCTTGGAACGATTACACAGTTGCCCTTTCATCAGCAGATGTCACTCTCGCTTCAGTCTGTTCAGCCTCTCTACAATGTTATTAGCAAGTATGATTTAACTGTTTTAAATTGTAAATCCAGTAAATGAGCAGTATTAGAAAAAGAGTTTGGGATTATAATTGCAGCATTTTACAAATGCCTCTTCAATACCACATCTTTAACTTTGAGAATCCAAATTTCTATTTATTTTAAAAAGTAATTGTTTTTCCTCTTAAATTCTCCGGTATTGTTTCCAAGTGTCTGTTCGCTGCTTCGACAAATACCGTATTTTTCGGAGTATAAGACTCACCGGAATATAAGACGCACCTACCTTTTTTGCTTTGTTTTTTTGATAAAAAGCTTATTTTTTAGACAAACACACATCAAGAAAGGGAACTGTGGAGAGACTAAGAGAAAAGGGTTAAGAGTCAGTGAAAACATTAATTTGTTAATAAAGAGAAGGATGCCAGTTGTAGAAATTATATGTGAAAATGCTGCTAAATGGAAAATAGAACAATGTAATGTGAAAGACAATGATATTGGAAGAAGCACGAAGAGGAGAAAATAAATTATAAAAATTAATTGAATAAGATGGAATATGGAAATTAAATGTAAAACAATGAAACTGAAATGCAAAAAATGATTCAAACGATATACTTGTAAGAAGTAAAGTAAAAATATATTGTTAAAAGTAAAAAGTCTAAGGATTGGAAGATTGAGTAAAGATTTAAAAAAAATGGAGTAAGATGAAATATACTGCTAATAATTTAAAAGATGAGGGGAAATTTTGAGAAATATACTTTTAATTTAATTTTAATTATTAAATTATTAAATTTTAATAATTAAATTAAAAAAATTAAAATTAAATTAAAAAGATGAGGGGAAGTTTTGAGAGATATACTTGATAAATAAAAGACAGAGCGGGGTTGCCTGGACTCCATAGTGGAAAATACAAAATTGAAAATGAATACAGCAATAGAGAGGGATGAAGGAAGGACTAGAGAGATGGAAGAAGGAAGGAGAGAGAGGGAAGGAGGAGGAAGGAAGGGAAGGGAAATTAGAGTAAGAGTGAGGGTAAGAGGGATGAAGGAAGGAGTAGAGAGATGGAAGAAGGAAGGAGAGAGAGGGAAGGAGGAGGAAGGAAGGGAAGGGAAATTAGAGTAAGAGTGAGGGTAAGAGAGGGATGAAGGAAGGAGTAGAGAGATGGAAGAAGGAAGGAGAGAGAGGGAAGGAAGAGAAGGGAGGAAGGAAGGGAAGGGAAATTAGAGTAAGAGTGAGGGTAAGAGAGGGAGGAAGAGAGGAGAAGGAGAAAGGAAGGGGAAGTAGGGAGGAGAAGAAGGGGGGGAGAGAAAATAAGATGGAAAGAAAAGAGAGAGGTGGTAGGTTTGAGGAGAAAGATTGCTGTACAATAAAAAAGATGAAAGGGAAGAAAACCAACCCCAAACAAATATGAAGATATTAAGATAAAGAATGGATTGTTAAACTTTAAAGAATAAAGGAGAACAAATATGAATAAATAGCAATAATTAGAAACACACATACAAACATGCAATGTATTTTCTTTGAACAGAGTATTTGGCCGGTTCACAAATTTAAACAGTGTTTAGTCATTTTAATTAAATTTACAATTTCTATATTTCCTTTTTGCCATATTTATTCCTCATCCATTTTTAAAAAAAACCAATATTACCCTTCATCTTCATCTCTAATCTTAATCAAATTCAACTTTTCCCTTCTATTCTATATTATACCCTTTTCCATTGTCATCTATTTTTATATTCATCCTCACATTGGTTAATTATGTAATATTACAGTTGTTTAATAGAAATTCAACATTTTAATATAAATCAATTAGTTATATAACTATTTTTTTGTATATTAATCAATATGAACATGAATATTCCAATTTTTTCCATGTAATCCAATTTCTTACAAATCAATTAATTATATTTACCAATAATAATAAACCAAATAATTTGCCCCATATATTCCTCCAAACCACAATTTAACAATTTCTGCTTTCAACACAATATACAATTAATCTCAATCTCAATTATCACAATTTCCTAGTTAAATAGAGCTTTCCCCTTATGTTACTCATTTTCACACCTTAAACTGTCCCAACAACCCAAATATTTTTGCCCATAAGGTCATCCCACCCACCCCCGGGGGTGGTACCGCCCACTTTGGGAACCACTGATCTAGTCCACCACCCCCACCCAAGCAGAAGACCCTACACTGTTTCTGACAAATGGCAGTCCAATCTCTTCTTGAAAGCCACCAGCGATGAAGTGCCCACAAATTCCGAAGGCAAGCTCTTCCATTGGTTGATTGTTCTGTCAGAAAATTTCTCCTTATTTCTGGGTAGAATCACTCCTTGATAAGTTTCCATCCATTATTCCTTGTCTGGCCTTCAGGTGCCTTGGATCCCATTCTGTGGCAGCCCCTCAAATATTGGAACACTGCTATCCTGTCCCCCCTGGTCCTTCTCTTCACTAGACTAGCCATGCCCAGTTCTTATAACTGTTCTTGTTTTAGTCTTCCAGATTTTAATCGGCTTAGCTGCTCTTCTCACTTTTTCCAAACTTTCAACAACTTTTTTGTAACATGATGACCCAAAGAGGATGCGGTATTCCGGGTGTGGTCTTACTAAGGCTTTATAGAGCGGTACTAATACTTCATGTGATTTTTATTCTATGCCTCTGTTTATACAACCAAGGATTGTATTCGCTTTTTTGGCTGCTGCCGCACACAGGTGATTCATGCTTAATTGATCATCCATTCTGACTCCAAGGACCCTTCACTATTTTCGAGCCAGGTTTCAGGAAATCTGTTTTTCCTGCCCAGGTGTAAAAGTTTGCTTTTCTCCACATTAAATTTCATTTTCTTGGATTCTACCTTGTCTCGTTTGGATCCGAAAGGCACAATATGCATACAGATCAAAATCTATAGAGACGTGGTGGATCAGTGGTTAGAATGCAGTACTATAGGTAATTGCCCACAGCCAGAAATTTGATTCTGACAGGGTCATGGTTGATTCAGCTTTCATCCTTCTGAGGTGGGTAAAATGAGGACCCAGATTGCTGGACACCATATGCTGACTTTGTAAACTGCTCAAAGAGTGCTGTAAAGCATTGTGGAGCGGTATATAAGTCTAAGTGGAATTACTAATGCTATAGAGTTTCTTCTGAGCGTGGATCCTTTTATGAGAATTAAGACTACCTTTCTGAGCAAAGGCCTTTCCACACTCCATGCATTTATACGGTTTTTCCCCTGTGTGTATCATTGTGGATAGTAAGTCTATTACTATAAGCAAAGCTCTTTCCACATTCCATGCATTTATACGGCTTCTCCCCTGTGTGGATCCTTTCATGTTTTCTTAGGTCACTGCTCTGAGCAAAGGTCTTTCCACACTCCATGCATTTAAATGGCTTCTCTCCTGTGTGGATCCTCTCATGGCGAATAAGAGTACTTCTTTGAGCAAAGATTTTTCCACACTCCAAGCATTTATACAGCTTCTCCCCTGTGTGGATCGTTTTGTGGATAGTAAGTCCACTTCTAGAAGCAAAGGTCTTTCCACATTCCATGCATTTATACGACTTCTCCCCTGTGTGAATCTTCATATGGGAAATAAGATTACCTCTTTGAGCACAGGTCTTTCCACACTCCATGCATTTATATGGCTTCTCCCCTGAGTGGATCTTCATATGGGAAATAAGATTACTTCTTTGAGCAAAGGTCTTTCCACACTCCATGCATTTATACGGCTTCTCCCCTGTGTGGATCCTCTCATGGTGAATAAGATTACTTCTTTGAACAAAGATTTTTCCACACTCCAAGCATTTATACAGCTTCTCCCCTGTGTGGATCTTCATATGGGAAATAAGATAACTTCTTTGAGCAAAGGTCTTTCCACACTCCATGCATTTATACGGCTTCTCCCCTGTGTGGATCGTTTTGTGGATAGTAAGTACATTTCTATAAGCAAAGGTCTTTCCACATTCCATGCATTTATATGGCTTCTTCCTTGTGTGGATCATTTTGTGGGAAATAAGATGACCACTTTGACCAAACGTCTTTCCACACTCCATGCATTTATACGGCTTCTCCCCTGTGTGGATCGTTTTGTGGATAGTAAGTCCATTTCTAGAAGCAAAGCTCTTTCCACATTCTATGCATTTAAATGGCTTTTCCCCTGTGTGGATCCTTTCATGTTTTCTTAGGTCACAGCTTTGAGCAAAGGTCTTTCCACACTCCATGCATTTAAATGGCTTCTCTCCTGTGTGGATCCTCTCATGGCGAATAAGATTACTTCTTTGAGCAAAGATTTTTCCACACTCCAAGCATTTATACAGCTTCTCCCCTGTGTGGATCGTTTTGTGGATAGTAAGTCCACTTCTAGAAGCAAAGGTCTTTCCACATTCCATGCATTTATACGGCTTCTCCCCTGTGTGGATCCTCTTATGGGAAATAAAATGACCTCTTAGAACAAAGGCCTTTCCACACTCCATGCATTTATACGGCTTCTCCCCTGTGTGAATCTTCATATGGGAAATAAGATTACCTCTTTGAGCACAGGTCTTTCCACACTCCATGCATTTATACGGCTTCTCCCCTGTGTGAATCTTCATATGGGAAATAAGATTACCTCTTTGAGCACAGGTCTTTCCACACTCCATGCATTTATACGGCTTCTCCCCTGTGTGGATCCTCTCATGGTGAATAAGATTACTTCTTTGAGCAAAGATTTTTCCACACTCCAAGCATTTATACGGCTTCTCCCCTGTGTGGATCTTCATATGGGAAATAAGATTACTTCTTTGAGCAAAGGTCTTTCCACACTCCATGCATTTATACGGCTTCTCCCCTGTGTGGATCCTCTCATGGTGAATAAGATTATTTCTTTGAGCAAAGATTTTTCCACACTCCAAGCATTTATACGGCTTCTCCCCTGTGTGGATCTTCATATGGGAAATAAGATAACTTTTTTGAGCGCAGGTCTTTCCACACTCCATGCATTTATACGGCTTCTCCCCTGTGTGAATCTTCATATGGGAAATAAGATGACCTCTTTGAGCAAAGGTCTTTCCACACTGCAAGCATTTATATGGCTTCTCCCCTGTGTGGATTGTTTTGTGGATAGTAAGTACATTTCTATAAGCAAAGGTCTTTCCACATTTCATGCATTTATACGGCTCCTTCCCTGTGTGGATCATTTTGTGGGAAATAAGATGACCTTTTCGACCAAACGTCTTTCCACACTCCATGCATTTATATGGTTTCTCTCCTGAGTGGATCCTTTTAGGGGAAATAAGATTACTACGTCTTCTGAACCTGTTACCAGACTCTCTGCATTTGTATAGCTTCTCCCCAGTGTGAATCCCTTCATGGGAAGTAAGTTGCCTGCTTGTTCCAAAACATGTTCCACATTCCAAACATTTGTAAGGCTTCTGTTTTGTGTCCATCACTTTTTGAGATGTAAGGAACTTATTTCCAAGAGAAGGAATGAATTTCCCGTTGTAACTTTGTCTGTTGTGTCTCCTTAAAGCATCTTCTCCTTTGTTTTGGCTTGAATAGTGTTCATTTACTTGTAATTTAGCTTTGATTGGCTTCACACTTTCCCCAATATATTTTTTCCTTATTTTCTTCTGTTGGGCAAGAAAGTCTTGCATCGGAGCATCGGTGGAAGATGAGCTTTCCTGATTCCAATCATTTGACTGGTTTCTATCATGGGTTTCTGGTTCCATTCGAATTCCAAACTTCTCCGTTCCATCTTTAGCATTGATCACTTGGAACAGTTCACAGAAATCTTGATTCTCCTGTCCATTATTACCTTCAAAGCAAAAGAGAAATGAAAATAATAACGAGGTTAGAGAAAAAGATCAAACCGTACAAAGTCAAGTGAATTTCCTTCTGAATTTTTCCAAAATTCCATTAGGTTGTATGTTTGCATGCTTACAGTGGTGTGATATAGACGGGATGATTTCTATATTCATGAGTCCTGAAAGCTTTGAAAATTTCTAGAAAACATCTCTTTCTTTACAATTATCTACTATTATAAAATACTTTAGTGCGAGATCACACAAGACGAGAAGTGCAAGATCTCACACTAATGATCTTGCGTGATCTTGAACTGTAGTACTTTACTCCTGTGTTCCTTACAAACTGTGGACTGCACGAGATCCAGGGCAAAAGTCTTTGAAAACAAAGAGGCCTCCCCTTTGTTTCCAAAGCATTTTGCCCTGGATCTCGTGCAGCCCTTGGTGAGCAGAGAACAGAGGCCTAAAGTTATCTAGTGTGAGATCATGTGAGATCAGTAGTGCCAGATTTCCCACTATTGATCTTGTGTATCTCTCACTACTTTAGGCCTCTTTTTTCTGCAAATGAACCCAAGCAGGCAAAGGAACCGACGGCTCGCTACGTCCTCGTAACGTAAGTCCGAAAAGGGTGGGGTGGAGGTGCAGGTAGGATGATTGTTGTTGCAACGCTTCTTCTGCCATTTGTAAGTGTGAATGATGGTTGTGGTTCTGTAACATTTATTATTTCAGGACTGGGAGAGGGCTAGATCGTAACTTGGTATGGTTGCTTAGTGAACTGTTGTAACTCGGGGAATACCTGTATCCTAGGATGCTCTGAGTCACATTTCATGAGGCCTTTGACCTTGAATTGGATTGGGAGAATGCTCTTCCATGGCCTGAGCGTGAAAGTTCTGTTCTCACACAATTTGGGAAGGTTTCAGAGAACAAATGACAACACATTCTTCTCACATGATCTCCAGAGGGCACATAAAAGCACGCCCCATTCTTCTCAGCCTCCACAGATAAGTTCAAATAGAAATGGAAAAATACAGATAAGGAATGCCCCAAAAGTATCTCAGCAAAGAGACACTGACTCTTTCCTTCCTTCCTTGGGGTACGAGAAGACCAGATACTTTCCTTCTTCCTCCCAGGAGACGATATCTGATTAGTGATTTTTTAATAAAAATTAACTATAATTTGTCTTCTTGAACTCTCCAATTTGGGAAAAGAAAACTCTTACCGAGAGAGGCCACGTTCCTATAGTTTTCAAGCATGACTTCCAAATGCAGGGCTTTCTGGTCAGGATCCAGCTGAGACCATTCCTCCTCAGAGAAATACACAGCCACCTCCTCAAAGGACACAAGACTCTCCTGAACAGGGAGAAAAGAACAGAACAGGAGGATTCGCAAGATCTGTTCCTCATCATCAATGATTTAGACAAGGGGATAGAAGGGGAACTCATCAAATTCGCAGACGACCAAATTGACAGGAATGCCAACACTGCACGAGGCTTGAGATATAGGATTGACAGATTGGCACTTCTAACAAAATGAACCTCAATGGTGAGAAATGTAATGTGCTACATTTAGGAAAGAAAAACCAAATGCACTGCCATAGGATAGGTGATGCCTGGCTCTACAGTAGTAAGTGGAACAGGGATCTTGGAGTCCTAGTGGACAATCACTTAAACATGAGCCAGCAGTGTGCTACAGTTGTCAAAAAACACCCAACAGAATCATAGGTTGCATTAAGAGAGGGATAGAATCAAGATCACATGAAGTATTAGTGCCACTTTAGAATGCCTTGGTAAGACCACACTTAGGAACTTTGCATCCGGTATTAGTTGCCATGATGTAACAAAGATATTGTGACTCTAGAAAGAGTGCAAGGAAAAGCAACTGATGATGAGGGGACTGGAGGCTAAAACATACAATGAACAAGTGCAGGAACTGGGCATGGTTGGCTAGTGAAGAGAAGGACCAGGGGAGACAGGGTAGCAGTGCTCCAATATTTGAGGGGTAGAGAGGAGGGGATCAAGCTATTTTCCAAAGCACCTGAAGGCCAGACAAGGAGTAATGGATCGAAACTCAATAAGGACAAATTTAACCAGAAAATAAGGAAACGTTTTCTTACAGTGAAAGCAATCAACCAATGGAACAGAAGTTTTATAGGAGCTTCATCACTGGGAGCTTTAAAGAAGAGACTACACTGCCAACTGTCAGAAATGGTGTAGGAGGTTGGACTAGATGACCTACAAGGTCCTTTCCAATTCTCTTAATCCGTACCTTAGGAGCTTGATAAATTACAAAAAGAAAGGTGGTCCAGCAGTTCCTGCCACTGTGATACGTTTATTCCTAATTCTTGAAGGACGTTAAAAGAACTGCTTCTTGTAAAGGCAAATTTGGAGGAGCACCTAGCAGAACAAGACAACCAGAGGAAGCTATGCTGGCTGACAGCAACTTCAACCTGCTATTCTGCTCTCCATGTTGTGGAAGGACACAAAAATAACCCAGTCCAAACAAGGGGAGGAACAGAAGGAGAGAGCATTCTGCACACCCACTTCACTTCCTGAAGGCGAGAATACAAATCTTTATAACTTTTCCTTTTCTTACCTGATTTAGAGGTTCAACCGCTGTTTTATCACCGTCATGAAAACCAGAACATTTCATTCTTTCTTTCTCTGTAAGGAATAAATAATTTCAAAATAAATAACAAAATATTTTATTTATTGATTGATTTTAGACAATTTATATTCCGCCTATTCGCACATGGCGACTCAAGGCAGCTTTATCCATGGTTGGCCTACTAAAGTTTGAAAAGCTCAATAAATCGTGTGCTGGCAGGTATCGCAAATTGGCAGTTGCAACGTATATTTTGAGTGACAGGGAGCCGCAGCAGAGGGGTGAAAGAGCCACATGCGGCTCCAGAACCGCAGGTTGCTGACCCCTGTCCTAGGGGATGAGACCCGCAACATTCCCTGTCTCCGCACTGTGGTGGCTCGGGCAGATGTAACCAGTAAGAGATGGTCCCTCAGATAACCTGGTCCCAAGCCATGAAGGGCTTTAAAGGTGACAACCAGCACCTTGAATTGTACCAGGAAGCAAATTGGCAGCCAATGCAGTTCCTGCAGGAGATACTTGTGCACAACGGGGTCTGCACAAAACTATGTGGGCCGCTGCATTTTGCATCAACTGGAGCTTCCGTAGAGCGTGTTGCAACAGTCAAGAAGGGAAGTGACTAGGGCATGACTGACTGTGAGTAGGGATTGTCAATCCAGAAAGGGACGTAACTGGCGCACAACCCATAGTAGTTGCACAAATGTCCTCCTGCACATGACCGCCACCTGCTCTTTGAGCAGGAGTCGTGAGTCTAGGACACAGGTCTGCAACCTTAAATACTCAAAGAGCCATTTGGGCCCGTTTCCCACAGAAAACACCAAACAGTAAACACCCACAGAAAACACCGGAAGCCACAAAATCTGGGTGGGCGTGGCCAACTCAACGTCACTCACTTCCAGCAGTCACATGACAACCCCCCCCCCATCTTTCCAGCCACTCACTAGGGCAGATTACCAGTTGTTAAAGAACACCGGAAACCACAAAATTCTTTTGACATCTGTCTCTCTCCTCTGCCTCCTTCCCTCCCCTCTCTCTCTGTATCTCTCTCTGTCTCTGTCTCTCTCCCCCTCTGTCCCAATATTTCTGGACCTGACTGTATGTATTGTCAAGCACTCCACACCTTCCCGCCAGTATTTATAGAGAGACGGCAGCTCCAATTACGCTTTGCTCGCACAAGCACGAAACCATAGATAGATAGATAGATATAGATAGATAGGTATAGGTATAGATATAGGTATATAAAAACTACCTCTGGAGCTGCTGCACAATCACCTTCTCAACCACCTTCCCCAAGAAGGGAAGACTGGAGTCAGGTTGGAAATTCTTCAACAGGGTGGAATCCAGGGATAGTTTCTTAAGAAGAGGGTGGACCACAGCGTCCTTCAAGTGCTGGGGCATTGCCCCCTCCTGTAGGGAAGCATTAATGACCACCAGCGTCCACCCACCTGTCATCTGCCAGGAAGCTTTCCCAAGCCAGGCAGGGCATGGGTCTAAAACACAGGTGCTTGCACCCACCCATACTCCCTAGGATCCTGTCCACTTCCCCAGGAGCAACAGGGTCAAACCGTTCCCAGATATCAGAGCAAGAACCTGCCTCAGAGGCTTCCACCAGACTAGCAACCACGCCGGCATCCAACTGGGAACAAAGTCAAGCGATTTTGTCTTCCAGAAAAACCACAGCATGCCTGTTAGGTAGACCTCAATCTCCTCCTTCCCCAGGTGGAGGAGGCTCACCTAAAGAGGGTCGCTGTCAGGATGGCCTCCTTTCATTATCCAAGAAAGAAAACCCCTGACTCCATTTTCATAGAGAAAGGTAACTTTTACTGGATAAGAACTGAATGCAGTCAAAGAAAAGCAAGGTCTGAAGCAAAGGCACGAAAATCACATATAGAAAACATCTCCCCCCAACTGTCCATCGTAAATCATCCAATCCACAGGTTCTCCAGGGGTCATATGGGAGCAAACGTCTGGCAGTGTCATCCTCTTGCTATGCCACAGCCGTTGACCTGGAGACATCAGCCAGCTTCAAAGAAAACCGCTGCAAAGTTTTACTTTCTTTTCTCCTGAAGCTCGCTTCCCCCCTCCCAAGAATTCCAATAGCTCCCCCCTCCCCCCGTTTCATGGCAGCCGAGCAAGTAAGCAAAGAGCAAGAAAGCGGAGGGTGTCAGTCGCTGGGCAATTATCTGCAGATGTAATTAGTGTGGAGAAGTATAAATAGGAGGAGGTATTGTATAGAAAAGAAGAGAGAGCAAACGTAAGACAGATGGGTAATCGGAAGATCTTCAGTTACCTCCTGAGGTGTCCTGACTTTGATCCTCCCAAGGGATCCTCCTGAAAAATAGCTGCGGAGGGGGATTTGGTGTGTTCTTCTTTCCCTCAGGATCTCTGATCTCCACAGTGCAGCACTTCCAATAGAAGGAAGGAAGTAGCAGAATTAATGTACATCACATGACGTAAAGTGGATTTGTATATTCTGAATACAAACTCAAAGCCCCCAATATCGGATAGGAGCTGAGGTAGCGCAGTGGTTAGAGTGCAGTACTGCAGCTACTTCAGCTTTAAAGAGCCTGTAGTACAGTGGACTAAAGCGCTGTTATTAACATCTGTTGCTTGCAATTACTGCAAGTTCAAATCTCATCAGGCTCAAGGTTGACTCAGCCTTCCATCCTTTCAAAGGTAGGTGAAATGAGGACCCAGATTATGGGGGCAATAAGCTGACTTTGTATAAATATACAAAAGTATGAAGGCTATTGCTTAACGCATTGTAAGCCGCCCTGAGTCTCCGGAGAAGGGCAGCATATAAATTAAAGCAAAAAAAAAAAAAAGCTGACTGCAGTTCAGCAGATCAAATCTCACCGGCTCGGGGTTCACTCAGCCTTCCATCCTTCCGAGGAGGGTAAAATGAGGACCCAGATTGTTGGGGGCTATATGATAACAATATGCAATATGCTAACTTTGTAAACCGCTTAGAGAGGGCTATAAAGCACTATGAAGAAGTATAGAAGTCTACATACATACATACATAAATACATACATACAATATCCATCCATGTGGTTGAATGAGAAAACAATGGAACAATGTCCTACAAGAATAGGTGGGACATCACCACATATTATGAATGTCAGAGAAGTTTGGGAAGGAGGGGTGAAGTATTCAAACAGATTATCTATTCCCCTTTTGAACTCTTACCTGCAACTCGACCTGCTCCTTCTGCTCTTCCACCTGGCACAGGAGGAGGCCTTCCACCAGAGCCACCACCTGGGAGCTGGTCTCTGCTCCACACTCCTGCACCCAGCCCTCCATCTCTGGGGGCAGAAGAGCCAGGAACTGCTCCAGAACCACCAGGTCCAGCATCTGGGCTTTGGTGTGCTTTTCTGGTCTCAGCCATCGCCTACTAAAGTCATGGAGGCGGCTGCAAAGTCCTCGGGGACCTTCAGCCTCCTGGTATTGGGTGAAGTTCCAGGGCTGAACTTCTGAAGGGAGGATGGTTTCCTCCTTCAGGAACTTCTGCCCAGTCCTTGTCCAGAGCTTCCCCCAATTCCCAGGCTGAGCAGCTGAAGGGCCTTTTCCGCTTCCCTCCTTTCCAAAAGGTTGTGCCTCCATCCTTTCTCTCTCCTGCAGAACAACTGCAAATGGCTCCAAGGACTCTGGTGGGTCTCCAGATGCCTTTTCCTTCATGGGACCATTTCTGGGGCTGCAGGACTGATCCCTCCAAGTTATTCCGCTCTTTTTTTTCCCCCAAGAGAAAATTTTGCCTTGCAAAGATTACAAATGCTTTCGACTTTGTGTATCTGAGATGGAAAGAAAAACAAATAGCAAGAATTAGAAAGTGGAATTGAGCCAATGAACAACCTTCTGGGCTTCCGCAAGGCTGACCCTCCCCTCCCCCCACTCGGGCTCTTTCAATGGAAAGGGTGGCTGGGGAGCATGGGAGCTGGGGTTGAAGCCAGAGGAGGGCCAGGTGAAGGTCTTTCCCTCCTCTGCCTCCCTTTGCCCGGGAAGAGCCCCCAACTCACCAGGGGAACGTCTGGATTCCCTCCCCCGACTCTCCGCTTTCTGCGGAGGTTAAGGAGAGAGAGTGCACCGTCCTAGAGCGGCATGCTTTCGTGATGTCACTTCCTTCCCGGCCACCCCCTACAAAGACGGCTGTGACGTTCGCCCCCCTGTGGACCAATGGGGAAGCACCGGGAGTCCCCTTCTTTTGGCAGAGGGCTCCCCCTGGTGGATAAGGGGCAAAGTGCCAGGATTGCAGAAAGGGCGGGAAAGAGGAGCGCGTCTGAGGGGAAGGGAGAGGGCAGGGATGATGGGCTTGGGAGTAGGAGGAAAGGCCCCTCAATGCCTGCCAGCCCAAGAAAAGCTTTGTGGTTTTCAGAGGCGCCACTTTCTCCATCTTCCTCTCTTTCCTGTCCAGGAACCGTCTGTGGAGATGAAGAAAAAATCTCTCTGGAGGATTTGAACTCGCTTCCCTCAAGAACAGCGGCCCTGAAAGCTCCGCAGAGATTGTGGGAGGCCTCCAAAGGGTCCAAATCCTGTCAGAAACAGCCGGGCGGTCAGAAGAGGAGGACCAGGAGCCTCTGTGGAAAAGACAGCTGGTGTCTTGCGGTTGTTGGGAATTCCCGCCTGAAGGGGAGGCAGATGGGACACAGGCAGGAAGGCCACAATCAGGAAAATGATTTTAATTCATTTCTTTTTTTATTTCTCTAATTCAATACATGCAGCTGCCCTTCTCAAACTATTCGCTCAGCCTCTCCGCAAAGGGGGAAGGAGAAAGGGCAGGGACCCCTCCGGTCTCTTCTAATGAAAGAAAAGGAAGATCCTGAAAAAGGAATAGAAAGCTAAACTATGATGTGGAAAAGCCATTTTTATATAGGGATTGAGTAGGAAATTCACCTCAAGAAATGTGACTAGGAAGCTTAAGGCCCTTGGGGAATTGATTGCAGGAATATATCATTAGACCATAAATGAAAAGAGAAAAAGGAAAGGAAAAAGCAAAACACGAAAAGCTGAAGGCTCCATTGAGAATTTTATGCATCTTTTAGCAAGTAACTAGTAAATGATCTCTGGCGGGCCAGGGATGGGGGTTGTTCCTCCAACTTGGTCCTTCTTGACCTCTCCTGCGTGAGCTGCACTGGCTGCCGGTGGCGTTCCTGATTTGTTTCAAGGTACCGGTGCTTACCTATAAAGCCCTTCATGGCTTAGGCCCGGGGGACTTGCAGGACCACCTCCTGCTGCTCTCCCACCGTCCCGTGCACTACTATTAATACACGTGTACTTTAAAACATATTCTTTCATTATCTAATCACCCATTTAATTCTAATATAATTCTACTGTTAATACACGTTTACTTTAAAATGTATTCTTTCATTATCTAATCACTTGTTATTTAGTTCTAGCATTTCACTGCCAATATTTTTATGCATCTTTAATAATACCATCATTAAATTCTAATTTTCACTTGTTAATTCTTATTCATAATTTTTCTTATTTCCCCTATTCCATTCTTCATATCTATTTATATTAAGATATTATCCTAATGTCTATCACACTACTTATAAAATAATTAACCAAACTATATAATTCTAATATTAATACATATTATTAAAATAGATTTATAAAGGATTCCTTTACTCTTTTTTTTCTCCCTTATCCATCATCTCTTGCCCGCATCCAAACCTTTAATCTTACTTTCTTTTTGGCTTGCCTCCCATATTCATCCCTTAAGTCTCTTACTCCATCTACTTCTAGATCTATCTTCTGACTACGCAATCTAACTTTTTCTTCCTTCTCTACCCTTTCCTACTGTCTAATTCCAAAACTATCTGTTCTAGGCCCCATCTCTTTTCCCCAGTTCTCTTACTGTTTCTCCTGTTCCCTTTTTAAGTCTTTCACAGCATTTTCCTCCTTTTTTAGTTCCTTAATTGCTATTATTTTTAGGAATATCTTCTCCTTGTTGTCTTCTTGCTGGTTTCTCAGTTCTGCTTTCCCCTCCGTTCCTTCTGATGAGTTCATTCTTTCCTCGTTGTTCTGGTCTTTGCCTATTACCCCTTGTAATATAATTTCCAGTTTTTGGTCAATACAATCAAATATTTCCTTAATGCTTTGAAATAGCTCCATTCCGTTTTACTTCCCACACGTCTGTCTTTATTTATTTATTTATTGGTTCGATTTACATGCCGCCTTTCTCCAGAGACTCAGGGCGGCTTACAATGCGTTAAGCAATAGCTTTCCTACTTTTGTATATACCTGCTTAGTAGGGCTTTTGACTCCCCCTAAGCTGTGTTCTTTTTATATAAAGTCAGCTTATTGCCCCCACAATCCGGGTCCTCGTTTTACCTGCCTCGGAAGGATGGAAGGCTGTGTCAACCTTGAGCCTGGTGAGAATTGAACTCACAGTAATTGCAGGCAGCTGGTAGCTAAGTGCTAACTTTTTAACAGCACTTTAGTCCGCTGCGTAAACATA
The DNA here is from genome assembly GCF_029215685.1 of Pituophis catenifer annectens. Lineage (NCBI taxonomy): Eukaryota > Metazoa > Chordata > Lepidosauria > Squamata > Colubridae > Pituophis > Pituophis catenifer. The sequence continues at coordinate 3,649,416 of NW_027256882.1, forward strand.
GTGGGTCTTTTTGACCAATTGTCCAAGAATCATTTTTTTTTTAAATATACTTTATTTTTTTTAAAAAAAAATTTTTTAAAGAAAACATCCAATCTCTGTTAACATCTGAGGTGTCGTATAGTTACATATTTATGTTATATACATTATATGCATATCTATTACATTCTAATCTACGATTATTGAACGTATACATATTCTTACAATCTCATTCTATTATTCCACCATTTATACTACCTTTCCCATACTGCCTTGAATTTTGAATTCGTATCATCGTTAAGAACACTTGTTAATTTTACCATTTCTGCACATTCTAGAATTTTGTTTATTATTGCCACCTCTGGAGGGGTTTGTCTTTCCAGTATTTTGCAAAGATTAACCTGGCTGCTGTAATGACATGTATTGTAAGATGTTATCTTATGTTTGGGGAGTCCATCTCTGATCATTCCTAATAGAAAGATTTCAGGGGAAAGTTTTATATCTTCTTCCATTATTTCTCGTAGCCAATTTTGTATTTTTATCCAAAACTTTTTTGTCTCAGGGCAGGACCACCACATATGAAAGGAGGTGCCAACCTCCTTTCCACATTTCCAGCATGTTGTTGAAGCATTGGGAAGGAAGGAAGGAGTAGAGAGATGGAAGAAGGAAGGAGAGAGAGGGAAGGAAGAGAAGGGAGGAAGGAAGGGAAGGGAAATTAGAGTAAGAGTGAGGGTAAGAGAGGGAGGAAGAGAGGAGGAGAAGGAGAAAGGAAGGGGAAGTAGGGAGGAGAAGAAGAGGGTGGAGAAGAGAAAGTAAGAAGGAAAGAAAAGAGAGAGGTGGTAGGTTTGAGGAGAAAGATTGCTGTACAATAAAAAAGATGAAATGGAAGAAAGGCAACCCCAAACAAATATGAAGATATTAAGATAAAGAATGGATTGTTAAACTTTAAAGAATAAAAGAGAACAAATATGAATAAATAGCAATAATTAGAAACACACATACAAACATATAATGTATTTTCTTTGAACAGAGTATTTGGCCGGTTCACAAATTTAAAGTGTGTTTAGTCATTTTAATTAAATTTACAATTTCTATATTTCCTTTTTGCCATATTTATTCCTCATCCATTTTTTTAAAAAACCAATATTACCCTTCATCCTCATCTCTAATCTTAATCAAATTCAACTTTTCCCTTCTATTCTATATTATACCCCTTCCCATTGTCATCTATTTTTATATTCATCCTCACATTGGTTAATTATGTAATATTACAGTTGTTTAATAGAAATTCAACATTTTAATATAAATCAATTAGTTATATAACTATCTTTTTTGTATATTAATCAATATGAACATGAATATTCCAATTATTTCCATGTAATCCAATTTCTTACCAATCAATTAATTATATTTACCAATAATAATAAACCAAATAATTTGCCCCATATATTCCTCCAAACCACAATTTAACAATTTCTGCTTTCAACACAATATACAATTAATCTCAATCTCAATTATCACAATTTCCTAGTTAAATAGAGCTTTCCCCTTATGTTACTCATTTTCACACCTTAAACTCTCCCAACAACCCAAATATTTTTGCCCATAAGGTCATCCCACCCACCCCCGGGGGCGGTACCGCCCACTTTGGGAACCACTGATCTAGTCCACCACCACCCCACCCAAGCAGAAGACCCTACACTGTTTCTGACAAATGGCAGTCCAATCTCTTCTTGAAAGCCACCAGCGATGAAGTGCCCACAAATTCCGAAGGCAAGCTCTTCTATTGGTTGATTGTTCTGTCAGAAAATTTCTCCTTATTTCTGGGTAGAATTGCTCCTTGATAAGTTTCCATCCATTATTCCTTGTCTGGCCTCCTCTCTGTGGCAGCCCCTCAAATATTGGAACACTGCTATCCTGTCCCCCCTGGTCCTTCTCTTCACTAGACTAGCCATGCCCAGTTCTTATAACTGTTCTTGTTTTAGTCTTCCAGATTTTAATCAGCTTAGCTGCTCTTCTCACTTTTTCCAAACTTTCAACAACTTTTTTGTAACATGATGACCCAAAGAGGATGCGGTATTCCGGGTGTGGTCTTACTAAGGTTTTATAGAGCGGTACTAATACTTCATGTGATTTTTATTCTACGCCTCTGTTTATACAACCAAGGATTGTATTCGCTTTTTTGGCTGCTGCCGCACACAGGTGATTCATTCTTAATTGATCATCCATTCTGACTCCAAGGACCCTTCACAGTTACTATTTTCGAGCCAGGTTTCAGGAAATCTGTTTTTCCTGCCCAGGTGTAAAAGTTTGCTTTTCTCCACATTAAATTTCATTTTCTTGGATTCTACCTTGTCTCATTTGGATCAGAAAGGCACAATATGCATACAGATCAAAATCTATAGAGACGTGGTGGATCAGTGGTTAGAATGCAGTACTGTAGGCTTATTGCCCACACACAGAAGTTTGATTCTGACAGGGTCATGGTTGATTCAGCTTTCATCCTTCTGAGGTGGGTAAAATGAGGACCCAGATTGCTGGACACCATATGCTGACTTTGTAAACTGCTCAAAGAGTGCTGTAAAGCATTGTGGAGTGGTATATAAGTCTAAGTGGAATTACTATTGCTATGCAGTTTCTTCTGAGCGTGGATCCTTTTATGAGAATTAAGACTACCTTTCTGAGCAAAGGCCTTTCCACACTCCATGCATTTATATGGTTTTTCCCCTGTGTGGATCCTTTCGTGGACTCTTAGGTAACTGCACTGAGCAAAAGTCTTTCCACACTCCATGCATTTATACGGCTTCTCCCCTGTGTGTATCCTCTCATGGGAAATAAGATTACTTCTTTGAGAAAACATCTTTCCACATTCCAAGCATTTATACGGCTTCTCCCCTGTGTGTATCATTTTGTGAATAGTAAGTCCATTTCTAGAAGCAAAGCTCTTTCCACATTCCATGCATTTATACGGCTTCTCCCCTGTGTGTATCATTTTGTGGATAGTAAGTCCATTACCATAAGCAAAGCTCTTTCCACATTCCATGCACTTATACAGCTTCTCCCCTGTGTGGATCCTCTTATGGCGAATAAGACTACCTCTTTGAGCAAAGATTTTTCCACATTCCATGCATTTATACGGCTGCTCCCCTGTGTGGATCATTTTGTGGATAGTAAGTCCATTTCTAGAAGCAAAGGTCTTTCCACATTCCATGCATTTATATGGCTTCTCCCCTGTGTGGATCCTCTTATGGGAAATAAGATGACCTCTTTGACCAAACGTCTTTCCACACTCCAAGCATTTATACGGCTTCTCTCCTGTGTGGATCCTCTTATGGCAAATAAGATAACTTCTTTTAGCAAAGGTCTTTCCACACTCCAAGCATTTATACGGCTTCTCCCCTGTGTGGATCATTTTGTGGATTGTAAGCACATTTCTATAAGCAAAGGCCTTTCCACATTCCATGCATTTATACGGCTTCTCCCCTGTGTGTATCATTTTGTGGATAGTAAGTCCATTACTATAAGCGAAGCTCTTTCCACATTCCATGCATTTATACGGCTTCTCCCCTGTGTGGATCCTCTTATGGGAAATAAGATGACCTCTTAGAACAAAGGCCTTTCCACATTCTATGCATTTAAATGGTTTCTCCCCTGTGTGGAACCTTTCATGTTTTTTTAAGTCACAGCTCTGAGCAAAGGTCTTTCCACACTCCATGCATTTAAATGGCTTCTCTCCTGTGTGGATCCTCTCATGGCGAATAAGATTACTTCTTTGAGCAAAGATTTTTCCACACTCCAAGCATTTATACAGCTTCTCCCCTGTGTGGATCGTTTTGTGGATAGTAAGTCCATTTCTATAAGCAAAGATCTTTCCACATTCCATGCATTTATACGGCTTCTCCCCTGTGTGGATTCTCTTATGGGAAATAAGATGATCTCTTCGACCAAACGTCTTTCCACACTCCATGCATTTATATGGCTTCTCCCCTGTGTGGATCGTTTTGTGGATAGTAAGTACATTTCTATAAGCAAAGGTCATTCCACATTCCATGCATTTATACGGCTTCTCCCCTGTGTGGATCATTTTGTGGGAAATAAGATGACCTCTTTGACCAAATGTCTTTCCACACTCCATGCATTTATATGGTTTCTCTCCTGAGTGGATCCTTTTAGGGGAAATAAGATTACTACGTCTTCTGAACCTGTTACCAGACTCTCTGCATTTGTATAGCTTCTCCCCAGTGTGAATCCCTTCATGGGAAGTAAGTTGCCTGCTTGTTCTGAAACATGTTCCACATTCCAAACATTTGTAAGGCTTCTGTTTTGTGTCCATCACTTTTTGAGATGTAAGGAACTTATTTCCAAGAGAAGGAATGAATGTCCCATTGTAACTTTGTCTGTTCTGTCTCCTTAAAGCATCTTCGCCTTTGTTTTGGCTTGAATAGTGTTCATTTACTTGTAATTTAGCTTTGATTGGCTTCACACTTTCCCCAATATATTTTTTCCTTATTTTCTCCTGTTGGGCAAGAAAGTCTTGCATCAGAGCCTCGGTGGAAGATGAGCTTTCCTGATTCCAATCATTTGACTGGTTTCTATCATGGGTTTCTAGTTCAATTCGAATTCCAAACTTCTCCGTTCCATCTTTAGCATTGATCACTTGGAACAGTTCACAGAAATCTTGATTCTCCTGTCCATTATTACCTTCAAAGCAAAAGAGAAATGAAAATAATAACGAGGTTAGAGAAAAAGATCAAACCGTACAAAGTCAAATGAATTTCCTTCTGAATTTTTCCAAAATTCCATTAGGTTGTATGTTTGCATGCTTACAGTGGTGTGATATAGACGGGATGATTTCTATATTCATGAGTCCTGAAAGCTTTGAAAATTTCTAGAAAACATCTCTTTCTTTACAATTATCTAAAGACCTGCAAATCTCAATCAAAGTCTGTTTTGAGTCAAGGAATAATCAGGGGAAACATCCAAGGAGGAATAAGGAGAAAACTTAAGATTTATTGAGGTGGATTAATTTCATCAGAGATCTGTGAGAACTGAAACCATTTTGAAAAAAGCTCTTTCTTCCCCGGTGTACCTTGGAGCAGCTACTGCACGGCGTCTGTCTGGCAGGCAGGACTCCCGCTCGGCCCATTCCTTGATCCCAACGATGAGACTTTGGAGTGAAGTCCCTTCCCTGAAGCCTCCCATTGGCTTGTAAATGCTCTTTGCACTGAGATGGGAAAGGTTGGGAGGCTTCAAGAATGGCTATTTTGCTGCCCCAAAGTGTCATTGGCTGTCAAGGGCTTTTTGGACAGATCTGTACAGGCTTTAGTTCACAGAGAACATAGCCCTAAAACTACTTTAGTGCGAGATCACACAAGACGAGAAGTGCAAGATCTCACACTAATGATCTTGCGTGATCTTGAACTGTAGTACTTTACCCCTGTGTTCCTTACAAACTGTGGACTGCACAAGATCCAGGGCAAAAGTCTTTGAAAACAAAGAGGCCTCCCCTTTGTTTCCAAAGCATTTTGCCCTGGATCTCCTGCAGTCCTTGGTGAGCAGAGAACAGAGGCCTAAAATACTGTAGTGTGAGATCATGTGAGATCAGTAGTGCCAGATTTCCCACTATTGATCTTGTGTATCTCTCACTACTTTAGGCCTCTTTTTTCTGCAAATGCACCCAAGCAGGCAAAGGAACCGACGGCTCGCTACGTCCTCGTAACTTAAGTCCGAACAGGGTGGGGTAGAGGAGCAGGTAGGATGATTGTTCTTGCAATGCCTCTGCTGCCATTTATAAGTGTGAATGATGGCTGTGGTGCTGTAACATTTGTTATTTCAGGACTGGAAGAGGGCTAGATCGTAACTTGGTATGGTTGCTTATTGAACTGTCGTAACTCGGGGATCACCTGTATCCTAAGATGCTCTGAGTCACATTTCATGAGGCCTTTGTTTTTGAATTGGACTGGGAGAATGCTCTTCCATGGCCTGAGCGTGAAAGTTCTGTCTTCACACAATTTGGGGAGGTTTCAGAGAACAAATGACAACACATTCTTGTCACATGATCTTCAGTGGACACATAAAAGCACACCCCGTTCTTCTCAGCCTCCACAGATAAGTTCAAATAGAAATGGAAAAATACAGATAAGGAATGCCTCAAAAGTATCTTAGCAAAGAGACACTGACTCTTTCCTTCCTTGCGGTACGAGAAGACCAGATACTTTCCTTTTCCCTCCCAGGAGACGATATCTGATTAGTGATTTTTTAATAAAAAGTAACAATAATTTGTCTTCTTGAACTGTCCGATTTGGGAGAAGAAAACTCTTACCGAGAGAGACCACATTCCAATAGTTTTCAAGCATGACTTCCGAATGCAACGCTTTCTGGTCAGGATCCAGCTGACACCATTCCTCCTCAGAGAAATACACAGCCACCTCCTCGAAGGACACAAGACTCTCCTGAACAGAAAAAAGAACAGAACAGGAGGATTCATAAGATCTGTTCATCATCATCAATGATTTAGACAAGGGGATAGAAGGGGAACTCATCAAATTTGCAGACAAGACCAAATTGGCAGGAATACCAACACTGCACAAGATAGGCTCGAGATATAGAAGGATTGACAGATTGGCACCTTCTAACAAAATGAACTTCAATGTTGAGAAATGTAATGTGCTACATTTAGGAAAGAAAAACCAAATGCACTGGCATAGAATAGGTGATGCCTGGCTCTACAGTAGTAAGTGGAACAGGGATCTTGGAGTCCTAGTGGACAATCACTTAAACGTGAGCCAGCAGTGTGCTACAGTTGCCAAAAAACACCCAACAGAATCATAAGTTGCATTAAGAGAGGATAGAATCAAGATCACATGAAGTGTTAGTGCCATTTTAGAATGCCTTGGTAAGACCACACTTAGGAACTTTGCATCCAGTATTAGTTGCCATGATGTAACAAAGATCTTGTGACTCTAGAAAGAGTGCAAGGAAGAGCAACCAAGATGATGAAGGGACTGGAGGCTAAAACATACGATGAACGGGTGCAGGAACTGGGCATGGCTAGTCTAGTGAAGAGAAGTGCTAGCAGTGATAGCAGTGCTCCAATATATGAGGGGCAGAGAGGAGGGGGTCAAGTTATTTTCCAAAGCACCTGAAGGCCAGACAAGGAATAATGGATGGAAACTGAACAAGGGGAAATTCAACCTGAAAATAAGGAGACATTTTCTTACAGTGAAAGCAATGCAACAATGGAACAGAAGTTTCATGGGAGCTTCATCACTGGGAGCTTTCAAGAAGAGACTAGACTGCCAACTGTCAGAAATGGTGTTAGGGGGTTGGATTAGGTGACCTACAAGATCCCTTCCAACTCTCTTAATCTATACTTTAGGAGGTTGATAAATTACAAAAAGAAAGATGGTCCAGCAGTTCCTACCACTGTGATACGTTTATTCCTAATTCTTGAAGGACATTAAAAGAAGTGCTTCTTGTAAAGGCAAATTTGGAGGAGCACCTAGTAGAACAAGATAACCAGAGGAAGCTATGCTTCAACAGCAACTTCAACCTGCTATTCTGCTCTCCATGTTGTGGAAGGACACAAATATAATCCAGTCCAAACAAGGGGTGGAATAGAAGGAGAGAGAACTCTGTACACCCACTTCACTTCCTGAAGGGAGAATACAGATCTAATAATTTTTCCTTTTCTTACTTGATTTAGAGGTTCAGCCTCTGTTTCACCGTCATAAAAACCAGAAAATTTCATTCTTTGTTTCTCTGTAAGGAATAAATAATTTCAAAATAAATAATTAACAAAATATTTATTTTATTATTTTAGGCAATTTATATGCCGCCTATACGCACATGGTGACTCAAAGCGGCAAAAAAAATAATAAATCCATATTAAAATAAAACTAATAAAAGGAGAATTATATAATACATTAACCTCTTTTTTAAACTGTTTTTTTTAATTTTTTAAATTTTAAATTTGTCGTATAAAATTGGGGTTTTAAAATTTTGTTTTCTGGGCCAAATTATTTAATTGTATTTTAATGGTTTTTTAACATTTGTATTACATGTATTTTATCTTTTGGCTGTTCACCGCCCTGAGTCCTTCGGGAGTAGGGCGGTATATAAATTTTATTATTATTATTATTAATAATAATAATAATAATAATAAATAATAATAATAAAATAATGAAATCACCACACCTCTTGCCCTAGCGAAAGCACCTCACAGGAGCCATTTAATGGGCTCCATCCCGCTCTGGGTTTCCCAGGCCCCCTGGCAGAACCAGGTCTTCAATGGTACTGTGGGGGGCCATTCTAATCTCTAGGGGGATGATGTTCCAGAGAGAGGGAGCTGCCACAGAGAAGCCCTTCTTCTGGGTCTCACCAGGGGTGTCTTCCTAGGGGATGAGACCCGCAACATTCCCTGCCTCCGCACTCTGGTGGCTCGGGCAGATGTAACAGGTAAGAGATGGTCCCTCAGATAACCTGGTCCCAACCCATGAAGGGCTTTAAAGCTGATAACCAGCACCTTGAATTGCACCCGGAAGCAAATTGGCAGCCAATGCAGTTCCTGCAGGAGAAGTGATACTTATGCACACCGGGGTCCGCAGAAAACCATGGGGGCCGCTGCATTTCGCACCAACTGGAGCTTCCACATGCTCGTCAAGGACAGCCCCATGTAGAGCGTGTTGCAATAGTCAAGACGGGAAGTGATTAGGGCATGAGTGACTGAGTAGGGATTGTTGGTCGAGGAAAGGCTGTTTCTGGTGCACAACCCATAGTTGCGCAAAGGCCCTCCTGCACACGACCGCCACCTGCTTTTCGAGCAGTGGTTGCAAGTGCAGGACCCACAGATTACACACAGGGTCTGTTTGGGGTAGTGCCATCCCATCCAAGACCAAAAGTGGCAATTCTCCCCTGGCCAATGAACCCCAAACCCAGAGCCACTCCGTCTTGGCAGGCTTTAGTTTCAACCCATTGCTCCCCAACCAGCCCCTAACAGCCTTCAGGCACTGCGATAGGGAGGACACAGCATTGCTTAAGCCACCACGGACCAAGAAATACAGCTCAGTATCATCATCATATTGGTGATATCTCAGTTCATGCTAGCAGATGATCTCACAAAGAGGTTTCATATAAATGTTGAACAGGAGCGGAGAGTACCGAGCCCTGCGGAACCCCACAAAGCAGTGGACGAGGGCTGGATCTCTCCCCTCCTATCAACACTGAGAGTGGCTGCAGAGGAATGAAGTGAGCCAGAATAGCACAAGGCCTCCCATCCCCCAAAGCCGCCCCAAGAGAATACCATGGTCAATGGTATCAAAAGCCACTGAGAGGTCAAGTAGAGCAAGGGTGGATGCGCGACTCATATCAGGCTCTCACAAGAGATCATACAGAAGCGCAAACAATGACAATTCTGTCCCAAATCCAGGCCTTCAACAGGGTGGAATCCAGGGATGGCTTCCTTTTTTTATTATTATTATTTTTATTTATTTATAAAATAATCTTTATTTGCATTTATAGTTAAAAGGAAGACAAAAAACAGAAAAAAGAATAAGACAGAACAAGACAAAGAAAAAAGAAAAAATGAAAAGCAAAAAACCCACAAAAACATAGAATATAAAAAATACATTGGTAAACCAATATTTAATGTAAATCTATACAATAATAAATTCATAATACAGTCCAGGGGAGACAGGACAACCTATTTTGTACTTATAAACCAATCAAATCTATCCAACCTCACTCTACATATGCAATACAATATTTTCAATATATACAACACCTGCTTGCATTAATCAGACTGCTGTCTTCTTTTCGATAACCAAAGATACCGTTTTTCCCAAGGAAGACATGTTGAGGTTTCATCTCTGTCTTTCAATTTTTTCGTCAGTCTATCTCAGGAATGGCTTCCTAAGAAGAGGGTGGACCACAGACTCTTTCAAATGCTGGGGCACTGCCCCCTCTTGTAGGGAAGCATTAATGACCACCAGCGCCCACCCACCTGTCATTCCCAAGTCAGGCCGGGCATGGGTCTAAAACACAGGTGCTTGCACCCATACTTCCTAGGATCCTGTCCACTTCCTCAGGAGCAACGGGGTCAAACCATTCCCAGATAAGATAGCAAGAAGCTTCCTCAAGAGCTTCTAGCAGACCAGCAACCACGCTGGCATCCAACTGGGAACCAAGTCGAGCGATTTTGTCTTCCAGAAAAACCAAAAATACCTCAGCACGCCCCTTCAGATGGACCTCAATCTCCTCCTTCCCCAGGAGGAGGAGGCTCACCTGAAGAGGGTCACTGGGCAATTATCTGTAGATGCAATTAGTGTGGAGAAGTATAAATAGGAGGAGGTATTGTATAGAAAAGAAGAGAGAGCAAACGTAAGACAGATGGGTAATCGGAAGATCTTCAGTTACCTCCTGAGGTGTCCTGACTTTGATCCTTCCAAGGGATCCTCCTGAAAAACAGCTCCTGAGGGGGATTTGATGGGTTCATCTTTCCCTCAGGACCTCTGATCTCCACAGTGCAGCACTTCCAATAGGACGAAGGAAGGAAGAAACAGAATTAATGTATATCACATGACGTAAAGTGGATTCCGATATTCGGAACACAACCTCAAAGCCCCCAATATCCATCAATGTGGTTATGTCAGAAATGTGAGAAAAAAATGGAACAATGTCTTACTAGAATAGGTGGGACATCGCCACATATTATGAATGTAACAGAAGTTTGGGAAGGAGGGGTGAAGTATTCAAACAGATTCTCTATTCTCTATTGAACTCTTACCTGCAACTCGACCTGCTCCTTCTGCTCCTCCACCTGGCTCAGGAGGAGGCCTTCCACCAGAGCCACCGCCTGGGAGCTGGTCTCTGCTCCACACTCCCGCACCCAGCCCTCCATCTCTGGGGGCAGAAGAGCCAGGAACTGCTCCAGAACTACCAGGTCCAACATCTGAGCTTTGGTGTGCTTTTCTGGTCGCAGCCATCGCCTGCAAAAGCCATGGAGTTGGCTGCAAAGTCTTCGGGGACCCTCAGCCTCCCGGTATTGGATGGAGGTCCAGGGCTGAACTTCTGAAGGGAGGATGGTTTCCTCCTCCAGGATCTCCTGCCCAGTCCTTGTCCAGAGCTTCCCCCCCTTCCCAGGCTGAGCAGCTGAAGGGCCTTTTCCGCTTTCCTCCTTTCCAAAAGGTTGTGTCTCCATCCTTTCTCGGTCCTGCAGAGCAACTGCAAAGGGCTCCAAGGACTCTGGTGGGTCTCCAGGTGCCTTTTCCTTCACGGGACCTTTTCTGGTGCTGCAGGACTGATCCCTCCAAGGGATTCTGATTTTTTTCTTCTTCCCCCAAGAGAAAAGTTTGTCTTGCAAAGACCACAAATGGCTTCCAGTTTCTGTATCTGAGATGGGAAGAAAAAACAAATATTAAGAATTAGAAAGTGGAATTCAGCCACTGAGCGACCTTCCCCCAACCTCCCCGGAGCCCCAAGAGGCTCATCCCAGCGCAGGACTGAGGTGCCCCCGAGCAGGGCCGGGAAGGAGGCAGCTGGAGAGGCCGCCCCGCTTCTCTCCCCTCCGGAGACAGGGAGCCTGGTGCGAATCCTGCCTCCTCCTCGCTCGCCCGGCTTCTCTCCGCTCCTGCTGGGCCTCCGCAAGGCCGACCCGACCCTCCCCCCACTCGGCTCTTCCTCAGACAGGGGGCGGGAAGGGAGCCACAGTTCCCCCTGTATGGAGAGGGTGGCTGGGGAGCATGGGACCCGGGGTGGAAGCCGGAGGAAGGCTGAGCGTGGGTCCGGCTCCCTTTGCCCGGGAAGAGCCCCCAACTCACCCGGGGAACGTCTGGATATCCCCCCACCAGACTCTCCCGTAGCCTCCCCGCCTCCTGTGGAGCCCCAGGGGTTAAGGAGAGCGAGTGCGGCGTCCTAGAGCGGCAAGCATTTGTGATGTCATTTCCTTCCCACCCTCCTATGGAAAGGCAGCTGTGACGTTCGCCCTCCACTGGACTAATGGGGAAGCGCATGACGGTACCTTCTCTTAACAGAGGGCTCCCCCTGGTGGATTAGGGGCAAAGTGCCAGGATTGTAGAAAGGGCGGGAAAGAGGAGCGCGTCTGAGGGGAAGGGAGAGGGCACGGATGATGGGCTTCGGAGTAGGAGGAAACGGCCCTCTCAATTTCTTTCTCCATTTTCCTCTCTTTCCTGTCCAGGAACCCTCTGTGGAGATGGAGAAAAATCTCTCTGGAGGATTTGAACTCGCTTCCCTCAAGGCTCCGCAGAGATTGTGGGAGGCCTCCAAAGGGTCCACCTCAAGAAATGTGACTAGGAAACTTAAGACCCTTGGAGAATTGAATGCAGGGATATATTATTAGACCATAAATGAAAAGAGAAAATGAAAATAAAAAAGTAAGACAAGGAAAGCTGAAGGCTCCATTGAGAATTTGATGTATCTTTAGCAAGTAACTACATGACTAGTTACTTAATTTTAAGTTACTTAATGTTCCGACATACCATAAAAAATCAAAAACGTGGCCCTAATGCTTGAAAAGTATCTTTTGCTCACGTATGTTTCAGCTTCTCTTCATTCTGGCCCCTTGCTTCAAAGACAAATAGTCATTCCATCACATCCTAAGGGGTCTTTGACCGAAAACAGTTCCTTGCTTTTGCACTCATCTGGTTGACACAGTGATTAATTTGACACAGTGGACGCTAGTTGGATTGAGGTGTCCTTGGTGCCCTCTGAGGTTGGTTGGTGCAGTGATGATCGTCCCTCATTTGGCTAATGAAAGGTCTGCAACAACACAATCAAGCTCAGAGACCACCAAGGACCCCTCATTTCAACCGTGACCTACATATTTTCTCCTTTGTTGGCAGGCTGGATTATTTTTGGTATCTGGACATCCCAGAGAAAGTTCCCATTCGCATTTCTGTGTGTTTCATCAGGAAGGACTAAAGTAATTTTTTGAAGTAATTCTTAATTTCATCTTATTTTGGTCCCCATTGATTTCCAAAGATCTTCCTTCTTGATTGATCCTTTGCAATGTTAGCACACCAGAGTGGTTTTCATTCTCATATCCTGGAGTATGCCTAATTTGGGAGGGAGGGAGGAGGTCAGAGCCATCATTTATTGCTATTGTAACTTCAAATGGTTACTTAATAAATTATTGTAAATCAGGGACTGCCTGGGTGGGCCAGCAGGCTGCCTACCTATGAGAACTTAATATGCATCCACATATCCCTACCTCTGCATTCTCTTCCCTTCTTTTACACAACTATGTGAAAGTAGTTGCCATGGCACTGAAACAAGGATAACTGCAACATAAATAAGCAGTGTGGCCAGGCAGCTGCGAAGGTAAACAAAATTCTGAGATGCATCACCAGAGGTATCACCCTCAGCAAAAAGGAGCTCCTATCCTTCTACATAGGGCTTTAGTGAGACTCCATTTGGAATACTGTGTCCAGTTCTGGAGACTTCACTTTAAAAAAGGTATTGATAAGATTGTGTGAGTCCAGAGATGGGCAACACGAGGGAAGACAAGGAAAGATCACCATATGTGCATATGGACTACTCAGAGGGCTGAAAAAGTTATTTCTGACCGGTCCTCGCACTTTTGACGAGTCCTTGAACTTACGACTGTCCTCACATTTTACGTTTTGCGCCCTATCTTGTCACCGTGGTGAAGAGAAGTAGTGGTGAAATGACTGACACGGTTGTTAAGAATGCCGCAATGGGCATAAATGTGAGGATGGTCATAAGTGCGAGGACCGGTCAAAAGTGTGAGGATCAGTCAGAAATGACTTTTTTCAGCCCTCTGAGTAGTCCCTATGCACATAGGCACAGCCACCCGGTCACATGATCAGCTAGCCACGCCCATCCAGTCACATGACCACCAAGCCACACACACCCCAACTAAGCCACACCCACAGAACCGGTTGTTAAAAAAATTGAATTTCACCACTGGAGTTAAGACAACCTCTTCGAGCAAATGTCTTTCCACACTCCAAGCAGTTACTGTATATACTCGAGTATAAGCTGACCCGAATATAAACCGAGGCACCTAATTTTACCACAAAAACCTGGGAAAACGTACTGACTCGAGTATAAGCCGAGGGTGGGAAATGCAGCGGCTACTGGTAAATTTCAAAATAAAAATAAGATACCAATAAAATTACATTAATTGAGGCATCAATAGGTTAAATGTTTTTGAATATTTATTTCAAAGAAAAACAATAAACTAGCTCTGTAAGTGGAAACAAAAACAATATGGTATCAACAATAACTTTAAATGTACTGTATTTGAGTTGGGTAGCTCTATACATTTGTTTAATAAATACAGTGGGAAAGGTTTTTGGGGATTCCAGAATTTACATGGCACTAATTGGATTTTTGATCTCCCTTTTATTTTGAGACATAATAGACTAGTTTTACACTATAACTAAATTACACAAGAGAATGTAGTATATATACCAAAAAATAATTCAATAACAATTTAATCTGATACATTGAGTTAAGTGATGTAGGGCTTGATCTAATTTCAGGCAAGTTCAAGCCTCTGTTAAGAGATAGCTGCATTCTCTCTCTCTCTTTCTTTCTCCCTCCCTTTCTCCTTCTCATCTGGCATTCTTAGAGCTCCACTATTGATTAGCTTAGCCCAGGGGTGGGCAAATGTGGCCCTTTTACAACCTGTGGACTTCAACTCCCAGAACTCCTGCGATAGCCAAGCTTGAAGAATTCTGGGAGTTGAAGTCCACAGGTTGCAAAAGGGCCACATTTGCCCACCCCTGGCTTAGCCTGAGCAAGGATAGTTAGCAGCCAATTACAATAAGCTTTCAATTACAATAAGCTCTCAACTCAAGCTCGGTGCACATGGGGATCTCCCTAAACAGTGAGGATTTCTTTGTTTCTCCCTTGAAGCCCCCCCCCCAACCCGTTTTTGCTTCCGGGGACTGCAGGGAGTCTTGCTAGGCACACACACACACCATGCCCCCTTTTGCCCTTAGCAAGCCTGCCTGCAGCCCCCTGGAAGCAAAAACGGTTACAGAAAAAAAGGCATTTTTTTCCTCACTCGAGTATAAGCCGAGGGGGGGGGGGGGGGCTTTTTTTCAGCATAAAAAATGCGCTGAAAAACTCATCTTATACTCGAGTATATACGGTATACGGTTTCTCCCTTGTGTGGATCCCCTTATGGCGAATAAGATTACCTCTTTCAGCAAAGATTTTTCCACACTCCAAGCATATATATGGCTTCTCCCCTGTGTGGATCCTCTTATGGCGAATAAGATTACCACTTCCAGCAAAGATTTTTCCACAGTCCAAGCATTTATATGGCTTCTCCCTGTGTGGATCATCTTATGGCGGATAAGACTACCTCTTCGAGCAAAGGTCTTTCCACATTCCATGCATTTATTTGGCTTCTCCCCTGTGTGGATCCTCTTATGGCGAATAAGACTACCACTTTGAGTAAAGATTTTTCCACACTCCAAGCATTTATATGGCTTCTCCCCAGTGTGCATCCTCTTATGGGAAATAAGATGACTACTTTGACCAAACGTCTTTCCACACTCCATGCATTTATATGGTTTCTCCCCTGTGTGGAATCTTTCATGTGCTCTTAAGTCACAGCTCTGAGCAAAGGTCTTTCCACACTCCATGCATTTATACGGCTTCTCCCCTGTGTGGATCCTCTTATGGGAAATAAGATGACCTCTTTGAGCAAAGGTTTTTCCACACTCCATGCATTTATACGGCTTCTCCCCTGTGTGCATCCTCTTATGGGAAATAAGACTACTTCTTTGAGCAAAGGTTTTTTCGCACTCCATGCATTTATATGGCTTCTCCCCTGTGTGGATCATTTTGTGGGAAATAAGATGACCACTTTGACCAAACATCTTTCCACACTCCATGCATTTATACGGCTTCTCCCCTGTGTGGACCCTCTTATGGGAAGTAAGTTGCCTGCTTGTTCTAAAACATGTTCCACATTCCAAACATTTGTTAGGCTTCTCTTTTGTGTCTATCACTTTTTGAGATGTAAGGAACTTATTTCCAAGAGAAGGAATGAATGTCCCATTGTAACTTTGTCCGTTGTGTCTTCTTATAGCATCTTCTCCTTTGTTTTGGCTTATATAGTGTTCTTTTACTTGTAATTTAGCTTTGATTGGCTTCACACTTTCCCCAATATATTTTTTCCTTATTTTCTCCTGTTGGGCAAGAAAGTCTTGCATCGGAGCCTCGGTGGGAGATGAGCTTTCCTGATTCCAATCATTTGATTCTTTTCTATCATGGGTTTCTAATTCCATTCGAATTCCAAACTTCTCCGTTCCATCTTTAGCATTGATCACTTGGAACAGTTCACAGGAATCTTGATTCTCCTGCCCAGTATTACCTTCAAAGCAAAAGGGAAATGAAAATAATAACAAGGTAAGAGAAAAAGATCAAACCGTACAAAGTCAAGTAAATTTCCTTCTGAATTTTTCCAAAATTCTTTTATGTTTTATGTTTGCATATTCATGAGTCCTGAAAGCTTTGAAAATATCTAGAAAACATCTCTTTCTTTACAATTATCTCTATATGTGCAAATCTCAATCAAAGTCTGCTTTGAGTCAAGGAATAATCAGGGGAAACACCCAAGGAGAAATAAGGAGAAAATTTAAGATTTATTGGACTAGGTTAATTTCAGCAGACACCTGTGAGAACTGAAACAATTTTGAAAAAAGCTCCTTCTTCCCTGGTGTATCTTGGAGCAGCTACTACAGGGCGTCTGTCTGGCAGGCAGGATTCCCGCTCGGCCCGTTCCTTGAACCCAGTGATGAGACTTTGGAGCGAAGTCCCTTCCCTGAAGCCTCCCATTGGCTTGTAAATGCTCTTTGCACTGAGACTGGAAAAGTTGGGAGGCTTCAAGAATGGCTATTATCCAAAGTCTCATCAGCTTCCAAGGGCTTTTTGGCCAGATCTGGTACAGGCTTCCGACTGAAGAGAACAGAGGCCTAAACTACTTTAGTGGGAGATTACACAAGACGAGAAGTGCAAGATCTCACACTAATGATCTTGCGGGATCTCACACTGCAGTACTTTACTCCTGTGTTCCTTACAAACTGTGGACTGCACGAGATCCAGGGCAAAAGTCTTTGAAAACAAAGAGGCCTCCCCTTTGTTTCCAAAGCATTTTGCCCTGGATCTCCTGCAGCCCTTGGTGAGCAGAGAACAGAGGCCTAAAGTTATCTAGTGTGAGATCATGTGAGATCAGTAGTGCCAGATTTCCCAATATTGATCTTGTGTATCTCTCACTACTTTAGGCCTCTTTTTTCTGCAAATGCACCCAAGCAGCCAAAGGAACTGATGGCTCGCTACGTCCTCGTAACGTAAGTCCGAGCAGGGTGGGGTGGAGGTGCAGGTAGGATGATTGTTGTTGCAACGCCTCTGCTGTCATTTGTAAGTGTGAATGACAGCCGTGGTGCTGTAACATTTGTTATTTCAGGACTGGAAGAGGGCTAGATCGTAACTTCGTATGGTTACTTAGTGAACTGTTGTAACTCGGAGATCACCTGTATCCTAGGATGCTCTGAGTCACATTTCATGAGGCCTTTGTTCTTGAATTGGATTGGGAGAATGCTCTTCCATGGCCCAAGCATGAAAGTTCTGTTCCCACACAATTTGGGAAGGTTTCAGAGAACAAATGACAACACATTCTTATCACATGATCTCCAGAGGACACATAAAAGCACACCCCATTCTTCTCAGCCTCCACAGATAAGTTCAAATAGAAATGGAAAAATACAGATAAGGAATGCCGCAAAAGCATCTCAGCAAAGAGACACTGACTCTTTCCTTCTTTTGGGTACAAGAAGGCCAGATCCTTTCCTTCTCCCTCCCAGGAAACGATATCTGATTAGTGATTATTTAATAAAAAACTAACTATAATCTGTCTTCTTGAACTCTTGGATTGGGGACAAGAAAACTCTTACCGAGAGAGACCACATTCCTATAGTTTTCAAGCATGACTTCCGAATGCAGCGCTTTTTGGTCAGGATCCAGCTGAGACCATTCCTCCTCAGAGAAATACACAGCCACCTCCTCGAAGGACACAAGACTCTCCTGAACACGGAAAAAGGAACAGAACAGGAGGATTTGCAAGATCTGTTCATCATCATCAATGATTTAAACACGGGGATAGAAGGGGAACTCATCAAATTTGAAGACAAGACCAAATTGACAGGAATACCAACACTGCACTAAACAGGCTCAAGATATAGAAGGATTGACAGATTGGCACCTTCTAACCAAATGAACTTCAATAGTGAGAAATGTAATGTGCTACATTTAGGAAAGAAAAACCAAATGCACTGGCATAGAATAGGTGATGCCTGGCTCTACAGTAGTAAGTGGAACAGGGATCTTGGAGTCCTAGTGGACAATCACTTAAACGTGAGCCAGCAGTGTGCTACAGTTGCCAAAAAACACCCAACAGAATCATAGGCTGCATTAAGAAAGGGATAGAATCAAGATCACATGAAGTGTTAGTTCCACTTTAGAATGCCTTGGTAAGACCACACTTAGGAACTTTGCATCCAATATTAGTTGCCAAGATGTAACAAAGATCTTGGGACTCTAGAAAGAGTGCAAGGAAGAGCAACTGAGACGATGAGGGGACTGGAGGCTAAAACATACGATGAACGGGTGCAGGAACTGGGCATGGCTAGTCTAGTGAAGAGAAGTACCAGGGGAGACAGGGTAGCAGTGCTCCAATATTTGAGGGGCAGAGAGGAGGGGGTCAAGTTATTTTCCAAAGCACCTGAAGGCCAGACAAGGAGTAATGGATGGAAACTGAACAAGGAGAAATTCAACCTGAAAATAAGGAGACGTTTTCTTACAGTGAAAGCAATGCAACAATGGAACAGAAGTTTCATGGGAGCTTCATCACTGGGAGCTTTCAAGAAAAGACTAGACTGCCAAAATCCGGGGTATCTACGAGACCGCCTTCTGCCGCCAATAGCCTCCCACCGGCCAGTTCGCGCGCACAAAGAGGGCCTCTGTCGGCTGGCAACCCCCAGGGGGAGAGCCTTCTTTGTGGCGGCACCTGCCCTCTGGAACGACCTACCCCCAGAGATACGCACGATACCAGACCTCCGGACTTTTCGTCGGGCCCTGAAAACACATCTATTTCATCTAGCCGGCCTGGCTTGATCCCATCCCTTCGGTTTTAATTTGTAATTGGTTTTAACTGGGTTGTTTTAAATTTGATAGCCAAAATTATTTAAAAAATAATTATTTTTTAAACTGTTTTTAAATTTTGTATGTTATGTTTTATCATGGCTGTTCACCGCCCTGAGTCCTATTGGAGAAGGGCGGTATACAAATTAAATAAAATAAATAAATAAATAAATAAATAAATAAATAAAATGTCAGAAATGGTGTAGTGAGGTTGGACTAGATGACCTACAAGGTCCTTTCCAACTCTGTTAATCCGTACTTTAGGAGGTTGATAAATTACAAAAAGAAAAGTGGTCTAGCAATTCCTGCCACTGTCAGACGTTTATTCCTAATTCTCGAAGGACATTAAAAGAAGTGCTTCTTGTAAAGGCAAATTTGGAGGAGCACCTAGCAGAACAAGACAACCAGAGGAAGCTATGCTGGCTGACAGCAACTTCAACCTTCTATTCTGCTCTCCATGTTGTGGAAGGACACAAAAATAACCCAGTCCAAACAAGGGAATAGAAGGAGAGAGAACTCTGTATACCTTCTTCACTTCCTGAAAGGAGAATACAGATCTAATAACTTTTCCTTTTCTTAGAAGTTCAGCCTCTGTTTGATCGCCGTCATAAAAACCAGAAAATTTCATTCTTTGTTTCGCTGTAAGGAATAAATAATTTCAAAATAAATAATTAACAAAATATTTATTTTATTCATTTTTTTAGACAATTTATATGCCGCCTATTCGCACATGACGACTCAAGGCAGCTTACAAAATATTAAACCCATATTAAAATAATAAACTAATAAAAGGAAAATTATATAATACATTAAAATAATAAAATCACTCCCACCCCCGGCAAAAGCACCTCACAGGACCCGTTTAATGGGCTCCATCCTGCTCTAGGTTTCCCAGGCCCCCTGGCAGAATCAGGCCTTCAGCGCCTTCTGGAAGAGTGCTACTGTGGGAGTCCATTCTAATCTCTGGGGGGATGATGTTCTAGAGAGAGGGAGCCGCCATGGAGAAAACCCTTCTTCTGGGTCTCACCAGGGGTGTCTTCCTAGGGGATGGCACCCGCAACATTCCCTCCCTCTGCACTCTGGTGGGTCGGGCAGATGTAACTAGTAAGAGACGGTCCCTCAGATAACCTGGTCCCAAGACATGGAGGGCTTTATAGGTGACAACCAGCACCTTGAATTGCACCAGGAAGGAAATTGGCAGCCAATGCAGCTTCTTCAGGAGAGGTGACACTTGTGCATACCAGGGTCTGCAGAAAACCATGCGGGCTGCTGCATTTTGCACCAACTGGAGCTTCCACATGCTTGTCAAGGACAGCCCCATGTAGAGTGTGTTGCAATAGTCAAAACGGGAAGTGATTAGGGCATCAGTAACTGTTACCGATTCAGGAAGGGCTGTTTCTGGCACACAACCCATAGTTGCACAAAGGTCCTCCTGCACACAACCGCGGTCAATTAGAGCAAGGATGGATGCGCCACTCACATCCCGCTCTCGCCAGAGATCATACAAAAACGTGGCCAATGACGATTCTGTCCCAAATCCAGGCCTGAATCTTGACTGGCAGGGTTCCTACCTGTCAATGACTCCTTCAGCTTCAACTACTACAATACTCGAGCACACAATAGATACAAAGTTATGGTAAACTGCGCTAAACTTGATTGCAGAAAATATGATTTCAGTAACAGAGCAAATAATGCCAGGAATGCACTACCGGACTCTGTGGTTTCTTTCTCTAACCCCCAAACGTTAACCTTAGACTGTCTACTGTCGACCTCACCCCATTCCTAAGAGGTCTCTAAGGCAAGTGCATAAGCACACCAGCTCCCCAAAAAGAGAATATTGGAGACAGGTTTTAAATTATATATATACACATACACATACATGCAAGTTTTGGTGCACCAGCCTGAAGATGACGAGTGGGACCTCGTCGAAACGTCACCAAGATATGCTCAAACAACCTCTGGAGCTGCTGCATAACCACCTTCTCACCCACCTTCCCCAAAAAGGGAAGATTGGAGACAAGTTGGAAATTATTCAACAGAGTGGAATCCAGGGATGGCTTCTTAAGAAGAGGGTGGACCACAGACTCCTTCAAATGCTGGGGCACTGCCCCCTCCTGTAGGGAAGCATTAATGACTGCCAGCGTCCACCCACCTGTCACCTCCCGGGAAGCTTTCCCAAGCCAGGCGGGGCATGGGTCTAAAACACAGGTGCTTGCACCCACCCATACTCCCTAGGATCCTGTCCACTTCCTCAGGAGCAACAGGGTCAAACCGTTCCCAGATATCAGAGCAAGAACCTGTCTCAGAGGCTTCCACCGGACCAGCAACCGCGCTGGCATCCAACTGGGAACAAAGTCGAGCGATTTTGTCTTCCAGAAAAACCACAAATACCTCAGCATGCACCTTCAGGTGGACCTCAGTCTCCTCCTTCCCCAGGAGGAGGAGACTCACCTGAAGAGGGTCGCTGGGCAATTATCTGTAGATGTAATTATTGTGGAGAAGTATAAATAGAAGGAGGTATTGTATAGAAAAGAAGAGAGAGCGAAGGTAAGACAGATGGGTAATTGGAGGATCTTCAGTTACCTCCTAAGGTGTCCTGACTTTGATCCTCCCTAAGAATCCTCCTGAAAAATAGCTCCTGGGGAGGATTTGATGGGTTCTTCTTTCCCTCAGGATCTCTGATCTCCACAATGCAGCACTTCCAGTAGGAGGAAGGAAGGAAGGAACAGAATTAACGTACATCACACGACGTAAAGTGGATTTCTATATTCAGAACACAACCTCAAAGCCCCCAATATCCATCAATGTGGTTATGTCAGAAATGTGAGAAAAAAATGGAATGTCTTACTAGAATAGGTGGGACATTGCCACATATTATCCCTGTCAGGGAGGTTTGGGAAGGAGGGGTGAAGTATTCAAACAGATTCTCTATTCTCTTTTGAACTCTTACCTGCTCCTTCTGCTCCTCTGCCTGGCTCAGGAGGAAGCCTTCCGCCAGGGCCACCGCCTGGCAGCTGCTCTCTGCTCCACACTCCCGCAACCAGCCCTTCATCTCTGGGGGCAGAAGAGCCAGGAACTGCTCCAGAACCACCAGATCCAGGATCTGGGCTTTGGTGTGCTTTTCTGGTCTCAGCCATCGCCTGCAAAAGCCATGAAGACGGCTGCAAAGTCCTCGGGGACCCTCCGCCTCCCGGTATTGGATGGAGGTCCAGGGATGAATTTCTGAAGGGAGGATGGTTTCCTCCTCCCGGATCTTCTGCCAGGTTCTTGTCCAGAGATTCCCCCCCTTCCCAGGCTGAGCAGCTGAAGGGCCTTTTCCGCTTCCCTCCTTTGCAAAAGGTTGTGTCTCCATCCTTTCTCTGTCCTGCAGAGCAACTGCAAATGGCTCCAAGGACTCTGGTGGGTCTCCAGATGCCTTTTCCTTCACGGGACCATTTCTGGGGCTGCAGGACTGATCCCTGCAAGGGATTCCGCTCTTTTTCTTCTTCCCCCAAGAGAAAAGTTTGCCTTGCAAAGACCACAAATGGCTTCCAGTTTCTGTATCTGAGATGGGAAGAAAAAATGAATATTAAGAATTAGAAAGTGGAATTCAGCCACTGAGCGACCTTCCCCCAACCTCCCCGGAGCCCCAAGAGGCTCATCCCAGCGCAGGACTGAGGTGCCCCCGAGCAGGGCCGGGAAGGAGGCAGCTGGAGAGGCCGCCCCGCTTCTCTCCCCTCCGGAGACAGGGAGCCTGGTGCGAATCCTGCCTCCTCCTCGCCCGGCTTCTCTCCGCTCCTGCTGGGCCTCCGCAAGGCCGACCCTCCCCTGCCCCCACTCGGGCTCTCCCCGGACACGGGGCGGCTGGGGAGCATGGGATCTGGGGTTGAAGCCGGAGGAGGGCCAGGCGTCGGTCTCTCCCTCCTCCGCCTCCCTTTGCCCGGGAAGAGCCCCCAACTCACCCGGGGAACGTCTGGATCTCCCCCGCCAGACTCTTCCACAGCCTCTCCTCCTCCTGTGGAGCCCCGGGGGTTAAGGAGAGCGAGTGCGGAGTCCTAGTGGGGCGTTTGTGATGTCATTTCCTTCCCACCCTCCTATGGAAAGGCAGCTGTGACGTTCGCCCTCCACTGGACCAATGGGGAAGCGCATGACGTTACCTTCTTTTAGCAGAGGGCTCCCCCTGGTGGGTTAGGGGCAAAGTCCCAGGATTGTAGAAAGGGCGGGAAAGAGGAGCGCGTCTGAGGGGAAGGGAGAGGGCAGGGATGATGGGCTTCGGAGTAGGAGAAAGGCCCCTGTCAATTTCTTTCTCCATCTTCCTGTCCAGGAACCGTCTGTGGAGATGGAGAAAAATCTCTCTGGAGGATTTAAAATCGCTTCCCTCAAGAACAGCCGCCCTGAAGGCTCAGCAGAGATTGTGGGAGGCCTCAAAGGGTCCAAATCCTGTCAGAAACAGCCGGACGGTCAGAAGAGGAGGCCCAGGAGCCTCTCTGGGAAAGACAGCTTGTGTCTTGCGGGAAAATGATTTTAATTTCTTTCTTTTTTTATTTCAATACATGCTCTGGTGGCTCAGGAGACTAAAGCAGTGTTGTTAACCGTTATTATCATCAGCTGCCTGCAATTACTGCAAGTTCAAATCCCACCATCCTAAAGATTGGCTCAGACTTCCATCGTTCCAAGGTAGGTAAAATGAGGACCCGGATTGTGGGGGCAATAAGCTGACTTTGTATAAAAATATACAAAAGTATGAAGGCTGTTGCTTAATGCATTGTAAGCCGCCCTGAGTCTCCGGAGAAGGGCGGCATATAAATCAAATTAAAAATAAAAAGAAATTAAAAAAAATACATGCAGCTGCCCTTCCCAAACTATTCGTTCAGGCTCTCAGCAAAGGGGGGAGGAGTGCATAAATCCATTTCTAAAATACCAATTTATAACAGAAACTTACATCTTTTATACAGTGGTGTGATTCAATTTTTTAAACAACCGGTTCTGTAGGCGTGGCTTAGTTGGGGGTGTGGCTTGGCAGTCATGTGACTGGGTAGGCATGGCTAGCTGATCATGTGACCGGGTGGCCGTGCCTATGTGTATAGGGACTACTCAGAGGGCTGAAAAAAGTCATTTCTGACTGATCCTCACACTTTTGACCGGTCCTCGCACTTATGACCATCCTCACATTTATGCCCGTTGCGGCATTTTTAACAACCGTGCCAAGGTTGGAGATCTCTGGACTAGAAAACCTCCAAAGGTCCCTTCCAACTCTGTAATTCTGGTATTGGCAAGCAAGCACAGTTAAGCTACTTAAATCCTCCAGAGCAGGGGTCCCCAACCTTTTGGACCTCAGGGACCACCAAGTTCATAATTTTAAATTTCGCGGACCACTAATACGAATCCAGTGTGCCGCTTGCTGAAGCACCTGGACTCCCAGTGACGGGATAGGGTCCTTCAGGCACTCTCCCCCTTTTCTCTCTCTCCCCCTTCTTTCATTCTCTCTCTCCCCCCCTTTCTCTCTCTCCCCCCTCTCTCATTCTCTTTCTCTCCCCCCTCTTTCTCTCACCCCCTTTCTCTCATTCTTTCTCTCCCCCCTCTCATTCTTTCTTTCCCTCTCATTCTCTTTCTCCCTTTCTCTCTCTCTCCCACTCTTTCCCTCATTCTCTTTCTCTCTCCCCCACTTTCTCTCATTCTCTTGCAGGGGGCTGATCTGGTGTCTGCAATGGAGACCAAAATCCAGCTTCTTCTCTCTGCTGCAAGTGCAGCATCAGGATTCCGCCTTGGTATATTTGCGGCGCAAGGCAGCCCTCGTTTCATGCCGACTCAGAGCAGTAAACAGTGTCTGGTTCGGGGAGCAGCCGGATTTTGCTCTCCATTGCTCTCTTGGCCCCCTGCAAGTTCTCATCCCTCGAGAAGCCCAACCAAAGTTTCCTGCACCACTTCAGAAAGTGCTCCTCGAGAGACGAGAGCTTACAGGGGGCCGAGAGAGCAATGAAGAGCAAAATCTGGCTGCTCCCCGAACCAAACACTGTTAACCGCTCCGAGTCCCAAGCAGCAGGAGATGAGGCCTGCCTTGTGCCACAAATATACAAAGGTGGAATCCTAATGCCGCACTTACAGTGGAGAGAAGAAGCCGGATTTTGCTGTCCATTGCAGACACCAGATCGTATTGCACCACCTGCAAAAATGCAAAAATTTTCAAATGTAGCCCTGCCCTCTAACGGCCCTCCTGATGTTCAAGTGTTGTCTCTCAAGGAGGATACTTGGCCATCTTCATGCTTGAAAGGATTCTACAATGTAACAGCAGATGTCTCCCACTTTGGCAGGTTTAAGACTTGTGGACTTCGGACTTCCGGTTTGCTTGCCGCCGACGATAGACGGTCCCGTTTTGGGACCGCCAGCCCCGCTGCCTGTAGAGCCGCTTCGATTCAAAGAAGCGGCTTGAAAATTCCCAATTCTGAAGGATTTGAAGAAGAGAGTGGGCGAGGAGCAGGTTGAGCCCCTGTGAGCCCCCAGAAAGTCATTACTGGGAAGGAAACAGGTGCGGCTCCCTTTCAACTCGCTGAGACTCCGGACGGCGTGGGACGACTCTGCCCAGCGCAGAGCAAGTCGGCTGCAGCAATCTTTCAAGCTAAACAAAATTAACTCCAATAACTAGTGGGAGATAACAACTTGAACCTCCAAACCTCGAAACAGCAAGTATTATTATTTCTGTGATTTTGTGATTCAAAGCACAAGCGTGAGTGAGTGAAAGCGGCTTGGAAAATGGCACCCGGCTTCAGTGTTAACAAGCTGAAAGTGAGAGTGGATTTCTAAAGTTATTTCAACTAGCTACAAAGTTGCGCTGTCTGTAACAAAGAGGAAAAAGAAAAGAGGAAAAATTCTTTTAAAATAAGTCTGAGCTTGCTTCAATTTAAATCTTATCCCCAATTTGTTTAAACCTGGGGGATTTTTTTAGAGGACTTTGTGGTGGTGGAAAAGGAAAAAGGATCTCCTTTTTCAGAAAAGCTAGCCTACGTGGCAGAATGGCTTCCAAGCCTAAACAGGAAGGAAAGGCAGCAGGGGGGGGGATTCCCCCACACGTAAACCTGAGCAGCAGCAGCCTCCCAGCCAGCAGAGCCAGAAAAAAGATTTTGATTTTGAAAGTTTAAAAGACTTTATTACTCAGGCTCTGGATGATAAATTTCAAAAGTCACAACAGGAAATTAAGCAGGAGATTAATGAAATTAAAAAGGTGGTTCAAGAGAAATATGACAAGGTGACTAATAAATTAATGACTGTGGTGTCTGGTCTGTCAGAAGCAATTATCAGAACGGATTCCAAGCTGGAAGAATTTAAATCAGAAATGAATGTTAATATGAAGGATACTGATTACAAAATTTCTGATGCTGATAATAAAATGCAGAGAGTTGAAAATGAAATTACAATGATACAGTTCAGGTCCATGGAATTCGCCATAAGGCTTAGAGGTATTAAAGAGAATGATAGACAAGATTTGAGACAGATTTGTGCTGATGCTCTGGCTGTGCTGTTAAAAATTAACCCTGAAGAGATTTTTTACAAAATAGACAAAATTTACAGAGTGAATTCGTGCGTGGCCAGACAAAGACAACTGCCTAGAGATGTGGTGATATATTTCACAGATAGAAGAATGAGAAATGATATTCTGCAAAAGTCTTTTGTCTCTGCTGTGCAAGTGGAGGGAGCTCAGATTGGAGTCTATAAAGAACTACCACCCAAGATGTTAAAAGATAGAAAAGATTTTGGATTTTTAGTGAATGAATTAAAAAAACAACAAATTCCATTTCGGTGGGATGCTCCAACTGGCATAATTTTGAGGTACAATGGAGAAAGATATCGATTAAACACTGTTGAGAAGGCAGAACAATTCTATTCTACTGTTCTTAAAGAGCGCTCACCATCCCCACGTACATCCACTGTGTTGGAGATAAAGGAGAGTGACAAGGAGAAGCAACTTCAGCAAGAGATGGAAGAGCAGCTTAAGCAGGTGGAACCAGAGGCAGCGGAAATGCAGGGTGCTACAGGAGGTTTTCTGGAGGAGCCCGTTAGAGCTCTCTCCGATTCTGACTACAAGAGATGTGGCTTTGGACCTAGTCCGGATGGCTGAAGCTAAAGACCAGCGCGTAACTCGAGCAATTTCTAAGCAACTTAAAGAAAAGCAACAACAGGAAAGATCTAAGGCACAACAATATAAGAAGGGAGTTAAGAGTACTACACAAGAATGTGAAGCCATGGGGGGAGCAAAGTCGAAGACTTCGGAAGATATTCGGCAATTCTGCTCGTTGCTTCAAAAAAGTCTACATGACGATTAAGTTTCTATCTTGGAATGTGAATGGACTAAATTTACCACAGAAAAGGAAGAAATTATTCACATATTTGAGACAATTTAATAATGATATAATTTGCCTACATGAAACTCATGTCAGAACACAAGATCAAAAATATTTGATAAATTCAAAACTAGGAACACACTTTATAGCCTCAAATTTGGAAAAAAAGAATGGTCTGGTTATTTATATAAATAAAAGACTGTCAGCTAAAATTATAGAAGCAGATGAAGGTGGCAGGTTCATAGCAATTGAACTGAACACAGTAAGTGGCCAAATTCTAGTGATCGGAATTTATGCTCCTAATCAACAACAGGATCATTTTTACAAAACTTTGCATACCAAAATATTGCAATGGGACTATAGATCTATTTTAATCATGGGAGATTGGAATGGAGTAATTGACTCTAAAATAGATAAAAAGAGTTTGGCGAAGTCAAGGATTAGACTACCACAGACTTTTTTTGACATGAAAGAAGATTTAGAATTAAAAGACATTTGGAGAATACATAATCCAAAAGAATTGGACTTTACTTTTTTTTTCAGACAGACATAGATCTTTTTCTAGGATTGACTTTATTTTATTATCAGATGATTTACTTGTAAAGACAAAAAGAACAAAGATTTTTCCAAGAATTCTAACCGACCACAGCCCAATATGGATAGAAATTGAGATCGGAAAGATTGAGAGAAGATCATGGAGATTAAATGAAAATTTGTTTAGATACGAAAAAAATATAACAGAACTTAAAAAGCAGATGAAAGAATTTTTTGAAATGAATTTGAATAAGGGTACCCCTATTGAAATCGTGTGGGATGCGAGTAAAGCGTATATGAGAGGGGTACTCATTCATATGAACTCTAAACACAAACTGAATCGACAAAAGAAAAGATCTGAAATGGAAGGAGAAATAAAGAACAAAGAATAGCTACTTATTAAAAATCCAACAGATGAAAGAATACGTGGTGCTATAAAACTTCTGAAAGATCAATTTCAAATACTTATGGCGGAACAAACTGCAACAAATTTACAATATGCGAAGCATAATACATTTTGTAATGCTAACAAACCGGGCAGATGGTTGGCTTATACACTAAGGAAGAAGAAGAGTATACGGACTATTGATAGTATCGATATTGGAGGGAAGGAAATCTTTCAACAAAAATTAATTAAAGAAGTCTTTGTAGATTATTACACTAAATTATATGCTAAAGATGATATGCAGAATGGACTTATAGAAAAATATTTAGAAAATAAAAGAGTTACAAAAATTACCAACCAACAAAAGGAGAGAATGAATTATCCTATAACAGCTGAGGAGATTATTGTAGCAATTAAACAACTGAAAACAGCTAAAGCTCCTGGAACGGATGGTTTAACTGTGGTGTATTACAAAACTTTGCAAGCAGAAATGGTTGAACATCTTAGAGATTTATTTTGTAACATACAACAAGGGGGTAAAATACCCCCATCATGGAATACAGCTTACATTTCCTTGATACCAAAAGAGCAATCAGGTCCTAAAAAACCTGAGAATTTTAGACCAATATCTCTTCTGAATAATGACTATAAAATATATGCAAAAGTATTAGCCAACAGGTTGATGCCAGTTATCCAAGAGGTGATTCATGATGATCAAGCGGGATTTATAGAAGGCAGATATATGAAGGACAATGTAAGGCAAGTTATAGATTTATTGGAATATCTTGAGAAGAACAAACAGATCCTTGCAGTGCTGGTTTTCTTGGATGCGGAGAAGGCCTTTGATAGAGTGGATTGGAATTTTCTATTAAAGACTTTAAAAAAGATGGACTTTGGGGATCAATTTATACAGGTGGTTTCAGCAATTTATCAAGAACAAAAGGCACAGATTATTATTAATGGAAGTTTGACAACAGATTTTAATATTGAGAAAGGAACAAGACAAGGTTGTCCGTTATCCCCATTGTTATTTATTTTAATACTAGAGGTCTTGTTGAATACAATACGGGACTCGAGTACCTTGAAAGGTATAGTGATAAGGCAAGAGGACTACAGAATAAGGGCATTTGCAGATGATCTGGTTGTTACCCTAACACAGCCGATGGAAACAATAATCCAGATGAAAGACATTATAAAAGATTATGGTACAGTATCAGGATTTAGACTGAACCAGAAAAAAACTAAGATGATAGTTAAAAATATGACACAAGATCGAAAATACGAACTTGAAAGGAGGGCAGGTTTTGAGATTGTACCAAAGGTTAAATATCTAGGAGTTCAGGTTGCAGAATCAAATATGAAATTGTTTCAAAATAATTATGAGGTGTTGTGGCATGATGTACAGAAAGATATAGAGACTTGGAAAAAACTGCAGCTGTCTTTACTTGGAAGAATAGCAGCAGTTAAGATGAACATTTTGCCAAGATTTCTTTTTTTGTTTCAAATGATTCCGGTGCTTGAAAGTGATAAACAATTGAAAGAATGGCAAAGTGGATTGAATAAGTTTGTCTGGAACGAGAAAAAGCCGAGAGTGAAATTGAAAATTATGCAAGATGTTCCAGAAAGGGGAGGTCTCAAATTTCCAAACCTACAATTATATTATGAAGCAGCAGCCTTGACTCAAGCGAGCGAGTGGTTTGGAAGGAAAAAGACTGGAATATTGAATATAGAAAGCTTTGATCTTGAATTTGGTTGGCATGCTTACTTATTCTATGAAAACAAAGTGGATAAAGTATTTAAAAGCCATATACTTAGAGACTCCTTGATGAGAGTTTGGAAGAAGCACCGATTCAAATGGGAATACAAAATACCGCTATGGCTGGATCTTGGTCATATTATGTGGAATACAAATATAATGTCACTCGGGGGGGAGGTTATATAAAGAAGTTCTTTTTACAGATGCGGGCAGATGGCAACTGAAGACATTAGAGATACTGTTGGATGAAGGGATTAATCTAACTTGGTTACAATATAATCAACTTCAACTGAGATGGAAAGAGGACCAAAAAACTGGTATAATGATGCATGAGGAGGAATTGGTTAGACATATAAAAGAGAAAGGTCCAATGCATATTAAAAGGCTTTATAATGTTTTGTTAGAAAGGGATTCAGAAACTGAACTGGTTAAAGATTGCATGATTAAGTGGGCACAAAATTTTGCAGAACCAGTGATGTTGGAAACATGGAAAAAAATTTGGGTTCAGAAGGTTAAATTCACACAGTCGCAGAATTTGAGGGAAAATTTTTACAAAATGTTTTATAGATGGCATTTAGATCCTAAGAAATTGTCGTGCATGTACCCTAATGTTCAACCAAAGTGTTGGAGATGTGACTGCTTAGATGCTACATATTATCATATTTGGTGGACTTGTAAGAAAGTGAAGGCTTTTTGGATAAAAATTTGGTGGGTTATGCAGAATGTTTTGAAGAAAAAAATTCAGTTTTCTCCACAATTGTTTTTATTGGGTATAGTTAAGGGTTTTACACTGGGTGAAACAAAGTTGATATTGTATATGATAACAGCAGCGAGATTACTGATAGATCGATATTGGAAAAATGAAGCTGTGCCCACTATCGAGGAATGGACTTTGAAGATGGCCAGTTTTGCAGAGATGGCGAAGATTTCAGCATATCTAAAAGATCACTCACAAGAAACTTATGAATGGGAGTGGAAAAAGTGGATAGATTATGTGCAGAACAAATATCAAACTAGGAAGTATCAGATAGCTTTTAACTGAAAGTGTTATATAAAGATAGAAATATTTGAATTTTGTGAAGATGAAAAATATATTGGGGATGGAGGGGTTCAAGTTTTATAAAAAGGGGATTTTGATTTGGCTTATATTCTGTGGAAGTCCGGGGGGGAGGGGTGGGTTAGGGGGGGTTGGGGAGGGTTACAGGGCAGTTGGGGGGGGGGGGAATGGGGAGAAAATGTAATTGTAAAACTTTTCCAATTAAAAAAAAAAAAAAGACTTGTGGACTTCAACTCCCAGAATTCTCCACAATTCCCCAGAATGGGCTAGGCGGGAGTTGAAGTCCACAGGTTGTAAAAGAGCCACAATTGCCCAGCCCTGGGCTAGGGTAGGCTGACGCCGCACAGGTGGGAGGTGGGGCAGGACTCCCTACCTATACAAAGGTGGTGTATACACCTATACAAAGCTTTTATACAAAGCTGACTTCATATAAAAATATACAAAACTTTGAAGGCTATTGCTTAATGCATTGTAAGCCGCCCTGAGTCTCCGAGGAAGGGCGGTATATAAATGAAATTAAAAATAAATAAATAAAAATAATAATTAAAAAAAGCTGCAAATTTTCCCCTTTCGCCAGGTCTGTCCCCATCTGTTGCTTAAGTTTATTAGAGTTACTCCTTGGAGAATTGAATGCAGGCATATATCATTAGACCATAAATGAAAAGAGAAAAAGAAAAGCAAATGCAAAACAAGAAAAGCTGATGGCTCCATTGAGAATTTTATGTATCTTTAGCAAGTATTTACATGACTACAGTTACTTAATTCTAAGTTACTTAATGTTACGATATACCATTATAAAAATATGGCCCTAATGCTTGAAAAGTATCTTTTGCTCACGCATGTTTCAGCTTCTCTTCATTCTGGCCTCTTGCTAGAAAGGTAAATTGTTCACCCTAAAGCTTTCTGCATGCAGTCTACCTTGACATCTGTCATTATTCCATCACATCCTAAGAGATTTTGACGGAAAAAGGTTCCTTGCTTCTGCGTTCATCCTGGTTGACACAGTGATTAATTTGACACAGTGGATGGAGGTTGGATTGAGGGGTCCTTGGTGCCCTCTGAGGTTGGTTGGTGCACTGAGGATCTTCCCTCGTTTGGCTAATGAAAGGTCTGCAACAACACAATCAAGCTCAGAGACCACCAAGGACCCCTCATTTCAACCGTGACCTACACATTTTCTCCTTTGTTGGCAGGCTGGATTATTTTTGGTATCTGGACATCCCAGAGAAAGTTCCCATTCACATTTCTGTGTGTTTCATCAGGAAGGACTGAAGTAATTTTTTGTAGTTCTTATTTTCATGATATTTTGGACCTCGTTGCTTTCCAAAGATCTTCCTTCTTGATTGATCCTTTGCAATGTTAGCACACCAGAGTGGTTTTCATTCTGATATCCTGGAGTATGTCTAATTTGGGAGGGAGGGAGTAGGTCAGAGCCATCATTTATTGCCATTGGAACTTCAAATGGTTACTTAATAAATTATTGTAAATCAGGGACTGCCTGGGTTGGCCAGCAGGCTGCCTACCTATGGGAACTTAATATGCGTCCACATATCCCTACCACTGCTTTCTCTTCTCTTCTTTTACACAACTATGTGAAAGTAGTTGCCATGGCACTGAAACAAGGATAACTGCAACATAAGTAAACAGTGTGGCCAGGTAGCTGGGAAGGCAGACAAAATTCTGAGATGCATCACCAGATGTATCACCATCAGCAAAAAGGAGCTCCTATCCCTCTACATAGGGCTTTAGTGAGACTCCATTTGGAATACTGTGTCCAGTTCTGGAGACCTCACTTTAAAAAAGTTATTGATAAGATTGTGTGAGTCCAGAGATGGGCAACACGAGGAAAGGCAAGGAAAGATCACCACAAAATAAGGAGAAAGAGCCTATGACTTGCATTTTCTAATTCAGCATCACTATAACCCCCTTTTCCTTATGGTTTTCTTTCTCAGTTGTTACTTGTGTTACATAATGTGAAGCAGGGTGGAAAGGCAGATTGACAATAGTAAGCAAAGGAAGAAAAGCTGAAACAATAGTAAGGGATTCAGGACTAATTGCATTTCTGCCTGCAACTCTGCTCTAGTGGCAATACTCATCAGAGGGAGTTACTTGAAATGTACCACTTAAATATTGGCATCCACACATCACTTTGAAGGCAAACGATAACCTTAATCTCCATTGTTATTCATCTTTCTTTTAAAACCTCCTACTTAGCAAAAAAGCACCAGGATGGATTGAGGTTTCAAAATCAAAATCAGAAGAGCTGGAAGGGAACTTGGAGCTCTTCTAGTCCAACCCCCCACCCAAGCAGGGGGCTCTGACAAATGGCAGTCCAATCTCTTCTTCAAACCTACCAGCGACGAAGCGCCCTCAGCTTCTGAAGGCAAGCTCTTCCATTGGTTGATTGTTCTGTCAGAAAATTTCTCCTTATTTCTGGGTAGAATCGCTCCTTGATAAGTTTCCATCCATTATTCCTTGACCCCCTCCTCTCTGTGGCAGCCCCTCAAATATTGGAACACTGCTATCCTGTCCCCCAAGGTCCTTCTCTTCACTAGACTAGCCATGCCCAGTTCCTATAACCGTTCTTGTTTTAGTCTTCCGGCCTTTAATCAGCTTAGCTGCTCCTTTGCTCTTTTTCCAAAGTTTCAACATCTTTTTTGTAATTTGATGACCCAAAGGGGATGCGGTATTCCGGGTGTGGTCTTACTAAGGCTTTATGAAGTGGTAGTAATACTTCATGTGATTTTGATTCTATGCCTCTGTTTATACAGCCAAAGATTGTATTCGCTTTTTTTGGCTGCTGCCGCACACAGGTGATTCATGCTTAATTGATCATCCATTCCGACTCCAAGGACCCTTCACAGTTACTATTTTCCAGCCAGGTTTCAGGTAATCTGTTTTTCCTGCCCAGATGTAAAAGCTTACTTTTCTCCACATTAAATTTCATTTTGCTGGATTCTACCTTGTCTCCTTTGGATCAGGAAAGCACAATATGCATACAGATCAAAATCTATAGAGACGTGGTGGATCAGTGGATAGAATACAGTACTATAGGCTAATTGCCCACAGCCAGAAGTTTGACTCTGACAGGGTCATGGTTGACTCAGCTTTCATCCTTCTGAAGTGGGTAAAATGAGGACCCAGATTGCTGGAGACCATATGCTGACTTTGTAAACTGCTCAAAGAGTGCTGTAAAGCATTGTGGACTGGTATATAAATCTAAGTGGAATTACTATTGCTATACAGTTTCTTCTGAGCGTGGATCCTTTTATGAGAATTAAGACTACCTTTCTGAGCAAAGCCCTTTCCACATTCCATGCATTTATACGGCTTCTCCCTTGTGTGGATCCTCGTATGGCGAATAAGAGTACCCCTTTCAGCAAAGGTTTTTCCACATTCCATGCATTTATATGGCTTCTCTCCTGTATGCATCCTCTTATGGGAAATAAGATGACCTTTTTGACCAAACGTCTTTTCACACTCCATGCATTTATACGGCTTCTCCCCTGTATGGATCCTCTCATGGCAAATAAGATAAGCTCTTCGAGCAAAGGCCTTTCCACACTCCATGCATTTATATGGCTTCTCCCTTGTGTGGATCCTCGTATGGCGAATAAGAGTACCCCTTTCAGCAAAGGTTTTTCCACACTCCATGCATTTATACGGCTTCTCCCCTGTGTGGATCCTCTTATGGGAAATAAGATGACCTTTTTGACCAAACGTCTTTCCACACTCCATGCATATATACGGCTTCTCCCCTGTGTGGATCCTCTTATGGGAAATAAGATTACTTCTTTGAGCAAAGGTTTTTTTGCACTCCATGCATTTAAATGGCTTTTCCCCTGGCTGGATCCTTTTTGGGGAAATAAGATTACTACGTCTTCTGAACCTGTTACCAGACTCTCTGCATTTGTATAACTTCTCCCCAGTGTGAATCCCTTCATGGGAAGTAAGTTGCCTGCTTGTTCCAAAACATGTTCCGCATTCCAAACATTTGTAAGGCTTCTCTTTTGTGTCTATCACTTTTTGAGATGTAAAGGACTTATTTCCAAGAGAAGGAATGAATGTCCCATTGTAACTTTGTCCATTGTGTCTTCTTATAGCATCTTCTCCTTTGTTTTGGCTTAAATAGTGTTCTTTTACTTGTAATTTAGCTTTGATTGCCTTCACACTTTCCCCAATATATTTTTTCCTAATTTTCTCCTGTTGGGCAAGAAAGTCTTGCATCGGAGCCTCGGTGGAAGATGAGCTTTCCTTATTCCAATCATTTGACTGATTTTTACCATGGGTTTCTGGTTCTATTCGAATTCCAAACTTCTCCGTTCCATCTTTAGCATTGATCACTTGGAACAGTTCACAGGAATCTTGATTCTCCTGCCCATTATTACCTTCAAAGCAAAAGAGAAATGAAAATGATTTCCTTCTGAATTTTTCCAAAATTCCTTTTTTTTTTATTGCAAAAGTTTTACAATTACATTTTCACCCCTTTCCCCCCCCACCACCCACCCCAAACTTCCCAACCTCCCTAACCCTCCCTAACCCTCCCCTCCCCCCAGACTTCCCTATATTATACTCATATCTGATAAAGAAAGATAAAAAAACAAACAAAAAAAACCACACACCCCTTAATATAAAACTTATGTAAAAACTTGAACCCCTCCCTCCCCTTTATAGTTTTTCTTTTTACCCTCATTACATTAAAATATTTCTAATACATTATTTTCAAATAAAAGCTATTTGATACTTTCTAGTTTGATATTTGTTCTGAACATATTCTATCCACCTTTTCCATTCCCATTCATAAGTCTCTTGTGAACAATCTTTTAAGTATGCTGAAATCTTCGCCATCTCTGCAAAACTGGCCATCTTCAAAGTCCATTCCTCAATAGTGGGCAAAGCTTCATTTTTCCAATATTTACCTATCAACAATCTTGCTGCTGTTATCATATACAATATCAGTTTTATTTCACCCGATGTAAAACCCTTAACTATACCCAATAAAAACAATTGTGGAGAGAATTGAATTTTTTTCTTCAAAACATTCTGCATGACCCACCAAATTTTTATCCAAAAAGCCTTAACTTTCCTACAGGTCCACCAAACATGATAATATGTAGCATCCAAACATTCACATCTCCAACATTTTGGCTGAACATTAGGGTACATACATGACAATTTTTTGGGATCTAAATGCCATCTATAAAACATTTTATAAAAATTTTCCCTCAGGTTCTGCGACTGTGTGAATTTAACATTCTGAACCCAATTTTTTTCCCATGTTTCCAACATCACTGGTTCTTCAAAATTTTGTGCCCACTTAATCATACAATCTTTAACTAATTCAGTTTCTGAATCCCTTTCTAGCAAAACATTATAAAGCCTTTTGATATGCATTGGACCTTTCTCTTTTATATGTCTAACCAATTCTTCCTCATGCAACATAATACCGGTTTTTTGGTCCTCTTTCCATCTCAATTGTAATTGATTATATTGTAACCAAGTTAAATTAATCCCTTCGTCCAACAGTGTCTGCAATGTCTTCAGCTGCCATCTGCCCGCATCTGTAAAAAGAACCTCTTTGTATAAAAACCCCCCGAGTGACATTATATTTGTATTCCACAAAATATGACCAAGATCCAGCCATAGCGGTATTTTATAATCCCATTTGAATCGGTGCTTCTTCCAAACTCTCATCAAAGAGTCTCTGAGTATATGACTTTTAAATACTTTATCAACTTTGTCATCATAAAATAAGTAAGCATGCCATCCAAATTCAAGATCAAAACTTTCTGCATTCAATATTCCAGTCTTTTTCCTTCCAAACCAATCACTTGCTAAGGTTAAAGCTGCTGCATCATAATATAACTGTAGGTTTGGAAGTTTAAGACCTCCTC
The DNA here is from genome assembly GCF_029215685.1 of Pituophis catenifer annectens. Taxonomy (NCBI): domain Eukaryota; kingdom Metazoa; phylum Chordata; class Lepidosauria; order Squamata; family Colubridae; genus Pituophis; species Pituophis catenifer. The sequence continues at coordinate 3,686,527 of NW_027256882.1, forward strand.
TTTCTGGAACATCTTGCATAATTTTCAATTTCACTCTCGGCTTTTTCTCGTTCCAGACAAACTTATTCACTCCAGTTTGCCAGACTTTCAATTGTTTATCACTTTTGAGCACCGGAATCATTTGAAACAAAAAAAGAAATCTTGGCAAAATGTTCATCTTAACTGCTGCTATTCTTCCAAGTAGAGACAGCTGCAGTTTTTTCCAAGTCTCCATATCTTTCTGCACCTCTCGCCACAACACCTCATAATTATTTTGAAACAATTTCATGTTTGATTCTGCAACCTGAACTCCTAGATATTTTACCTTAGGTACAATCTCAAAACCTGCCCTCCTTTCAAGCTCATGTTTACGATCTTGTGTCATGTTTTTAGCTATCATTTTAGTCTTTTTTGGATTCAGTCTAAAACCTGAAACTTTACCATAGTCTTGTATAATGTCCTTCATCAGGATTATTGATTCCATTGGTTGTGATAGGGTAACAACCAGATCGTCTGCAAATGCCTTTATTCTGTAATCCTCTTGCCTAATCATTATACCTTTCAAGATATTAGAGTCCCGTATTGTATTTAACAAGACTTCTAGTGTTAAAATAAATAAAAGTAGGGACAACGGACATCCCTGTCTTGTTCCTTTTTCGATTTTGAACTCTGTTGTCAAACTTCCATTAATAATAATCTGTGCCTTTCGCTCTTGGTAAATTGCTGAAATCGCCTGTATAAATTGATCCCCAAAATCCATCTTTTTTAAAGTCTTTAGTAGAAAATTCCAATCCACTCTATCAAAGGCCTTCTCTGCATCCAAAAAGACCAGCACTGCAGGAATCTGTTTATTCTTCTCAAGATATTCCAATAAATCTATTACTTGCCTTACATTATCCTTCATGTGTCTGCCCTCGATAAATCCCGCTTGATCATCATGAATCACCTTTTGGATTACTGGCATCAACCTGTTGGCTAATACTTTCGCATAGATTTTATTATCTGTATTCAAAAGAGATATTGGTCTGTAATTCTCTGGTTTTTTAGGACCGACTTGTTCTTTTGGTATCAAAGATATGTAAGCTGTTGTCCATGATGGGGGTATTTTACCCCCTAGTTGAATATTGCAAAATAAATCTCTGAGTTGTTCCACCATTTCAGCTTGCAAAGTTTTGTAATACACTGCGGTCAAACCATCCGTACCAGGAGCTTTGGCTGTTTTTAACTGTTTAATTGCTACTATTATCTCCTCCTCTGTTATAGGATAATTCATTCTTTCCTTTTGTTGATCAGTAATTTTTGTAACTCTTTTATCGTTTAAATATTTTTCTATAAGTCCATTCTGCACCTCCTCTTTGGCATATAGTTTGGTATAATAATCCACAAAAGCTTCTTTAATTAATTTTTGTTGAAAAATTTCTTTCCCTCCAATATCAATACTGTCAATAGTCCGTATACTTTGTTTTTTCCTCAATGTGTAAGCCAACCATCTGCCCGGTTTATTAGCGTTACAAAATGTATTGTGCTTCGCATATTGTAAGTTTGTTGCAACTTGTTCCGCCATAAGCATTTGGAATTGATCTTTCAAGAGTTTTATAGCACCACATATTCTTTCATCTGTTGGATTTTTAATAAGTAAGTGTTCTTTATTCTTTATTTCTATTTCCAATTCAGATCTTTTCTTTTGTCGAAACAGTCTATGTTTAGAGTTCATATGGATAAGCACCCCTCTCATATAGGCTTTGCTTGCATCCCACACAATTTCTATTGGGGTACCTTTATTCAAGTTTATTTCGAAAAATTCTTTCAAATGCTTTTTAAGTTCTGTTGTGTTTTTTTCATATCTGAACAAGTTCTCATTTAATCTCCAAGAACGTCTCTCAATCTTATCCATCTCAATTTCTATCCATACTGGGCTATGGTCAGTCAAAGCTCTTGGAAAAATCTTTGTTCTTTTTGTCTTGACAAGTAGATCATCTGACAACAAAATAAAATCAATCCTAGAGAAGGATCTATGTCTATCTAAATAAAAAGTATAATCCAGTTCTTTTGGGTTATATATTCTCCAAATATCTTTTAGTTCCAAATCTTCTTTCATATCAAAAAAGGTCTGAGGTAACCTAATCCTAGATTTCGCTGAACTCCTTTTGTCCAATTTAGAATCTATTACTCCATTCCAGTCTCCCATTATTAAAATAGATCTATAGTCCCATTGTAGTATTTTAGTATGTAACGTCTTATAGAAATGATCCTGTTGTTGGTTGGGAGCATAAATTCCTATAAAAATATGGAACGCTTCACGAATTTGCGTGTCATCCTTGCGCAGGGGCCATGCTAATCTTCTCTGTATCGTTCCAATTTTAGCATATGTGCTGCCGAAGCGAGCACCCAAAATTCCTTTATGTTTTATGTTTGCATGCTTACAGTAGTGTGATATAGACAGTATTTCTATATTCATGAGTCCTGAAAGCTTTGAAAATATCTAGAAAACATCTCTTTCTTTACAATTATCTATATATGTGCAAATCTTAATCAAAGTCTGTTTTGAGTCATAGAATAATCAGGGGAAACACCCAAGGAGGAATAAGGAGAAAACTTAAGATTTATGGGGTTGGGTTAATTTCAGCAGACACTTGTGAGAACTGAAACCATTTTGAAAAAAGCTCCTTCTTCCACGGTGTACCTTGGAGCAGGTATTCCACCGCGTCTGTCTGGCAGGCAGGACTCCCGCTCGGCCCGTTCCTTGATCCCAATGATGAGACTTTGGAGCGAAGTCCCTTCCCTGAAGCCTCCCATTGGCTTGTAAATGCTCTTTGCACTGAGATTGGAAAGGTTGGGAGGCTTCAAGAATGGCTATTTTGCTGCCTCAAAGTCTCATCAGCTTCTAAGGGCTTTTTGGCCGGATCTGGTACAGGCTTCCGATTGCAGAGAACAGAGGCCTAAACAGAGCCCTCTCCACATTCCATGCATTTATACGGCTTCTCCCGTGTGTGGATCCTCTTATGGCGAATAAGACTATCTCTTTGAGCAAAGGCCTTTCCACAGTCCAAGCATTTATACGGCTTCTCCCCTGTGTGGATCCTTTTGTGTATTCTTAGGTAACTGCACTGAGCAAAACTTTCCACACTCCATGCATTTATAATCATGGAATTGAAGTATGAAATAGGGGGTTGATGTAAAGACAAAATAGCTGAAGCTTTTTTTTTCTATAAAAGCAGTGGTGGGATTCTGCTGGTTCTAGGTGGCCTGGCCAAACAGTTCGTTAAATTGCTGGCTCACCCCGCCCCTTGCCAATAAATAGTGGGGGCGGGGCGGGCGAGCTAGTAATTTAACAAATGGTTTGGTGTTTTTTTGCAATTTATTGGCCTTGCAACACACCGAACCGTTGGTTAAATTGCTGGCTCGCCCACCCCTCGCCCTGTCCCGCCTCCCACCTGCGTGGCGTCAGCCTACCCTAGCCCAGGGCTGGGCAATTGTAGCTCTTTTACAACCTGTGGACCAACTCCCGCCTAGCCCATTCTGGGGAATTGTGGAGAATTCTGGAAGTTGAAGTCCACAACTCTTAAAGCTGCCAAGGTGGGAGACATCTGCTGTTACACTGTAGAATCCTTTAAAGCATGAAGATGGCCAAGTATCCTCCTTGAGAGACAACAGTTGAACATCAGGAGGGCTGTTAGAGGGCAGGGCTACATTTGGAAATTTTTGCATTTTTGCAGGTGGTGCAATACGATCTGGTGTCTGCAATGGACAGCAAAATCCGGCTTCTTCTCTCCGCTCTAAGTGCGGCATCAGGATTCCACCTTGGTATATTTGCAGCACAAGGCAGCCCTCCTCTCCTGCCGCTTGGGACTCGGAGCGGTAAACAGCATCTGGTTCAGGGAGCAGCCGGATTTTGCTCTCCATTGCTCTCTCGGCCCCCTGTAAGCTCTCGTCTCTCGAGGAGCGCTCCCTGAAGTGGTGCGGGAAACTTTGGTTGGGTTTCTCGAGAGATGAGACCTTGCAGGGGGCCGAGAGAGCAATGGAGAGCAAAATCTGGCTGCTCCCCGAACCAGACGCTGTTTATTGCTCCGAGTTGGCAGGAAACGAGGGCTGCCTTGCGCTGCAAATATACCAAGGTGGAATCCTGATGCTGCACTTATAGCAGAGAGAAGAAGCTGGATTTTGCTCTCCATTGCAGACACCAGATTGGCCCCCTGCAAGAGAATGAGAGAGAGAGAGTGGGGGAGAGAGAGTGGGGGAGAGAGAGAGAGAAAGAGGGGGGGAGAGAGAATGAGAGAAAGAGGGGGAGAGAGAGAGAAAGAGAGGGAGAGAGAAAGAGGGAGAGAGTGGGGGAGAGAGAAGGGGGAGAGAATGAGAGAGGGAGAGAAGGGCGGAGAGAAAGAATGAGAGAGAGTGTGGGGGAAAGAGAAAGGGGAGAGAAAGAATGAGAGAGAGTGGGGGAGAGGGAGAGAGAAAGAGGGGGGAGAGAAAGAGAGAGTGGGGGAGAGAAAGAGAGGAAAAGAATGGGAGAGAGAAAGAGGGGGAGAGAAAAGAATGAGGGAGCGGGGGAAAGAGAATGAGAGAAAGAATGAGAGGGGGGAGAGAGAAAGAGGGGGAGAGAGAGGAGAGAGAGGGGGACCCTATCCCGTCACTGGGAGTCCAGGTGCTTCAGCAAGCAGCACGCTGGATTCGTATTAGTGGTCCGTGAAATTTAAAATTATGAACTTAGTGGTCCCTGAGGTCCAAAAGGTTGGGGACCCCTGCTTTGGAGGATTTAAGTAGCTTAACTGTGCTTGCTTGCCAATACCAGAATTACAGAGTTGGAAGGGACCTTTGGAGGTCTTCTAGTCCAGAGATCTCCAATCTTGGCAACTTTCTCTGCCTGGGCCTGATGCTTCCTGAGAGGCAGGGGTCTCTCCGAATGGGACTCCCTCCCCAAAAGGCTGGCCCCAAAGCCGTAGCTCAGAGGTCTTCAAACTTGGCAGCTTTAAGACTTGTGGACTTCAATTCCCAGAATTCTCTAGCCAGCATTGGGGAGTTCTGGGAGTTGAAGTCTGCCAGACTTAAAGTTGCCAAGGTTGGAGATCGCTGGACTAGAAGATAAATGATGGCATAAATGATGACAAAAGTGCGAGGAGCTGTCAGAAATGACTTTTTTCAGCCCTCTGAGTAGTCCCTATGCACATAGGCACGGCCACCCGGTCACATGATCAGCTAGCCACGCCCATCCAGTCACATGACCACCAAGCCACACACCCCCACTAAGCCATGCCCACAGAACCGGTTGTTAAAAAAAATTTAATTTCACCACTGGAATTAAGACAACCTCTTCGAGCAAACGTCTTTCCACACTCCAAGCAGTTACTGTATATACTCGAGTATAAGCTGACCCGAATATAAACCTAGGCACCTAATTTTACCACAAAAACCTGGGAAAACTTACTGACTCGAGTATAAGCCGAGGGTGGGAAATGCAGCGGCTACTGGTAAATTTCAAAATAAAAATAAGTTACCAATAAAATTACATTAATTGAGGCATCAGTAGGTTAAATGTTTTTGAATATTTATTTCAAAGAAAAACAATAAACTAGCTCTGTAAGTGGAAACAAAAACAATATGGTATCAACAATAACTTTAAAAGTACTGTATATGAGTTGGGTAGCTCTATAAATTTGTTTAATAAATACAGTGGGAAAGGTTTTTGGGGATTCCAGAATTTACATGGCACTAATTGGATTTTTGTTCTCCCTTTTATTTTGAGACATAATAGACTAGTTTTACACTATAACTAAATTACACAAGAGAATGTAGTATATATACTAAAAAATAATTCAATAACAATTTAATCTGATACATTGAGTTAAGTGATGTAGGGCTTGATCTAATTTCAGGCAAGTTCAAGCCTCTGTTAAAAGATAGCTGCATTCTCTCTCTCTCTTTCTTTCTCCCTCCCTTTCTCCTTCTCATCTGGCATTCTTAGAGCTCCACTATTGATTAGCTTAGCCCAGGGGTGGGCAAATGTGGCCCTTTTACAACCTGTGGACTTCAACTCCCAGAACTCCTGCGACAGCCAAGCTGGAAGAATTCTGGGAGTTGAAGTCCACAGGTTGCAAAAGGGCCTCATTTGCCCACCCCTGGCTTAGCCTGAGCAAGGATAGCTAGCAGCCAATTACAATAAGCTTTCAATTACAATAAGCTCTCAACTCAAGCTCAGTGCACATGGGGATCTCCCTAAATAGTGAGGATTTCTTTCTTTCTCCCTTGAAGCCCCCCCCAACCCGTTTTTGCTTCCGGGGGCTGCAGGGAGTCTTGCTAGGCACACACACACCCCATGCCCTGTTTTGCCCTTAGCAAGCCTGCCTGCAGCCCCCTGGAAGCAAAAACGGTTACAGAAAAAAAGGCATTTTTTTCCTCACTTGAGTAAAAGCCGAGGGGGAGGGGGCTTTTTTCAGCATAAAAAATGCGCTGAAAAACTCGGCTTATACTCGAGTATATACGGTATACGGTTTCTCCCTTGTGTGGATCCCCTTATGGCGAATAAGATTACCTCTTTCAGCAAAGATTTTTCCACACTCCAAGCATATATATGGCTTCTCCCCTGTGTGGATCCTCTTATGGCGAATAAGATTACCTCTTTCAGCAAAGATTTTTCCACACTCCAAGCATATATATGGCTTCTCCCCTGTGTGGATCCTCTTATGGCGAATAAGATTACCACTTCCAGCAAAGATTTTTCCACACTCCAAACATTTATATGGCTTCACCCCTGTGTGGATCATCTTATGGCGAATAAGACTACCACTTCGAGCAAAGGTCTTTCCACATTCCATGCATTTATTTGGCTTCTCTCCTGTGTGGATCCTCTTATGGCGAATAAGACTACCACTTTGAGCAAAGATTTTTCCACACTCCAAGCATTTATATGGCTTCTCCCCTGTGTGCATCCTCTTATGGGAAATAAGATGACTACTTTGACCAAACGTCTTTCCACACTCCATGCATTTATATGGTTTCTCCCGTGTGGAACCTTTCATGTGCTCTTAGGTCACAGCTCTGAGCAAAGGTCTTTCCACACTCCATGCATTTATACGGCTTCTCCCCTGTGTGGATCCTCTTATGGGAAATAAGATGACCTCTTTGAGCAAAGGTTTTTCCACACTCCATGCATTTATACGGCTTCTCCCCTGTGTGGATCCTCGTGTGGGAAATAAGACTACTTCTTTGAGCAAAGGTTTTTTCGCACTCCATGCATTTATATGGCTTCTCCCCTGTGTGGATCATTTTGTGGGAAATAAGATGACCACTTTGACCAAACATCTTTCCACACTCCATGCATTTATACGGCTTCTCCCCTGTGTGGACCCTCTTATGGGAAGTAAGTTGCCTGCTTGTTCTAAAACATGTTCCACATTCCAAACATTTGTTAGGCTTCTCTTTTGTGTCTATCACTTTTTGAGATGTAAGGAACTTATTTCCAAGAGAAGGAATGAATGTCCCATTGTAACTTTGTCCATTGTGTCTTGTTATAGCATCTTCTCCTTTCTTTTGGCTTAAATAGTGTTCTTTTACTTGTAATTTAGCTTTGATTGGCTTCACACTTTCCCCAATATATTTTTTCCTTATTTTCTCCTGTTGGGCAAGAAAGTCTTGCATCGGAGCCTCGGTGGGAGATGAGCTTTCCTGATTCCAATCATTTGATTCTTTTCTATCACGGGTTTCTAATTCCATTCGAATTCCAAACTTCTCCGTTCCATCTTTAGCATTGATCACTTGGAACAGTTCACAGGAATCTTGATTCTCCTGCCCATTATTACCTTCAAAGCAAAAGGGAAATGAAAATGGTAACAAGGTTAGAGAAAAAGATCAAACCATACAAAGTCAAGTGAATTTCCTTCTGAATTTTTCCAAAATTCTTTTATGTTTTATGTTTGCATATTCATGAGTCCTGAAAGCTTTGAAAATATCTACAAAACATCTCTTTCTTTACAATTATCTATATATGTGCAAATCTCAATCAAAGTCTGTTTTGAATCATGGAATAATCAGGGGAAACACCCAAGGAGATATAAGGAGAAAACTTAAGATTTATTGGACTAGGTTAATTTCAGCAGACACCTGTGAGAACTGAAACAATTTTGAAAAAAGCTCCTTCTTCCCTGGTGTATCTTGGAGCAGCTACTGCACGGCGTCTGTCTGGCAGGCAGGATTCCCGCTCGGCCTGTTCCTTGAACCCAGTGATGAGACTTTGGAGTGAAGTCCCTTCCCTGAAGCCTCCCATTGGCTTGTAAATGCTCTTTGCACTGAGACTGGAAAAGTTGGGAGGCTTCAAGAATGGCTATTATCCAAAGTCTCATCAGCTTGCAAGGGTTTTTTGGCCAGATCTGGTACAGGCTTCCGACTGAAGAGAACAGAGGCCTAAACAACTTTAGTGCGAGATCACACAAGACGAGAAGTGCAAGATCTCACACTAGTGATCTTGCGGGATCTCACACTGCAGTACTTTACTCCTGTGTTCCTTACAAACTGTGGACTGCACGAGATCCAGGGCAAAAGTCTTTGAAAACAAAGAGGCCTCCCCTTTGTTTCCAAAGCATTTTGCCCTGGATCTCGTGCAGCCCTTGGTGAGCAGAGAACAGAGGCCTAAAGTTATCTAGTGTGAGATCATGTGAGATCGGTAGTGCCAGATTTCCCACTATTGATCTTGTGTATCTCTCACTACTTTAGGCCTCTTTTTTCTGCAAATGCACCCAAGCAGGCAAAGGAACCGACGGCTCGCTATGTCCTCGTAACGTAAGTCCGAGCAGGGTGGGGTGGAGGTGCAGGTAGGATGATTGTTGTTGCAACGCCTCTGCTGTCATTTGTAAGTGTGAATGACAGCCGTGGTGCTGTAACATTTGTTATTTCAGGACTGGAAGAGGGCTAGATCGTAACTTCGTATGGTTACTTAGTGAACTGTGGTAACTCGGAGATCACCTGTATCCTAGGATGCTCTGAGTCACATTTCATGAGGCCTTTGTTCTTGAATTGGATTGGGAGAATGCTCTTTCATGGCCCAAGCATGAAAGTTCTGTTCCCACACAATTTGGGAAGGTTTCAGAGAACAAATGACAACACATTCTTATCACATGATCTCCAGAGGACACATAAAAGCACACCCCATTCTTCTCAGCCTCCACAGATAAGTTCAAATAGAAATGGAAAAATACAGATAAGGAATGCCGCAAAAGCATCTCAGCAAATAGACACTGACTCTTTCCTTCTTTTGAGTACAAGAAGGCCAGATCCTTTCCTTCTCCCTCCCAGGAGACGATATCTGATTAGTGATTATTTAATAAAAAACTAACTATAATCTGTCTTCTTGAACTCTTGGATTGGGGACAAGAAAACTCTTACCGAGAGAGACCACATTCCTATAGTTTTCAAGCATGACTTCCGAATGCAGCGCTTTTTGGTCAGGATCCAGCTGAGACCATTCCTCCTCAGAGAAATACACAGCCACCTCCTCGAAGGACACAAGACTCTCCTGAACACGGAAAAAGGAACAGAACAGGAGGATTTGCAAGATCTGTTCATCATCATCAATGATTTAAACACGGGGATAGAAGGGGAACTCATCAAATTTGCAGACAAGACCAAATTGACAGGAATACCAACACTGCACTAAACAGGCTCAAGATATAGAAGGATTGACAGATTGGCACCTTCTAACCAAATGAACTTCAATGGTGAGAAATTTAATGTGCTACATTTAGGAAAGAAAAACCAAATGCACTGCCATAGAATAGGTGATGCCTGGCTCTACAGTAGTAAGTGGAACAGGGATCTTGGAGTCCTAGTGGACAATCACTTAAACGTGAGCCAGCAGTGTGCTACAGTTGCCAAAAAACACCCAACAGAATCATAGGCTGCATTAAGAAAGGGATAGAATCAAGATCACATGAAGTGTTAGTTCCACTTTAGAATGCCTTGGTAAGACCACACTTAGGAACTTTGCATCCAATATTAGTTGCCAAGATGTAACAAAGATCTTGGGACTCTAGAAAGAGTGCAAGGAAGAGCAACTGAGACGATGAGGGGACTGGAGGCTAAAACATACGATGAACGGGTGCAGGAACTGGGCATGGCTAGTCTAGTGAAGAGAAGGAACAGGAGAGACAGGGTAGCAGTGCTCCAATATTTGAGGGGCAGAGAGGAGGGGGTCAAGTGTGGGAATGCAGTGGCCATAGTACATGTATAGACCAGTTTAACTGGTTGGACACTTGTATGGAGCTTAGCACCGAAATAACCAGACTATGAAAAGCGGGTTCATATGGATACTCTCTGAAGGGCCCTATTCATTCTCTCTTTGTTTATAACATAGGCTATGCCTGCAAAAGCAAAGATATCTCCTTGTATAAACATTCCTGAGAAGCAAAGCAGACACATCTCCTATCTCTTTGTAAACACATTCCTGAGAATCAGATAACGGAGATGGGCCTCTCGCCTGGTAGTATCTGGTACCAAGCAGCCAGAGTTAGGTTTTGCTTTGCATCTTTACCATTGCTTTCCTATCTCTTGTATGTAATATGAGATGTGTAGCCATAATAACGCCTTCTGATGACGCTGTATTTGGGTAACTAATAAAAGAGATTGTAGCTTTTTGTTTGCTGCTCTCTCATCCCGAGAAAACACTTGTCCTGTGTTTTTTCTAAACTGGAATCCTCATGAGAAGCCCGCCAGTATGAATTCAACAGTCAAGTTATTTTCCAAAGCACCTGAAGGCCAGACAAGGAGTATTGGATGGAAACTGAACAAGGAGAAATTCAACCTGAAAATAAGGAGACATTTTCTTACAGTGAAAGCAATGCAACAATGGAACAGAAGTTTCATGGGAGCTTCATCACTGGGAGCTTTCAAGAAAAGACTAGACTGCCAAAATCCGGGGTATCTACGAGACCGCCTTCTGCCGCCAATAGCCTCCCACCGGCCAGTTCGCGCGCACAAAGAGGGCCTCTGTCGGCTGGCAACCCCCAGGGGGAGAGCCTTCTTTGTGGCGGCACCTGCCCTCTGGAACGACCTACCCCCAGAGATACGCACGATACCAGACCTCCGGACTTTTCGTCGGGCCCTGAAAACACATCTATTTCATCTAGCCGGCCTGGCTTGATCCCATCCCTTCGGTTTTAATTTGTAATTTGTAATTGGTTTTAACTGGGTTGTTTTAAATTTGATAGCCAAAATTATTTAAAAAATAATTATTTTTTAAACTGTTTTTAAATTTTGTATGTTATGTTTTATCATGGCTGTTCACCGCCCTGAGTCCTATTGGAGAAGGGCGGTATACAAATTAAATTAAATAAATAAATAAATAAATAAATAAAATGTCAGAAATGGTGTAGTGAGGTTGGACTAGATGACCTACAAGGTCCTTTCCAACTCTGTTAATCCGTACTTTAGGAGGTTGATAAATTACAAAAAGAAAAGTGGTCTAGCAATTCCTGCCACTGTCAGACGTTTATTCCTAATTCTCGAAGGACATTCTTGTAAAGGCAAATTTGGAGGAGCACCTAGCAGAACAAGACAACCAGAGGAAGCTATGCTGGCTGACAGCAATTTCAACCTGCTATTCTGCTCTCCGTGTTGTGGAAGAACACAAAAATAACCCAGTCCAAACAAGGGAATAGAAGGAGGGAGAACTCTGTATACCTTCTTCACTTCCTGAAAGGAGAATACAGATCTAATAACTTTTCCTTTTCTTACTTGATTTAGAAGTTCAGCCTCTGTTTGATCGCCGTCATAAAAACCAGAAAATTTCATTCTTTGTTTCGCTGTAAGGAATAAATAATTTCAAAATAAATAATTAACAAAATATTTATTTTATTCATTTTTTTAGACAATTTATATGCCACCTATTCGCACATGACGACTCAAGGCAGCTTACAAAATATTAAACCCATATTAAAATAATAAACTAATAAAAGGAAAATTATATAATACATTAAAATAATAAAATCACTCCCACCCCCGGCAAAAGCACCTCACAGGAGCCGTTTAATGGGCTCCATCCCGCTCTAGGTTTCCCAGGCCCCCTGGCAGAATCAGGCCTTCAGCGCCTTCTGGAAGAGTGCTACTGTGGGAGGCCATTCTAATCTCTGGGGGGATGATGTGATGATGATGCCGCCATGGAGAAAACCCTTCTTCTGGGTCTCACCAGGGGTGTCTTCCTAGGGGATGGCACCCGCAACATTCCCTCCCTCTGCACTCTGGTGGGTCGGGCAGATGTAACTAGTAAGAGACGGTCCCTCAGATAACCTGGTCCCAAGCCATGGAGGGCTTTATAGGTGACAACCAGCACCTTGAATTGCACCAGGAAGGAAATTGGCAGCCAATGCAGCTTCTTCAGGAGAGGTGACACTTGTGCATACCAGGGTCTGTAGAAAACCATGCGGGCCGCTGCATTTTGCACCAACTGGAGCTTCCACATGCTTGTCAAGGACAGCCCCATGTACAGTGTGTTGCAATAGTCAAAACGGGAAGTGATTAGGGCATCAGTAACTGTTACCGATTCAGGAAGGGCTGTTTCTGGCGCACAACCCATAGTTGCACAAAGGTCCTCCTGCACACAACCGCGGTCAAGTAGAGCAAGGATGGATGCGCCACTCACATCCCGCTCTCGCCAGAGATCATACAAAAACGTGGCCAATGACGATTCTGTCCCAAATCCAGGCCTGAATCTTGACTGGCAGGGTTCCTACCTGTCAATGAGTCCTTCAGCTTCAACTACTACAATACTCGAGCACACAATAGATACAAAGTTATGGTAAACTGCGCTAAACTTGATTGCAGAAAATATGATTTCAGTAAAAGAGCCACTAATGCCTGGAATGCACTACCGGACTCTGTGGTTTCTTTCTCTAACCCCCAAACGTTAACCTTAGACTGTCTACTGTCGACCTCACCCCATTCCTAAGAGGTCTCTAAGGCAAGTGCATAAGCGCACCAGCTCCCCAAAAAGAGAATATTGGAGACAGGTTTTAAATTATATATATACACATACACATACACATACATGCAAGTTTTGGTGCACCAGCCTGAAGATGACGAGTGGGACCTCGTCGAAACGTCACCAAGATATGCTCAAACAACCTCTGGAGCTGCTGCATAACCACCTTCTCACCCACCTTCCCCAAAAAGGGAAGATTGGAGACAAGTTGGAAATTATTCAACAGGGTGGAATCCAGTGATGGCTTCTTAAGAAGAGGGTGGACCACAGACTCCTTCAAATGCTGGGGCACTGCCCCCTCCTGTAGGGAAGCATTAATGACTGCCAGCGTCCACCCACCTGTCACATCCCGGGAAGCTTTCCCAAGCCAGGCAGGGCATGGGTCTAAAACACAGGTGCTTGCACCCACCCATACTCCCTAGGATCCTGTCCACTTCCTCAGGAGCAACAGGGTCAAACCGTTCCCAGATATCAGAGCAAGAACCTGTCTCAGAGGCTTCCACCGGACCAGCAACCGCGCTGGCATCCAACTGGGAACAAAGTCGAGCGATTTTGTCTTCCAGAAAAACCACAAATACCTCAGCATGCGCCTTCAGGTGGACCTCAGTCTCCTCCTTCCCCAGGAGGAGGAGGCTCACCTGAAGACGGTCGCTGGGCAATTATCTGTAGATGTAATTATTGTGGAGAAGTATAAATAGAAGGAGGTATTGTATAGAAAAGAAGAGAGAGCGAAGGTAAGACAGATGGGTAATTGGAGGATCTTCAGTTACCTCCTAAGGTGTCCTGACTTTGATCCTCCCTAAGAATCCTCCTGAAAAATAGCTCCTGGGGAGGATTTGATGGGTTCTTCTTTCCCTCAGGATCTCTGATCTCCACAGTGCAGCACTTCCAATAGGAGGAAGGAAGAAACAGAATTAATGTACATCACACGACGTAAAGTGGATTCCTATATTCGGAACACAACCTCAAAGCCCCCAATATCCAACAATGTGGTTATGTCAGAAATGTGAGAAAGAAATGGAACAATGTCTTACTGGAACAGGTGGGACATTGCCACATATTATGAATGTCAGAGAGGTTTGGGAAGGAGGGGTGAAGTATTCAAACAGATTCTCTATTCTCTATTGAACTCTTACCTGCAACTCGACTTGCTCCTTCTGTTCCTCCACCTGGCTCAGATGGAAGCCTTCCACCAGAGCCACCGCCTGGGAGCTGGTCTCTGCTCCATACTCCCGCACCCAGCTCTCCATCTCTGGGGGCAGAAGAGCCAGGAACTGCTCCAGAACCACCAGGTCCAGCATCTGGGCTTTGGTGTGCTTTTCTGGTCTCAGCCATCGCCTGCAAAAGCCATGGAGGCGGCTGCAAAGTCCTCGGGGACCCTCAGCCTCCCGGTATTGGATGGAGGTCCAGGGATGAACTTCTGAAGGGAGGAGGGTTTCCTCCTTCAGGATCTCCTGCCCAGTCCTTGTCCAGAGCTTCCCCCAATTCCCAGGCTGAGCAGCTGAAGGGCCTTTTCCGCTTCCCTCCTTTCCAAAAGGTTGTGTCTCCATCCTTTCTCTGTCCTGCAGAGCAACTGCAAATGGCTCCAAGGACTCTGGTGGGTCTCCAGATGCCTTTTCCTTCACGGGACCATTTCTGGGGCTGCAGGACTGATCCCTGCAAGGGATTCCGCTCTTTTTCTTCTTCCCCCAAGAGGAAAGTTTGCCTTGCAAAGACCACAAATGGCTTCCAGTTTCTGTATCTGAGATGGGAAGAAAAAATGAATATTAAGAATTAGAAAGTGGAATTCAGCCACTGAGCGACCTTCCCCCAACCTCCCCGGAGCCCCAAGAGGCTCATCCCAGCGCAGGACTGAGGTGCCCCGAGAAGGGCCGGGAAGGAGGCAGCTGGAGAGGCCGCCCCGCTTCTCTCCCCCTCCGGAGACAGGGAGCCTGGTGCGAATCCTGCCTCCTCCTCGCCCGGCTTCTCTCCTCTCCTGCTGGGCCTCCGCAAGGCCGACCCTCCCCTCCCCCCACTCGGCTCTTCCTCAGACAGGGGGCGGGAAGGATCCCCCTGCATGGAGAGGGCGGCTGGGGAGCATGGGACCCGGGGTGGAAGCCGGAGGAGGGCCAGGCGAGGGTCTCTCCCTCCTCCGCCTCCCTTTGCCCGGGAAGAGCCCCCAACTCACCCGGGGAACGTCTGGATTTTCCCCCGCCAGACTCTCCCGCAGCCTCTCCGCCTTCTGTGGAGCCCCGGGGGTTAAGGAGAGCGAGTGCGAAGTCCTAGAGCGGCAAGTGTTTGTGATGTCATTTCCTTCCCACCCTCCTCAGGAAAGGCAGCTGTGATGTTCGCCCTCCGCTGGACCAATGGGGAAGCGCATGACGGTACCTTCTATTAACAGAGGGCTCCCCCTGGTGGATTAGGGGCAAAGTGCCAGGATTGTAGAAAGGGCGGGAAAGAGGAGGGCGTCTGAGGTGAAAGGAGAGGGCAGGGATGATGGGTTTGGGAGTAGGAGGAAAGGCCCCTCTCCATTGCTCCCTGATAGAGAAAGGCTTCAACGTCTCCAGAGGCGGTACTTTCTCTATCTTCCTCTTCTATCCTGTCCAGGAATCCTCTGTGGAGCTGGAGAAAAATCTCTCTGGAGGATTTGAACTCGCTTCCCTCAAGGACAGCCGCCCTGAAGGCTCCGCAGAGATTGTGGGAGGCCTCAAAGGGTCCAAATCCTGTCAGAAACAGCCAGGCAGTCAGAAGAGGAGGACCAGGAGCCTCTGTGGGAAAGACAGCTTGTGTCTTGTGGTTGTTGGGAACTCCCGCCTGAAGGGGAGGCAGATGGGACACAGGCAGGAAAGCCACAATCAGGAAAATGATTTTAATTTATTTATTTTTTATTTCTCTAATTCAATACATGCAGCTGCCCTTCCCAAACTATTCGCTCAGCCTCCCAGCAAAGGGGGGAGGAGAAAGGGCAGGGACCCCTCCGGTCTGTTCTGATGAAAGAAAAGGAAGATCCTGAAAAAGGAATAGAAAGCTAAACTATGAGGAGGAAAAACCATTTTTACATAGGGATTGAGTAGGAAATTCACCTCAAGAAATGTGAAGGAAGCTTAAGCGCCTTGAAGAATTTAAGGCAAGGATATATTATTAGACCATAAATGAAAAGAGAGAAAGAAAAGGAAAAAGGAAAAGCAAACCAAGAAAAGGTGAAGGCTCCATTTCTATGAAAACATTCAACCAGATTTGGAGTCAACAATGACATACAGAGGTTAGCTACAGTGAGCAAAACAAAATCTAAAAGTATGGAAAAGTGGTTAAAAATCCATTTCAAAAAATGGAAGTAACGTCTGATTTTCCTTTCTGTATCTATTTCTTTTTTTCTCCAGTTTGACATAAAATATTTAATAAGGATATTTGAAAAAACAGCTTCAACCAACCAACCAGCAGCTGAAATATGCCCCCCCCCCAAGGTCATCCATACACTTTAGTGGATTAGTAAGTTTTAATGCAACAAAGAAAATTTTATGCATGTTTAGCAAGTACTTAATTTAGTTACTTAATTTTAGGTTATCTTAACGGTATGACACACCATAAAAAGAGAAGAAGATGGTGCTAATACTTGAAAAATATTTTTCCCTATGCATTTGTTTCATCTTACAAGATGTTCACCCTGAAGCTATTCACACACACTCTACATTGACATCTGTCATTATTCCATCACATCATAAGAGGTCTTTGACTGAAAAAGGTTTCCCGCTTCTGCATTCATCCTGGTTGACTCAGATCTTATGCAAGGCACGAGCACTGCCTTGTGAGTGGGTGGCGTTCTTCTGGGGGGGGGGGGACCTCATGCTGGGACTTTCAAGGGAGTCTTGCAAAGGCCTCATCCAGTCTTTGGAATCCTAGCAAGGGGCGGGGGAAGGCCGTGGCCCCATGTTCCCCTGCCGTCCCTTTGCATCCATCTACGGGGGGTGGGGGAGGGTATGACAAGAGTTTCAGACCATCCATGTTGCTTCCCCCTCCCTAGAAGAAACACAGCATCATCCCCAGGAAGGAGGAGATGTGGGGGAGCACTCCATCTCCCCCCCTCCTCATTGCCAGAATGGGAGGAGAGGGAAGGCTTGGATTACAAAAGGCAAGCAGGACTCCTCTCTGCCCCCAAAATGCGGGGTGGGGGAAGCCGCACAGGTATTTCTGCTATTTATGGTGGGTCAGAAAACCTCGGCTGCCTCTTTGCCAGAAGGGCTCAAAATGCAGAAGATTTTGGGAGGGGTGGGCACGACAGTGACTCCATGTGATTGGGGGAGTGACACTCCCACTCCAGGTAGGATCCGAAGGGGGCAAAAAGAAGTCCATACTCTCCTCCAGGGCAGCCATGACCCCCCCCCCCTTTGATCTGCCCCCAAGACAGACAGACTTCAGAGAAAACTGCAGAAAAAACAATGGCTACCAATCTGCCTTTCATTGAGGACCTGTATACTGCACGAGTCAAAAGAGGGTTGTGAAAATATTTAGACCCCTCACATCCTGGACAAAAACTTCAACTCTTACCCTCAAAACGACGCTATAGAGCACTGCACACCAGAACAACTAGATACAAGGACAGTTTTTTCCGAACGCCATCACTATGCTTAACAAATAATTCCCTCAACACTGTCAAACTAGTTTCAAACAGTTTGTCAAACAGTGTCTAAGTCTGCATCACTATTAATCTTCTCATTGTTCCTATCACCCATCTCCTCCCACTTATGACTGTATGAATGTAACCTTGTTGCTGGTATCCTTACGATTTATATTGACTGTTTCCCTATGACTATCATTAAGTGTTGTATCTTATGATTCTTGATGAACGTATCTTTTCTTTTATGTACACTGAGAGCGTATGCACCAAGACAAATTCCTTGTGTGTCCAATCACACTTGGCCAATAAAGAATGCTATTCTATTTATTCTATAACTATCATTAAGTGTTGTACCTTATGATTCTTGATGAATGTATCTTTTCTTTTATGTACACTGACAGCGTATGCACCAAGACAAATTCCTTGTGTGTCCAATCACACTTGGCCAATAAAGAATGCTATTCTATTGTAAAAAAAAAAAAAGACTGAAGGGACCCCTCCCATTTTCTCTTCTCTCTCCTCAGGTGGTTGAAGACAAGGGAGATTCTGCCCACAAACCGATGACGCGGCAGAAGGGAGAATTCTCATTGGTCCTTCCATTTTTCTGGGCCACTCCCAATCCCAAAGTTCTAAGAAAACTTCTCCCCCGCAATCCAGACCCACCGTTTCCTCCCCAGGGGCTGGAAGCACCTGCGTCTTTCTCCCTCTCTGTTTCGGGGCGCTTGTGGGGCAGAAGCTTCCACGTGCTCTGCTGGGCTCCCCCTGATACTGCTGGCCAGGGGGCTGGTCCAGATCTCTGGAAGCGAAGGAGATCCCCAATAAGGAGCGAGTTTGGGGGGGGCAGGAGAGGGGCTGGGAAGGGGCGTCAGCTCTCCTTGGGGAAGTGGGGGGGGTGGGAGATGGGGAGAGGTGGGGCAGGGAGGAAGGTTATTCAGCCGGTTCCATCAAGTCCCGAAAAAGTTTAGTTACTGGTTCTCCCGAACCGGTTCGAACTGGCTGAATCCCACCACTGCTCCTCCTCCTCTCTCATCATCCTGAGCCCCACTTGCAAAAAAGTCCTCCTTCAGGGGCGGGGTCTGCAAAGAAAGAAAAAAAAACACCAAAGGTACCCTAAGAAGTTTCAGGAAGAAACCGAGCATGCGCAGGAATCTCTGACCAGTTTGGTGTGTGGGGTTTCAAACGCTGGACCTTGGGGTCCCAAGGGGTGGGGTGATGATGTCACTGAAAAGTTGGCCTCTCTAGGACTTTGTCCCTCCCTCCCCTCTTGGGCTCTTTTGCTGCAACGTGCAGGAAAGCCTTGCAGGTAATGGGCGCTGCCTAGTGAGGGGGGGGGCTCTTTCGTGGGGGGGGAGAAGCTATGTGCTGGGACTTGCAAGGGGGTCTTGCAAAGTCCTCATACAGTCTTTTGAATCCTAGCAAGGGGGGGGGAAGGTCCGACCCCAAGTGTCCCTTTACCTGCATGTAGGGGGGAGGGAGAAACAGAGTTTCAGATCGGCTGTGTTGCTACACCCCTCCCTGGAAGAAACCCAGCATCCCCAGGAAGGAGGAGGGGTTCTGGCCTGGACTGGCTGTGCATCTGTTTAAATATTTTTGGGGAGGGCTTATTTTCAGGGAAACGGTAGAGGAGGCCGTTTGCCAAGCTTCCATTTTGTTAGTACAGCTGGGATTTTACACTAGTTTCCACCAGTGGTGGGATTCAAATAATTTAACCCTCTGCCCTAATGACCAGATGGCTAGGTGTGGCTCGGTGGTCATGTGACAATGTGGGTGTGGCCAACTCAACGTCACTCACGTCGATGGGCATTTCACCGTAGCTGTTACAATGTAATAACGGTAAACCAGAGAGGCAGTTTCTATAAGCAGGGCAATAAAGATTAGGCTAGAAACAACACCAGAATGTTTCCTTCCTGCCTTCCTTACAGGATTAGCCCTGTAAAGTGGGAAAAAACAAAATAAGATTTCTTCCAACAACCGGTTCTCCAAACTGCTTAGAAAGTTAACAACCGGTTCTCCCGAAAAGGTGCGAACTGGCTGAATCCTACCACTGGTTTCCACCAGCAACATGAAATAGAGAAATTGAGGTTGATGTGATTGACATGAGCTTAGCCTTCTTCTCAAAACTATTGAGGTGTGATGCCTAAAGTATTTACACTGAAAGATTCTTACTACCGGTAGGAAATCAACTTCATTCTTGCCCAGTTTTGAATCTGGCAAAGAAAGAGCCCCCTTTTTCACTTTGAACTTTTGGGATAGGTCAACCAAGGCAAAGAACATAGACATTTTTCCTAGGCTCATCTGTTACTACTGAAACTTGCTTATCTTCCTTTCTCAGGGTCTTGTCACCATTGAAGACGTCACTGTGTATTTCTCCGAGGAGGAATCGTCTCAACTGGATCCGGATCAAAAAGCCCTTCATAAAGAAGTCATGCTGGAGAACTCCAGAAATGTGGCTGTTATGTATTGATACTTTTGAGCGGGAGTTTCAAACCTGCCTACGTTTCTGATTGGCTGACAGTCCCTCCAGGATTGTATATAAGGAGGGCTGCAGCCTCTGAGTTTTTGCTGAAGTCTCACTGTATATTAAAGAGCTGTTGTCACTTGCTTGGTTGTGCCTCTCGTTATTCCCGAACCACTTCATTGGCGACGAAGGTGGGATAGAGAGCACAAGAAGCGACCCAGTGAGACACGAGCTTCAGCTAGGCGACGAGGCGAACTACAGGAGGCATACCGAACATGTCTGCCTACGTTCCGCCCAAGCCTTTTGATCCGACCCGCGAAAAATGGGTCTCGTACCTAACGAGGTTCGAATGCTCGCTCGAAGCCAGCGACATGCAAGGGCTCTCCGCTAATCGGAAGAGAGCCCTCTTCCTAAGCCACTGCGGACCCGACGTGTTCGAGATGGCAGAGTCACTGTGTGAGCCAACTCCGGTCCAGACCGTCTCCTGGGACACCCTGATGGCCACGCTCCGGGCTCACTACGCTCCCGTGCCCTCCAAGTTCGTGCAACGATACCAACTCAGACAGCGCGTTCAGCGAGAGGGAGAACCGGTCAGCGCTTACATGGCCAGCCTGAGAAAAGCCGCAACTCATTGCGACTATAGAGACTTGGACGATGCGTTGCTTGAGCAACTTATCTGTGGCGTTCGGGACATTAGACTGCAACGGCGCCTGCTCGCCAAAACTGATTTGACGCTTGCTGGAGCCCTAGACGAAGCCAGGGCTCACGAAGCCTCCACAAAAGCCGCGGAAACGCTGCAGCGTCTGCTGACCAGCAAAGAAAACCCCAAGTCTGCCCCGGTGCACAGGGAAGACGCCGGATCCAGCTCAGAGTCCGAGTCGGATGAGGACGTTTTCCGAACTGAGCACCAGAGGAAAGACACCGGCAGCCCGCGGCGAAGCTGTCCCAGCTGCGGAGGACACCATGACAGGCTGTCCTGCAAGTACAGGGAGGCGATTTGCAGGCGTTGCGAGAAAAAAGGGCACTTGGCGCGAGTCTGTAGAGCCATTCTGCCCAGGAAACACCAACCACGTGAGCGCCGCAGCCAACCAGAATCAGCGCGCCAGAAACAGCCAACGAGAGAAGGCGGCGCGAAAAAACGGCGCGAATTTGAACCTCGAGATGGCCGCAGCATTCACATAGACCAGGCCAGCGCGGAAGTCGAGGACAAAGTCAGCACGGTGGTCGAAATCAACGGCAAGCCATGCTCGATGGAGATCGACACCGGATCAGCTCTCTCCATAATGTCGTGGGCGACCCTAAAGACCCTCCTGCCATCGTTCCGGAAGGACCAGCTCTCCAGGCAGAGACTACGCATCCTAGACTACCAGGGAAACCGAGTCCCCCTCGAAGGCGTGGGCATGTTCCGAGTCACCTACGGAGACTACGAAAGAAACCTACCGCTGACCATCGTCACGAAGCAGCTTCCCAGTCTTCTCGGCATGGGGTGGTTCCGAGCCCTCGGCATGGGCTTCACCGGCGTCCACCAGATGCTCAAGTCATCGTTAAAGGACAGTCTCCTGACCGAGTTCCAGGACGTTTTCGGGGACACGTTGGGCAAGTATGTGGGGACCCCTATCTCCCTCAATTTAGACCCCAACGTAGCCCAAATAAGACTTAAGGCCAGACGGGTGCCGTTCGCATTGAAACCCAAGATCGATGCGGAACTGGACAAATTAATTAAACAAGGGGTGCTGGTTCCCGTTGACCATGCAAAGTGGGAAACCCCTATAGTGACCCCAGTTAAATCCGACGGCTCAATCAGGATTTGCGCCGACTATAAGTGCACGATCAACAAGGCTTTGCAGCCGAGCGCCTATCCGGTGCCGATCGTGCATCATCTACTACACTCCCTGGGGCCCGGAAAAATTTTTGCCAAATTAGACCTGGCCCAGGCCTATCAACAATTACCAGTTGACGATGCCACAGCAGAGGCGCAAACGATCGTAACTCATAGGGGTGCATTCAAATGCACCAGACTCCAGTTTGGGGTGAGCGTCGCACCCGGCCTGTTTCAAAGCACCATGGAGCGCCTTCTGCAAGGGCTCCCCGGAGTGGTGCCCTATTTTGATGACGTTCTAGTCAGCGCTCAGGACGAACGTCAACTAGGGGACAGAGTTAGGAACGTCCTATCTAGATTCAGGGAAGCGGGACTAAGACTGAAGAAAAGTAAATGCATGATTGCTGTCCCCTCCGTCGAATTTTTGGGGTATAGGGTGGACGGCACAGGCATCCACCCTACCGAAAGCAAGGTGAGGGCTATTAAAAGCGCACCTGCCCCCAAGACCAAAGCAGAGCTCCAAGCCTTCCTTGGACTACTTAATTTTTACGCAATGTTCCTCAAGGACAAGGCCACCGTTGCAGATCCCCTACACAAACTATTGGGGAAGAATGTACCATGGGTCTGGGGGAAACCGCAAGCAGCCGCTTTTGAGGCAGTAAAAGAACTTCTATCGGAAGACAGTTTCCTCATCCAATACAACGCCGCGCTACCGCTTGTATTGGTTTGTGACGCCTCCCCCGTAGGAGTTGGTGCAGTCCTAGGCCATAGACTGCCGAACGGCCTAGAGGCGCCTATCGCCTTTTACTCTCGCACACTGTCAAGCGCAGAGCGGAACTATAGTCAATTGGACAGAGAGGCTCTGGCTGCAATTGCGGGGGTCAAAAAGTTCCACGAGTATCTTTTTGGCCGACAATTCGAACTTGTGACTGACCACCGGCCCTTGCTAGGACTTTTGGCGGGCGATAGACCGACCCCCGCTGCTCTTTCCCCACGTTTGACCAGATGGGCCATTTTTCTGTCGGCCTATTCGTATCGGCTTGTCCACCGACCTGGACGGACCTTGGGTCACGCGGATGCCCTCAGCCGCTGCCCCCTGCCTGATCTCCTTGACAACCCAACGCCTGAAACCTCCGTTCTCTTAATGGACACCTTGACTTTGGGGCCTATTTCCTCTCGTGAGGTGGCAAAAGCCTCGGCCAGAGACCCGATCATTCGCACTGTAATGGGTTGGGTGCTAAAGGGGTGGCCGACCAAAGTGGATGGGGGAGAATACCAGGGTTATGTTAACAAACGTAACGAACTGTTTATGCAAGGGGGGTGTTTGTTGTGGGGTGACAGGGTTGTAATTCCACCGAAACTTCGATCACGGGTATTGGATTTACTACATGAGGGGCATCCGGGCATTGTTAGGATGAAGAGTCTAGCCCGTAGTTATGTGTGGTGGCCCAACATGGACCAAGTTATCGCTGAGTGGGTGGGAAAGTGCAGACCCTGCCAGGAATCTCGCCCCGATCCCCCAGCAGCGCCCGTCCGCGAGTGGGAGAAACCAAAGGGGCCATGGGGGAGGATCCACATTGATTTCGCGGGCCCTTTCCACGGGCAGACATTCTTAATTGTGGTCGACGCCTTTTCTAAATGGCTTGAAATAATCTTAATGCCCTCTACCACAGCCGAGGCAGTCATCAAAGCCCTCCGCAAATTATTTGCCACGCATGGCCTACCAGATACGCTGGTATCTGACAACGGCCCCCAATTCACGGCAACCTTGTTTGAGGGTTACTTGGCCGGCCTGGGCATCCGCCATGCCCTGTCGGCTCCTTTTCATCCGGCTTCTAACGGATTGGCTGAACGTTTTGTACGAACAGCCAAGGAAGCGTTGTCTAGGCTAGATAACGGGGACTGGCAGGCCAGGATAGACCAATTCTTAGCAGTCCAGCATGCCACCCCATGCACGGCCACAGGGAGAAGTCCAGCCGAGCTCCTCATGGGCAGGAAGCTTCGGTGTGTATTAGACAGACTTCACCCAAACTATACACACGAGAACTTCAAGGGAGAGACCTCCGGACTTAGGCAGTTCCAGGTCGGGTCCCTGGTGTTCGCTCGCAATTATGCTAGCGGACCTCTATGGGTTGCAGGAACCATAGTGGGCATAACCGGCCCAAAATCCTACACGGTTGACGTGGGGGTGGACAGACTCTGGAAGCGCCACATAGACCAACTAAGGAAAAGGGTAGTCGGCGAAGCAAATATTAACTTAGACATCTCCGAGCCTAACTATAACAACTTTCCCAACACAGCTAACTCAAGCCCGGGTTCGCGAGAATACTTAGCTGACAAGCCCTGGTTCCAGCGCTGCCCCAGCGAGTCGCCACTCCCAGCCGGGGATAACCACGCCCCGGATAAATTCCAGGAGGTTCCATTGGCGGAGCCGGGAGAGACAGAGAGTCCCTCCGACCAGCTCGACGCCCCACCAGACACTGAACTGCGCAGGTCAACTAGGGCGAGAACTCGTCCTAAGCACCTGCGAGATTTTGTGTGTACATATGTAAATTTTTGAATGTTAGTGCCTTCTGGGAAGGGAGGGGTGTTATGTATTGATACTTTTGAGCGGGAGTTTCAAACCTGCCTACGTTTCTGATTGGCTGACAGTCCCTCCAGGATTGTATATAAGGAGGGCTGCAGCCTCTGAGTTTTTGCTGAAGTCTCACTGTATATTAAAGAGCTGTTGTCACTTGCTTGGTTGTGCCTCTCGTTATTCCCGAACCACTTCAGTGGCTTCTCTGGGTAAGTTTCCCTGTTATTAGCTGAGACCCCAAGAAGAGGGATTCTTCCAGGTTTATGGAAATAACCAGTTCTTGTGAACGTATCTCCAATCAAACGAGTAGGTAGCGATGGTGGCGGGCAGTTCGGAGAACCGGTAGCAAAAATCCCTGCCCCTGCCCCCCATGCCCAGCTGAGCTGCGCGATCATCAGAGGCTTTTTTCTCTTTTAAATGACTCTGACGATCCCAGCTCTGACGATCTGCTAATTAGCTCTGCTAATCAGGCAACTCAGCTTGGATTGTCAAACCCATTTAAAAGAAAAAAAAGTTTTTTTCTCCCCCCCCCCAAGCTTGCTTACTTTAGCTGATCGCAACGCAATCCACTGCATCAGCAATCTCCCTGCCTGCAATCAAGCTCATCGGTGAGCAGCTCTATCTGCAACTTTAAGACTTGTGGACTTCAACTCCCAGCAAAGCTGGCTGTGGAATTCTGGGAGTTGAAGTCCATAAGTCTTAAAGTTGCCAAGGTTGGAGACCCCTGTTCTATTGGGTAAGTTTTTTTCCCCTTTGGGAGCTTTAAAAAAATAGTTAATTGGGGTTTTTTTTAGTTGTTCTTTTTTTAGACCTAGCCATTTAAAGTTTAGGAAGTTTTAAATTTAACTGCTTTTATATAAAAATAAAAATAAAATAATATTTGTGCAGCTTTCTGAGATTTAGTGTGTTTCTGTAGTGTTTCACTCTAACTACACAAACACATAAAATCTCACAAAGCTGTATGTGGAATTTTGTGTGTGTAAAATGTGAAAGTTGGTTTTTTGGGCTTTTAGTGGCTTTTGAGGTTCCTGCTTGTTGCGGGGCCATTTTGAGTCTAGCACAGCTGCTTTTACATTGTGGGTGAGCCAGTTGTGTTGTGTTGTGTTTTGTAGGTTAAAAAACGGCAAAGAAGTGACATTGATTCGGCCACGCCCACCCAGTCACCTTACCACCAAGCCCCACCCACTAATTAAGCCACGCCCACAGATTTCACCCCTGGAATACAGGTAACTTACAACCACAATCGAGTCCAAACTAAAACATTGTTAAATTTTTTTTGCAGTTGCCCTTAACAGGATGAAAAGGCAACAGAATTTTCCAGTAAGAATCAGTAAGAAACCAAGATTGGAATCCGTTGTATCAGAAATGGCCTTGGATGATATAAAGCAGTCACAACCACAACAAGCACAACCACTCCAACCACTCCAATTTGGAGAAAACAGCCTGTCAGTTATTGAAATAAATAACGATACCTCCAAAATTGAAAACAGTCTTCCTGAATGCTGGACAATGCAACAATATAACAATTTCAAAGAAAAATATGACGGTTTGGAAATTTCTAACAAAAAGTTAGGTTGCAAGCATTGTGCAAAACATGACTTCCTAAAAATGAAAAATATTCATGTGTCAAAAGAATGGAAACATTTTCAGATTGAGGCAGCAGGGAGAAATAGAGAGGTAAAACAAGCTTCTCTAAGGAAAAAAATGAAAGAACATTTTTCATCAAAAGCTCATAATATTTGTAAAGAGAACATAAAACAAGGCGAGGAGGCTTCAACAGCAAAATATAAGATGAATGAGAAATATATACAAATTATTTGTAGAGTATTTAATACAGTTTACAGCCTGGCACAAAGATGTAAACCATTTTCAGACACAGAAGATGAGATAGAAATGCAAATTAAAAATGGATTAGATATGGGAATAGGATTACATTCACGTAAAACCACAGTGAAAATAGTTGATTTCATTGCAAGAGAAATTAAAAAACAATTATTTACTAAAATTATTGAAAATAATCTGAAAATATGTTTGATTATTGACGAAGCCTCAACAGTATCTTGCAAACCAGTTGTGATACTTTTCTTAAAAGTTGAGGATTCAGATACATCACCAACGATTTTCCTTGAGCTAATTGAATTGGAAAAACAAGATGCAGAGACAATATATTCTTCAGTCATGCAAAGTTTAAATAATGTTGGGCTTACTAAGAACTATCTAAAAAAAAATTTAATAGGATTTTGCTCCGATGGCGCCAGCGTTATGCTTGGGAGAAAATCTGGAGTGAGCACTAGGATAGCAAAAGAGTTTCCAAACATAGTAATCTGGCACTGTTTAAACCATCGCCTCCAACTTGTTTTAGATAATTTGATAAAGGAAATAAAGCAAGTAAATCATTTTAAAATATTTATTGATAAGATATATACTATTTTTCATCAATCCAATAAGAACCAAATTGAACTTACCAAAATATCCGAACAACTTGGAATTGAAATTATAAAAATTGGTAGTATTTTGGGACCACGATGGGCTGCCTGTAGTTTAAGGTCAACCCTAGCTGTGTGGCACGCTTATCCAGCGCTACATCACTGTTTTCATTCAAATGAAAAATACTTAGGTATGGCTGCCCGTCTTGAAAATATCTATTTTATAACTGATTTGGCATTGATGATTGATATTCTAAATGAAATTTCTCTTCTTTCAAATGCACTGCAAGCAAAACATATAGACATAATAAAGGCTGAAGAACTTGCGATAAGATCTATTAAAGCATTTCAAATGCTTCGAAAGGAAAAGGGTCCATACGAAAAAAAAGTTGATGGATTAATTACTTCAGAAACCTTCAAAAATATAAAATTTGTAAAAAATCATCGATTTGTTGGGCTTCCTCGGGAAAGACTTTTAGAAAACATTGTAACGAATTTGAAGAAAAGGCTAATGGATTGTGAACATTTAAAAACAGATTGTAGCCAATTTCAAGACAGGAATAAATTACAATTTCTCAAATTTCTGGAGCCAGATTACTGGAATATTGAAGAAGTAGTAGTTCCATGGAAAGCAGGTGAAGAACAATTGCTCGTATTTAATGTTTTCAATTACCAAATTGATATTAATGATTATCGAGATTTTGTGAGAAATGTGTTTAAAAATTCCCAGAACTATGCAATTCCTAAAAGTGTTCAAAGAGCTAAAAATATTGTCAGAACAATTGCTGTAAGTTCAGCAGAAGCGGAAATGGGTTTTTCAAACATGAACACAATATGTTCAGAGAAGAGAAGTCACCTAAGTTTTTCTAATATATCAAATATAATGACTATTAGTCTAATCGGCCTACCGCTAAAGGAATGGGATCCTACTCCTACAGTGGAAAAATGGTTAAGGATAAATCACATAGCCGATGTTGGCGTTAGTGTTTTTGGACGCCCAAAAGGCATTCGATAACTTGAACTGGAAATTTATGGTCAACCAAATTGACTTAATGGGATTTGGAACAAATTTTAGAAAAATGATTGAAAATATTTACCATAAACAGAGGGTGAGTATTTTAATAAACGGGGACAAGACGCGGATATTTTGGATACAAAAGGGAGTTAGACAGGGATGCCCCTTGTCCCCTCTACTTTTTATAATGGCGCTGGAAATTCTACTTAGAAAGATCAGAGATAACAAAGAAATTAAAGGACTGCAAATTAAGAAAGAAATATTCAAAACACAAGCCTTTGCAAGATGACGTGGCCTTAATAACAGAAGATCCCTTGAAATCTGGCCCCAAATTACTCCAGGAAGTACAACAGTATGGAGAAGTCGCCGGCTTTAAACTTAATAAAACAAAAACTAAAATTTTAGCAAGAAACATGACAGAGGCAAATAAGAAAGAGCTAGAAAATTCCTTAGATCTTCAGATAGTGAAGAAAATAAAGTACTTGGGAATATGGATCACCTCAAGATATTCCTCTTTAAAGGAGGATAACTACATCCCATTATTACAAAAAATAAAGCAGGATATAGACAGATGGAAGAAGTTAAAATTATCTTTTACAGGTAAGATCTCAGCAATTAAGATGAACATTCTCCCCAAAATTATATTTTTATTCCAAACTATACCAGTGAATCTCGATAAAAAATATTTCCTGAATCTGAAAAAGAAGGTGCGAGAATTTTTATGGGAAGGGAAGAAGGCGAGGATTGCATACAAGACACTGCAAGGGAAAAGAAACATGGGTGGCTTTGGATTACCTGATTGGGAAGTATATCAGAAAGTGGCTAAACTAGTATGGATCATAGAATGGGTTACATTACAAAACAAGAGAATCTTGACGTTAGAAGGCCACGATCTACAGGCAGGCTGGCATGCCTATTTATGGGATTTAAAGAACAAAAAAAAAAAAATATTTCCATAAACCCAAATTAAGGGAGACCCTTATTCAAACATGGGAAGAAATTAGGCAACGATTTTATGTGAAAGTGCCAAATTGGCTTTCAATCATGGAGGCCCTGACGGCCTCAAATAAAAGATACTTTGAAATTCGGCACGTATAAAGACATATTAGATGATAATGGTATCTTTAAATCACGGGAAACATTAAGAAATCAAGGCTTCAATTTAGACTGGTGGAGCTATCTACAGATAAGCTCAAGATATCAAAAAGATAGGGATCTTTTTGAGGCGAAGCACAACAATTTGGACAAAATTATGTTGGGGATTGAAAAGAAAATGCTAGCGAAATTTTACAACTTTCTACTAGGCGGGGACAGGGCAGAAGAAATAGCTAGAAATCAATTAAATATTTGGGAAAAAAACATTGGTTATAGGTTAAATTTCAATGACTGGGAGGAGGCCTGGAACAGAAACTATAATCTGACTAAATCAGCAACTTATAGGGAGAACCATTACAAAATTTTCCATAGATGGTATCTAGCGCCAGCTAGATTAGCAAAAATATTTCCCAGTGCTTCAGCAATATGTTGGAAGTGTGGAAAGGAGGTTGGCACCTTCTTTCATATGTGGTGGTCCTGCCCCGAGACAAAAAAGTTTTGGACAAAAATACGAAACTGGTTACGGGAAATAGTGGAAGAAGACATAGAACTTTCCCCTGAAATCTTCTTATTAGGAATGATCGGAGATGGACTTTCTAAAGATAAGATACATCTTATAATACATGTCATAACAGCGGCCAGGTTAATCTTTGCAAAATACTGGAAGGACAAACAAACCCCTCCAGAGGTGATAATAAACAAAATCCTAGAATGCGCAGAAATGGTAAAATTAACAAGTGTTCTTAACGATGATGTGAATTCAAAATTCAAGGCAGTATGGGAAAGGTGGTACAAATGGTGGAATAATAGAACGAGATTGTAAGGATATGTCTATTTTCAATAATGGTAGATTCGAATGTAATCGATAGGTATATAATGTATATAACGTAAATATGTAATTACACGACACCTCAGATGTTAACAGAGATTTGATGTTTTCTTTTTAAAAAATTTTTTTAAAAATCAATAAAGTGTATTAAAAAAAAAAATCACATGGCCGATGATGCTCAATTGAAAATGAAGAAAATTGCAAGTGACGCCAATCGAAAAGCAATATGGAAATATCTTATGTAACAGTTCTATTAGTTTTTATCAGGTATTATGTAATAGTTTTTCATTAATATTTAAAAACTCTTATAACAAAATCTAGTTTTCTGTACTTCTTTTATTGTTCTCATTTAAGTGT
The DNA here is from genome assembly GCF_029215685.1 of Pituophis catenifer annectens. Taxonomy (NCBI): domain Eukaryota; kingdom Metazoa; phylum Chordata; class Lepidosauria; order Squamata; family Colubridae; genus Pituophis; species Pituophis catenifer. The sequence goes on from NW_027256882.1 coordinate 3,716,638, forward strand.
CAACCCTGAAGTGAACATAGCTGAGGTCATTTTAGAGGCTTTAGGGCTGACACACAACAGAGGGAGTGGGGAAATAGTTAGATGGGGTTTTGTAACTAAAATAAAGCTTTCCTGTGGAACCCAAGGAATGCGCACAGGTGGCTGGTCAGGAGGAAGAAAGTAACCAAGCAACCAGCCATCTCTAACACCACACCATACACACACACCCCAAAAAAGTGAGTGGAAATCTCTGTGTGTCTTATAGATCGAATATTGCAGCGGGGGTGAGGGGAACACTGAGCAGCTGATTGGCAGTTGGATCAGCCTCCCAGAATGCTGCCAATCAGCTGTTCTAGGTGCCAAATGTTGGCAGAGGTGATCGGCGGCAGTGAACGGGCAATGGCGAACGGATGGCAGTGATCCCTGCCAACTAGAACATCTGATCAGCTGTATTCTTGGAGCCCAATCCAACCGCCAATCAGCTGCTGACGAGCTATATACTGGAGCTGCAATAATGTGCTGAAGCTGACCAGGCTGTTTGCTTCTTGGTGCAAGGACGCTAGCCAGATGAATACGGATGGATGCTGGGAGGAAGAGGCAGATTTTTTTTTCTTGTTTTCCACCTCTAAAACTAATGTGCGTCTTATACACTGGAGCATCTTATAGTCCGAAATATACTTTATCCCAAAGTCAGATGTACACTAAATGTAGACTGACTTTTAGCTACACATCTTCCTAGCAAACAGCAAATTTTGAAGCTCCAGGTAAAGAGGATTCATTTTAGGATGAGTAACCAGAGATAGCATGTTGGAGGTTCCTAAAGGAATGCTGGGAAACTGTATTTTAAAGAACATTTGAGGGAGGGGTTCAGAATAGCTCTTCTCTGCCTGAAGCTGTAGAAACCTGGCACCAAACAAAACACTGTTTGTGTAGCAACTGATCAACACTGACAGGGTAAGCCACTAGCACAGTGATGGCTAACCTTTTTGCCATCGCGTGCCAGGAAAGGGAGTGGGTGGGGGAGGTTTGCGCGTGCATGTGCCCACACCCATAATTCCATGGGGCCCCCCTGCGCATGCAACCCCCCTTCCCCTCGCTCCTGGCACGCGATGGCCTGATAGGCCTGTTTTTTTTCTTACCTGGCTCCAGATCCTCTCTATGCATCTGCAGAGGGCAAAAACAGCCTTTCCCACTCCCTCGGAGGCCTGAAAGTGCCCATTTCCCAACTCTTGGTGGAACAGGAAGTGACGTTTTTTGCTGTCCCCAGCCTCCAGAACCTCTCTAGGAGTCTCTGGAGGCTGGGGACAGCAAAAACGTCACTTCCTGTCCCACCAGGAGTTGGGAAATGGGCCTGTTTAGGCCTCCGGAGGGTCTCCGAGGAAGTGGGAAAGGCTGTTTTCGCCCTCCGCAGATGCATAGAGAGGATCTGGAGCCAGGTAAGAAAGAAAAACGGGCCTTCCCCACCCACCCCCAGGCCCTCCAGAGGTAGGAAACAGGCCGTTTCCCTACTTCTGGTGGGCCCAGAAGGCCCAAAAATCAGCTGGCCGGTGCGCGCATGCACCCCAGAGCTGAGCTGGCATGTCCACTGATATGGCAATGCATGTCACAGGTTTGCCATCACGGCACTAGTATATGAAAATAAGAGCAAACTCGGACTTCCGCTTGGCTCCGCAAGGTTTGAAGACGCTCTTTTACGAGCGCCCGATCCCTGGTTCCGTAAAAGCCCCAGAACAGCCGAAAAACTGCTGTCTGGAGGCTTGGAACCCTCTCCCCGGGCAAAGGGGAGAGAGAAGAGTCAACAGGCGGAGGTAGAGCCCCCCAAGTGCGCTAGGAGAAATCTTGGGGCGCAAAGGGTGTGGGCTCCCTATTGAAGCCTGTCAAGCAACTCCGGACCAGAGACGACTCCGCTAAAGCGGAGCTAGAAGCTGCGACCAAAATCTGCTGAAAATCAATGGGGGGACTTTTAACATCTTTACTTTGATAGCAGACAGAGCAAATCAGGAGAAAACAAAAGGAAACTTGCAAGTAACACTTTAATTCCGTTTTAAAATGCAGAAAATGGCACCTGAAAGCGGGAGGAGGAATTTACCAGGGAAAGTGCTCGTTAAGGCTTGTTAACGTTTGCAACAGTGATACAGCTACTGGATTACACCCTAAGAGAAAGTTTTAAAGTGGAAGCGGCCAGGAAAAGAATTTGGTATTGAGGAAAAGAATTTGGTATTGAGGAAAAGAATTTGGTACTGACTTTAACTAAAATCTGGTTTTTATACTGTGTGGAAAAGAGTTGAATTGTTGTCCTGATAGCTGTATAAATACAAAGTGGCTGAAATATGGCTGACAACAGGGCTGGTGAATCAGCAAGTTCCCAAGCCGTGACTGTCCAGGCTTTTCAAAAACTTCTAGACTTTTTTACTTCAGCCCTGTTGGATACAATCGAAAGGGCTTTTTCAAAAAACAGTTCGGGAAAATATAAGCAGTTGTTAGAGGGACAGCAGGAAATTATTCAGAGGAATTTGTTTATGGAAGATCAGGAGATGGACAGGATTAAGAGACTGGCTGGTACAGTTGAAACAAAGGTTTTGGTGGACGTTTCCATTCAAATGACAGAAAAGCAACAAATAGTTTCTTTATTCCAAGCTGACTATCTTTATGGCAACAAATTTTGGCTATATGGACAAAGAAATGGATTGAATGATTATACAAGCAAGAAGAGACGAAATGGGGATTTCAAGTTAGAAAAAGCGATCTCAAGAAGAGAACAAGTATTTCAGAAACATCAACCTCAAATCACCATTTTAAAAGTTTCAAAAATAAAACTGGGGGGACTGCGCTTAAGACGTTCCTTTTCCATCAAGCTGGCCTGACCTAAATTTTTCCTCTTTTTAAATGGAATTTTAAATTTGGTTTTAATTTATTGGGGTTTTAAAATGGTTCAGCCAAATTTATTTAATTAGTTTTATCTCTATTTTAAATTTTGTATCTATATGTTTTATTTTACGGCTGTTCACCGCCCTGAGTCCTTCGGGAGTAGGGCAGTATACAAATTTAATAAAATGAAATGAAAATGAAATGAAATGTTGAAAGAATTTATAAAAAAAAAGGATTGGAAAAAATATAGAAAGAAGAGAAGAACAGAAGATTAAGAAAGATATCTTCCTGTGGATTTTGAAATTGGCATCGGGCAAATATGTGTTTTAATGGTATTAAGAGATTTTTAAAATGTTTAACATAAGGTTATATTATTTTACAAGATATATGAGATAAATTTTATAAGCTTTTAAGATGTCTAACCCTTTGAAGCGAAGAGGATTAATGTTAAATTCAGAATTTTATTGCAAAATAATTAGTTCTGGATAGTTAAGGGCTGCTCTCTAAAAAGTTAGAGGTATTAAGACGGTTAATTGAAAAATTGAAAGACACCCTCCTGTAGATTCTGAAATTTATATTTGGTAAATAAGTGTTTTAAAGGTATTAAGAGATTTTTAAAATGCTTAATATAAGACTATATTATTTTTGTAAGACTGCTAAAGTATCGGATTATACATCAAGAAAAAGTTTTTTTTTTTTTTTATAAGTAGGAAGAATGAATTTAATTTAATTGGTTTTGAGAATTTATAAAAGGGAGGTTGATGAACTGGAGCAAAGGGAGTTAAAGAACATGTGGGAGCTTTGAACTTTATAATTTGTTAGTTTATTTTAGCATATGTTTGTTAGATGCTATACCCTGTTTTTGCTCTGGGAAGTCAGGGTGGGGGTGGGGAGGGTGGGATAAGGGATGGGGGGGGAAAGTGGTGAATAGAGAAATGTTTTAGCAGAAGAAAGTATATTCTATGAGTAGAATACAGGAGTTGCTCAGACACTAAAGGAGGAAAATATTTCACAGCAAAGAAGTTAGAAAGGAGAGAGGAGGAGGGGGTAGGAAAAGGAGAGGGAGGGTGAGGAATGGAAGAAAGGAGAGGAGGAAGGGAAGGGAAGGGGACACGAGTAGGAGTGAAGACGAGAAGGGGGAAAAGAAGAGAGAAGTAGGGGAAAGGGAAAGGAAGTAGGATGAGGTGGGAGAAGAGGTAGGAGAAAGTAGGAGAGAAGAGGAGGGAGGGAAAGGAAAGAAAGGAGGAGAAGAAGAGGGTTTGTTGTGGAATGAGGGAAGAAAGAGAAGAGCAACCCCGAATGTAATTAAAATGTCTTATTTTAATGCTTTCTTTAAGGGAAACATGTGTATGTAGGATTTCTTATGTATAAGAAAATGTACAATTTATGTGGGGAAGGGGAAAGGGGGGGAGAAAATTGTTTGTATTTCTTATAAAACTTTTCAATAAAAAAAAAAGAAAAGAAAAGAAGAGCAATCTCCACTCCCTTCTAGTACTGATGATGTTACCTAGTTTGGTAATGAAACATCTGCAAAAAAACCATCAAGCTCAGAGAGCACCAAGGACCTCACAGTTCAACCCTGAGCTACAAATATTATCTTCTCTCGATAAACACTTTTTGGTTAGAGGGCTCCCAGTGGATTTCATTCTAAATGTTGGTATTGTTTCTGTAAATAAGGAATTTAGAATTACAATGGCTGAGTATTTGATCCTTCATACATCCAAAAATACAAAGCTAGGGGATAAACAAATAAAGAACATTTGAAATAAAAAAGGCTCAGGAAAGAAAGAGTGAAAGTGAAAGAAAGATAGAGGAAAAGAAGGAAAACTGAAAAAGAATGAATTCCAACTTTCTTTGGTACAGATATAAGTAAAAATATATCAAACTCTTACTCTAAGATTAACATTTGTCTACATTATTTCCATAATCCCATAGCTAATCATCAAAGCCCAGATCAGTGGTTCCCAAACTTTTTCAGCCCACCGCCCCCTTGGTACTACAAACTCCTCCTCAGTGCCCCCCACCCAGAGGTGGGTTCTACTTACCTTTACTACCGGTTTGCAGCGGGGCCGCTCGTGCATGCACGCGCTCTTCTGCACATACGCAGAAGCGTTTGGCTGATGTTGGGGTCGGTGGGCGGGGCCTCATGACGGTTTTACGACCGGTTCTATAGAACCGGTGAGAACCGGGCCAACCCACCACTGCCCCCACCCCCACCCCCTATAAATAGCATTGTTCGGAATAGCGGTTTGCACGACCCACTAAGGAAGATAGTAACAGTAAAATACATGGAATACAGCCATTTTTGGCCTCCTGAAGCCTTGTTCCTCGTGTCCCGTTTTTTAAAAAACGGGCCCGTTTTTTGCAAAAACAGGGTGCACAGAGCCTTTGGGAGACCTGCAGGCTGCTCCAATACAAATTATCCCTGTAACAAAAATAGCTAACACTATTAGTTAACACTAAAGAAATCCCCTGAATCAACCAGTATTCCAGGTGTGGTCTTACTAAGGCTTTATACAGCGGTACTAATACTTCATGTGATTTTGATTCTATGCCTCTGTTTATACAACCAAGGATTTTATTCGTTTTTGGCTGCTGCTGCACACAGGTGATTCGTGGTTAATTGATCATCCATTCCGACTCCAAGGACCCTTCACAGTTACTATTTTCCAGCCAGGTTTCAGGTAATCTGTTTTTCCTGCCCAGCTGTAAAAGCTTACTTTTCTCCACATTAAATTTCATTTTCTTGGATTCTACCTTGTCTCGTTTGGATCCGAAAGGCACAATATGCATACAGATCAAAATCTATAGAGACGTGGAGGACTTCCTGTGGCCCCACGAATGCCGATGGACGCTCCTTCGAGAGCTCCAGCCCCGTGATTCTGTTAGCCGCTAGAACAGCGAAAATCTGCTGTCTAGCAGCTTAAAACTCTCCCCCCCAATCCCCGAGCAGGGGAAGAAGGGGGAGAGAAGAGCAGAAGGGTCTGGGTATAGCTCCCCTAGACCCCCAGGTTTTTCTTTTTAAGCCTGGGGTGTGCAGGGTGAGAGCTCCCTGTAAACTCTTCAGTGCTCCAGATCCGGGACGAGTCTGCTTTATGCAGACCAAGGCGTTCGTGACCACACCAGCTATGCAATTTTAAGGATTACAAAAATTTTGATTATGGATGCTGGCAGAGCAAATTCAGAAGAATAAAAAAATGCAAGTATTTTGAAACTTCGTTTAAAAGGAAAAGAAATGGCGCCTGAGGGCACCACCAGACGGGGGGGGGGGGGGCTGGAAGATTACTGCTGGATGAGTCAGCAAACTCACAAGTTGTGACTGTTAAGGCCTTTCAAGAACTTTTAAACTCTTTTATTTCTGCTCTTTTGGAGTCAATTGATGGAATCTTTCGAAAGTGTGATTTGCAGCACAATAGGGATCTGCTGGTCGTGGGGGAGGCAGAGATTTTCCAGCCCTGTGTGACTTTGGAAGACAAAGAAGTCGTCAGTGTCTACTCGATGCTGCGCTAGAAACGAACGGAAAGAAAACGCCCCAGACAGCGGTTGGTTGCTTCAGCCGTTTAATCCATTCGTGTAGTTCGGAGAACAAGTGACACAAAATGCGTTTAAGCACAAAGTCGGCGTTAGAGGCAATTGCCTCCTCACGCCTTTTAAACACTCGTGCCAGCTGATACAACGCCCTTCCGGGTATAACGTTAATGGCGCATGCGCGCAACGTCTTCTCAGCAATCCAGCGTCCGGAAGGTACCTGGAAAAGGGTCCACCCTATGCCGGCCGCTGCGTGACCGACCGCCTAGAAAGAAAACACCCCCACCACCGAGGTGCGTGTGAGCCACCAACCAACCCCCCCATCCACCCCCCACAGGTCCTTTAGTAACGGTGGATGTCAGGCAGGTTTCATGTGTGCCGCTGCGGATCACAGTGTCAAGGGATCTCGACAGTCAGGTCTAAGATGGAGGTTGATATAGGCGAAACAAAGGACTTGGCAGAGGTTTCTACACAAATAATTGAAAAGCAATGAGTAGATTCTTTATTGCAAACTGATAAATCCTATCGTGACAATTTTTGGTTCTACAGACAAAGGAATGGATTGATCGACTATACAAGCAAGAAGAGTCGATATGGGGGTTTCAAACTAGAGGAAATAATTCTAAGAAGGGAACGAGTTTTAAAGATACATCAACCTCAAATTAAAATTCAAAAACTCTCTAAAATAAAAACAGTGGGAAAGAAGAAGAACTGGAAAAAATATAGAAAGAAAGGAATGAAGAATGTTTTACTGATGTATTAAGATTTTAAAATGTTTGAATCTTGAGAATAAAAGCAGAAGGAAGAAAGGAAGTGTTGGAAGAAACATCCTTCTAGGTTCTGCTCCAAGTGGGGAAAACAGACACTGGAAACATGGAGACTGCTTGGAAAGATGGTTTAATGGTGGACAGGATCACATGGCTTGAGTTCCTGAACAGAAAAGGGGCAGATACAGTAAATCCTCGGGTTTTTATGCTCTCTCTGGCTCTGCATTTCTTGGGGCCCCGAAAGAGTATCCTGATTGGTTGTCAGACTCCCAGGGGGTGGGGGCCTTGCTGGCTGATGGTCACATGTGCTTCCCAGGTCACATGCGGTGAGTTTCTGCTACTATTGTGTAGAGGGCTAATCCTATCTTTGGCAATTCCTACTATGGCTCTGCCTGAAGGAGGCAGATCTTTGTTATGTAGAATAGACTGGCCCAGGCCTTAATGGCCCATTGACAAAGGGTGGGGGGCAGGAAGGTGGGAGCTGCTTTGTCTGTAAAATATGCTTCTCATATTTCTCATCCAGGGAAATATAATATTCTGCCTTTTTCATATTTCCTAAAATATTTCACTCTTCCAGGAAAGGGGTGGGTGCTAACTTCCTACAATCCCTACTTTTTTTTTTCAAAACGTGAGTTTTGAAACAAGTTCTTGGCAAAAGATTAAAATGATCACATCAGGGAGGCTTAATGGGTGCTTTTAATTTTCTAATGCAAAGGGGAAGGCATTGATAGAGGCAACAGAAAAGGATTCCTTCAGTGGCTTCCAAAAGCTTTCAACCATGAAGGTCTAGCAGCCAGGGAAAAATTTCTGGTAAGAATTTTACAGTATCCAATTTTCCATGCCAATTAATTTCAGACTTCAGATATTACTTTCTGTGAGCTTCCAGTCAGGTTTCAAGCAAGCACATGTCCCAAAATTTTTCACAGCCATAGTTTTCCTTTAAATTACAGGCTGCCCATTTCCAAGGGTTGGTTACTGAACCTGCCCTAGCTCTTACTTTAGTGCATCCAGGATTTGTGAGTCCAAATTGAGGTTAGCCAGTATACAATATCCATTCTTTTTTTTTTTTTTTTGGTGTTACACATAATGAGCCCTGGGATTTCTGCTCATGAGACCACGAGTGCAATATATCTTCCTTTACTGGGCAACTGGGCAGCATCATTTGTGAGTCACAGTCAGGGCTTGGGTTTTGGAAATCACTTTTCTGCTATCTCTTCAAGTGAGGGAATTGCCTGAGGGGTATTGCTCCCTTCCCCATGGAATTAGCAGGGAGATAAGACTACTTGGACTTTTAGTGCTACAGAGCAAAAATCAACCTAGGAGAAGCTTTGTGTGGAGATAAGTGAAGGGAATAGTTTCAGTCTAATTCTGTGTCTCTCTGTGTGTGCATGTGTATGTAGCTACTTTTACAATACAGGCAATACAAACATTTTGGACATATTTCTCCTCTCCACCAGACAGAAATCTAGAGTGTACATAACTTGCTGTGGCAATCACTCCCAAATACAATTCTTACAATAAACTGATTACAATATAAATGAGACAAGAAAGAAAACTTTACAATGAATTTCCACCCTCCACCCATAGTCTTTGCAGCTGTCTTCTGGGAATTGAAAAGAGTCTTTTGGTCTTTACTTATACATCTCAGGGTCTTTTCTTTAATGTCTGCTGGGTAGCCTGCTTGGTGGTAAGGCTGGTCAGTCAGGTTTGGGAAGATCTGCTCCACTCTGGTTGCTGTGCTGACTTTCAGTGGAGACTGGATTCAAACCCAATTCCTGGTTCAATCAGATGGAAGGTCTCCTTTGGAGGCAGCATCTGGATCCATGTGCTCTGCTTCCACAGTTTGCAGAGTCCTTTGTGCAGGGCTGAAAGACATGAGAACAGGGTCCCCTCCCCCCTTTGTGGGTAATCTTCTCAGGAAAGGCATTGTAACAGGATTACAGATGGGGGGGTAGATAGCTTGCAGAGTTTGAAAAGAAACAACACAACAGTATTGCAGTTACTAAACAGATAATGCAGTTTCAACAAAATGGAGACACAACAGATAAGAAAAAACTGGATTCACATGCTTCAGGAAAGAGATGAACAGGTAAACCTATTTAAACACATACAGTAAATGCAAGACTGATTTTTTTCTTGTAAACAAACTTAAAACGTTTCCTCATAAACTTGAGTTGTTACTTTAAGATACAGAGAGGGAAGGAGAAAAAAAACCAGAAATGAAATGAAATGCTCTCTTTAATCTGTGTTTGTTGGCCAGACAAACACAGGGCAAAGGCTCTTTCTTTCTTTTTTCTCTCTCTCCCCCATTTTCATTGCTTCAACCTTTTTTTTTTCTTTTCTAACAATTTAAAATTCTTGTCTCTAGAGATCAGATACATTTTACAGTTACAATTACCTCGAGGGCGCCCAAAGACTTAGACACACACACATAAAGAAAAGAAGGACAAAGAGAAGAAAACAGAACTCTGAGATTTCACACACACTGATCATTCCCACATAAATCTCAGTTAAATTAGGGAAGGCACAAATCTTAAACATACCACGTGGTTGCACAGAAGACAGAGAGACAAACAAACAAACAAAACAAACAAACAAAACAAACAAAATCCCCAACCTTCCTATTTATATATTTCCCTTTTCTTTTAAGTACCTTTATTTAGCCAAATTTGTCTCCCGGTGTTCTCTTAGCAAAGCCCATTTTTAACACAATTTTCCTAATTTCCTTTTATCCATGCCCCTCAATATGGGCACCCGCCTGGCGTCCCAGGCCGCGAGCACTTCATCTACTGGGGTCCCCGCCACCCGCGAACTATCGCTACCCATGACCCTTTCCTTTTCTCCGGAAGGATCACTTCGACTTAGCCGGGTGGCACGCTCTCAGTTTTCAGAGGAAAAAGCTCTGGGAAGGACTTCGATTCCCTTGCGAAGTATGGGCCCCTTCCTCTAGGGAATCACCACAACTTTTCGGATCCAAAAAGGGGATCCGTGAGGACCTGCTGACCCCTGCAGCCAGGTGTGGGCACCTCCTCTTACACACACACACGCTCGCCCCGTGTCTGGGCTGGACAAAACCGGGATTCCCTTTTACAGTTTTATTACCCCCCCCTTCACACGCTTGGCTTTCGCTCGGCTTCCATTCCTTTTAAACACAAAGTTCCACATTTGGCAACCCCCCCTTGCTTTCTCTATCCTACCGGTCATGGCTCAGTGGAGCTAGCAGTAGGCAGAGGTGCGGCTAGAGGTCACTCAAAGAGGTGAAATCAGACTGTTTTCCAGGTGGAATCCCACACACACACTTCCTCCTTCCCTAACAGAAGGTCCTGTGCTCTGGCAAAACCCCCATGCTCTCCAGACTGTTAGTCTTTCTGCGGCTAGGAAATGCACAGAGAAAGCAAGATCCAACTGTGATTGGGAGAAGGGCCTTCACTCACACACATGCAGGCATAAACAAATTTCCCATGCTTTTCCATACTTTAAGATCAAAATTTAGAGGTACTCACCTTCTTTCCAAGCAGCCTTTGAGCTCAAACTCAAAACCCCTTTAAAACCTAGTTCCAAATGGCCAAGGTCCAAGAAAACATACCCACAGACTCAATGGGTCTGCTGCTAGCAAGGGAGGCTTACCTGGGCCTGGTCCATTGGTTAGGTTAGCTTGGAGTCCCACTGGCTCGCCAATTGTTGGAAGAAACATCCTTCTAGGTTCTGCTCCAAGTGGGGAAAACAGACACTGGAAACATGGAGACTGCTTGGAAAGATGGTTTAATGGTGGACAGGATCACATGGCTTGAGTTCCTGAACAGAAAAGGGGCAGATACAGTAAATCCTCGGGTTTTTATGCTCTCTCTGGCTCTGCATTTCTTGGGGCCCCGAAAGAGTATCCTGATTGGTTGTCAGACTCCCAGGGGGTGGGGGCCTTGCTGGCTGATGGTCACATGTGCTTCCCAGGTCACATGCGGTGAGTTTCTGCTACTATTGTGTAGAGGGCTAATCCTATCTTTGGCAATTCCTACTATGGCTCTGCCTGAAGGAGGCAGATCTTTGTTATGTAGAATAGACTGGCCCAGGCCTTAATGGCCCATTGACAAAGGGTGGGGGGCAGGAAGGTGGGAGCTGCTTTGTCTGTAAAATATGCTTCTCATATTTCTCATCCAGGGAAATATAATATTCTGCCTTTTTCATATTTCCTAAAATATTTCACTCTTCCAGGAAAGGGGTGGGTGCTAACTTCCTACAGAAGAAGAGTAAAATGGTTAATAAAAATTTAATGGATAGTTTCCTGAAGGTTGTGAATTTATATTCTGAGAAACGAAGTAAGAATATTTTATTGATGTAGTAAGAGATTTTTAGAACGTTTAATATGAGATTTTAGTATTTTACATGTTGAAAAAGAATGGTGTTTGGTTTGAATGAAATTTATTAGTGTTTGTTAATGTTTCTAAAACTCTAAAAGTTATTGGATTACATGCCAAGAAAAAGGCTTTTATACTTAGGAAGAATTTAATTTAATTGATTTTCAGAATTTATAAAAGGAAGGTTGATGAATAATTTGTAAAAAGGGAGTTAAAGTGTGTGAGGGAGTTTTGAATCTTGCAGTAAGTTAGAATATTTTAGCATATGTTTGTTAAATGTTATACCCTGTTTTTGCTCTGGGGGGGTGGGGAGGAGGGGTTGAAGGTTGGGTTAGGATACAGATAAATGTATTAACAGATAAGTAAATGTGGGGGAAATGTTACATTAAATGAAATGAAAAGATGTACTTAGATGATATAATGAATGATTGATTATATATTGTATATTTGTTTGTTCATAAAATAAAAAACTTTTTTATTAAAAAAAAAAGTAAAATAAAAAAAAATCTATAGAGATGTGGTGGATCAGTGGTTAGAATGCAGTACTATAGGCTAATTGCCCACAGCCAGAAGTTTGATTCTGACAGGGTCATGGTTGATTCAGCTTTCATCCTTCTGAGGTGGGTAAAATGAGGACCCAGATTGCTGGACACCATATGCTGACTTTGTAAACTGCTCAAAGAGGTAAAGCATTGTGGAGTGGTATATAAGTCTAAGTGGAATTACTATTGCTATTCAGTTTCCCCTGAGCGTGTATCCTTTTATGAGAAGTAAGACTACCTTTCTGAGCAAAGGCCTTTCCACACTCCATTCATTTATATGGCTTCTCCCTTGTGTGGATTGTCTTATGGCGAATAACGTGACCTCTTCGAGCAAAGGCCTTTCCACATTCCATGCATTTAAATGGTTTCTCCCCTGTGTGGATTGTCTTATGGCGAATAACGTGACCTCTTCGAGCAAAGGCCTTTCCACATTCCATGCATTTAAATGGTTTCTCCCCTGTGTGGATTGTCTTATGACGAATAAGATGACCTCTTCGAGCAAAGGCCTTTCCGCACTCCATGCATTTAAATGGCTTTTCCCCTGTGTGGATTGTCTTATGGCGAATAAGATTACCTCTTTGACCAAAGGTCTTTCCACATTCCATGCATTTAAATGGCATTTCTCCTCTGTGGATCATTTTGTGGAGAGTAAGTCCATTTCTATGAGTAAAGGTCTTTCCACATTCCATGCATTTAAATGGGTTTTCCCCTGTGTGGATCATTTTGTGGAGAGTAAGTCCATTTCTATGAGTAAAGGTCTTTCCACATTCCATGCATTTATACGGCTTCTCCCCTGTGTGGATCCTCTTATGGGAAACAAGATAACCTCTTTGAGCAAAGGTTTTTCCGCACTCCATGCATTTAAATGGCTTTTCCCCTGTGTGGATTGTCTTATGGCGAATAAGATGACCTCTTTGAGCAAAGATCTTTCCACATTCCATGCATTTATACGGTTTCTCCCCTGTGTGGATCATCTTATGGCGAATAAGACGACCTCTTTGACCAAAGGTCTTTCCACATTCCATGCATTTAAATGGCTTCTCCCCTGTGTGCTGCGTTTCGTGTGCTCGTTGGACACTGCTCTGAGCAAAGGTTTTTCCACACTCCATGCATTTAAATGGCTTTTCCCCTGTGTGGATCCTCTTATGGGAAACAAGATAACCTCTTAGAGCAAAGGTTTTTCCGCACTCCATGCATTTAAATGGCTTTTCCCCTGTGTGGATAGTCTCATGGGAAACAAGATGACCTCTTCGAGCAAAGCTCTTTCCACATTCCATGCATTTATATGGTTTCTCCCCTGTGTGGAGCCTTTCGTGTGCTCGTTGGACACTGCTCTGAGCAAAGGTTTTTCCGTACTCCATGCATTTAAATGGCTTTTCCCCTGTGTGGATCCTCTTATGGGAAACAAGATGACTTCTTCGAGCAAAGCTCTTTCCACATTCCATGCATTTATATGGTTTCTCCCCTGTGTGGAGCCTTTCGTGTGCTCGTTGGACACTGCTCTGAGCAAAGGTTTTTCCGCACTCCATGCATTTAAATGGCTTTTCCCCTGTATGGATCCTCTTATGGGAAACAAGATGACCTCTTTGAGCAAAGGTCTTTCCACATTCCATGCATTTATATGGTTTCTCCCCTGTGTGGAGCCTTTCATGTACTCTTAAGGCAGAGCTCTCAGCAAAGGTCTTTCCACACTCCATGCATTTAAATGGCTTTTCCCCTGTGTGGATCCTCTTATGGGAAATTAGATGACATCTTCGAGCAAAGGTCTTTCCACATTCCATGCATTTATACGGCTTCTCCCCTGTGTGGAGCCTTTCGTGTACTCTTAGGACACTGCTCTGAGCAAAGGTCTTTCCACACTCCATGCATTTATACGGTTTCTCTCCTGAGTGGATCCTTTTATGGGAAATAAGATTATTACGTCTTCTGAACCTGTTACCAGACTCTCTGCATTTGTGTACCTTCTCCCCAGTGTGAATCCCTTCATGGGAAGTAAGTTGCCTGCTTGTTCTAAAACATGTTCCACATTCCAAACATTTGTAAGGCTTCTCTTTTGTATCAATCACTTTTTGAGATGTAAGGAACTTATTTCCAAGAGAAGGAATGAATGTCCCATTGTAACTTTGTCCGTTGTGTCTTCTTATAGCATCTTCTCCTTTGTTTTGGCTTATATAGTGTTCTTTTACTTGTAATTTAGCTTTGATTGGCTTCACACTTTCCCCAATATATTTTTTCCTTATTTTCTCCTGTTGGGCAAGAAAGTCTTGCATCCGAGCCTCGGTGGAAGATGAGCTTTCCTGATTCCAATCATTTGACTCTTTTCTCTCATGGGTTTCTAATTCCATTCGAATTCCAAACTTCTCCATTCCATCTTTAGCATTGATCACTTGGAACAGTTCACAGGAATCTTGATTCTCCTGACCATTATTACCTTCAAAGCAAAAGAGAAATGAAAATGATAACAGGGTTAGAGAAAAAGATCAAACCGTACAAAGTCAAGTGAATTGACTGCGCGGGGGATTATGGGAGCGACGGGGCGCTCCCATGTGACTCCTCTCCTGCGCGAGCTGCATTGGCTTCCGGTGGACTTCCGGGTGCGCTTCAAGGTGTTGGTGATCACCTTTAAAGCGCTCCATGGCTTAGGGCCAGGGTACTTACGGGATCGCCTTCTGCCACCAATAGCCTCCCACCGGCCAGTTCGCTCCCACAGAGAGGGCCTCCTCAGGGTGCCGTCGGCCAGACAATGCCGGCTGACGACCCCCAGGAGGAGAGCCTTCTCTGTGGTGGCACCTACCCTATGGAACAATCTACCCCCAGAGATACGAGTGATCTCCGACCTCCGGATTTTTCGTCGGGCCCTAAAAACTTATTTTTTTCAGCTAGCCGGTCTGTCCTGATTTTAGGGTTAGTTTTAAAAATTTTAATATTTATTTTAATTGACAAGTTTTAAATTATGGGCCAAATTTATAAATTATTTTAACTTTATTTTTAACTGTGATGTTTGTATAGATGTTTTTTATCTGGCTGTTCACCGCCCTGAGTCCGAAAGGAGAAGGGCGGTATAGAAATTTGAATAAATAAATAAATAAATAAATTTCCTTCTGAATTTTTCCAGAATTCCTTTCAGTTTTATGTTTGCATGCTTACAGTGGTGTGATATAGACAGGATGATTTCTATATTCATGAGTTCTGAAAGCTTTGAAAATATCTAGAAAACATCTCTTTCTTTACAATTATCTATATATGTGTAAATCTCAATGAAAGTCTGTTTTGAGTAAAGGAATAATCAGGGGAAACATCCAAGGAGGAATAAGGAGAAAATTTAAGATTTATTGAGGTGGGTTGATTTCAGCAGAGACCTGTGAGAACTGAAACTATTTTGAAAAACCTCCTTCTTTCCCGGTGTACCTTGGAGCAGCTAGTACACGGCGTCTGTCTGGCAGGCAGGACTCCCGCTCGGCCCGTTCCTTGATCCCAGCGATGAGACTTTGGAGGGAAGTCCCTTGATTGAAGCCTCCCATTGGCTTGTAAACGCTCTTCACGCTGAGAGTGGAAAGGTTGGGAGGCTTCAAGAATGGCTATTTTGCTGCCCCAAAGTGTCATCGGCTGGCAAGGGTTTTTTGGCTGGATCTGGTACAGGCTTTAGTTCGCAGAGAACAGAGGCCTAAACTACTTTAGTGCGAGATCACACAAGACGAGAAGTGCAAGATCTCACACTAATAATCTTGCGGGATCTCACACTGCAGTACTTTAGGCCTGTGTTCCCTACAAACTAAGGAGTGCACGAGATCCAGGGCAAAAGTCTTTGAAAACAAAGAGGCCTCCCCTTTGTTTCCAAAGCATTTTGCCCTGGATGTCGTGCAGGCCTTGGTGAGCAGGGAACAGAGGCCTAAAGTACTGTAGTGTGAGATCATGTGAGATCAGTGCTGCCAGATTTCCCACTGTTGATCTTGTGTATCTCTCACTACTTTAGGCCTCTTTTTTCTGCAAATGCACCCAAGCAGGCAAAGGAACTGATGGCTCGCTACATCCTCGTAACGTAAATCCCAGCAGGGTGGGGTGGGGGTACAGGTAGGATGATTGTTGTTGCAACGCCTCTGCTGTCATTCGTAAGTGTGAATGACGGCCCTGGTGTTGCAACATTTGTAATTTCAGGACTGTGGATGGATGATGGAGGAATGGAGGACAGGCAGCAACGGCTGTAAGGAGCTCTTCCAAAAGTAAATTAGGTTTTTCTTTTTAAATGTACATATAAGTATTTTTATATTTTTAATTCATTTTTAATCTATTTTATTCTATACCGGACTTTATAAAAGCACATATAGTGTGGCTACCATTTGTTTTAGATACATTTTAACAATACTACAAGCCAGGGCTCCTGCATTCCTGGCTTAGACTATTCCTGTGACTTCTCCTTGCAAGGCCTGAAATTCGGATTACCGGACTTGTTGACAAACCTCAGTGGAGGCCCCTAACCTTGGAGGGGATTTAGAGCTGTTTGTTTTTGGAACCTATCCAGGAAAAAAAAAACCCTTTATTTTCGAGACTGTTTTGGTTTGGCTGTAAGTTTGTTTGGCTTATGGTTATCTATTAATTTAAAGTAAAATTAATTTACTTCTGCTGTCAGACGGACCTCGACCTCCCTGTTCGGAAACTTTAGCTCCCTTTTATCTGATTGCTGCTTATCGTCATTATTTTTATCTACCATTTTTATTACTCTATTTATTTTATCATTTTTACTTACTCCCTGCTCCCTGCTCTGCCGGGAGGGTAGGATTCTTGCCTTACTTGTGAGGAGTTCAGTTATTATTTGCATCAGGGTTTGTTTGTTTCCTCTCGACTCCACTCCCTCCGGACTCGCCTCAGAAACTAGACTTTTTGTTATATTATACAGCTCCCCCTCTGTTGCGTTATTTAACATAATGAAGTCAAGGAAAAGAACCAGATCCCTTACTGACCTGGCTCCCCAACCTTCCCTGAAGCAATCCAAGATTGAGGACCTTGCTTTAACTCGACCTCGACCTCCCTGTTTGGAAACTCTAGCTCCCTTTTATCAGACTGCTGCTGGTCGTCGTGATCCTCTGTTGGCTGAGGGTGTCGTCCCCCCGAAGTGAGAACAAAGGTTCTCCAAAAACTACGGTCCCCCCTCAACCTTCAAATGAGCCTACCCTTATTGAACTTTTGGCCCAGCAATGTTTCTTGGTTGCAGAAACAACAGCGAGCATACAGTCACAGCTTGATAAAATAATAAGTACTTTAGACTGCTTAGTTTCCTGAGTTACCGGTGGTTGCCCTGGACTGACTGCTCGGCAACCTGATGCAGTGACACAGCTCTCCCTGTCGGCCCCCAGCGAGAGTACTGGTTGGTGTGGCCCTGCCAGTGGGTCCAATTCCACGCCTCTGGACGTGGGCAGCCACTTGGTTTTACAGCCAAAACAGGTGGCCCTTAATATTAATCCCATTAATGGCAATTTGCCTCAATGGGATTCAATACAGCTGGCAAGGGGCCATATACTAGTTATTGTGGTTGACTGCTGATGATTTGAAGGAGGTTGAACTTTTACCCTCCTCTGTATATTGTACCAGAGTGTTTCTCAATTTTGACAACCCCAACACCCCTAAACTATTCTTCAGGAGAAGATCTCTGCTAAGAGCTTTCGGCATCTTACCAAGTAGAGTCTTCAAAGATATGTCGATTAAGCCACTTTTAAGAAATCGACAACCTGTGAGCATCAGGAGATTTATAGCCCCCCAAAAGACCCTTAGCAGCACATATTAATGTGCCAATTTTGAATGCCATTCCCGATACTAGTCCATCTACTAAATACTCATCCATTCCTGTAAGACCTCCTGATGGCATCCTCTCAGATGGTACCCTGGCTGTTCCTCCTACAGACGGTAAAACCAACCCCCCTCAGCGAGGTACATCTCATCAGGAAGTTTGCCATGATTTGATCAGCTGAGAAGAGATGGCTCCAAAGGAAGCGACACCAGCCCAGGGCTTCCAAGGCTCCTTAATGAAAAAGCCTCAGGCCAGTGCCTCTGGGATTCCATCCATCCATGAAATCGATTCATTTCTAGACAATCTCTGGAATCTAGAGGAGATACAGCTTTTCGACTCCTTTCGTGCGCTCCCACAATCAGAAAGGGCCCAAATTATAAAGCGTCTGACTGCAGTTAAATCCAAGCTTTGGAGTCTTTCACTACCTGATAAGGATCCCCTTGGACTTCAGGGAGTCCACACCGATTTACCAGAGGCAGTTCCCTCGGCCCTTTCTCCAGAATGTCCAATTCGTAAATTTGAAGATCCAGGGCTACTTCAAACCCCGTCTGCTGATGTCACTGAATGCCTGCCAGCTAAGCAACCAACTAATGTTACAAGCACAAACTGGACTGCGTTCAGAGCCCTACAGCCTCATGAACAAGGCTCGCCTCCCTCCCCCTCTTCCTTGCCTTTGTCTCCCAAGAGGGTGACACTCCCATCTGATAACGGGTGTATCTTTTTGGATCTGAAGGGCTCTCTGGAAAAAATTAATTATACAGAATGACTAGCAAACCTGGCATTCCCCCCATGCACACTTAAATGCTTCTCGTGGAACATAGCAGGTTGGGGGAGAAGGTGCGGCACCACAGAATTTATCAACTATATTCAGTCATTCAATGTGGTCCTGCTTCAGGAGACCTGGGCATGTGATAAGATATCCCTTACAGGATTTACAGCCATTTCTTTGGCTGCTACCAAACAATCTACGACGGGAAAACCTAAGGGTGGCTTAGCTTGCTTAGTCTCTACCTCTTTAAAAGTGGAGACAGTGGAGCTGCCCCCCTGTGGCTCCTTAGCCATCGCGCTCCTAATTAAGAGAGGTCACAGCAAAATGTTAGTGTTCAACGTCTACCTTCCCCCGACGGTGAGGCAAGTCGACACTAAGGCTCAATGGGGCGAGCTGGAGAGTTATATTACCTGTATTGAAACCAAATTTCCAGCGCTGCACATCTTTATAGGGGGCGACTTTAATGCCCGATTGGGAGGCTAAGTTGCCCCATCGATTGAGGCACTCTACTCCCAAGAAATCTGCCAGGCCATAGGACACCAGATTTCAGCCAGGCATTCTAAGGATGAATTAACAAATTTTGCCGGCGTTCAGCTAGCCCTTTTAGCATCCCAACATAATAAGATAATCCTTAAAGGGAGTACCCCAGGCGATCTAGCGGGTGAATTTACTTTCAGTTCCTCACGGGGGTGTAGTGTTATCGATTTTGTGCTGGTTTCCCAGCTACTAAGACAGGCAGTCCATGTCTTTTTTGTGGAATGCCCCACTACCCCCTGGTTACAATTATTGGGCTCTTTTCAAATATACATCTGCCTAGGGGCCCCCAAATATTGGATCCCTACGTGGCCTCGTATGCAAGGAGGATCAAATGGTCTTCCAAGACTGAAAGGAAGTTCCACTCTCTTTTATCATCTCCGGAGTGTCTTAGCCTATACAACCAGGCCCTAACATGCAGTGACACAGAGGCAATCTCGTCTTTCGAATCACTAATTAATAGTGTCCAAAGGGAGCCAGGAGCTGACCATAGGCCAAGTGGCCCATATTATCCAAGAAGCAATCCCTGGTTTGATGAAGAATGTCTGCTGCTTAGGAACAAGATTAGTCAGGTTTACCTGCTTTATCGTAATCGAGGGGATAAACGCCTACCTGAGGACTATTATCGCCTGAAGCGGGAGTATAAAGGATTAATTGTTAAGAAAAAGAGGGCTAAAGAAAATGAGAAGTGGGATTTACTTCTCCTCTCCATCCAGCAGAAGGACACTCGACTATTTTGGCAAATTGTTGCCAGTTCGTTGCCTGGTCATCAAGAATTCCCCCTCTGTTGTATCTCTAACAGAGATTGGGAAAACCATTTTGGGTCAATCTTCCAGGCTTCAATAGTCACGACTGGACTTGGACCACAACTGTCCCCTGCAATTCCGGATTGGCATCCCGTGACTCACGCTGAGATTAGTGAGTTTATCTCTGAACTCAAGTCAGGCAAAGCTTCTGGCCCTGATGCTATACCTCCTGATTTGCTAAAATCTAATCCCGAGTGGTGGATTCCTCTTTTAGCAACACTCTTCACCCATATTAATACCTCTGGCAGGATCCCTATCTCCTGGAGTCTAGCAATCATTGTTCCTGTTTTTAAACAAGGAAATAGGAACAACCCAGCCGATTATCGTCCTATAAGTCTGCTCTCCACCATTGGAAAATTGTATGCTAAATATCTCCAACGCAGACTCCTCACCTGGGTCGAGGAATCCAACATTATTGGTGTTGAACAGATTGGGTTCAAAGCGGGCTGTGCCACATTGGACCACTGCTTTGTCCTAGCGCACCTGGTTGATAAATACACCACCATACCAGGTGGTAAACTTTTTACTGCTTTTATTGATCTAAAGGCAGCGTTTGATTCAATCCCAAGGGAATTGTTGTGGTCAAAATTGCTGAAAAGTTCCATTGATAGACGTCTTCTGTTCTTAATTAGATCCCTACATAATCAGACTTTTAGTCAGGTCAGGTGCTGTTTGCAAGGAAAACTCTCAAATCCTATCCCGATAGCAGGGCTGCGTCCTGGCTCCTCTTCTGTTTAACTTATTCTTATCTGACTTGGCTTCTTACATTGGACGTATTGAGTCCCACGCCCCAAAGTTGTCAACTACGAAGATCCCGCTTCTCCTTTATGCTGACGATGTGGTCCTCCTATCACTGTCAAGGCTTGGTCTGAAAAGGCTACTTTCTGCATTTGGGTCCTACTCCGCTGAGAACCACTTGTCCATTAATTATGATAAATCAAAAGTATTGGTGTTCTCTAGAGCCCGGAAGCTATACAACTGGGCTATTAAGGGTAATGCTGTTAAGCAGGTTCTCCATTTTAAGTATTTATGTATCCATTTTCAGAACACCGGTGCTTGGACTAGACATCGAACTCAGGTGCTGAATTCGGCCTCCTGTAGCCATCAGCAGATTCTAAGATTTTTCTATACCCAAGGAGGCCAGCATATTCCTTCTGCTCTGCGTATTTACAAAGCCAAAACCCTGGCCCAAACTCTTTACGGAATTCCTATATGGATACGGGGCTTCAAGGAGTGTATTGAAAGATCTCAGGCTGTTTTTTTTAGGAAACTTTTGGGCCTCCCTCCCTGTGTTGGCTTTGCTTCGATGTACCTGGAATTGGGCATTCGATCAGTCGAATGCATGGCATGGATTAACACCTTTAAATGGTGGTTTCGGGCGCTCTTTTTGGCAGCCCCTGGTAGCTACCTCTCCCTGGTGTTAGCTGACTCCTATACTTCTCGATGGGAGAGGGAGCTGAAGAAGAAACTCCACCTGCTAGGTTTTTCGGGAGATGCTTTGGGAGACTATGGCCTTAAGGACGCCCAATGTAGGGTAGTCCAACAGCTTGTGGACATAGACTTGCAATATCTAAGAGCTAGAGCTAATAAAACCTGCTCCCCTCTGATCTTCAGCCAATTTAACAATTGTGGACTGAGGATGGCCTCATATTTTTACACTTTAACCACCCCTAAATATAAAAGAGTCTTCTCCCTTGCTCGTTTCAACGTCTTGCCCTCAGCATTGCTGGACGGACAATTTAAGAGGCTCCCAATAAGTGAGCGGTTATGCCCCTGTGATAGAGCTGAGGTTGAAACTGTGGAGCATGTTCTTTTATACTGCCCTATGTATAAAGCAGGCAGGACTAAATTACTGTCTCTCTTAGAAACAGATCTCTCTGGATCCAATGCTAGTAATTTGACTTTATATTGTTTAGGGGATGGCTCCTCACACATTACTTTTCAGGTTTCTAACTTTTTTTAAGAGCTGTAACTATTAGAGGAGAATGCCGTAATTCCTCTCAGCCAAGCCTTCTGGTAGCCAACTGTTTATAATGTTACTTTCCCCACGCTCTTTTGCAATTATATTTGTATTTTGGTCTGTGACCGAAAAAAAAAGTTATTAAGTGGTATTGAAATTTCAGGACTGAGTCTTAAGTACTTGGGAGACGGCTAGGTCGTAACTTGAAACAGTCACTTACTGAACTGTCATAACTCGGGGATCACCTGTATCCGAGGATGCTCTGAGTCACACTGCATGAGGCCTTTGTTCTTGAATTGGATTGGGAGAATGCTCTTCCATGGCCTGAGCGTGAAACTTCTGTTTTCACACAATTTGGGGAGGTTTCAGAGGACAAATGACAACACATTCTTGTCACATGATCTCCAGAGGACACATAAAAGCACACCCCGTTCTTCTCAGCCTCCACAGATAAGTTCAAATAGAAATGGAAAAATACAGATAAGGAATGCCCCAAAAGCATCTCAGCAAAGAGACACTGACTCTCTCCTTCCTTGGGGTACTAGAAGGCCAGATACTTTCCTTTTCCCTCCCGGGAGACAATATCTGATTAGTGATTTTTTAATAAAAAACTAACTATCATCTGTCTTCTTGATTTCTCTGATTTGGGACAAGAGAACTCTTACCCAGAGAGACCACGTTCCTATGGTTTTCAAGCATGACTTCCAAATGCAGGGCTTTTTGGTCAGGATCCAGCTGACACCATTCCTCCTCAGAGAAATACACAGCCACCTCCTCGAAGGACACAAGACTCTCCTGAACACGGAAAAAAGAACAGAACAGGAGGATTTGCAAGATCTGTTCATCATCATCAATGATTTAAACACGGGGATAGAAGGGGAACTCATCAAATTTGCAGACAAGACCAAATTGGCAAGAATACCAACACTGCACAAGATAGGCTCGAGATATAGAAGGATTGACAGATTGGCACCTTCTAACCAAATGAACTTCAATGGTGAGAAATGTAATGTGCTACATTTAGGAAAGAAAAACCAAATGCACTGCCATAGAATAGGTGATGCCTGGTTCTACAGTAGAAAGTGCAACAGGGATCTTGGAGTCCTAGTGGACAATCGCTTAAACGTGAGCCAGCAGTGTGCTACACTTGCCAAAAAACACCCAATGGAATCATAGGCTCCATTAAGAGAGGGATAGAATCAAGATCACATGAAGTATTAGTGCCACTTTAGAATGCCTTGGTAAGACCACACTTAGGAACTTTGCATCCAGTATTGGTTGCTATGATGTAAAAAAGATCTTGAGACTCTAGAAAAAGTGCAAGGAAGAGCAACCAAGATAATGAGGGGACTGGAGGCTAAAGTATATGATGAACGGGTGCAGGAACTGGGCATGGCTAGTCTAGTGAAGAGAAGGACCAGGAGAGACATGATAGCAGTGTTCCAATATTTGAGGGGCTGCCACAGAGAGGAGGGGGGTCAAGCTATTTTCCAAAGCACCTGAAGGCCAGTCAAGGAATAATGGATGTAAACTCAACAAGGAGAAATTCAACCTAGAAATAAGGAGACATTTTCTGACAGTGAATAGAACCAACCAACCAATGGAACAGAAGTTTCCTTCAGAAGTGGGAGCTTCATCACTGGGAGCTTTCAAGAAGCGACTAGACTGCCAACTATCAGAAATGGTGTTAGGGGGTTGGACTAGATGACCTACAAGGTCCCTTCCAACTCTGTTAATCTGTACGCTCCATGGCTTAGTACCGGGTTAAATACAAGACCGCCTTCTCCCAGCAACAGCCTCCCACCGGCCAATACGCTCCTACAGAGAGGGGCTCCTCAGGGTGCCGTCGGCCAAACAATGCCGACTGGCGACACCCAGGGGGAGAGCCTTCTCTGTGGGGGCACCAGCCCTCTGGAATGAGCTGCCCCTAGAGGTTCGTCTCATCCCTGACCTGCATACCTTTTGCCGCGCCCTGAAGATCTTTTTGTTCCAACAAGCCGGGCTGGCCTAATACGAATTTTATAATGGGTGTATGTTTGTTTTAATCTGTGGGCCAAATTTTTATATATTCAATTTTAAATTGTTTTAAATTTCATAAATTTATATGTGTTTTAATATGGCTGTACTATGGCTGTAATATGGCCCTGAGTCCTCCGGGAGAAGGGTGGTATAAAAATCTAATAAACATAAACACCTTAGGAGGTTGATAAATTACAAAAAGAAAGGTGGTCCAGCAGTTCCTGCCACTGTGATACGTTTATTCCTAATTCTTCAAGGACGTTAAAAGAAGTGCTTCTTGTAAAGGCAAAGTTGGAGGAGCACCTAGCAGAACAAGACAACCAGAGGAAGCTATGCTGGCTGACAGCAACTTCAACCTGCTATTCTGCTCTCCATGTTGTGGAAGGACACAAAAATAATCCAGTCCAAACAAGGGAATAGAAGGAGAGAGAACTCTGCACACCCACTTCACTTCCTGAAGGCGAGAATACAAATCTAATAACTTTTCCTTTTCTTACTTGATTTAGAGGTTCAGCCACTGTTTGATCACCGTCATAGAAACCAGAAAATTTCATTCTTTGTTTCTCTGTAAGGAATAAATAATTTCAAAATAAATGATTAACAAAATATTTATTTTATTGATTTATTTTAGACAATTTATATGCCGCCTATTCGCACATAACGACTCAAAGCGGTTTACAAAATATGAAACCCATATTAAAATAAGAAAACTAATAAAAGGAGAATTATATAATACATTAAAATAATAAAATCACCCACATCCGGCGAAAGCACCTGAGAGTCGTTTAATGGGCCCCATCCTGTTCTGGGTTCCCCAGGCCCCCTGGCAGGACCAGGTCTTCAATGCCTTCTGGAAGAGTGCTACTATGGGGGGCCATTCTAATCTCTGGGGGGGGGATGATTGTCCAGAGAGAGGGAGCCACCACAGAGAAGGCCCTTC
Organism: Pituophis catenifer annectens; assembly: GCF_029215685.1. Classification (NCBI taxonomy): domain Eukaryota; kingdom Metazoa; phylum Chordata; class Lepidosauria; order Squamata; family Colubridae; genus Pituophis; species Pituophis catenifer. Next base: position 3,741,484 of record NW_027256882.1, read on the forward strand.
TTCTGGGTCTCACCAGGTGTGTCTTCCTAGGGGATGGCACCCGCAACATTCCCTGCCTCCGCACTCTGCTGGGTCGGGCAGATGTAACCAGTAAGAGATGGTCCCTCAGATAACCCAACCCATGAAGGGCTTTATAGGTGACAACCAGCACCTTGAATTGCACCCAGAAGCAAATTGGCAGCCAATGCAGCTCCTGCAGGAGAAGTGATACTTGTGCAGACCGGGGTCTGCAGAAAACCATGTGGGCCGCTGCGTTTTACACCAACTGGAGCTTCCACATGCTCTTCAAGGACAGCCCCATGTAGAGCATGTTGCAATAGTCAAGACGGGAAGTGATTAGGGCATGAGTGACTGTAAGTAGGGATTGTCAGTCCAGAAAAGGGTGTTTCTGGCGCACAACCCGTAGTTGTGCAAAGGCCCTCCTGCACACGACCGCCACCTGCTCTTTGAGCAGGAGTTGTGAGTTCAGGAGAACCCACAGATTACACACAGGGTGTGTTTGGGGTAGTGTCACCTCATCCAAGACCAGAAGTGGAAATTCTCCCTTGGCCAACGAACCCAAACCCAGAGCCACTCTGTCTTGCCAGGCTTTAGTTTCAACCCATTGCTCCCCATCCAGCTCCTAACAGCCTCCTGGCACCGTGATAGGGAGGACACGGTGTTAGGATATGGTTTGAGCCTAACTATGTTGTACAGGCAATATAAGTGTACTGTTACTTTATCTGTATATGTATTATGTGGCTTTAATGCTGAGTCATGCTGTAATCACATAATTACTGGTTGTAAGAATATTTAAGCAAGGTACTGCAACGTGTTCAGTTGCTGCTATGATATGCTGTTGAGAGGTTGCTGCTATGATGCTGCTGTTGATGATAAGCTATCATTGAGAGGAGGTGCTATCTGTAATTATCATTGGATGGATCTGCAACCATCGTGGTTTGTGAACCAGAGTGAGTTTATTATTCTAACCAACTACTGTTTGTTGGGTAAAAAGATTCTTTAACTACTGGACTGATTTACTGGCAAAGACTTGGAATTTGTTTAAGGACTATGAGACTGTTTTTCTACTATAAAGTAAGCTTTTGATAAACCAGTTTGCTTATCTCTTATTCATTGCTCTCAGCAACGTTTCTCTGTGCAATCTACTCTGCTGGTTGGTAACACAACAACAATAACCTTAACACACGGCATCGCTTAACCCACCACGGGCTGAGTCATACAGCTGAGTATCATCATCATATTGGTGATATCTCAGTCCATGCGAGCAGATGATCTCACAAAGCAGTTTCATATAAATGTTACAGGAGCGGATAGTACCGAGCCCTGCGGAACCCCACAAAGCAGTAGCGGAGGGCTAGATCTCTCCCCTCCTATCAACATTGACTGAGAACGGCTGCAGAGGAAGGAAGTGAGGCAGGATAGAACATGGCCGCCCACTCCCATCCTGCGAAGCCGCCCCAGGAGAATACCATGGTCGATGGTATCGAAAGCCACCAAGAGGTCAAGTAGAGCAAGGATGGATGCGCCACTCACATCCCGCTCTCGCCAGATACCATACAAAAGCGCGACCAATGACGATTCTGTCCCAAATGCAGGCCTGAATCTTGACTGGCAGGGGTCCTACCTGTCAATGACTCCTTCAGCTTCAACCACAACAATACACGAGCACACAATAGTAACCAAGATACGCTCAACCTCTGGAGCTGCTGCACAACCACCTTCTCAACCACCTTCCCCAAAAAGGGAAGACTGGAGTCAGGTTGGAAATTATTCAACAGGGTGGAATCCAGGGATGGCTTCTTAAGAAGAGGGTGGACCACAGACTCCTTCAAATGCTGGGGCACTGCCCCCTCCTGTAGGGAATCATTAATGATCGCCAGCGTCCAACCACCTGTCATCTCCGAAGAAGCTTTCCCAAGGCAGGCGGGGCATGGGTCTAAAACACAGGTGCTTGCACCCACCCATACTCCCTAGGATCCTGTCCACTTCCTCAGGAGCAACAGGGTCAAACTGTTCCCAGATATCAGAGCAAGAACCTGTCTCAGAGGCTTCCACCGGACTAGCAACCATGCCGGCATCCAACTGGGAACAAAGTCGAGCGATTTTGTCTTCCAGAAAAACCGCAAATACCTCAGCATGCCCCTTCAGGTGGACCTCAATCTCCTCCTTCCCCAGGAGAAGGAGGCTCACCTGAAGAGGGTCGCTGGGCAATTATCTGTAGATGCAATTAGTGTGGAGAAGTATAAATAGGAGGTGGTATTGTATAGAAAAGAAGAGAGAGCGAAGGTAAGACAGATGGGTAATCGGAGGATCTTCACTTACCTCCTAAGGTGTCCTGACTTTGGTCCTTCCAAAGAATCCTCCTGAAAAATAGCTCCTGGGGAGGATTTGATGGGTTCTTCTTTCCCTCAGGATCTCTGATCTCCACAGTGCAGCACTTCCAATAGGAGGAAGGAAGAAAAAGAATTAATGTACATCATACGATGACATAAAGTGGATTCCTATATTCGGAACACAACCTCAAAGCCCCCAATATCCATCAATGTGGTTATGTGAGAAATGTGAGAAAATAATGGAACAATGTCTTACTGGAATAGGTGGGACATTGCTACATCCCCGGCGGCCGCCTGGGATAGTGCGGCCGCCGGGGCTTTGGACCTCGTCGTGCCTTTGTGGCCTCTGACCCGGCACCGAATTCGCCTAGCTCCTTGGTTTTCCGAGGAGCTGAGGGAGATGAAGCACCAGAAAAGATGCCTGGAGAGTAGTTGGAGGACCAGCCGCTCCGAATCCGACCGAACACTGGTGAGGTCTCATATTAAGACCTACCTAGTGGCGATAAAAGCGGCGAAATCTAGCTATTTTGCCGCTCTTATCGCGTCATCAGATAATCGCCCAGCCGCCCTGTTTAGGGTGACCCGCTCCCTCCTCCATCTGGAAGCGCGGGATGATCCCTTGCAGGGTCGAGCTGAGGATTTTGTGCAGTATCTGTATGACAAGATCGCTCAGATTCGGGAAGGCCTGGCCTCTGACTGGGTAAGTCCAGACGGGATGACTGAGGCAGGTCTTGAGAGTATTATCTGGGAGGAGTTTGATCCTGTGGCTCCTGAGGATGTGGACAGGATCCTGGGACGGCTGAACGCGACCACATGTTTATTGGACCCGTGTCCCTCCTGGTTGGTACTGGCTTCCCGGGAGGTTACACGAGGCTGGCTCCAGAGGATTGTTAAGGCTTCTCTGAGTGAGGGTGTCCTGCCGGCCGCTTTGAAAGAAGCAGTGGTGAGGCCCCTCCTCAAGAAGCCCTCTCTGGATCCGGCTGTTTTGGCTAACTATCGTCCAGTCTCCAACCTTCACTTTGTTGCGAAGGTTGCTGAGAGTGTGGTGGCGCGACAGCTTCCCCAGTACCTGGATGAAGCTGTCTATCTGGACCCGCTCCAGTCCGGCTTCCGGCCTGGGCACAGCACAGAAACGACATTGGTCGCGTTGGTGGATGATCTCTGGAGGGCTCGGGATAGGGGTTGTTCCTCTATCCTGGTCCTGTTAGATCTCTCAGCGGCTTTTGATACCATTGACCATGGTATCATGTTGCACCGGTTGAAGGGGCTGGGAGTGGGGGGCACTGTTCTGCGGTGGTTCTCCTCCTACCTCTCTGACCGGTCGCAATCTGTGTTGACAGGGGGGCAGCGGTCGACCCCGAGGCGCCTTCCTTGTGGGGTGCCACAAGGATCGGTCCTCTCGCCCCTTCTGTTCAACATTTATGCAAAGCCAGTGGGTGAGATCATCCGTGGCTTTGGGGTGGAGTTCCATCAGTACGCTGATGACACTCAGCTGTACATCTCCACCCCAGGCCACCCCAACGATGCAGCTCTTCTGCGCGAGCTGCACTGGCTTCCTGTGGTCTTCCGGGTGCGCTTCAAGGTGTTGGTGACCACCTTTAAAGCGCTCCATGGCTTAGTGCCGGGGTATCTGCGAGACCGCCTTTTGCCGCCAATAGCCTCCCACCGGCCGGTTCGCTCGCACAGAGAGGGCCTCCTCAGGGTGCCGTTAGCCAGACAGTGCCGGCTGGTGACCTCCAAGGGGAGAGCCTTCTCTGTGGCAGCACCTGCCCTCTGGAATGACCTGCCCCCTGAGATACGCACGATATCAGACCTCCGGACTGTTCGTTGGGCCCTGAAAACACACTTATTCCATCTAGCCGGGCTGGCTTGATCCCATCCTCTCAGTTTCAATTGATGCAGTTTTACTTGGGTTATTTTAAATTATTTGGGCCGAAATTATTTTTTTAAATTGTTTTTTAAATTGTTTTTAAATTTTATATGCTATGTTTTATTTTGGCTGTGCACCGCCCTGAATCCCGCAGGAGAAGGGCGGTATAAAAATAAAATAAATAGAATAAATAAAATAAATATTATGAATGTCAGAGAGGTTTGAGAAGGAGGAGTGAACTCTTACCTGTAATTCGACTTGCTCCTTCTGCTCCTCCACCTGGCTCAGGAGGAAGCCTTCCACCAGAGCCACTGCCTGGGAGCTGGTCTCTGCTCCATATTCCCGCACCCAACTCTTCATCGCTGGGGGCAGAAGAGCCAGGAACTGCTCCAGAACCACCAGGTCCAGCATCTGGGCTTTGGTGTGCTTTTCTGGTCTCAGCCATCGCCTGCAAAAGCCATGGAGTCGGCTGCAAAGTCCTCGGGGACACTCAGCCTCCCAGTATTGGATGGAGGTCCAGGGCTGAACTTCTGAAGGGAGGAGGGTTTCCTCCTCCAGGATCTCCTGCCCAGTCCTTGTCCAGAGCTTCCCCCCCTTCCCAGGCTGAGCAGCTGAAGGGCCTTTTCCACTTCCCTCCTTTCCAAAAGGTTGTGTCTCCATCCTTTCTCTGTCCTGCAGAGCAACTGCAAATGGCTCCAAGGACTCTGGTGGGTCTCCAGATGCCTTTTCCTTCACGGGACCATTTCTGATGCTCCACAACTGATCCCTGCAAGGGATTCTGATTTTTTTATTTTCCCAAATATTCCGCTCTTTTTCTTCTTCCCCCAAGAGGAAAGTTTGCCTTGCAAAGACCACAAATGGCTTCCAGTTTCTGTATCTGAGATGGGAAGAAAAAATAAATATTAAGAATTAGAAAGTGGAATTCAGCCACTGAGCGACCTTCCCCCAACCTCCCCGGAGCCCCAAGAGGCTCATCCCAGCGCAGGACTGAGGTGCCCCCGAGCAGGGCCGGGAAGGAGGCAGCTGGAGAGGCCGCCCCGCTTCTCTCCCCTCCGGAGACAGGGAGCCTGGTGCGAATCCTGCCTCCTCCTCGCCCGGCTTCTCTCCGCTCCTGACGGGCCCCCGCAAGGCCGACCCTCCCCTCCCCCCACTCGGGCTCTCCCCGGAAACGGGGCGGCTGGGGAGCATGGGATCTGGGGTTGAAGCCGGAGGAGGGCCAGGCGTCGGTCTCTCCCTCCTTCGCCTCCCTTTGCCCGGGAAGAGCCCCCAACTCACCAGGGGAACGTCTGGATCTCCCCCCGCCAGACTCTTCCACAGCCTCTCCGCCTCCTGTGGAGCCCCAGGGGTTAAGGAGAGCGAGTGCGGAGTCCTAGAGCGGCAAGCGTTTGTGATGTCATTTCCTTCCCAGCCTCCTATGGAAAGGCAGCTGTGACGTTCGCCCTCCGCTGGACCAATGGGGAAGCGCATGACGTTACCTTCTTTTAGCAGAGGGCTCCCCCTGGTGGATTAGGGGCAAAGTGCCAGGATTGTAGAAAGGGCGGGAAAGAGGAGCGCGTCTGAGGGGAAGAGAGAGGGCACGGATGATGGGCTTGGGAGTAGGAGAAAGGCCCCTGTCAATTTCTTTCTCCATCTTCCTGTCCAGGAACCGTCTGTGGAGATGGAAAAAATCTCTCTGGAGGATTTAAAATCGCTTCCCTCAAGAACAGCCGCCCTGAAGGCTCCGCAGAGATTGTGGGAGGCCTTAAAAGGGTCCAAATCCTGTCAGAAACAGCCGGGCGGTCAGAAGAGGAGGACCAGGAGCCTCTGTGGGAAAGACAGCTGGTGTCTTGCGGGGAAAATGATTTTAATTTCTTTCTTTTTTCTTTTCTTTTTTCTTTTCTTTAATTCAATACATGCTCTGGTGGCTCAGGAGACTAAAGCAGTGTTATTAATCGTTACTATCATCAGCTGCCTGCAATTACTTCAAGTTCAAATCCCACCATCCTAAAGATTGGCTCAGACTTCCATCGTTCCAAGGTACGTAAAATGAGGACCCGGATTGTGGGGGCAATAAGCTGACTTTGTATAAAAATATACAAAAGTATGAAGGCTGTTGCTTAATGCATTGTAAACCGCCCTGAGTCTCCGGAGAAGGGCGGCATATAAATCAAATTAAAAATAAAAAGAAATTAAAAAAAATACATGCAGCTGCCCTTCCCAAACTATTCGTTCAGGCTCTCAGCAAAGTGGGGAGGAGAAAGGGCAGGGACCCCTCCGGTCTCTTCTGATGAAAGAAAAGGAAGATCCTGAAAAAGGAATAGAAAGCTAAACTGTGAGGAGGAAAAACCAGTTTTACATAGGGATTGAGTAGGAAATTCAACTCAAAAAATGTGACTACGAAGTTTAAGCCCCTTGGAGAATTTAGTGTGTTTTTGAATTTTTTTTTAATTTTAAAACAAAAACAAAACATAAAACTATCTTTCCAAACAATTACAGACAGTGAGTCGAACGGTTAATATTCTCTCGTGCATAAATCCATTTCTAAAATACCAATTTATAACAGAAACTTACATCTTTTATACAGTGGTGTGATTCAATTTTTTAAACAACCGGTTCTGTGGGCGTGGCTTAGTTGGGGGTGTGGCTTGGTAGTCATGTGACTGGATAGGCATGGCTAGCTGATCATGTGACCGGGTGGCCGTGCCTATGTGTATAGGGACTACTCAGAGGGTTGAAAAAAGTCATTTCTGACTGATCCTCGCACTTTTGACCGGTCCTCGCACTTATGACCATCCTCACATTTATGCCCGTTGCGGCATTTTTAACAACCGTGCCAAGGTTGGAGATCTCTGGACTAGAAAACCTCCAAAGGTCCCTTCCAACTCTGTAATTCTGGTATTGGCAAGCAAGTACAGTTAAGCTACTTAAATCCTCCAGAGCAGGGGTCCCCAACCTTTTGGACCTCAGGGACCACCAAGTTCATAATTTAAAATTTCGCGGACCACTAATACGAATCCAGTGTGCCGCTTGCTGAAGCACCTGGACTCCCAGTGACGGGATAGGGTCCTTCAGGCACTCTCCCCCCTTTCTCTCTTCCCCCCTTCTTTCATTCTCTCTCTCCCCCCTTTCTCTCTCTCCCCCCCTCTTTCTCTCCCCCCCTTTCTCATTCTTTCTCTCCCCCCTCTCTTTCTTTCTTTCCCTCTCATTCTCTTTCTCCCTTTCTCTCTCTCCCACTCTTTCCCTCATTCTCTTTCTCTCTCCCCCACTTTCTCTCATTCTCTTGCAGGGGGCCGATCTGGTGTCTGCAATGGAGACCAAAATCCAGCTTCTTCTCTCTGCTGTAAGTGCAGCATCAGGATTCCGCCTTGGTATATTTGCGGTGCAAGGCAGCCCTCGTTTCCTGCCGACTCGGAGCAGTAAACAGCGTCTGGTTCGGGGAGCATCCGGATTTTGCTCTCCATTGCTCTCTTGGCCCCCTGCAAGTTCTCATCCCTCGAGAAGCCCAACCAAAGTTTCCCGCACCACTTCAGAAAGTGCTCCTCGAGAGACGAGAGCTTACAGGGGGCCGAGAGAGCAATGAAGAGCAAAATCTGGCTGCTCCCCGAACCAAACACTGTTTACCGCTCCGAGTCCCAAGCGGCAGGAGATGAGGCCTGCCTTGTGCCGCAAATATACAAAGGTGGAATCCTAATGCCGCACTTACAGTGGAGAGAAGAAGCCGGATTTTGCTGTCCATTGCAGACACCAGATCGTATTGCACCACCTGCAAAAATGCAAAAATTTTCAAATGTAGCCCTGCCCTCTAACAGCCCTCCTGATGTTCAAGTGTTGTCTCTCAAGGAGGATACTTGGCCATCTTCATGCTTGAAAGGATTCTACAATGTAACAGCAGATGTCTCCCACTTTGGCAGCTTTAAGACTTGTGGACTTCGGACTTCTGGTTTGCTTGCCGCCGACGATAGACGGTCCCGTTTTTGGACCGCCAGCCCCGCTGCCTATAGAGCCGCTTCGATTCAAAAAGCGGCTTGAAAATTCCCAATTCTGAAGGATTTGAGGAAGAGAGTGGGCGAGGAGCAGGTTGAGCCCCTGTGAGCCCCCAGAAAGTCATTACTGGGGAGGAAACAGGCGCGGCTCCCTTTCAACTCGCTGAGACTCTGGACGGCGTGGGACGACTCTGCCCAGCGCAGAGCAAGTCGGCTGCAGCAACCTTTCAAGCTAAACAAAATTAACTCCAATAACTAGTGGGAGATAACAACTTGAACCTCCAAACCTCGAAACAGCAAGTATTATTATTTCTGTGATTTTGTGATTCAAAGCACAAGCGTGAGTGAGTGAAAGCGGCTTGGAAAATGGCACCTGGCTTCAGCGTTAACAAGCTGAAAGTGAGAGTGGATTTCTAAAGTTATTTCAACTAGCTACAAAGTTGCGCTGTCTGTAACAAAGAGGAAAAAGAAAAGAGGAAAAATTCTTTTAAAATAAGTCTGAGCTTGCTTCAATTTAAATCTTATCCCCAATTTGTTTAAACCTGGGGGATTTTTTTAGAGGACTTTGTGGTGGTGGAAAAGGAAAAAGGATCTCCTTTTTCAGAAAAGCTAGCCTACGTGGCAGAATGGCTTCCAAGCCTAAACAGGAAGGAAAGGCAGCAGGGGGGGGGGATCCCCCACACGTAAACCTGAGCAGCAGCAGCCTCCCAGCCAGCAGAGCCAGAAAAAAGATTTTGATTTTGAAAGTTTAAAAGACTTTATTACTCAGGCTCTGGATGATAAATTTCAAAAGTTACAACAGGAAATTAAGCAGGAGATTAATGAAATTAAAAAGGTGGTTCAAGAGAAATATGACAAGGTGACTAATAAATTAATGACTGTGGTGTCTGGTCTGTCAGAAGCAATTATCAGAACGGATTCCAAGCTGGAAGAATTTAAATCAGAAATGAATGTTAAAATGAAGGATACTGATTACAAAATTTCTGATGCTGATAATAAAATGCAGAGAGTTGAAAACGAAATTACAATGATACAGTTCAGGTCCATGGAATTCGCCATAAGGCTTAGAGGTATTAAAGAGAATGATAGACAAGATTTGAGACAGATTTGTGCTGATGCTCTGGCTGTGCTGTTAAAAATTAACCCTGAAGAGATTTTTTACAAAATAGACAAAATTTACAGAGTGAATTCGTGGGTGGCCAGACAAAGACAACTGCCTAGAGATGTGGTGATATATTTCACAGATAGAAGAATGAGAAATGATATTCTGCAAAAGTCTTTTCTCTCTGCTGTGCAAGTGGAGGGAGCTCAGATTGGAGTCTATAAAGAACTACCACCCAAGATGTTAAAAGATAGAAAAGATTTTGGATTTTTAGTGAATTAAAAAAACAACAAATTCCATTTCGGTGGGATGCCCCAACTGGCATAATTTTGAGGTACAATGGAGAAAGATATCGATTAAACACTGTTGAGAAGGCAGAACAATTCTATTCTACTGTTCTTAAAGAGCGCTCACCATCCCCACGTACATCCACTGTGTTGGAGATAAAGGAGAGTGACAAGGAGAAGCAACTTTAGCAAGAGATGGAAGAGCAGCTTAAGCAGGTGGAACCAGAGGCAGCGGAAATGCAGGGTGCTACAGGAGGTTTTCTGGAGGAGCCCCTGTTAGAGCCCTCTCCGATTCTGACTACAAGAGATGTGGCTTTGGACCTAGTCCGGATGGCTGAAGCTAAAGACCAGCGCGTAACTCGAGCAATTTCTAAGCAACTTAAAGAAAAGCAACAACAGGAAAGATCTAAGGCACAACAATATAAGAAGGGAGTTAAGAGTACTACACAAGAATGTGAAGCCATGGGGGGAGCAAAGTCAAAGACTTCGGAAGATATTCGGCAATTCTGCTCGTTGCTTCAAAAAAGTCTACATGACGATTAAGTTTCTATCTTGGAATGTGAATGGACTAAATTTACCACAGAAAAGGAAGAAATTATTCACATATTTGAGACAATTTAATAATGATATAATTTGCCTACATGAAACTCATGTCAGAACACAAGATCAAAAATACTTGATAAATTCAAAACTAGGAACACACTTTATAGCCTCAAATTTGGAAAAAAAGAATGGTCTGGTTATTTATATAAATAAAAGACTGTCAGCTAAAATTATAGAAGTAGATGAAGGTGGCAGGTTCATAGCAATTGAACTGAACACAGTAAGTGGCCAAATTCTAGTGATTGGAATTTATGCTCCTAATCAACAACAGGATCATTTTTACAAAACTTTGCATACCAAAATATTGCAATGGGACTATAGATCTATTTTAATCATGGGAGATTGGAATGGAGTAATTGACTCTAAAATAGATAAAAAGAGTTTGGTGAAGTCAAGGATTAGACTACCACAGACTTTTTTTGACATGAAAGAAGATTTAGAATTAAAAGACATTTGGAGAATACATAATCCAAAAGAATTGGACTTTACTTTTTTTTCAGACAGACATAGATCTTTTTCTAGGATTGACTTTATTTTATTATCAGATGATTTACTTGTAAAGACAAAAAGAACAAAGATTTTTCCAAGAATTCTAACCGACCACAGCCCAGTATGGATAGAAATTGAGATGGGAAAGATTGAGAGAAGATCATGGAGATTAAATGAAAATTTGTTTAGATACGAAAAAAATATAACAGAACTTAAAAAGCAGATGAAAGAATTTTTTGAAATGAATTTGAATAAGGGTACCCCTATTGAAATTGTGTGGGATGCAAGTAAAGCGTATATGAGAGAGGTACTCATTCATATGAACTCTAAACACAAACTGAATCGACAAAAGAAAAGATCTGAAATGGAAGGAGAAATAAAGAACAAAGAACAGCTACTTATTAAAAATCCAACAGATGAAAGAATACGTGGTGCTATAAAACTTCTGAAAGATCAATTTCAAATGCTTATGGCGGAACAAACTGCAACAAATTTACAATATGCGAAGCATAATACATTTTGTAATGCTAACAAACCGGGCAGATGGTTGGCTTATACACTAAGGAAGAAGAAGAGTATACGGACTATTGATAGTATCGATATTGGAGGGAAGGAAATCTTTCAACAAAAATTAATTAAAGAAGTCTTTGTAGATTATTACACTAACTAATATGCTAAAGATGATATGCAGAATGGACTTAATGGACAAAAGGAGAGAATGAATTATCCTATAACAGCTGAGGAGATTATTGTAGCAATTAAACAACTGAAAACAGCTAAAGCTCCTGGAACGGATGGTTTAACTGTGGTGTATTACAAAACTTTGCAAGCAGAAATGGTTGAACATCTTAGAGATTTATTTTGTAACATACAACAAGGGGGTAAAATACCCCCATCATGGAAAACAGCTTACATTTCCTTGATACCAAAAGAGCAATCAGGTCCTAAAAAAACTGAGAATTTTAGACCAATATCTCTTCTGAATAATGACTATAAAATATATGCAAAAGTATTAGCCAACAGGTTGATGCCAGTTATCCAAGAGGTGATTCATGATGATCAAGCGGGATTTATAGAAGGCAGATATATGAAGGACAATGTAAGGCAAGTTATAGATTTATTGGAATATCTTGAGAAGAACAAACAGATCCCTGCAGTGCTGGTTTTCTTGGATGCGGAGAAGGCCTTTGATAGAGTGGATTGGAATTTTCTATTAAAGACTTTAAAAAAGATGGACTTTGGGGATCAATTTATACAGGTGGTTTCAGCAATTTATCAAGAACAAAAGGCACAGATTATTATTAATGGAAATTTGACAACAGATTTTAATATTGAGAAAGGAACAAGACAAGGTTGTCCGTTATCCCCATTGTTATTTATTTTAATACTAGAGGTCTTGTTGAATACAATACGGGACTCGAGTACCTTGAAAGGTATAGTGATAAGGCAAGAGGACTACAGAATAAGGGCATTTGCAGATGATCTGGTTGTTACCCTAACACAGCCGATGGAAACAATAATCCAGATGAAAGACATTATAAAAGATTATGGTACAGTATCAGGATTTAGACTGAACCAGAAAAAAACTAAGATGATAGTTAAAAATATGACACAAGATCGAAAATACGAACTTGAAAGGAGGGCAGGTTTTGAGATTGTACCAAAGGTTAAATATCTAGGAGTTCAGGTTGCAGAATCAAATATGAAATTGTTTCAAAATAATTATGAGGTGTTGTGGCATGATGTACAGAAAGATATAGAGACTTGGAAAAAACTGCAGCTGTCTTTACTTGGAAGAATAGCAGCAGTTAAGATGAACATTTTGCCAAGATTTCTTTTTTTGTTTCAAATGATTCCGGTGCTTAAAAGTGATAAACAATTGAAAGAATGGCAAAGTGGATTGAATAAGTTTGTCTGGAACGAGAAAAAACCGAGAGTGAAATTGAAAATTATGCAAGATGTTCCAGAAAGGGGAGGTCTCAAACTTCCAAACCTACAATTATATTATGAAGCAGCAGCCTTGACTCAAGCGAGTGATTGGTTTGGAAGGAAAAAGACTGGAATATTGAATATAGAAAGCTTTGATCTTGAATTTGGTTGGCATGCTTACTTATTCTATGAAAACAAAGTGGATAAAGTATTTAAAAGCCATATACTTAGAGACTCCTTGATGAGAGTTTGGAAGAAGCACCGATTCAAATGGGATTACAAAATACCGCTATGGCTGGATCTTGGTCATATTATGTGGAATACAAATATAATGTCACTCGGGGGGGGGTTATATAAAGAAGTTCTTTTTACAGATGCGGGCAGATGGCAACTGAAGACATTAGAGACACTGTTGGATGAAGGGATTAATCTAACTTGGTTACAATATAATCAACTTCAACTGAGGTGGAAAGAGGACCAAAAAACTGGTATAATGATGCATGAGGAGGAATTGGTTAGACATATAAAAGAGAAAGGTCCAATGCATATTAAAAGGTTATATAATGTTTTGTTAGAAAGGGATTCAGAAACTGAACTGGTTAAAGATTGCATGATTAAGTGGGCACAAAATTTTGCAGAACCAGTGATGTTGGAAACATGGGAAAAAATTTGGGTTCAGAAGGTTAAATTCACACAGTCGCAGAATTTGAGGGAAAATTTTTACAAAATGTTTTATAGATGGCATTTAGATCCTAAGAAATTGTCGTGCATGTACCCTAATGTTCAACCAAAGTGTTGGAGATGTGACTGCTTAGATGCTACATATTATCATATTTGGTGGACTTGTAAGAAAGTGAAGGCTTTTTGGATAAAAATTTGGTGGGTTATGCAGAATGTTTTGAAGAAAAAAATTCAGTTTTCTCCACAATTGTTTTTATTGGGTATAGTTAAGGGTTTTACACTGGGTGAAACAAAGTTGATATTGTATATGATAACAGCAGCGAGATTACTGATAGGTCAATATTGGAAAAATGAAGCTGTGCCCACTATCGAGGAATGGACTTTGAAGATGGCCAGTTTTGCAGAGATGGCGAAGATTTCAAAAGCGAAGATTAAAAGATCACTCACAAGAGACTTATGAATGGGAGTGGAAAAAGTGGATAGATTATCGGCAGAACAAATATCAAACTAGGAAGTATCAGATAGCTTTTAACTGAAAGTGTTATATAAAGATAGAAATATTTGAATTTTGTGAAGATGAAAAATATATTGGGGATGGAGGGGTTCAAGTTTTATAAAAAGGGGATTTTGATTTGGATTATATTCTGTGGAAGTCCGGGGGGGGGAGGGGTGGGTTAGGGGGGGTTCGGGAGGGTTACGGGGGGGGATGGGGAGAAAATGTAATTGTAAAACTTTTCCAATTAAAAAAAAAAAAAAAGACTTGTGGACTTCAACTCCCAGAATTCTCCACAATTCCCCAGAATGGGCTAGGCGGGAGTTGAAGTCCACAGGTTGTAAAAGAGCCACAATTAGCCAGCCCTGGGCTAGGGTAGGCTGACGCCGCACAGGTGGGAGGTGGGGCAGGACTCCCTACCTATACAAAGGTGGTATATACACCTATACAAAGCTTTTATACAAAGCTGACTTTGTATAAAAATATACAAAACTTTGAAGGCTATTGCTTAATGCATTGTAAGCCGCCCTGAGTCTCCGGGGAAGGGCGGTATATAAATGAAATTAAAAATAAATAAATAAAAATAATAATTAAAAAAAGCTGCAAATTTTCCCCTTTCGCCAGGTCTGTCCCCATCTGTTGCTTAAGTTTATTATAGTTACTCCTTGGAGAATTGAATGCAGGCATATATCATTAGACCATAAATGAAAAGAGAAAAAGAAAAGCAAATGCAAAACAAGAAAAGCTGATGGCTCCATTGAGAATTTTATGTATCTTTAGCAAGTATTTACATGACTACAGTTACTTAATTCTAAGTTACGTAATGTTACGACATACCATAAAAAAACAAAAATATGGCCCTAATGCTTGAAAAGTATCTTTTGCTCACGCATGTTTCAGCTTCTCTTCATTCTGGCCTCTTGCTAGAAAGGTAAATTGTTCACCCTAAAGCTTTCTGCATGCAGTCTACCTTGACATCTGTCATTATTCCATCACATCCTAAGAGGTTTTGACCGAAAAAGGTTCCTTGCTTCTACATTCATCCTGGTTGACACAGTGATTAATTTGACACAGTGGACACTAGTTGGATTGAGGGGTCCTTGGTGCCCTCTGAGGTTGGTTGGTGCACTGAGGATCTTCCCTCGTTTGACTAATGAAAGGTCTACAACAACACAATCAAGCTCAGAGACCACCAAGGACCCCTCATTTCAACCGAGAGTGAAACATTTTCTCCTTTGATGGCAGGCTGGATTATTTTTGGTATCTGGACATCCCAGAGAAAGTTCCCATTCACATTTCTGTGTGTTTCATCAGGAAGGACTGAAGTAATTTTTTGTAGTTCTTATTTTCATGATATTTTGGACCTCGTTGCTTTCCAAAGATCTTCCTTCTTGATTGATCCTTTGCAATGTTAGCACACCAGAGTGGTTTTCATTCTCATATCCTGGAGTATGTCTAATTTAGGAGGGAGGGAGGAGGTCAGAGCCATCATTTATTGCCATTGGAACTTCAAATGGTTACTTAATAAATTATTGTAAATCAGGGACTGCCTGGGTTGGCCAGCAGGCTGCCTACCTATGGGACCTTAATATGCATCCATATATCCCTACCACTGCTTTCTCTTCCCTTCTTTTACAAACTCTGTGAAAGTAGTTGCCATGGCACTGAAACAAGGATAACTGCAACATAAGTAAGCAGTGTGGCCAGGCAGCTGGGAAGGCAGACAAAATTCTGAGATGCATCACCAGATGTATCACCCTCAGCAAAAAGGAGCTCCTATCCCTCTACATAGGGCTTTAGTGAGACTCCATTTGGAATACTGTGTCCAGTTCTGGAGACTTCACTTTATAAAAGGTATTGATAAGATTGTATGAATCCAGAGATGGGCAACACGAGGGAAGGCAAGGAAAGATCACCACAAAATATGGAGAAAGAGCCTATGAGTTGCATTTTCTAATTCAGCATCACTATAACCCCTTTTCCTTATGGTTTTCTTTCTCAGTTGTTACTTGTGTTACATAATGTGAAGCAGGGTGGAAAGGCAGATTGACAATAGTAAGCAAAGGAAGAAAAGCTGAAACAATAGTAAGGGATTCAGGACTAATTGCATTTCTGCCTGCAACTCTGCTCTAGTGGCAATACTCATCAGAGCGAGTTACTTGAAATGTACCACTTAAATATTGGCATCCACACATCACTTTGAAGGCAAACGATAACCTTAATCTCCATTGATATTCATCTTTCTTTTAAAACCTCCTACTTAGCAAAAAAGCACCAGGATGGATTGAGGATTCAAAATCAAAATCAGGAGAGCTGGAAGGGAACTTGGGGCTCTTCTAGTCCAACCCCCCACCCAAGCAGGGGGCTCTGACAAATGGCAGTCCAATCTCTTCTTCAAACCTACTAGCGACGAAGCGCCCTCAGCTTCTGAAGGCAAGCTCTTCCATTGGTTGATTGTTCTGTCAGAAAATTTCTCCTTATTTCTCGGTAGAATCGCTCCTTGATAAGTTTCCATCCATTATTCCTTGACCACATCCTCTTTGTGGCAGCCCCTCAAACATTGGAACACTGCTATCCTGTCTCCCCAGGTCCTTCTCTTCACTAGACTAGCCATGCCCAGTTCCTATAACCGTTCTTGTTTTAGTCTTCCGGCCTTTAATCAGCTTAGCTGCTCCTTTGCTCTTTTTCCAAAGTTTCAACATCTTTTTTGTAATTTGATGACCCAAAGGGGATGCGGTATTCCGGGTGTGGTCTTACTAAGGCTTTATAGAGTGGTAATAATACTTCATGTGATTTTGATTCTATGCCTCTGTTTATACAACCAAGGATTGTGTTCGCTTTTTTTGGCTGCTGCCGCACACAGGTGATTCATGCTTAATTGATCATCCATTCCGACTCCAAGGACCCTTCACAGTTACTATTTTCCAGCCAGGTTTCAGGTAATCTGTTTTTCCTGCCCAGGTGTAAAAGCTTACTTTCCTCACATTAAATTTCATTTTGTTGGATTCCACCTTGTCTCCTTTGGATCAGAAAGGCACAATATGCATACAGATCAAAATCTATAGAGACGTGGTGGCTCAGTGGTTAGAATGCAGTACTATAGGCTAACTGCCCACAGCCAGAAGTTTGACTCTGACAGGGTCATGGTTGATTCAACTTTCATCCTTCTGAAGTGGGTAAAATGAGGACCGAGATTGCTGGAGACCATATGCTGACTTTGTAAACCGCTCAAAGAGTGCTGTAAAGCATTGTGGACTGGTATATAAATCTAAGTGGAATTACTATTGCTATACAGTTTCTTCTGAGCGTGGATCCTTTTATGAGAATTAAGACTACCTTTCTGAGCAAAGCCCTTTCCACATTCCATGCATTTATACGGCTTCTCCCCTGTGTGGATCCTCTTATGGCTAATAAGATGACCTCTTTGAGAAAACATCTTTCCACATTCCATGCATTTATTCGGCTTCTCCCCTGTGTGGATCTTCTTATGGAGAATAAGATTACCTCTTTGAGCAAAGATTTTTCCACACTCCAAGCATTTATACGGCTTCTCCCCTGTGTGGATTCTCTTATGGCAAATAAGATGACCACTTTGAGAAAACATCTTTCCACATTCCATGCATTTATTCGGCTTCTTCCCTGTGTGGATCTTCTTATGGAGAAAAAGATTACCTCTCTGAGCAAAGATTTTTCCACACTCCAAGCATTTATACGGCTTCTCCCCTGTGTGGATCCTCTTATGGGAAATAAGACAACCTCTTCCAACAAACGTCTTTCCACATTCCATGCATTTATACGGCTTCTCCCCTGTGTGGATCCTTTTGTGTATTCCTAGGTAAGTGCACTGAGCAAAAGTCTTTCCACACTCCATGCATTTATACGGCTTCTCCCCTGTGTGGATCCTCTCATGGCAAATAAGATGAGCTCTTCGAGCAAAGGCCTTTCCACACTCCATGCATTTATACGGCTTCTCCCCTGTATGGATCCTCTCATGGCAAATAAGATGAGCTCTTCGAGCAAAGGCCTTTCCACACTCCATGCATTTATATGGCTTCTCCCTTGTGTGGATCCTCGTATGGCGAATAAGAGTACCCCTTTCAGCAAAGGTTTTTCCACATTCCATGCATTTATAT
This sequence comes from Pituophis catenifer annectens, assembly GCF_029215685.1. Taxonomy (NCBI): domain Eukaryota; kingdom Metazoa; phylum Chordata; class Lepidosauria; order Squamata; family Colubridae; genus Pituophis; species Pituophis catenifer. The sequence continues at coordinate 3,759,366 of NW_027256882.1, forward strand.
GGCTTCTCCCCTGTATGCATCCTCTTATGGGAAATAAGATGACCTTTTTGACCAAACGTCTTTCCACACTCCATGCATTTATACGGCTTCTCCCCTGTGTGGATCCTCTTATGGGAAATAAGATTACTTCTTCGAGCAAAGGTTTTTTTGCACTCCATGCATTTAAATGGCTTTTCCCCTGCCTGGATCCTTTTTGGGGATATAAGATTACTACGTCTTCTGAACCTGTTACCAGACTCTCTGCATTTGTATACCTTCTCCCCAGTGTGAATCCCTTCATGGGAAGTAAGTTGCCTGCTTGTTCCAAAACATGTTCCACATTCCAAACATTTGTAAGGCTTCTCTTTTGTGTCTATCACTTTTTGAGATGTTAGGAACTTATTTCCAAGAGAAGGCATGAATGTCCCATTGTAACGTTGTCTGTTGTGTCTCCTTAAAGCATTTTCTGCTTTGTTTTGGCTTAAATAGTGTTCTTTTACTTGTAATTTAGCTTTGATTGGCTTCACACTTTCCCCAATATATTTTTTCCTTATTTTCTCCTGTTGGGCAAGAAAGTCTTGCATCGGAGCATCGGTGGAAGATGAGCTTTCCTTATTCCAATCATTTGACTGGTTTCTATCATGGGTTTCTGGTTCTATTCGAATTCCAAACTTCTCCGTTCCATCTTTAGCATTGATCACTTGGAACAGTTCACAGGAATCTTGATTCTCCTGCCCATTATTACCTTCAAAGCAAAAGAGAAATGAAAATGATTTCCTTCTGAATTTTTCCAAAATTCCTTTATGTTTTATGTTTGCATGCTTACAGTAGTGTGATATAGACAGTATTTCTATATTCATGAGTCCTGAAAGCTTTGAAAATATCTAGAAAACATCTCTTTCTTTACAATTATCTATATATGTGCAAATCTTAATCAAAGTCTGTTTTGAGTCATAGAATAATCAGGGGAAACACCCAAGGAGGAATAAGGAGAAAACTTAAGATTTATGGGGTTGGGTTAATTTCAGCAGACACTTGTGAGAACTGAAACCATTTTGAAAAAAGCTCCTTCTTCCCTGGTGTACCTTGGAGCAGCTACTGCACGGCGTCTGTCTGGCAGGCAGGACTCCCGCTCGGCCCGTTCCTTGATCCCAATGATGAGACTTTGGAGCGAAGTCCCTTCCCTGAAGCCTCCCATTGGCTTGTAAATGCTCTTTGCACTGAGATTGGAAAGGTTGGGAGGCTTCAAGAATGGCTATTTTGCTGCCTCAAAGTCTCATCAGCTTCTAAGGGCTTTTTGGCCGGATCTGGTACAGGCTTCCGATTGCAGAGAACAGAGGCCTAAACAACTTCAGTGCGAGATCACACAAGACGAGAAGGACAAGATCTCACACTAATGATCTTGCGGGATCTCACACTGCAGTACTTTGATCCTGTGTTCCCTATAAACTGAGGAGTGCACGAGATCCAGGGCAAAAGTCTTTGAAAACAACGAGGCCTCCCCTTTGTTTCCAAAGCATTTTGCCCTGGATCTCGTGCAGCCCTTGGTGAGCAGAGAACAGAGGCCTAAACTACTCTAGTGTGAGATTCTGTGAGATCAGTAGTGCCAGATTTCCCACTATTGATCTTGTGTATATCTCACTACTTTAGGCCTCTTTTTTCTGCAAATGCACCCAAGCAGGCAAAGGAACCGACGTCTCGCTACATCCTCGGAACGTAAGTCCGAGCAGGGTGTGGTGTGGGTACAGGTAGGATGATTGTTGTTGCAACGCCTCTGCTGTCATTTGTAAGTGTGAATGACAGCCATGGTGCTGTAACATTTGTAATTTCAGGTCTGAGACTTAAGTACTTGGGGGAGGGCTAGGTCGTAACTTGAAACAGTCGCTTAGTGAACTGTCGTAACTCAGGGATCACCTGTATCCTAGGATGCTCTGAGTCACATTTCATGAGTCCTTTGTTCTTGAATTGGATTAGGAGAATGCTCTTCCATGGCCCGAGTGTGAACGTTCTGTTTTCACACAATTTGGGGAGGTTTCAGAGAACAAATGACAAACACATTCTTGTCACATGATCTCCAGAGGGCACATAAAAGCACACCCCATTCTTCTCAGCCTCCACAGATAAGTTCAAATAGAAATGGAAAAATACAGATAAGGAATGCCCCAAAAGCATCTCAGCAAAGAGACACTGACTCTTTCCTTCCTTGGGGTTCGAGAAGACCAGATCCCTCCCTTCTCCCTCCCGGGAGACGATATCTGATTAGTGATTTTATAAATAAAAAACTATGTATCATCTGTCTTCTTGAACTCTCTGATTTGGGAGAAGAAAACTCTTACCGAGAAAGACCACGTTCCTATGGTTTTCAAGCATGACTTCCGAATGCAGCGCTCTCTGGTCAGGATCCAGCTGAGACCATTCCTCCTCAGAGAAATACACAGCCACCTCCTCGAAGGACACAAGACTCTCCTGAACACAGAAAAAAGAACAGAAAAGGAGGATTCGCAAGATCTGTTCATCATCATCAATGATTTAGACAAGGGGATAGAAGGGGAACTTATCAAATTTGCAGAAAATATCAAATTGGCAGGAATACCAACACTGCACAAAATAGGCTCGAGATATAGAGGGATTGACAGATTGGCACCTTCTAACCAAATGAACCTCAATGGTGAGAAATGTAATGTGCTACATTTAGGAAAGAAAAACCAAATGCACTGCCATAGGATAGGTGATGCCTGGCTCTACAGTAGTAAGTGGAACAGGGAACTTGGAGTCCTAGTGGACAATCACTTAAACGTGAGCCAGCAGTGTGCTACAGTTGCCCAAAAACATCCAACAGAATCACAGACTGCATTAAGAGAGGGATAGAATCAAGATTACATGAAGTGTTAGTTCCACTTTAGAATGCCTTGGTAAGACCACACTTAGGAACTTTGCATCCGGTATTGGTTGCCATGATGTAAAAAAGATCTTGAGACTCTAGAAAGAGTGCAAGGAAGAGCAAATGAGATGATGAGGGGACTGGAGGCTAAAACATACGATGAACGGGTGCAGGAACTGGATGTGGTTAGTCTAGTGAAGAGAAGGACCAGGGGAGACAAGATAGCACTGTGCCAACATTTGAGGGGCTGCCACAGGGGGGGGTGGTTCAAGCTGTTTTCCAAAGTCCCTGAAGGCCAAAGAGTAATGGATGGAAATTCAACAAGGAGAAATTCAACCTGGAAACTAGACTAGACTGCCACTTGTCAGAAATGGTGTAGTGAGGTTGGAGTAGATGACCTACAAAGTCCCTCCCAACTCTGTTAATCTGTACCTTAGGAGGTTGATAAATTACAAAAAGAAAAGTGGTCCAGCAGTTCCTGCCACTGTGATACGTTTATTCCTAATTCTTCAAGGACTTTAAAACAACTGCTTCTTATAAAGGCAAATTTGGAGGAGCACCTAGCAGAACAAGATGACCAGAGGAAGCTATGCTGGCTGACAGCAACCTCAACCTGCTATTGTGCTCTCCATGTTGTGGAAGGACACAAAAATAACCCAGTCCAAACAAGGGGGAGAATAGAAGGAGAGAGAACTTTGTACACCCACTTCACTTCCTTAAGGCGAGAATACAGATCTAATATTTTTTCCTCTTCTTACTTGATTTAGAGGTTCAGCCTCTGTTTGATCACCGTCATAGAAACCAGAAAATTTCATTCTTTGTTTCTCTGTAAGGAATAAATAATTTCAAAATAAATAATTAACAAAATATTTATTTTATTAGTTTATTTTAGACAATTTATATGCCGCCTATTCACTCGTGGCGACTCAAAGCGGCCAAAAAATAATAATAAACCCATATTAAAATAATAAAACTAATAAAAGAATTATATAATACATTAAAATAATAAAATCACCCATACCTCTTGCCCCAGCGAAAGCACCTCACAGGAGCTGTTTAATGGGCTCCATCCCGCTCTGGGTTTTCCAGGCCCCCTGGCAGTACCAGGCCTTCAGCGCCTTCTGGAAGAGTGCTACTGTGGGGGGCCATTCTAATCTCTGGGGGGATGATGTTCTAATCTAGAGAGAGGGAGCCGCTACGGAGAAAACTCTTCTTCTGGGTCTCACCAGGTGTGCCTTCCTAGGAGATGGCACCCGCAACATTCCCTGCCTCCGCACTCTGGTGGGTAGGGCAGATGTAACTGGTAAGAGACGGTCCCTCAGATAACCTGGTCCCAACCCATGGAGGGCTTTATAGGTGACAACCAGCACCTTGAATTGCACCGGGAAGGAAATTGGCAGCCAATGCAGTTCCTGCAGGAAAGGTGATACTTGTGCAGACCGGGGTCCGCAGAAAACCATGCGGGCCGCTGCATTTCGCACCAACTGGAGCTTCCACATGCTCTTCAAGGACAGCCCCATGCAGAGCGTGTTGCAGTAGTCAAGACCGGAAGTGATTAAGGCATGAGTGACTGTAAGTAGGGATTGTCAGTCCAGGAAAGGGTGTTTCTGGCGCACAACCCGTAGTTTTGCAAAGGCCCTCGTGCACACGCCCGCCACCTGCTCTTTGAGTAGGAGTTGTGAATTCAGGAGAACCCACAGATTACGCACAGGGTCTGTTTGGGGTAGTGCCATCCCATCTAAGACCAGAAGTGGAAATTCTCCCTTGGCCAACGAACCCCAAATCCAGAGCCACTTTGTCTTGCCAGGCTTTAGTTTCAACCCATTGCTCCCCATCCAGCTCCTAACAGCCTCCTGGCACCGTGATAGGGAGGACACGGCATCGCTTAACCCACCACGGGCTGAGTCATACAGCAGAGTATCATCATCATATCGGTGATATCTCAGTCCATGCTAGCAGATGATCTCACAAAACTGTTTTATATAAATGTTACAGGAGTGGATAGTACCGAGCCCTGCGGAATCCGGCAAAGCAGTGGCGGAGGGCTGGATCTCTTCCATCAACGTTGACTGAGAACGGCTGCAGAGGAAGGAAGTGAGGTAGGATAGCACAGGGCCGCCCACTCCCATCCTGCGAAGCCGCCCCAGGAGAATACCATGGTCGATGGTATCGAAAGCCACTGAGAGGTCAAGTAGAGCAAGGATGGATGCGCCACTCACATCCCGCTCTCGCCAGATATCATACAAAAGCGCGACCAATGACGATTCTGTCCCAAATCCAGGCCTGAATCTTGACTGGCAGGGGTCCCACCTGTCAATGAGTCCTTCAGCTTCAACTACTACAATACACGAGCACACAATAGGTACAAAGTTATGGTAAACTGCGCTAAACTTGATTGCAGAAAATATGACTTCAATAACAGAGCCACTAATGCCTGGAATGCACTACCGGACTCTGTGGTTTCTTTCCCTAACCCCCAAACTTTAACCTTAGACCTTCTACTGTCAACCTCACCCCATTCCTAAGAGGTCTCTAAGGCAAGTGCATAAGCGCACCAGCTCCCCAAAAAGGGAATATTGGAGACAAGTTGGAAATTATATATATACATACACACACACACACACACACACACACACACACACACACATGCATATATGTAAGTTTTGGTGCACCAGCCTGAAGATGACGAGTGGGACCTCGTCGAAACGTCACCAAGATATGCTCAAACAACCTATGGAGCTGCTGCACAACCACCTTCCCCAAAAAGGGAAGACTGGAGTCAGGTTGAAAATTATTCAACAGGATGGAATCCAGGGATGGCTTCTTAAGAAGAGGGTGGATCACAGACTCCTTCAAATGCTGGGGCACTGCCCCCTCCTGTAGGGAAGCATTAATGACCGCCAGCGTCCACCCACCTGTCATCTCCCAGGAAGCTTTCCCAAGCCAGGAGGGGCATGGGTTTAAACACAGGTGCTTGCACCCACCCATACTCCCTAGGATCCTGTCCACTTCCTCAGGAGCAACAGGGTCAAACCGTTCCCAGATATCAGAGCAAGAACCTGTCTCAGAGGCTTCCACCGGACCAGCAACCATGCTGGCATCCAACTGGGAACAAAGTCGAGCGATTTTGTCTTCCAGAAAAACCACAAATACCTCAGCATGCCCCTTCAGGTGGACCTCAGTCTCCTCCTTCCCCAGGAGGAGGAGGCTCACCTGAAGAGGGTCGCTGGGCAATTATCTGTAGATGTAATTATTGTGGAGAAGTATAAATAGAAGGAGGTATTGTATAGAAAAGAAGAGAGAGCGAAGGTAAGACAGATGGGTAATCGGAGGATCTTCACTTACCTCCTAAGGTGTCCTGACTTTGATCCTCCCTAAGAATCCTCCTGAAAAATAGCTCCTGGGGAGGATTTGATGGGTGGTTCTTTCCCTCAGGATCTCTGATTTCCAAAGTGCAGCACTTCCAGTAGGAGGAAGGAAGGAAGGAACAGATTTAATGTACATCACACGACGTAAAGTGGATTTCTATATTCGGAACACAACCTCAAAGCCCCCAATATCCATCAATGTGGTTATGTCAGAAATGTGAGAAAAAAATGGAATAATGTCTTACTAGAATAGGTGGGACATTGCCACATATTATCCCTGTCAGGGAGGTTTGGGAAGGAGGGGTGAAGTATTCAAACAGATTCTCTATTCTCTTTTGAACTCTTACCTGCTCCTTCTGCTCCTCCGCCTGGCTCAGGAGGAGGCCTTCCACCAGGGCCACCGCCTGGCAGCTGGTCTCTGCTCCACACTCCCGCAACCAGCCCTTCATCTCTGGGGGCAGAAGAGCCAGGAACTGTTCCAGAACCACCAGATCCAGGATCTGGGCTTTGGTGTGCTTTTCTGGTCTCAGCCATCGCCTGCAAAAGCCATGAAGACGGCTGCAAAGTCCTCGGGGACCCTCAGCCTCCCGGTATTGGATGGAGGTCCAGGGATGAACTTCTGAAGGGAGGATGGTTTCCTCCTCCAGGATCTTCTGCCCAGTCCTTGTCCAGAGCTTCCCCCCCTTCCCAGGCTGAGCAGCTGAAGGGCCTTTTCCGGCTCCCTCCTTTGCAAAAGGTTGTGTCTCCATCCTTTCTCTCTCCTGCAGAGCAACTGCAAATGGCTCCAAGGACTCTGGTGGGTCTCCAGATGCCTTTTCCTTCACGGGACCATTTCTGGGGCTGCAGGACTGATCCCTGCAAGTTATTCTGCTCTTTTTTTTTTTTCCCCAAGAGAAAAGTTTGGCTTGCAAAGACCACAAATGGCTTCCAGTTTCTGTATCTGAGATGGGAAGAAAAAACAAATATTAAGAATTAGAAAGTGGAATTCAGCCGCTGAGCGACCTTCCCCCAACCTCCCCGGAGCCCCAAGAGGCTCATCCCAGCGCAGGACTGAGGTGCCCCCGAGCAGGGCCGGGAAGGAGGCAGCTGGAGAGGCCGCCCCGCTTCTCTCCCCTCCGGAGACAGGGAGCCTGGTGCGAATCCTGCCTCCTCCTCGCCCGGCTTCTCTCCTCTCCTGCTGGGCCTCCGCAAGGCCGACCCTCCCCTCCCCCCACTCGGCTCTTCCTCAGACAGGGGGCGGGAAGGGAGCCCCGGTTCCCCCTGCATGGAGAGGGTGGCTGGGGAGCATGGGACCCGGGGTGGAAGCCGGAGGAAGGCTGAGCGTGGGTCCGCCTCCCTTTGCTCGGGAAGAGCCCCCAACTCACCCGGGAAACGTCTGGATCTCCCCCCGCCAGACTCTCCCGCAGCCTCTCCGCCTCCTGTGCAGCCCCAGGGGTTAAGGAGAGCGAGTGCGGCGTCCTAGAGCGGCAAGCATTTGTGATGTCATTTCCTTCCCACCCTCCTATGGAAAGGCAGCTGTGACGTTCGCCCTCCGCTGGACCAATGGGGAAGCGCATGACGGTACCTTCTCTTAACAGAGGGCTCCCCCTGGTGGGTTAGGGGCAAAGTGCCAGGATTGTAGAAAGGGCGGGAAAGAGGAGCGCGTGTGAGGGGAAGGGAGAGGGCATGGATGATGGGCTTGGGAGTAGGAGAAAGGCCCCTGTCAATTTCTTTCTCCATCTTCCTCTCCAGGAATCGTCTGTGGAGATGGAGAAAAATCTCTCTGGAAGATTTGAACTCGCTTCCCTCAAGAACAGCCGCCCTGAAGGCTCCGCAGAGATTGTGGGAGGCCTCCAAAGGGTCTAAATCCTGTCAGAAACAGGTGGGCGGTCAGAAGAGGAGGACCAGGAGCTTTTGTGGGAAAGACAGCTTGTGTCTTGCGGTTGTTGGGAATTCCCGCCTGAAGAGGTGGCAAATGGGACACAGGCAGGAAGGCCACAATCAGGAAAATGATTTTAATTCATTTCTTTTTTTATTTCTGTAATTCAATACATGCAGCTGCCCTTCTCAAACTATTCGCTCAGCCTCTCAGCAAAAGGGGGAGGAGAAAGGGCAGGGACCCCTCCGGTCTCTTCTGATGAAAGAAAAGGAAGATCCTGAAAAAGGAATAGAAAGCTAAACTATGATGTGGAAAAGCCATTTTTATATAGGGATTGAGTAGGAAATTCACCTCAAGAAATCTGACTAGGAAGCTTAAGCCCCTTGGAGAATTTAGTGTTTTTTTTTTTTGTTTTTTTAATTTATATACCGCCCTTCTCCAGAGACTCAGGGCGGCTTACAATGCATTAAGCAATAGCCTTCATACTTTTGTATATTTATACAAAGTCAGCTTATTGCCCCCAGAAACTGGGTCCTCATTTAACCTATCTTAGAAAGGATGGAAGGCTGAGTCAACCTTGAGCCTGGTAAGATTCGAACCTGCAGGAATTGCAGGCAGCTGTGTTAATAACAGGGTGCATTAAACCACTGTACTACCAAGGCTCCTTTTTTGAATTTTTTTTTAATTTTAAACAAAAACAAAACATAAAACCATCATTCCAAACAATTACAGACAGTGAGTCGAACGGTTAATATTCTCTTGTGCATAAATCCATTTCTAAAATACCAATTTATAACAGAAACTTACATCTTTTATACAGTGGTGGGATTCAATTTTTTTAACAACCAGTTCTGTGGGCGTGGCTTAGTTGGGGTGTGGCTTGGTCATGTGACTGGGTGGGTGTGGCTAGCTGGTCATGTGACTGGGTGGGTGTGGCTAGCTGGGACTACTCAGGGCTGAAAAAAGTCATTTCTGACTGATCCTCGCACTTTTGACCGGTCCTCGCACTTATGACCATCCTCACATTTATGCCCATTCTTAGCAACCGTGTCAATCATTTCACGACTACTTCTCTTCACCACGGTGACAAGATAGGGCGCAAAACATAAAATGTGGGGACAGTCGTAAGTTCAAGGACTGGCCAAAAGTGCGAGGACCGGTCAGAAATAACTTTTTCAGCCCTCTGAGTAGTCCACATGCACATAGGGACTACCCAGAGGGCTGAAAAAAGTGATTTCTGACCGGTCCTCGCACTTTTGACCGGTCATCATTTATGCCATTTATCTTCTAGTCCAGAGATCTCCAACCTTGGCAACTTTAAGCCTGGCCAACTTCAACTCCCAGAATTCCCCAGCCAGCTATGCTGGCTAGAGAATTCTGGGAGTTGAAGTCCACAAGTCTTAAAGCTGCCAAGTTTGAAGACCTCTGAGCTAGGGCTTTGGGGCCAGACTTTTGGGGAGGGGGTCCCATTCGGAGAGACCCCCTGCCTCTCAGGAAGCATCAGGCCCAGGCAGAGAAAGTTGCCAAGGTTGGAGATCTCTGGACTAGAAGACCTCCAAAGGTCCCTTCCAACTCTGTAATTCTGGTATTGGCAAGCAAACAGAGTTAAGCTACTTAAATTCTCCAAAGCAGTGGTCCCCAACCTTTTGGACCTCAGGGACTACCAAGTTCATAATTTTAAATTTCGCGGACCACTAATACGAATCCAGTGTGCCGCTTGCTGAAGCACCTGGACTCCCAGTGACGGGATAGGGTCCTTCAGGCACTCTCCCACCCTCTTTCTCTCCCCCCCTCTCATTCTCTCTTTCCCTGTTACTCTCTCTCCCCCCACTCTCATTCTCTTTCTCTCCCTCCTCTTTCTCTCTCCCCCTCTCTCCTCCCCTCATTCTTTCTCTCTCCCCACTTTCCCACTCAATCCCTTTCTCTCTCCCACTCTTTCCCTCTCATTCTCTTTCTCTCTCCCCCACTCACTCTCTCCTGTTTCTCTCTCCCACACTCTCCCCCACTTTCTCTCTCTCATTATCTTGCAGGGGGCCAATCTGGTGTCTGCAATGGAGAGCAAAATCTTGTAACAACTTTAATTTTATCCTCGCCTTCTTTTCCTGCTAAATATATTTTAACACCATTTTATTCAAATCTTTGAAAAAATCATTCCCCAATCTAATTGGAATTGTCTGGAACAGATATAAAATTCTAGGCAAAATATTCATCTTAATAGTTGATATCCTATCAATCAAGGAGCTGGGTGGTTCAGCAGACTAAAGCAGTGTTATTAACTTATTAACATCAGCTGCCTGCAATTACTGCAAATTCAAATCCCACCAGGCTCAAGGTTGACTCAGCCTTCCATCCTTTCTAAGGTAGGTAAAATGACCCAGTTTGTGGGAGCAATAAGCTTTGTATAAAAGTATACAAAAGTATTAAGGCTATTGCTTAATGCATTGTAAGCCGCCCTGAGTCTCCGGAGAAGGGTGGTATATAAATCAAATTAAAAATAAATAATAATAATATAATCATCATCACCATCATCATCATCTGCAAATTTTCCCCTTTCACCAGGTCTGTCTCCAACTGTTGCTTAAGTTTATTATAGTTACTCCAAACCCAAAGGCATATATCATTAGACCATAAATGAAAAGAGAAAAAGAAAAGCAAATGCAAAACAAGAAAAGCTGATGGCTCCATTGAGAATTTTATGTATCTTTAGCAAGTATTTACATGACTAGTTACTTATTTTTAAGTTACTTAATGTTACGACATACCATAAAAAAAAAATGGCCCTAATGCTTGAAAAATATCTTTTGCTCACGCATGTTTCAGCTTCTTTTCATTCTGGCCTCTTGCTTGAAAGGCAAATTGTTCACCTTAAAGCTTTCTGCATGCAGTCTACCTTGACATCTGTCATTATTCCATCACATCCTAAGAGATTTTGACCGAAAAAGGTTCCTTGCTTCTGCGTTCATCCTGGTTGAGACAGTGATTAATTTGACACAGTGGATGGAGGTTGGATTGAGGGGTCCTTGGTGCCCTCTGAGGTTGGTTGGTGCACTGAGGATCGTCCCTCGTTTGGCTAATGAAAGGTCTGCAACAACACAATTAAGCTCAGAGACCACCAAGGACCCCTCATTTCAATCGTGAGCTACACATTGTCTCCTTTGTTGGCAGGCTGGATTATTTTTGGTATCTGGACATCCCAGAGAAAGTTCCCATTCACATTTCTGCGTGTTTCATCAGGAAGGACTGAAGTAATTTTTTGAAGTAGTTCTTAATTTCATCTTATTTTGGTCCCCATTGATTTCCAAAGATCTTCCTTCTTGATTGATCCTTTGCAATGTTAGCACACCAGAGTGGTTTTCATTCTCATATCCTGGAGTAGGCCTAATTTGGGAGGGAGGGAGGGAGGGAGGGAGGGAAGGAGGAGGTCAGAGCCATTTATTGCCATTGGAACTTCAAATGGTTACTTAATAAATTATTGTAAATCAGGGACTGCCTGGGTTGGCCAGCAGGCTGCCTGCCTATGGGAACTTAATATGCGTCCACATATCCCTACCACTGCTTTCTCTTCCCTTCTTTTCCACAACTCTGTGAAAGTAATTGCCATGGCACTGAAACAAGGATAACTGCAACATAAGTAAGCAGTGTGGCCAGGCAGCTGGGAAGGCAAACAAAATTCTGAGATGCATCACCAGATGTATCACCATCAGCAAAAAGGAGCTCCTATCCCTCTACATAGGGCTTTACTGAGACTCCATTTGGAATACTGTGTCCAGTTCTGGAGACCTCACTTTAAAAAAGTTATTGATAAGATTGTGAGTCCAGAGATGGGCAACACGAGGAAAGGCAAGGAAAGATCACCACAAAATAAGGAGAAAGAGCCTATGAATTGCATTTTCTAATTCAGCATCACTATAACCCCCTTTTCCTTATGGTTTTCTTTCTCAGTTGTTACTTGTGTTACGTAATGTGAAGCAGGGTGGAAAGGCAGACTGAGACAATAGTAAGCAAAGGAAGGAAAGCTAAAACAATAGTAAGGGATTCAGGACTAATTGCATTTCTGCCTGCAACTCTGCTTTAGTGGCAATACTCATCAGAGGGAGTTACTTGAAATGTACCATTTAAATTTTGGCATCCACACATCACGTTGAGGGCAAACGATAACCTTAATCTCCATTGATACTCATCTTTCTTTTAAAACCTCCTACTTAGCAAAAAAGCACCAGAATGGATTGAGGATTCAAAATCAAAATCAGAATAGAGCTGGAAGGGAACTTGGAGCTCTTCTAGTCCAACCCCCCGCCCAAGCAGGAGACCCTACACCATTTCTGACAAATGGCAGTCCAATCTCTTCTTCAAAGCCACCAGCGATGAAGCGCCCACAACTTCCGAAGGCAAGCTCTTCCATTGGTTGATTGTTCTGTCAGAAAATTTCTCCTTATTTCTGGGTAGAATCGCTCCTTGATAAGTTTCCATCCATTATTCCTTGTCTGGCCTTCAGGTGCCTTGGACCCCACCCTCTCTGTGGCAGCCCCTCAAACGTTGTAACACTGCTATCCTGTCTCCCCAGGTCCTTCTCTTCACTAACTATCCATCCCCAGTTCCAATACCGTTCTTGTTTTAGTCTTCTGGCCTTTAATCAGCTTAGCTGCTCTTCTTTGCTCTTTTTCCAAAGTTGAAACATCTTTTTTGTAATGTGATGACCCAAAGGGGACGCGGTATTCCGGGTGTGGTCTTACTAAGGCATTATGAAGTGGTAGTAATACTTCATGTGATTTTGATTCTATGCCTCTGTTTATAAAACCAAGAATTGTATTCGCTTTTTTTGGCTGCTGTCGCACAGAGGCGATTCATGCTTAATTGATCATCCATTCCGACTCCAAGGACCCTTCACAGTTACTATTTTTGAGCCAGGTTTCATGTAATCTGTTTTTCATGCCCAGGTGTAAAAGCTTACTTTTCTCCACATTAAATTTCATTTTGTTGGATTGTACCTTTTCTCCTTTGGATCAGAAAGGCACAATATGCATATAGATCAAAATCTATAGAGACGTGGTGGCTCAGTGGTTAGAATGCAGTACTATAGGCTAATTGCCCACAGCCAGAAGTTTGATTCTGACAGGGTCATGGTTGACTCAGCTTTCATCCTTCTGAGGTGGGTAAAATGAGGACCCAGATTGCTGGAGACCATATGCTGACTTTGTAAACTGCTCAAAGAGTGCTGTAAAGCATTGTGGAATGGTATATAAGTCTAAGTGGAATTACTATTGCTATACAGTTTCTTCTGAGCGTGGATCCTTTTATGAGAATTGAGACGACCTTTCTGAGCAAAGCCCTCTCACCATTCCATGCATTTATACGGCTTCTCCCGTGTGTGGATCCTCTTATGGCGAATAAGACTACCTGTTTGAGCAAAGATTTTTCCACACACCAAGCATTTATACGGCTTTTCCCCTGTGTGGATACTCTTATGGGAAACAAGATGACCTCTTCGAACAAACGTCTTTCCACATTCCATGCATTTATACGGCTTCTCCCCTGTGTGGATCATTTTGTGTATTCTTAGGTAACTGCACCAAGCAAAAGTCTTTCCACACTCCATGCATTTATACGGCTTCTCTCCTGTGTGGATCCTCTCATGGCAAATAAGATGACCTCTTTCAGAAAACATCTTTCCACATTCCATGCATTTATACGGCTTCTCCCCTGTGTGGATCCTCTTATGGCGAATAAGACTACCTCTATGAGCAAAGATTTTTCCACACTCCAAGCATTTATACGGCTTCTCCCCTGTGTGGATCCTCTTATGGCTAATAAGACTACCTCTTTGAGAAAACATCTTTCCACATTCCATGCATTTATTTGGCTTCTCCCCTGTGTGGATCCTCTTATGGCGAATAAGATGACCTCTTTCAGCAAAGATTTTTCCACACTCCAAGCATTTATAAGGCTTCTCCCCTGTGTGCATCCTCTTATGGGAAATAAGATGACCTCTTTCAGAAAACATCTTTCCACATTCCATGCATTTATACGGCTTCTCCCCTGTGTGCATCCTCTTATGGCGAATAAGACTACTTTTTTGAGCATAGATTTTTCCACACTCCATGCATTTATGCGGTTTCTCCCCTGTGTGGATCCTCTTATGGGAAATAAGACTACTTCTTCGAGCAAAGGTTTTTTTGCACTCCATGCATTTAAATGGCTTTTCCCCTGCCTGGATCCTTTTTGGGGATATAAGATTACTATGTCTTCTGAACCTGTTACCAGACTCTCTGCATTTGTATACCTTCTCCCCAGTATGAATCCCTTCATGGGAAGTAAGTTGCCTGCTTGTTCTGAAACATGTTCCACATTCCAAACATTTGTAAGGCTTCTCTTTTGTGTCTATCACTTTTTGAGATGTAAGGAACTTATTTCCAAGAGAAGGAATGAATGTCCCATTGTAACTTTGTTCATTGTGTCTTCTTATAGAATCTTCTCCTTTCTTTTGGCTTGAATAGTGTTCATTTACTTGTAATTTAGCTTTGATTGGCTTCACACTTTCCCCAATATATTTTTTCCTGATTTTCTCCTGTTGGGCAAGAAAGTCTTGCATCGGACAATCGGTGGAAGATGAGCTTTCCTGATTCCAATCATTTGACTGGTTTCTATCATGGGTTTCTGGTTCCATTCGAATTCCAAACTTCTCCGTTCCATCTTTAGCATTGATCACTTGGAACAGTTCACAGGAATTTTGATTCTCCTGACCATTATTACCTTCAAAGCAAAAGAGAAATGAAAACGGTAACAAGGTTAGAGAAAAAGATCGAACCGTACAAAGTTAAGTGAATTTCCTTCTGAATTTTTCCAAATGTTTTATGTTTGCATGCTTACAGTGGTGTGATATAGACAGGATGATTTCTATATTCATGAATCCTGAAAGCTTTGAAAATATCTAGAAAACATCTCTTTCCTTACAATTATCTATATATGTGCAAATCTCAATCAAAGTCTGTTTTGAATCATAGAATAATCAGGGAAAACACCCAAGGAGGAATTAGGAGAAAACTTAAGATTTATTGAGGTGGGTTAATTTCAGCAGAGACCTGTGCGAACTGAAACCATTTTCAAAAAAGCTCCTTCTTTCCCGGTGTACCTTGGAGCAGCTACTCCACTGCCTCTGTCTGGCAGCCAGGACTCCCGCTCGGGCTGTTCCTTGATCCCAACGATGAGACTTTGGAGCGAAGTCCCTTGATTGAAGCCTCCCATTGGCTTGTAAACGCTAATCACGCTGAGACTGGATCTGGTATAGGCTTCAGATTGCAGAGAACAGAGGCCTAAACTACTTTAGTGCGAGATCACACAAGACGAGAAGTGCAAGATCTCACACTAATGATCTTGCAGGATCTCAGGCTGCAGTACTTTAGTCCTATGTTCCCTACAAACTGAGGATTGCACAAGATCCAGGGCAAAAGTCTTTGAAAACAAAGAGGCCTCCTTGTTTCCAAAGCATTTTGCCCTGGATCTCGTGCAGCCCTTGGTGAGCAGAGAACAGAAGCCTAAAGTTATCTAGTGTGAGATCATGTGAGATCAGTAGTGCCAGATTTCCCACTATTGAGCTTGTGTATCTCTCACTATTTTAGGGCTCTTTTTTCTGCAAATGCACCCAAGCAGGCAAAGGAACCGATGGCTCGCTACGGCCTCATAACATAAGTCCGAGCAGAGTGGGGTGGGGGTGCAGGTACGATGATTGTTGTTGCAACGCCTCTGCTGCCATTTGTAAGTGTGAATGACGGCCGTGGTGTTGTAACATTCGTTATTTCAGGACTAGGAGAGAGCTAGATCGTAACTTCGTATGGTTGCTTAGTGAACTGTCGTAACTCGGAGATCACCTGTATCCTAGGATGCTCTGAGTCACATTTCATGAGGCCTTTGTTCCTGAATTGGATTGGGAGAATGCTCTTCCATGGCCCGAGCGTGAACGTTCTGTTTTCACACGATTTGGGGAGGTTTCAGAGAACAAATGACAAACACATTCTTCTCACATGATCACCCGAGGACACATAAAAGCACACCTCATTCTTCTCAGCCTCCATAGATAAGTTCAAATAGAAATGGAAAAATACAGATAAGGAATGCCCCAAAAGGACCTCAGCAAAGACACTGACTCTTTCCTTCCTTGGGGTACGAGAAAGCCAGATACTTTCCTTCTCCCTCCCGGGAGACGATAACTGATTAGTGATTTCTTAATAAAAAGTAACAATAATCTGTCTTCTTGAACTGTCTGATTTGGGAGAAGAAAACTCTTACCGAGAGAGACCACGTTCCTATAGTTTTCAAGCATGACTTCCAAATGCAGCGCTCTCTGGTCTGGATCCAGCTGAGACCATTCCTCCTCAGAGAAATACACAGCCACCTCCTCGAAGGACACAAGACTCTCCTGAACACGGAAAAAAGAACAGAACAGGAGGATTTGAAAAGATCTGTTCATCATCATCAATGATTTAGACAAGCTGATAGAAGGGGAACTCATCAAATTTGCAGACAAGACCAAATTGGCAGGAATATCAACACTGCACAAAATAGGCTCGAGATATAGAAGGATTGACAGATTGGCACTTCTAACAAAATGAACTTCAATGGTGAGAAATGTAATGTGCTACATTTAGGAAAGAAAAACCAAATGCACTGGCATAGAATAGGTGATGCCTGGCTCTACAGTAGTAAGTGGAACAGGGATCTTGGAGTCCTAGTGGACAATCACTTAAACGTGAGCCAGCAGTGTGCTACAGTTGCCAAAAAACACCCAACAGAATCATAGGTTACATTAAGAAAGAGGTAGAATCAAGATCACATGAAGTGTTAGTTCCACTTTAGAATGCCTTGGTAAAACCACACTTAGGAACTTTGCATCCAATATTAGTTGTCATGATGTAACAAAGATCTTGGGACTCTAGAAAGAGTGCAAGGAAGACCAACTGAGACGATGAGGGGACTGGAGGCTAAAACATACGATGAACGGGTGCAGGAACTGGGCATGGCTAGTCTAGTGAAGAGAAGGACCAGGGGAGACAGGGTAGCAGTGCTCCAAAATTTGAGGGGCAGAGAGGAGGGGGTCAAGCTATTTTTCAAAGCACCTGAAGGCCAGACAAGGAATAATGGATGGAAACTGAACAAGGAGAAATTCAACCTGAAAATAAGGAGACGTTTTCTTACAGTGAAAGCAATGAACCAATGGAACAGAACTTTCATGGGAGCTTCATCACTGGGAGTTTTCAAGAAGAGACTACACTGCCAAAATGTCAGAAATGGTGTAGTGATGTTGGACTATATGACCTACAAAGTCCCTTCCAACTCTGTTAATCTGTATTTTAGGAGGTTGATAAATTACAAAAAGAAAGGTGGTGCAGCAGTTCCTGCCACTGTGATACATTTATTCTTCAAGGACTTTAAAAGAACTGCTTCTTTTTTTTCTTCTTTTTTTTTTGTAAATAATTTTTATTTTTTCCCAAACATAAAGATAAAATATAACTTTCAAGAACAGTTTCAATCCGATCATAGATGGTTAACATGCTTACATTCTTTTAACATGCTCTATTCCAATTTTCCATTACATCTTTTGAAAATTTAAAACAGAGAAAAAAAACAAAAAACAAATTTAAACATAGAATTCTAACACTTTCATCTAAACAAATCTAATATATCAATACAGTTTTAACTTCGAATTAAATTTTAGCTCATTATCTCTGTATCTATATCTCATCAATATCCAAATAGTTATTAACAATATTCTAGTCTCTTATTCTAATTATATACCTTACAATTTTATCACCAAAATTATCAATTTCAATTTCAATACAACTCCATTTTATTAAAATTTATAAAACACAATTTTATCGACATCTTAATTATTTCACCCTTTTTATCAAATCAAAATATCTTGAACTTTCCAATTTAATATCTCACATATTACACAGTTTTATCACAAGAACATATTGCTTATTCTTCTCCAAGTTATCAACTCTTTTGAGATTATTCCCAATATTATCTCCTCCCAATCTTCCAACATTATTGGCTGATTTCCAGCATATTGTATTTGACTAGTTTCTAGCATAAGCTTCTCCTAGACTCCCTCCATTGTTTGGCTGATTTCCAGCATATTTTTCTCCAACTCTCCTCCTATTGCTTGGCTGATTTCCAGCATTTTATTGGCTGATTTCCAGCATTTTCTGTTTGGCTGATTTCCAGCATAGTCTCCTCCAACTCTCCTGCCATTGTTTGGCTGATTTCCAGCATTTTAATTATTTTCCCACTTACTTCCTCGGAGTCTCTAACTCTTATCTAATTAGTATCCTTCACCTCATTATTTTAGTTTTCCCTTACATCATAATTATCTATTTAATCTCTATGTCTCAGCATATTCATCAAAATTAATTCTCATTATGTTTCATAATAATCATCATTTCCCATATTTGTTAAATTAGATCACAATTTATCTCTATCATCTGTGTATTTCATAGTTTCACTCAGTAATATGTCAATATCAATCATATTCAACAGTCTAACTTTGTTTGCAGAATATAGTTAAGACATGTTACAACAAATAATAAGTTTTCTTAAAGTTATCTCACATTAGAGTACACTTCTCATAGTAATTTTTAACCACTTAGTATATAAATCCCTATTTTAATTGCCATTTATTATTTTTTTTCTTTATTATTCCAAAAACCTTCCTGTTTAATCCAAAAGAAAAAAAAAACCTTTTATTCCTTTAGGCTTTTAAGCATTACATTACAATTTAGTTACATTTAGTTTAAATCTATTTTGTTTCTTCTTTTTCCTGTCTGTCCACATGTTCCACTTCAAAGTTCATCTATTCAAATTAAAAATTCTATATATCACTTTAATGCTCTTATAAATGTCTGCTCCAAGCATGATGTCTCCACTTCCTGTCTTTGTTCGTGCGCCACACCTTCTTTTTGCTAAGTCTGTAAGTTTCCATTATAGAAAAGATCCAAGATCTTTCTTCTTAAAATCACCCAGAACAGGGTAGAAATTTCCAAAATCCATTAGTCTAATGTTAATTCCAAAGTAATCATAATAATCCAAGGTAGAAAGCCATTTAGGATATTTCTTTTCTAAGCAGAAAGTAAAATCTCTTCAATCCACTTTCCTGCTTAGTCACCGCAGACTTCATGGCAATTTTGTAGCCATTTGTCTGTCAATCTTCATTAACTTCGTTAACTTTCACAGGTTTAAATTCCCCAAAAAATATTTCTTCAATCCACTCCAAAGAAAACAGAAAAAAAAGTCCAATTTTCCAAATTATTAGAAACAAATTCTTCTAAGCCAAATTAATTAATGCAAAGTTTGTCTTGGGTCTCCATTTTTTCTCCCCCTTTCTTTTAAGTCTTCAAGCCCCACGGATCTGTAGCCGTAGTTTAAGGTTGGGGTCTTATTTTAAAAAAATATTCCAAGAAATCCCTTTATTTGCCTGGGTTGGTATCATTCACCCAGCTTTGAAACGCTCGTTCTTTCTTCTTCCTCCTGCACAATCTTGTGTCCCAGTCTGCTGCAGCTTTGTGGCAGCCGCCATGGCTGCCTACCCCCGCCACCGACTTTGAGGATTCCCTCTGGCCTCCGAGGAACTTGCCTGTTCCTCTTGGCCCTCCGAGGTGCTCCTCTTCACCCCCCATCCCTACAAGATGGGGGTCGGTCCGAAGACCGGTCAAACAGCGGTTTGTCAGTCGGGGTTTCCACGGGCTCATTAGAGCCCGCTAATTCCCCGACTGTGGTGCCGCAGCTCCAGACCGGGAGGCCAGAACTGCTTCTTGTAAAGGCAAATTTGGAGGAGCACCTGGCAGAACAAGACAACCAGAGGAACCTATGCTGGCTGACAGCAACCTCAACCTGCTAATGTGCTCTCCATGTTGTGGAAGGACACAAAAATAACCCAGTGCAAACAAGTGGGGGAATAGGAGGAGAGAGAACTCTGTACACCCACTTCACTTCCTGAAGGCGAGAATACAAGTCTAATAACTTTTCCTTTTCTTACTTGATTTAGAAGTTCAGCCTCTGTTTGATCGCCGTCATAAAAACCAGAAAATTTCATTCTTTGTTTCTCTGTAAGGAATAAATAATTTCAAAATAAATAATTAACAAAATATTTATTTTTTTAGACAATTTATATGCTGTCTATTCGCACATGACAACTCAAGGTGGCTTACAAAATATTAAACCCATATTAAAATAAAACTAATAAAAGGAGAATTATATAATACATTAAAATAATAAAATCACCCCCACCCCTTGCCCCGGCAAAAGCACCTCACAGGAGCCGTTTAATGGGCTCCATCCCACTCCGGGTTTCCCAGGTCCCCTGGCAGAACCAGGTCTTCAATGCCTTCTGGAAGAGTGCTACTGTGAGGGGCCATTCTAATCTCGGGGGGGATGATGTTCCAGAGAGGGAGCCTCGGAGAAAACCCTTCTTCTGGGTCTCACCAGGTGTGTCTTCTTAGGGGATGGCACCTGCAACATTCCCTGCCTCCGCACTCTGGTGGGTCAGTCAGATGTAACTAGTAAGAGACAGTCCCTCAGATAACCTGGTCCCAAGCCATGGAGGGCTTTATAGGTGACAACCAGCACCTTGAATTGCACCAGGAAGGAAATTGGCAGCCAATGCAGCTCCTGCAGGAGAGGTGACACTTGTGCATACCAGGGTCTGCAGAAAACAATGCGGCCCGCTGCATTTTGCACCAACTGGAGCTTCCATATGCTCGTCAAGGACAGCCCTATGTAGAGTGTCAGAGGCAATTAGCCCCGTTACCTTCCTTGGGTAATTGCCTGGATTGTGGCATTTTCCTTGTGTATACTTTTGAAAAATAAAACCGGAATACATCTTCTAATTAAACTCATATTGATTGTAAAGAAGAAAATAAAACATCTTACTGACCTAAATAATTAAATTGTTACATTTTGGTAAAGTTCCTACCGACTACATATCTGCAGCCGGACTTCCCTTGGCAAGAACACAAAGAAAAGTGTGAAGTAGAAAGAAAGGAATGCGGATATACGTAGTTAGCTTACTGATAACAAAATTGGCAAGCTACGGAAAGTCTGACAGTCCAGAAATAATGAGCTCTGCTGGTAAATACAAAAACGCAGTGACATAGAGCGTGTTGCAATAGTCAAGACGGGAAGCGATTAGGGCATCAGTGTTGTCGATTCAGGAAGGGCTGTTTCTGGCGTACAACCCATAGTTGCGCAAAGGTCCTCCACACAACCGCCACCTGCTTTTCGAGCAGGGGTTGTTAGTCCAGGAGAACCCACAGATTACGCACAGGGTGTGTTTGGGGTAGTGTCACCTCATCCAAGTGGTAATTCTCCCCTGGCCAACGAACCCCAAACCCAGAGCCACTCCATCTTGCCAGGCTTTAGTTTCAACCCATTGCTCCCCATCAGCTCCTAACAGCCTCCAGGCACTGCGATAGGGAGGACACGGCATTGCTTAACCCACCACGGGCCAAGACATACAGCTCAGTATCATCATCATATTGGTGATATCTCAGTCCATGCTAGCAGATGATCTCACAAAACGGTTTCATATAAATGTTGAACAGGAGCAGACAGTACCGAGCCCTGCAGAACCCCGCAAAGCAGTGCATGAGGGCTGGATCTATCCCCTCCTATCAACACTGACTGAGAACGGCTACAGAGGAAGGAAGTGAGGCAGGATAGCACAAGGCCTCCCACTCCCATCCTGCGAAGCCGTCCCAGGAGAATACCATGGTCGATGGTATCGAAAGCCACCGAGAGGTCAAGTAGAGCAAGGATGGATGCGCCACTCACATCCCGCTCTCGCCAGAGATCATACAAAAATGTGGCCAATGACGATTCTGTCCCAAATCCAGGCCTGAATCTTGACTGGCAGAGTTCCTACCTGACAATGACTCCTTCAGCTTCAACCACTACAATACACGAGCACACAATAGATACAAAGTTATGGTAAACTGTGCTAAACTTGATTGCAGAAAATATGACTTCAGTAACAGAGTCACTAATGCCTGAAATGCACTACCGGACTCTGTGGTTTCTTTCCCTAACCCCCAAATGTTAACCTTAGACCATCTACTGTCGACCTCACCCCATTCCTAAGAGGTCTCTAAGGCAAGTGCATAAGCGCACCAGCTCCCCAAAAAGGGAATATTGGAGACAGGTTTTAAATTATATATATACACATACATGCAAGTTTTGGTGCACCAGCCTGAAGATGACGAGTGGGACCTCGTCGAAACGTCACCAAGATATGCTCAAACAACCTCTGGAACTGCTGCATAACCACCTTCTCACCCACCTTCCCCAAAAAGGGAAGATTGGAGACAAGTTGGAAATTATTCAACAGAGTGGAATCCAGGGATGGCTTCTTAAGAAGAGAGTGGACGACAGACTCCTTCAAATGCTGGGGCACTGCCCCCTCCTGTAGGGAAGCATTAATGACTGCCAGCGTCCACCCACCTGTCACCTCCCGGGAAGCTTTCCCAAGCCAGGCAGGGCTGGGTCTAAAACACAGGTGCTTGCACCCACCTATACGCTCTAGGATCCTGTCCACTTCCTCAGGAGCAACAGGGTCAAACCGTTCCCAGATATCAGACCAAGAACCTGTCTCAGAGGCTTCCACCGGACCAGAAACCACGCCGGCATCCAACTGGGAACAAAGTCGAGTGATTTTGTCTTCCAGAAAAACCACAAATACCTCAGCATGCCCCTTCAGGTGGACCTCAATCTCCTCCTTCCCCAGGAGGAGGAGGCTCACCTGAAGAGGGTCGCTGGGCAATTATCTGTAGATGCAATTAGTGTGGAGAAGTATAAATAGGAGGAGGTATTGTATAGAAAAGAAGAGACAGCGAAGGTAAGACAGAGGGGTAATCGGAGGATCTTCAGTTACCTCCTAAGGTGTCCTGACTTTGATCCTTCCAAAAAATCCTCCTGAAAAATAGCTCCTGGGGAGGATTTGATGGGTTCTTCTTTCCCTCAGGATCTCTGATCTCCACAGTGCAGCACTTCCAATAGGAGGAAGGAAGAAACAGAATTAATGTCCATCACACGACGTAAAATGGATTTCTATATTCGGAACACAACCTCAAAACCCCCAATATCCATCAATGTGGTTATGTCAGAAATGTGAGAAAAAAATGGGACAATGTCTTACTAGAATAGGTGGAACATTGCCACATATTATGAATGTCAGAGAGGTTTCGGAAGGAGGGGTGAAGTATTCAAACAGATTCTCTATTCTCTTTTGAACTCTTACCTGCAACTCGACTTGCTCCTTCTGTTCCTCCACCTGGCTCAGGAGGAAGCCTTCCACCAGGGCCACCGCCTGGGAGCTGGTCTCTGCTCCACACTCCTGCACCCAGCTCTCCATCTCTGGGGGCAGAAGAGCCAGGAACTGCTCCAGAACCACCAGGTCCAGCATCTGGGCTTTGGTGTGCTTTTCTGGTCTCAGCCATCGCCTGCAAAAGCCATGGAGTCGGCTGCAAAGATCTCGGGGACCCTCAGCCTCCCGGTATTGGATGGAGGCCCAAGGATGAACTTCTGAAGGGAGGAAAGTTTCCTCCTCCAGGATCTTCTGCCCAGTCCTTGTCCAGAGCTTCCCACCCTTCCCAGGCTGAGCAGCTGAAGGGCCTTTTCCGCTTCCCTCCTTTCCAAAAGGTTGTGTCTCCATCCTTTCTCTGTCCTGCAGAGCAACTGCAAATGGCTCCAAGGACTCTGGTGGGTCTCCAGATGCCTTTTCCTTCACGGGACCATTTCTGGGGCTGCAGGACTAATCCCTGCAAGGGATTCCACTCTTTTTCTTCTTCCCCCAAGAGGAAAGTTTGCCTTGCAAAGACCACAAATGGCTTCCAGTTTCTGTATCTGAGATGGGAAGAAAAAATAAATATTAAGAATTAGAAAGTGGAATTCAGCCACTGAGCGACCTTCCCCCAACCTCCCCGGAGCCCCAAGAGGCTCATCCCAGCGCAGGACTGAGGTGCCCCCGAGCAGGGCCGGGAAGGAGGCAGCTGGAGAGGCCGCCCCGCTTCTCTCCCCTCCGGAGACAGGGAGCCTGGTGCGAATCCTGCCTCCTCCTCGCCCGGCTTCTCTCCCCTCCTGCTGGGCCTCCGCAAGGCCGACCCTCCCCTCCCCCCACTCGGCTCTTCCTCAGACAGGGGGCGGGAAGGATCCCCCTGCATGGAGAGGGTGGCTGGGGAGCATGGGACCCGGGGTGGAAGCCGGAGGAAGGCTGGGCGCGGGTCTCTCCCTCCTCCGCCTCCCTTTGCTCGGGAAGAGCCCCCAACTCACCCGGGGAACGTCTGGATCTCCCCCCGCCAGACTCTCCCGCAGCCTCTCCGCCTCCTGTGCAGCCCCAGGGGTTAAGGAGAGCGAGTGCGGCGTCCTAGAGCGGCAAGCATTTGTGATGTCATTTCCTTCCCACCCTCCTATGGAAAGGCAGCTGTGACGTTCGCCCTCCGCTGGACCAATGGGGAAGGGCATGACGTTACCTTCTCTTAGCAGAGGGCTCCACCTGGTGGATTAGGGGCGAAGTGCCAGGATTGTAGAAAGGGCGGGAAAGAGGAGCGCGTGTGAGGGGAAGGGAGAGGGCAGGGATGATGGGCTTGGGAATTGGAGAAAGGCCCCTGTCAATTCCTTTCTCCATCTTCCTTTCCTTCCTGTCCAGGAACCCTCTGTGGAGCTGGAGAAAAATCTCTCTGGAGGATTTAAAATCGCTTCCCTCAAGAACAGCCGCCCTGAAGGCTCTGCAGAGATTGTGGGAGGCCTTAAAAGGGTCCAAATCCTGTCAGAAACAGCCGGGCGGTCAGAAGAGGAGGACCAGGAGTCTCTCTGGGAAAGACAGCTTGTGTCTTGCGGTTGTTGGGAACTCCCGCCTGAAGAGGAGGCAGATGGGACACAGGCAGGAAAGCCAGAATCAGGGAAATGATTTTAATTTATTTCTTTTTTATTTCTTTAATTCAATACATGCTCTTGTGGCTCAGGAGACTAAAGCAGTGTTGTTAACGTTATTATCATCAGCTGCCTGCAATTACTGCAAGTTCAAATCCCACCACGCTGAAGATTGGCTCAGACTTCCATTGTTCCGAGGACAATGTGGGGGCAATAAGCTGACTTTGTATAAAAATATACAAAAGTATGAAGGCTGTTGCTTAATGCATTGTAAGCCGCCCTGAGTCTCCGGAGAAGGGCGGCATATAAATCAAATTAAAAATAAATAAATAAAAATAATAATAAAAAAAAGCTGCAAATTTTCCCCTTTCGCCAGGTCTGTCCCCATCTGTTGCTTAAGTTTATTATAGTTACTCCTTGGAGAATTGAATGCAGGCATATATCATTAGACCATAAATGAAAAGAGAAAAAGAAAAAGAAAAGCAAATGCAAAACAAGATGTTACGACATACCATAAAAAAAAAATGGCCCTAATGCTTGAAAAATATCTTTTGCTCACGCATGTTTCAGCTTCTCTTCATTCTGGCCTCTTGCTTGAAAGGCAAATGGTTCACCCTAAAGCTTTCTGCATGCAGTCTACATTGACATCTGTCATTATTCCATCACATCCTAAGAGGTTTTGACCGAAAAAGGTTCCTTGCTTCTGCATTCATCCTGGTTGACACAGTGATTAATTTGACACAGTGGATGGAGGTTGGATTGAGGGGTCCTCGGTGCCCTCTGAGGTTGGTTGGTGCAGTGATGATCTTCCCTCGTTTGGCTAATGAAAGGTTTGCAACAACACAATCAAGCTCAGAGACCACCAAGGACCCCTCATTTCAACCATGAGCTACACATTTTCTCCTTTCTTGGCAGGCTGGATTATTTTTGGTATCTGGACATCCCAGAGAAACTTCCCATTCGCATTTCTGCGTTTTTCATCAGGAAGGACTGAAGTAGTTTTTTGAAGTAGTTCTTAATTTCATCTTATTTTGGTCCCCATTGATTTCCAAAGATCTTCCTTCTTGATTGATCCTTTGCAATGTTAGCACACCAGAGTGGTTTTCATTCTCATATCCTGGAGTAGGCCTAATTTGGGAGGGAGGGAGGAGGTCAGAGCCATCATTTATTGCCATTGGAACTTCAAACGGTTACTTAATGAATTATTGTAAATCAGGGACTGCCTGGGTTGGCCAGCAGGCTGCCTACCTATGGGAACTTAATACGCATCCACATATCCCTACCACTGCTTTCTCTTCCCTTCTTTTACACAACTCTGTGAAAGTAGTTGCCATGGCACTGAAACAAGGATAACTGCAACATAAGTAAGCAGTGTGGCCAGGCAGCTGGGAAGGCAAACAAAATTCTGAGATGCATCACCAGATGTATCACCCTCAGCAAAAAGGAGCTCCTATCCCTCTACGTAGGGCTTTAGTGAGACTCCATTTGGAATACTGTGTCCAGTTCTGGAGACTTCACTTTAAAAAAGGTATTGATAAGATTCTGTGAGTCCAGAGATGGGCAACACGAGGGAAGGCAAGGAAAGATCAGAACAAAACAAGGTGGATAAAAATCAATGATTTTTTAAAAAAAATAAAAAAAAATCAGTTTTTTTTATTTAAATCGGATTTTTTTGATTTAAATCGGATTTTTTTAAATAAAATGGTTTTTGAGGAAAATATATTACCATCCAAAGTTTATTCCATCATGAAATAAAGATTAGTTTTTTAATTATGTAGAATAAGGCTGTATATGTTTAATTTTTTTGGTAAATAAATTCCATTAATCCGTTCACAATGTCATGCTTTTCCAGAGGTTTTTGTAAGATTATTGGGCAGTTTCTCTGCCTACAAGATATTATCACAGATGCTTGGTTTACTTTTGCAGTTCTCAAAGTTCTGAATTTGACTCAGCAGAGATCACATGCCTCTTCTTCACAGCAAAAATATTATAACATGAACAGAGTTGAGAAAAAGACCTTAATCCTATTGTTCTACAAACCTATGAAAACAGAATCAGTGCTAAGTTTCAAGAAGTTCAGTGAATAGAATAGAAACAATATTTTTCTGATTGTTTGGAGTGGAATAGATCTGCACAAGAAGAAAGTGAAACTAAGTGTGAGGAGGAAGGGGCAAACAGTACAAAATGAAAGTGAAACTTTCTGAGCACAATACTGCACAGCCACAGACAGACAAGTCTTTGGATCTTTTTGTGGGTATGACCTGAGGTTTATCACATTCTTTCCTTGGAGGAAAAAACCTATAATGGCAGCAGGCCATAAAAGAGACCCAGTTTGGCAATATTTTAATGAAGTTCCTTTACCTATTGGTAAGGCAGGCATGCGTGCACAATGCAAACACTGCAACAAAGAAATGCATGGCCTGGTGGCCTGAATGAGGCAACATCATGAGAAGTGCTGTGATGAAGATGACCAAAGAAACACATTTGAACAGGCAGGATCTTCAGGTTGGTAAACATTTTTATTGAATCATATTTCTAAAGACTGCCTTGAACTGTCATGTTTGAGCAAAATTATTTGCTCTTATTATTACTGCATGTTACTGTCATTTGGTACAGTTATGAAGAAAAGCAAATATTCCTTTTGGGGCAGTGCTGTGTACAATATGCAGAAATTGTATAAACAATAAAATAACAGCATTGACTTTTTTGTTTAGGGGAATTCATGGATTCTGGAAACTATCCACCTTCAAGATCACCATCCTCCTGTTCTACAGTTTCAGAGTTATCCATCCAGGATAGCGCTTCATTAGCATCATCATCATCAGACACCCACAGCCACATACCACTATCACCTAAAAGAAAGAAAAAACCCTTCCCTCCTGGAACCACCATAGATAAGTTTGTGATAAAAACTAGATTAGAAAAAGAGTTAATTGATGAAAAAATTGCCCAGTTTGTTTATACAACGAACTCTTCTTTCTGTCTGACTGAGAACCCAAATTTCATTAATATGGTTCAGTCACTGAGACCAGGATACAGTCCACCCAGCAGAGCAGATGTTGCAGGGAAACTGCTGGATAAAGTGTATGACAGAGAAATGGAGCAATGTGCAACAGCTCTGGAGGGTAGAATTGTTAACCTAAGTATTGATGGGTGGAGTAATGTCCACAATCATCCTATTGTATGTGCTTGTATAACAACAGAAGAAGGGAAAGTCTTCCTTGCACAAACAATTGATATGTCAGGAAATGCACACACAGCAGAATACTTACAAGAAGTGGCAGTAAAAGCTATAATAACATGTGAACAAAAATTCAAATGTCTAGTACGCAGTTTGGTCACAGACAATGCTGCAAATGTATCCAAGATGAGAAGAAATTTAGAAGAGCAGGAAGGGAATACAAAGCTAATAACATATGGTTGCACTGCTCATTTGCTGCACCTCTTAGCCAAAGACTTAAGTGTTCCAGAAATAAAGACTAATGTTCTTGAAATTGCTAAATACTTCCGTAACAATCATTTTGCTGCAGCAGCTCTGAAAAGGATGGGTGGAACCAAGCTAACGCTCCCACAAGATGTTAGATGGAACTCTGTGGTGGACTGTTTTGAGCAGTATATCAAGAACTGGCCTATTCTGATGACAGTTTGTGAAGAAAATCGAGATAAAATAGATGGCACTGTCATGGCCAAAATCCTCAACATTGGGCTTAAGAGAAATGTTGAACATATGCTGAGCATCCTGAAACCCATCTCTGAAGCTTTAAACAAAATACAGAAAAATAGCTGTTTTATTGCTGATGCTGTTGAAATTTGGAAGGAACTGAGTGAACACTTAAAAACAAAACTACACATGGACAGAATTAAATTGCAAGCATTAAAAAAACGAATGGGACAAGTACTGTCTCCAGCTCATTTTTTGGCAAATATTGACAATATCCAGTATCAGGGTTAAAACTTAAGTGCTGAGGAAGAGGAGTTAGCTATGACATGGGTATCCAGCAATCATCCATCTGTAATGCCAACTATAATAAACTTCAAAGCTAAGGGGGAACCATTCAAGAAATATATGTTTGCTGAAGATATTTTAAAGAAAGTCACACCAGTGAACTGGTGGAAGTCACTTAAGCACTTGGATTTAGAGACTGTTCAAGTAATGATTTCACTTTTAACAGGAGTAGCTTCTTCTGCAGGCGTTGAAAGAATATTCTCTTCCTTTGGACTCATTCATTCTAAATTGAGAAATCGTTTGGGACCTGATAAAGCAGGAAAGCTTGTTTTTCTTTTCCAGATTATGAACAAAAAAGAAGATGAAGATGACGAGTGAGCTACATAGGACAGTATTTAAGTTTTTCATGTGTAGGCTGGGCTGACAGTCTAAATTTCTTAAAATATATATATTTTGTTCAGCCAAATTAGTTAACAAACATGGATGTTTGTTTAAGCAAATAACATATGCTGTAAAGTTATTGTTTCAGTTGAATAAATCTATTTAAATTGTTATTATTAAGGTAATGATTCTTTTTCTCCTTCCTAAGTACAACAGAAAAGTTGTCCAAATAGGAATGATTAACCTATTAAACTGGGGATAAAAAAGCTAATATGAAAAGTTGTTATTCTAAAAATCTTCATCTACTTGCATATTAAAGTTATACCAGCAAGAATTAGTCTTTATGTAGAAAACTATGATTTAAATCAAGCCTTACTGACTAGTGATTTAAACGTGATTTAAATTCTGATTTAAATCAGTTTGATTTAAATCAAATCCACCCTACCACAAAATAAGGAGAAAGAGCCTATGAATTGCATTTTCTAATTCAGCATAACTATAACCCCCTTTTCCTTATGGTTTTCTTTCTCAGTTGTTACTTGTGTTACGTAATGTGAAGCAGGGTGGAAAGGCAGACTGAGACAATAGTAAGCAAAGGAAGGAAAGCTGAAACAATAGTAAGGGATTCAGGACTAATTGCATTTCTGCCTGCAACTCTGTTCTAGTGGCAATACTCATCAGAGGGAGTTACTTGAAATGTACCATTTAAATTTTGGCATCCACACATCACGTTGAGGGCAAACGATAACCTTAATCTCCATTGATACTCATCTTTCTTTTAAAACCTCCTACTTAGCAAAAAAGCACCAGAATGGATTGAGGATTCAAAATCAAAATCAGAATAGAGCTGGAAGGGAACTTGGAGCTCTCCTAGTCCAACCTCCCGCCCAAGCAGGAGACCCTACACCATTTCTGACAAATGACAGTCCAATCTCTTCTTCAAAGCCGCCAGCGATGAAGCGCCCACAACTTCCGAAGGCAAGCTCTTCCATTGGTTGATTGTTCTGTCAGAAAATTTCTCCTTATTTCTGGGTAGAATCGCTCCTTGATAAGTTTCCATCCATTATTCCTTGTCTGGCCTTCAGGTGCCTTGGACCCCACCCTCTCTGTGGCAGCCCCTCAAATGTTGTAACACTGCTATCCTGTCTCCCCAGGTCCTTCTCTTCACTAACTACCCATCCCCAGTTCCAATACCGTTCTTTTTTTAGTCTTCCGGCCTTTAATCAGCTTAGCTGCTCTTCTTTGCTCTTTTTCCAAAGTTTCAACATCTTTTTTGTAATGTGATGACCCAAAGGGGACACGGTATTCCGGTTGTGGTCTTACTAAGGCTTTATGAAGTGGTAGTAATACTTCATGTGATTTTGATTCTATGCCTCTGTTTATACAACCAAGGATTGTATTCGCTTTTATTGGCTGCTGCCGCACACAGGTGATTCATGCTTAATTGATCATCCATTCCAACTCCAAGGACCCTTCACAGTTACTATTTTCCAGCCAGGTTTCAGGTAATCTGTTTTTCCTGCCCAGGTGTAAAAGCTTACTTTCCTCACATTAAATTTCATTTTGTTGGATTCCACCTTGTCTCCTCTGGATCAGAAAGGCACAATATGCATACAGATCAAAATCATAGAGACGTGGTGGCTCAGTGGTTAGAATGCAGTACTATAGGCTAATTGCCCACAGCCAGAAGTTTGATTCTGAGGGGGTCATGGTTGATTCAGCTTTCATCCTTCTGAGGTGGGTAAAATGAGAACCCAGATTGCTGGAGACCATATGCTGACTTTGTAAACTGCTCAAAGAGTGCTGTAAAGTATTGTGGAGTGCTATATAAGTCTAAGTGGAATTACTATTGCTATACAGTTTCTTCTGAGCGTGGATCCTTTTATGAGAATTAAGACTACCTTTCCGAGCAAAGCCCTCTCCACATTCCATGCATTTATGGGGCTTCTCCCCTGTGTGGATCCTCTTATGGCGAAAAAGACTACCACTTTGAGCAAACATTTTTCCACACTCCATGCATTTATATGGCTTCTCCCCTGTGTGGATCATGTTGTGGATAGTAAGTGCATTTCTATAAGCAAAGGTCTTTCCACATTCCATGCATTTATTCAGCTTCTCCCCTGTGTGGATCCTCTTATGGGAATTAAGACCACCTCTTCGACCAAATGTCTTTCCACATTCCATGCATTTATACGGCTTCTCCCCTGTGTGGATCCGTTTGTGTATTCTTAGGTAACTGCACTGAGCAAAAGTCTTTCCACACTCCATGCATTTATACGGCTTCTCCCCTGTGTGGATCCTCTTATGGGAAATAAGATGACTTCTTTCACCAAACGTCTTTCCACACTCCATGCATTTATTCGGCTTCTCCCCTGTGTGGATCCTCTTATGGCGAATAAGATTACCTCTTTCAGCAAAGATTTTTCCACACTCCAAGCATTTATATGGCTTCTCCCCTGTGTGGATCCTTTTGTGTATTCTTAGGTAACTGCACTGAGCAAAAGTCTTTCCACACTCCATGCATTTATACGGCTTCTCCCCTGTGTGGATCCTCTTATGGGAAATAAGATGACTTCTTTCACCAAACGTCTTTCCACACTCCAAGCATTTATATGGCTTCTCCTCTGTGTGGATCATCTTATGGCGAATAAGACTACCTCTTTGAGAAAACATCTTTCCACATTCCATGCATTTATTCGGCTTCTCCCCTGTGTGGATTCTCTTATGGTGAATAAGATTACGTCTTTCAGCAAAGATTTTTCCACACTCCATGCATTTATATGGCTTCTCCCCTGTGTGGATCATCTTATGGCGAATAAGACTACCTTTTTGAGAAAACATCTTTCCACATTCCATGCATTTATGTGGCTTCTCTCCTGTGTGGATCCTCTTATGGCGAATAAGACTACCTCTTTGAGCAAAGATTTTTCCACACTCCAAGCATTTATATGGCTTCTCCCTTGTGTGGAACCTTTCATGTGCTCTTAGGTCACAGCTCTGAGCAAAGGTCTTTCCACACTCCATGAATTTATATGGCTTCTCCCCTGTGTGGATCCTCTTATGGGAAATAAGACTACTTCTTCGAGCAAAGGTTTTTTTGCACTCCATGCATTTAAATGGCTTTTTCCCTGCCTGGATCCTTTTTGGGGAAATAAGATTACTACGTCTTCTGAATCTTTTACCAGACTCTCTGCATGTGTATACCTTCTCCCCAGTGTGAATCCCTTCATGGGAAGTAAGTTGCCTGCTTGTTCCAAAACATGTTCCACATTCCAAACATTTGTAAGGCTTCTCTTTTGTGTCTATCACTTTTTGAGATGAAAGTAACTTATTTCCAAGAGAAGGAATCAATGTCCCATTGTAACTTTGTCCATTGTGTCTTCTTATAGCATCTTCTCCTTTGTTTTGGCTTAAATAGTGTTCTTTTACTTGTAATTTAGCTTTGATTGGCTTCACACTTTCCCCAATATATTTTTTCCTGATTTTCTCCTGTTGGGCAAGAAAGTCTTGCATCGCAGCATCGGTGGAAGATGAGCTTTCCTGATTCCAATCATTTGACTGGTTTCTATCATGGGTTTCTGGTTCCATTCGAATTCCAAACTTCTCCGTTCCATCTTTAGCATTGATCACTTGGAACAGTTCACAGGAATTTTGATTCTCCTGCCCATTATTACCTTCAAAGTAAAAGAGAAATGAAAACGGTAACAAGGTTAGAGAAAAAGATCAAACCATACAAAGTCTAGTGAATTTCCTTCTGAATGTTTCCAAAATTCCTTTATGTTTTATGTTTACATGCTTACAGTGGTGTGATATAGACAGGATTTCTATGTTCATGAGTCCTGAAAGCTTTGAAAATATCTACAAAACATCTCTTTCTTTACAATTATCTATATATGTGCAAGTCTCAATCAAAGTCTATTTTGAATCATGGAATAATCAGGGGAAACACCCAAGGAGGAATAAGGAGAAAACATAAGATTTATTGGGCTGGGTTAATTCCAGCAGAGACCTGTGAGAACTGAAACTATTTTGAAAAAAACTCCTTCTTTCCCGGTGTACCTTGGAGCAGGTACTCCGCCGCATCTGTCTGACTCCCGCTCGGCCCGTTCCTTGATCCCACTGATGAGACTTTGGAGCGAAGTCCCTTTCCTGAAGCCTCCCATTGGCTTGTAAACGCTCTTTGCACTGAGATTGGAAAGGTTTGGAGGCTTCAACAATGGCTATTTTGCTGCCCCAAAGTCTCATCAGCTTGCAAGGGTTTTTTGGCCAGATCTAGTACAGACTTTCGATTGCAGAAAACAGACGCCTAAACAACTTTAGTGTGAGAACACACAAGATGAGAAGGACAAGATCTCACACTAATGATCTTGCGGGATCTCACACTGCAGTACTTTGGTCCTGTGTTCCCTATAAACTGAGGACTGCACAAGATCCAGGGCAAAAGTCTTTGAAAACAAAGAGGCCTCCCCTTTGTTTCCAAAGCATTTTGCCCTGGATCTCATGCAGGCCTTGGTGGGCAGAGAACAGAGGCCTAAAGTACTCTAGTGCGAGATTCTGTGAGATCAGTAGTGCCAGATTTCCCACTATTGATCTTGTGTATCTCTCAGTACTTTAGGCCTCTTTTTTCTGCAAATGCACCCAAGCAGGCAAAGGCGATGGCTCGCTACGGCCTCGTAACTTAAGTCTGAACAGGGTGGGGTAGAGGAGCAGGTAGGATGATTGTTCTTGCAACGCCTCTGCTGCCATTTGTAAGTGTGAATGACGGCTGTGGTGCTGTAACATTTGTTATTTTAGGACTGGAAGAGGGCTAGATCGTAACTTGGTATGGTTGCTTAGTGAACTGTCATAACTTGGAGATCACCTGTATCCTAGGATGCTCTGAGTCACATTTCATGAGGCCTTTGACCTTGAATTGGATTGGGAGAATGCTCTTCCATGGCCCGAGCATGAAAGTTCTGTTCCCACACAATTTGGGGAGGTTTCAGAGAACAAATGACAACACATTCTTCTCACATGAACTCCAGGGGACACATAAAAGCACACCCCATTCTTCTCAGCCTCCACAGATAAGTTCAAATAGAAATGGAAAAATACAGATAAGGAATGCCCCAAAAGAGCCTTGGTAGTACAGTGGTTTAAAGCACCCTGTTATTAACACAGCTGCCTGCAATTACTGCAGGTTTGAATCTTACCAGGCTCAAGGTTGACTCAGCATTCCATCCTTTCTAAGGTAGGTTAAATGAGGACCCAGTTTGTGCGGGCAATAAGCTGACTTTCTATAAATATACAAAAGTATGAAGGCTATTGCTTAACGCATTGTCAGCCATCCTGAGTCTCCGTAGAAGGGCGGCATATAAATCAAAAAAAATTTTTTTTAAAAAAAGCATCTCAGCAAAGAGACACTGACTATTTCCTTCCTTTGGGTACAAGAAGGCCAGATACTTTCCTTCTCCCTCCCAGGAGATGATATCTGATTAGTGATTTTTTAATAAAAACTAACTATAATCTGTCTTCTTGATCTCTCTGATTTGGGAGAAGAAAACTCTTACCGAGAGAGACCACGTTCCTATAGTTTTCAAGCATGACTTCCGAATGCAGCGCTTTTTGGTCAGAATCCAGCTGAGACCATTCCTCCTCAGAGAAATACACAGACACCTCCTCGAAGGACACAAGACTCTCCTGAACACGGGAAAAAGAACAGAACAGGTGGATTCATAAGATCTGTTCATCATCATCAATGATTTAGACAAGGGGATAGAATTGGAACTCATCAAATTTGCAGACAAGACAAAATTGACAGGAATATCAACACTGCACAAGATAGGCTCGAGATATAGAAGGATTGACAGATTGGGACCTTCTAACAAAATGAACTTCAATAGTGAGAAATGTAATGTGCTACATTTAGGAAAGAAAAACCAAATGCACTGCCATAGAATAGGTGATGCCTGGCTCAAAAGTAGTAAGTGGAACAGGGATCTTGGAGTCCTAGTGGACAATCGTTTAAACATGAGCCAGCAGTGTGCTACAGTTGCCAAAAAACACCCAACAGAATCATAGGTTGCATTAAGAGAGGGATAGAATCAAGATCACATGAAGTGTTAGTTCCACTTTAGAATGCCTTGGTAAGACCACACTTAGGAACTTTGCATCCAGTATTGGTTGCCATGATGTAAAAAAGATCTTGAGATCTTGAGGAACTGGGCATGGTTAGTCTAGTGAAGAGAAGGACTGGGGAGACAAGATAGCAGTGTTCCAATATTTGAGGGGCTGCCACAGAGAGGGGGTGGGGTCAAGCTGTTTTCCAAAGCCCCTGAAGGCCAGACAAAGAGTAATGGATGGAAATTCAACAAGGAGAAATTCAACCTGGAAACTAGACTAGACTGCCACTTGTCAGAAATGGTGTAGTGACGTTGGAGTAGATGACCTACAAGGTGCCTTCCAACTCTGTTAATCTGTACCTTAGGAGACTGATAAATTACAAAAAGAAAGGTGGTCTAGCAATTCCTGCCACTGTGATACATTTATTTTTCAAGGACTTTAAAAGAAGTGCTTCTTGTAAAGGCAAATTTGGAGGAGTATCTAGCAGAACAAGAGGACCAGAAGAAGCTATACTGGCTGACAGCAACTTCAACCTGCTATTCTGCTCTCCATGTTGTGGAAGGACACAAAAATAACCCAGTCCAAACAAGGGGGGGAATAGAAGGAGAGAGAACTCTGCACACCCACTTCACTTCCTGAAGGGAGAATACAAGTCTAATAATTTTTCCCTTTCTTACTTGATTTAGAGGTTCAACCGCTGTTTGATCACCGTCATAGAAACCAGAAAATTTCATTCTTTGTTTCTCTGTAAGGAATAAATAATTTCAAAATAAATAATTAACAAAATATTTATTTTATTGGTTTATTTTAGACAATTTATATGCCGGCTATTCGCACGTGGTGACTCAAAGCGGCAAAAAAGAATAATCAACCAATATTAAAATAATAAAACTAATAAAAGAAGAATTATATAATACATTAAAATAATAAAATCACCCACACCCCTTGCCCCAGCGAAAGCACCTCACAGGAGCTGTTTAATGGGCTCCATCCCACTCTGGGTTTCCCAGGCTGCCTGGCAGAACCAGGCCTTCAGCGCCTTCTGGAAGTGCTACTGTGGGGGGCCATTCTAATCTCTTCTTCTAATTCTCATCTCTAGGGGGATGATGTTCTAATCTAGAGAGAGGGAGCTGCCATGGAGAAGGCCCTTCTTCTGGGTCCCACCAGGTGTGTCTTTCTAGGGGATGGCACCCGCAACATTCCCTGCCTCCGCACTCTGGTGGGTAGGGCAGATGTAACCGGTAAGAGACGATCCCTCAGATAACCTGGTCCCAAGCCATGAAGGGCCTTAAAGGTGACAACCAGCACCTTGAATTGCACCAGGAAGGAAATTGGCAGCCAATGCAGATCCTGCAGGAGAGGTGATACTTGTGCACACCAGGGTCCGCAGAAAACCATGGGGGCTGCTGCGTTTTACACCAACTGGAGCTTCCACATGCTCTTCAAGGACAGCTCCATGTAGAGCACGTTGCAATAGTCAAGACGGGAAGTGATTAGGGCATGAGTGACTGTGAGTAGGGATTGTCGGTCCAGGAAGGGCTGTTTCTGGCGCACAACCCATAGTTGCGCAAAGGCCGTCCTGCACACGACTGCCACCTGCTCTTTGAGCAGGAGTTGTGAGTTCAGGAGAACCCACAGATTACACACAGAGTGTGTTTGGGGTAGTGTCACCTCATCCAAGACCAGAAGTGGAAATTCTCCCTTGGCCAACGAACCCCAAACCCAGAGCCACTTTGTCTTGCAAGGCTTTAGTTTCAACCCATTGCTCCCCATCCAGCTCCTAACAGCCTCCTGGCACCGTGATAGGGAGGACATGGCATCGCTTAACCCACCACGGGCTGAGTCATACAGCTGAGTATCATCATCATATTGGTGATATCTCAGTCCATGCTAGCAGATGATCTCACAAAGCAGTTTCATATAAATGTTACAGGAGCGGATAGTACCGAGCCCTGCGGAACCCCACAAAGCAGTAGCAGAGGGCTAGATCTCTCCCCTCCTATCAACATTGACTGAGAACGGCTGCAGAGGAAGGAAGTGAGGCAGGATAGCACAGGGCCGCCCACTCCCATCCTGCGAAGCCGCCCCAGGAGAATACCATGGTCGATGGTATCGAAAGCCACCGAGAGGTCAAGTAGAGCAAGGATGGATGCGCCACTCACATCCCGCTCTCGCCAGATACCATACAAAAGTGGGACCAATGACGATTCTGTCCCAAATCCAGGCCTGAATCTTGACTGGCAGGGGTCCTACCTGTCAATGACTCCTTCAGCTTCTACCACAACAATACACAAGCATACAATAGATACAAAGTTATGGTAAACTGCGCTAAACTTGATTGCAGAAAATATGACTTCAGTAACAGAGCCACTAATGCCTGGAATGCACTACCGGACTCTGTGGTTTCTTTCCCTAACCCCCAAACTTTAACCTTAGACCGTCTACTGTCGACCTCACCCCATTCCTAAGAGGCCTCTAAGGCAAGTGCATAAGTGCACCAGCTCCCCAAAATGGGAATATTGGAGACAGGTTGGAAATTATATATATTCACACACACATATATGCAAGCTTTGGTGCACCAGCCTGAAATGACGAGTGGGACCTTGTCGAAACGTCACCAAGTTACGCTCAAACAATCTCTGGAGCTGCTGCACAACCACTTTCTCAACCACCTTCCCCAAAAATGGAAGACTGGAGTCAGGTTGGAAATTATTCAACAGGGTGGAATCCAGGGATGGCTTAAGAAGAGGGTGGACCACAGACTCCTTCAAAAGCTGGGGCACTGCCCCCTCCTGTAGGGAAGCATTAATGATCGCCAACGTCCAACCACCTGTCATCTCCCAAGAAGCTTTCCTAAGGCAGGCGGGGCATGGGTCTAAAACACAGGTGCTTGCACCCACCCATACTCCCTAGGATCCTGTCCACTTCCTCAGGAGTAACAGGGTCAAACTGTTCCCAGATATCAGAGCAAGAACCTGTCTCAGAGGCTTCCACTGGACTAGCAACCACGCCGGCATCCAACTGGGAACAAAGTCGAGCGATTTTGTCTTCCAGAAAAACCACAAATACCTCAGCATGCCCCTTCAGGTGGACCTCAATCTCCTCCTTCCCCAGGGGAAGGAGGCTCACCTGAAGAAGGTCGCTGGGCAATTATCTATAGATGCAATTAGTGTGGAGAAGTATAAATAGAAGGAGGTATTGTATAGAAAAGAAGAGAGAGCGAAGGTAAGACAGAGGGGTAATCGGAGGATCTTCAGTTACCTCCTAAGGTGTCCTTACTTTGATCCTTCCAAAAAATCCTCCTGAAAAATAGCTCCTGGGGAGGATTTGATGGGTTCTTCTTTCCCTCAGGATCTCTGATCTCCACAGTGCAGCACTTCCAATAGGAGGAAGGAAGAAACAGAATTAATGTACATCATACGACGACGTAAAGTGAATTCCTATATTCGGAACACAACCTCAAAGCCCCCAATATCCATCAATGTGGTTATGTCAGAAATATGAGAAAATAATGGAACAATGTCTTACTGGAATAGGTGGGACATTGCCACATCCCCGGCAGCCGCCTGGGATAGTGCGGCTGCCGGGGCTTTGGACCTCGTCGTGCCTTTGCGGCCTCTGACCCGGCACCGAATTCGCCTAGCTCCTTGGTTTTCCGAGGAGCTGAGGTAGATGAAGCGCCAGAAAAGACGCCTGGAGAGTAGTTGGAGGACCAGCCGCTCCGAATCCGACCGAACACTGGTGAGGTCTCATATTAAGACCTACCTAGTGGCGATAAAAGCGGCGAAATCTAGCTATTTTGCCGCTCTTATCACGTCATCAGATAATCGCCCAGTCGCCCTGTTTAGGGTGACCCGCTCCCTCTTCCATCTGGAAGCGCGGGATGATCCCTTGCAGGGTCGAACTGAGGATTTTGTGCAGTATCTGTATGACAAGATCGTTCAGATTCGGAAAGGCCTGGCCTCTGACTGGGTAAGTCTGGACGGGATGACTGAGGCAGGTCTTGAGAGTATTATCTGGGAGGAGTTTGATCCTGTGGCTCCCGAGGACATGGACAGGATCCTGGGACGGCTGAACGTGACCACATGTTTATTGGACCCGTGTCCCTCCTGGTTGGTACTGGCTTCCCGGGAGGTTACACGAGGCTGGCTCCAGAGGATTGTTAACGCTTCTCTGAGTGAGGGTGTCCTGCCGGCCGCTTTGAAAGAAGCAGTGGTGAGGCCCCTCCTCAAGAAGCCCTCTCTGGATCCAGCTGTTTTGGCTAACTATCGTCCAGTCTCCAACCTTCACTTTGTTGCAAAGGTTGTTGAGAGTGTGGTGGCGCGACAGCTTCCCCAGTACCTGGATGAAGCTGTGTATCTGGACCCGCTCCAGTCCGGCTTCCGGCCTGGGCACAGCACGGAAACGACATTGGTCGCGTTGGTGGATGATCTCTGGAGGGTTCGGGATAGGGGTTGTTCCTCTATCCTGGTCCTGTTAGATCTCTCAGCGGCTTTTGATACCATCGACCATGGTATCATGTTGCACCGGTTGAAGGGGCTGGGAGTGGGGGGCACCGTTCTGCGGTGGTTCTCCTCCTACCTCTCTGACCGGTCGCAATCTGTGTTGACAGGGGGGCAGCGGTCAACCCCGAGGCGCCTTCCTTGTGGGGTGCCACAAGGATCGGTCCTCTCGCCCCTTCTGTTCAACATTTATGTAAAGCCACTGGGTGAGATCATCCGTGGCTTTGGGGTGGAGTTCCATCAGTACGCTGATGACACTCAGCTGTACATCTCCACCCCAGGCCACCCCAGCGATGCCCTTGAAGTGATGTCCCAGTGCCTGGAGGTCGTGCGGGCCTGGATGGGGAGAAACAGGCTCCGACTCAACCCTTCCAAGACTGAGTGGCTGTGGCTTCCGGTGTCCCGATATAGCCAGCTGCTGCCATCGCTGGCTATTGGGGGCAAATCACTGGCCCCCACGGAGAGGGCTCGCAACTTAGGCGTCCTCCTGGATGCACGGCTGTCTTTAGAAGAGCACATGACGGCTGTGGCCAGGGGGGCTTTTTATCAGGTTCGCCTGATACGCCAGTTGCGCCCCTTTCTGGATCGGGACTCCCTACGCACGGTCACTCAAGCACTCGTCACTTCCCGCCTGGACTACTGCAATGCTCTCTACATGGAGCTCCCCTTGGGGTGCACCCGGAGGCTGCAGTTAGTCCAGAATGCAGCCGCGCGGGGGATTATGGGAGCGACGGGGTGCTCCCATATGACACCTCTTCTGCGCGAGCTGCACTGGCTTCCTGTGGTCTTCCGGGCGCACTTCAAGGTGTTGGTGACCACCTTTAAAGCGCTCCATGGCTTAGGGCCGGGGTATCTGCGAGACCGCCTTCTGCCGCCAATAGCCTCCCACCGGCCGGTTCGCTCACACAGAGAGGGCCTCCTCAGGGTGCCGTTGGCCAGACAGTGCCGGCTGGCGACCCGCAGGGGGAGAGCCTTCTCTGTGGCAGCACCTGCCCCCTGAGATATGCACGATATCAGACCTCCGGACTTTTCATCGGGCCCTGAAAACACACTTATTTCATCTAGCCGGGCTGGCTTGATCCCATCCTCTCAGTTTTAATTGATTCGGTTTTAATTGGGTTGTTTTAAATTATTTGGGCCGAAATTATTTAATTGTTTTTTAAATTGTTTTAAAATTTTATATGCTATGTTTTATTTTGGCTGTGCACCACCCTGAGTCCCGCAGGAGAAGGGCGGTATAAAAATAAAATAAATAAAATAAATAAAATAAATAAAATAAATAAAATAAATAAAATAAATAAAATAAATAAAATAAATAAAATAAATAAAATAAATAAAATAAATAAATATTATGAATGTCAGAGAGGTTTGAGAAGGAGTGAAGTATTCAAATAGATTCTCTATTCTCTATTGAACTCTTACCTGCAACTCGACTTGCTCCTTCTGCTCCTCCACCTGGCTCAGGAGGAAGCCTTCCACCAGAGCCACCGCCTGGGAGCTGGTCTCTGCTCCATATTCCCGCACCCAACTCTCCATCTCTGGGGGCAGAAGAGCCAGGAACTGCTCCAGAACTACCAGGTCCAGCATCTGGGCTTTGGTGTGCTTTTCTGGTCTCAGCCATCGCCTGCAAAAGCCATGGAGTCGGCTGCAAAGTCCTCGGGGACACTCAGCCTCCAAGTATTGGATGGAGGTCCAGAGCTGAACTTCTGAATGGAGGAGAGTTTCCTCCTCCAGGATCTTCTGCCCAGTTCTTGTCCAGAGCTTCCCCCCCTTCCCAGGCTGAGCAGCTGAAGGGCCTTTTCCGCTTCCCTCCTTTCCAAAAGGTTGTGTCTCCATCCTTTCTCTGTCCTGCAGAGCAACTGCAAATGGCTCCAAGGACTCTGGTGGGTCTCCAGATGCCTTTTCCTTCACAGGACCATTTCTGGTGCTCCACAACTGATCCCTGCAAGGGATTCTGATTTTTTTATTTTCCCAAATATTCGGCTCTTTTTTTTCCCCCAAGAGGAAAGTTTGCCTTGCAAAGACCACAAATGGCTTCCAGTTTCTGTATCTGAGATGGGAAGAAAAACAAATATTAAGAATTAGAAAGTGGAATTCAGCCACTGAGCGACCTTCCCCCAACCTCCCCGGAGCCCCAAGAGGCTTATCCCAGCGCAGGACCAAGGTCCCCCGAGCAGGGCCGGGAAGGAGGGAGCTGGAGAGGCCGCCCCGCTTCTCTCCCCCTCCGGAGACAGGGAGCCTGGTGCGAATCCTGCCTCCTCCTCGCCCGGCTTCTCTCCTCTCCTGCTGGGCCTCCGCAAGGCCGACCCTCCCCTCCCCCCACTCGGCTCTTCCTCAGACAGGGGGCGGGAAGGGAGCCCCGGTTCCCCCTGCATGGAGAGGGCGGCTGGGGAGCATGGGACCCGGGGTGGAAGCTGGAGGAAGGCTGGGCATGGGTCTCTCCCTCCTCCGCCTCCTATGGAAATGTCATTTCCTTCCCAGCCTCCTATGGAAAGGCAGCTCTGACGTTCGCCCTCCAGTGGACCAATGGGGAAGCGGATGACGTTACCTTCTTTTAGCAGAGGGCTCCCCCTGGTGGATTAGGGGCAAAGAGCCAGGATTGTAGAAAGGGCGGGAAAGAGGAGCGCGTCTGAGGTGAAGGGAGAGGGCAGGGATGATGGGCTTCGGTGTAGGAGGAAACGGCCCTCTCAATTTCTTTCTTCATCTTCCTCTTTCCTGTCCAGGAATCATCTGTGGAGATGGAGAAAAATCTCTCTGGAGGATTTAAAGTCGCTTCCCTCTGTTGTGGAATGGAAGGACTAAAAAACATTCCCAGGTCAGTCAGAGACAGCTTTATTGCGCAAGGTTCAGAGCCAGATTTGTACCTGAAGCTTTGAACAAAGAAAGAACTCTGATACAATGGTTTTTATACATTTCTAAGACAAAGGATTCAGTGAGATCATACATTTTCCATATATGGTTAATCATGAGATCATACATCCAATTTTCCTTCTATGGTTACATATACTGGATAATAAGTTCATCTAATTACTTAAAGCATTAATCTTAGTTTACAAAATTATCTTAGCCGCACAACTTTTCTTAAGTGCTCGGAGTTGCTAATGGGAGAGTTACTACTGTCCTTGGGTAAATTTATTGGATTAAGTAACTCTTTGTAACATATAGGTCTTGGTGTCATTCACAGTGAGGTCACTCAGATGTTTTTCCATATGGCAGTCCTTTCTGTGACATCTAGGTCTCAGAAGATATATTACCACTTAAAGGGGTTTAACTGTTTGTTAATGTAATTTCCAACAAGCACTTTCCTCTCTTATAATAATGTGAATAGAGAGGGTCTCTCAGCGTTCATGTATCTGACTTTGTATGATTCCTATTTTATTCACATTATTTCTTTTATCTACATTATTCTTTATTTGCTATTTACCTCACCTTCACATTTCTTGAGTTGAATTCCCTACTCAATCCTTATGTAAAAATGGTTTTTCCTCATCATAGTTTAGCTTTCTATTCCTTTTTCAGGATCTTCCTTTTCTTTCATTAGAAGTGACCAGAGGGGTCCCTGCCCTTTCTCCTCCCCGCTTTGCTGAGAGGCTGAGCGAATAGTTTGGGAAGGGCAGCTGCATGTATTGAATTAGAGAAATAAAAAAGAAATAAAATCATTTTCCTGATTGTGGCCTTCCTGCCTGTGTCCCATCTGCCTCCCCTTCAGGCGGGAGTTTCCAACAACCGCAAGACACAAGCTGTCTTTCCCACAGAGGCTCCTGGTCCTCCTCTTCTGACTGCCCGGCTGTTTGTGACAGGATTTAGTCCCCTTTGAGGCCTCCCACAATGTCTGCGAAGCCTTCAGGGCGGCTGTCCTTGAGAGAAGCGAGTTCAAATCCTCCAGAGAGATTTTTCTTCATCTCCACAGATGATTCGTGGACAGAAAAGAGGAAGATGAAGAAAGAAATTGAGAGGGCCGTTTCCTCCTACTCCGAAGCCCATCATCCCTGCCCTCTCCCTTCCCCTCAGACGCGCTCCTCTTTCCCGCCCTTTCTACAATCCTGGCACTTTGCCCCTAATCCACCAGGGGGAACCCTCTGTTAAGAGAAGGTAGCGTCATGCGCTTCCCCATTGGTCCAGTGGAGGGCGAACGTCACAGCTGCCTTTCCATAGGAGGCTGGGAAGGAAAGGACATCACAAATGCTTGCCGCTCTAGGATGCCGCACTCGCTCTCCTTAACCCCTGGGGCTCCACAGGAGGCGGAGAGGCTGCGGGAGAGTCTGGCGGGGGGAGATCCAGACATTCCCCGGGTGAGTTGGGGGCTCTTCCCGGGCAAAGGGAGGCGGAGGAGGGAGAGACCCGCGCCCAGCCTTCCTCCAGCTTCCACCCCGGGTCCCATGCTCCCCAGCCGCCCTCTCCATGCAGGGGGAACAGGGGCTCCCTTCCCGCCCCCTGTCTGAGGAAGAGCCGAGTGGGGGGAGGGGAGGGTCGGCCTTGCGGAGGCCCAGC
This sequence comes from Pituophis catenifer annectens, assembly GCF_029215685.1. NCBI lineage: Eukaryota > Metazoa > Chordata > Lepidosauria > Squamata > Colubridae > Pituophis > Pituophis catenifer. Next base: position 3,803,788 of record NW_027256882.1, read on the forward strand.
AGGAGCGGAGAGAAGCCGGGCGAGGAGGAGGCAGGATTCGCACCAGGCTCCCTGTCTCCGGAGGGGAGAGAAGCGGGGCGGCCTCTCCAGCTGCCTCCTTCCCGGCCCTGCTCGGGGGCACCTCAGTCCTGCGCTGGGATGAGCCTCTTGGGGCTCCGGGGAGGTTGGGGGAAGGTCGCTCAGCGGCTGAATTCCACTTTCTAATTCTTAATATTTGTTTTTTCTTCCCATCTCAGATACAGAAACTGGAAGCCATTTGTGGTCTTTGCAAGGCAAACTTTTCTCTTGGGGGAAGAAGAAAAAGAGCGGAATCCCTTGGAGGGCTCAGTCCTGCAGCACCAGAAATGGTCCCGTGAAGGAAAAGGCATCTGGAGACCCATCAGAGTCCTTGGAGCCATTTGCAGTTGCTCTGCAGGACAGAGAAAGGATGGAGACACAACCTTTTGGAAAGGAGGGAAGCGGAAAAGGCCCTTCAGCTGCTCAGCCTGGGAAGTGGGGGAAGCTCTGGACAAGGACCGGGCAGAAAATCCTGGAGGAGAAAACCCTCCTCCCTTCAGAAGTTCAGCCCTGGACCTCCATCCAATACTTGGAGGCTGAGGGTCCCCAAGGACTTTGCAGCCGACTCCATGGTTTTTGTAGGCGATGGCTGAGACCAGAAAAGTACACCAAAGCCCAGATGCTGGATCTGGTGGTTCTGGAGCAGCTCCTCTTCCTTCTGCCCCCAGAGATGAAGGGCTGGTTGCGGGAGTGTGGAGCAGAGACCAGCTCCCAGGCGGTGGCCCTGGCAGAAGGCTTCCTCCTGAGCCAGGTGGAGGAGCAGAAAGAGCAGGTAAGAGTTCAAAAGAGAATAGAGAATCTGTTTGAATACTTCACCCCTCCTTCCCAAACTTCTGTTACATTCATAGTATGTGGCGATGTCCCACCTATTCTAGTAAGACATTGTTCCATTGTTTTCTCACTCAACCACATGGATGGACATTGGGGGCTTTGAGGTGGCGTTCCGAATCCACTTTAGGATTCCACTTTAGGATTCCACTTTAGGATTCCACTTTATGTCGTGCGATGTCCATTAATTCTGCTTCTTCCTTCCTTCCTCCTATTGGAAGTGCTGCACTGTGGAGATCAGAGGTCCTGAGGGAAAGAAGAACCCATCGAATCCCCCTCAGGAGCTATTTTTCAGGAGGATCCCTTGGAAGGATCAAAGTCAGGACACCTCACGAGGTAACTGAAGATCTTCCGATTTCCCATCAATCTTACCTTCTCTCTCTCTTCTTTTCTGTACAATACCTCCTCCTATTTATACTTCTGCACACGAATTGCATCTACAGATAGTTGCCCAGTGACTCTCTTTAGGTGAGCCTCCTCCTCTTGGGGAAGGAGGAGAGTGAGGTCCACCTGAAGGGGCGTGCTGAGGTATTTTTGGTTTTTCTGGAAAACAAAATTGCTTGACTTGGTTACCAGTTGGATGCCAGCGTGTTCGCAGGTCTGCTAGAAGCTCTTAAGGAAGCTTCTTGCTATCTTATCTGGGAACGGTTTGACCCCGTTGCTCCTGAGGAAGTGGACAGGATCCTAGGAAGTATGGGTGCAAGCACCTGTGTTTTAGACCCATGCCCCGCCTGGCTTGGGAAAGCTTCCCGGGAGATGACAGGTGGGTGGATGCTGGCGGTCATTAATGCTTCCCTATAGCAGGGGGCAGTACCCCAGCACTTGAAGGAGGCTGTGGTCCACCCTCTTCTTAGGAAGCCATCCCTGGATTCCACCCTGTTGAAGGCCTGGATTTGGGACAGAATCGTCATTGGTCGCACTTTTGTATGATCTCTGGCAAGAGCGTGATGTGAGTGACGCATCCACCCTTGCTCTACTTGACCTCTCAGTGGCTTTTGATACCATTGACCATGGTATTCTTCTGCGGCGGCTTCGGGGGATGGGAGTGGGAGGCCTTGTGCTATTCTGGCTCACTTCATTCCTCTGCAGCCACTCTCAGTGTTGATAGGAGGGGAGAGATCCAGCCCTCGTCCACTGCTTTGCGGGGTTCCGCAGGGCTCGATATTCTCCGCTCCTGTTCAACATTTATATGAAACCTCTTTGTGAGATCATCTGTTTGCATGGACTGAGATATCACGAATATGATGATGATACTGAGCTGTATGTCTTGGCCCGTGGTGGGTTAAGCAATGCCGTGTCCTCTCTGTCGCAGTGCCTGGAGGCTGTTAGGGGCTGGATGGGGAGCAATGGGTTGAAACTAAAGCCTGGCAAGACGGAGTGGCTCTGGGTTTAGGATTCGTTTGCCAGGGGAGAATTGCCACTTCTGGTCTTGGATGGGATGGCACTCCCCCAAACAGACCCTTTGACTAATATATGGGTTCTCCTGCACTTACAACCACTGTTCAAAAAACAGGTGGCGGTCGTGTGCAGGAGGGTCTTTGCGCAACTATGGGTTGTGAGCCAGACACAGCCCTTCCTGGACCGACAATCCCTACTCATAGGCACTCATGCCCTAATCACTTCCCATCTTGACTATTGCAACACGCTCTACATGGGGCTGTCCTTGACGAGCATGTGGAAGCTCCAGTTGGTGCGAAATGCAGCAGCCTGCATGGTTTTCTGCGGACTCTGGTGTGCACAAGTATCACCTCTCCTGCAGGAACTGCATTGGCTGCTAATTTCCTTCCCGGTGCAATTCAAGGTGCTGGTTGTCACCTTTAAGGCCCTTCATGGCTTGGGACCAGGTTATCTAAGGGACCATCTCTTACTGGTTACATCTACCTGACCCACCAGAGTGCGGAGGCAGGGAATGTTGCGGGTGCCATCCCCTAGGAAGACACCCCTGGTGAGACCCAGAAGAAGAGCCTTCTCCGTGGCAGCTCCCTCTTTCTAGAATAGTAGTTCTCAACCTTCCTAATGCCGCGACCCTTTAATATAGTTCCTCATGTTGTGGTAACCCCCAACCATAAAATTATTCCTAAAACCATTGAAAATATATGTTTTCGATGGTCTTAGGCGACCCCTGTGAAAGGATCGTTCGACCCCCACAGGGGTCGCGACCCACAGGTTGAAAACCACTGCTCTAGAACATCATCCCCCTAGAGATGAGAATTAGAAGAAGAGATTAGAATGGTCCCCCACAGTAGCACTTCCAGAAGGCGCTGAAGGCCTGATTCTGCCAGGGGGCCTGGGAAACCTAGAGCGGGATGGAGCCCATTAAACGGCTCCTGTGAGGTGCTTTTGCCGGGGGTGGGAGTGATTTTATTATTTTAATGTATTATATAATTTTCCTTTTATTAGTTTATTATTTTAATATGGGTTTAATATTTTGTAAGCTGCCTTGAGTCGTCATGTGCGAATAGGCGGCATATAAATTGTCTAAAAAAATCAATAAAATAAATATTTTGTTGATTATTTATTTTGAAATTATTTATTCCTTACAGAGAAACAAAGAATGAAATTTTCTGGTTTTTATGACAGCGATCAAACAGAGGCTGAACCTCTAAATCAAGTAAGAAAGGGAAAAATTATGAGATCTGTATTCTCCCTTCAGGAAGTGAAGTGGGTGTACAGAGTTCTCTCTCCTACTATCCCCCCCCTTTGTTTGGACTGGGTTATTTTTGTGTCCTTCCGCAACATGGAGAGCAGAATAGCAGGTTGAAGTTGCTGTCAGCCAGCATAGCTTCCTCTGGTTGTTTTGTTCTACTAGGTGCTCCTCCAAATTTGCCTTTACAAGAAGCACTTCTTTTAAAGTCCTTCAAGAATTAGGAATAAACGTATCACGGTGGCAGGAATTGCTAGACCACCTTTCTTTTTGTAATTTATCGACCTCCTAAGATACAGATTAACAGAGTTGGGAGGGACCTTGTAGGTCATCTAGTCCAACTTCACTACACCATTTCTGACATTTTGGCAGTCGAGTCTCTTTAAAAACTCCCAGTGATGAAGCTCCCATAAATGTTCTGTTCCATTGGTTCATTGCTTTCACTGTAAGAAAACGTCTCCTTATTTTCAGGTTGAATTTCTCCTTGTTCGGTTTCCATCCATTATTCCTTGTCTGACCTTCAGGTGCTTTGGAAAATAACTTGACCCCCTCCTCTCTGCCCCTCAAATATTGGAGCACTGCTACCCTGTCTCCCCTGGTCCTTCTCTTCACTAGACTAGCCATGCCCAGTTCCTGCACCCGTTCATCGTATGTTTTAGCCTCCAGTCCCCTCATCGTCTCAGTTGGTCTTCCTTGCACTCTTTTTAGAGTCACAAGATCTTTGTTACATCATGGCAACTAATACTGGATGCAAAGTTCCTAAATGTGGTTTTACCAAGGCATGCTAAAGTGGAACTAACACTTCATGTGATCTTGATTCTATCCTCTCTTAATCTAACCTATGATTCCATTGGGTGTTTTTTGGCAACTGTAGCACACTGCTGGCTCACGTTTAAGTGATTGTCCACTAGGATTCCAAGATCCCTGTTCCACTTACTACTGTAGAGCCAGGCATCACCTATCCTATGGCAGTGTATTTGGTTTTCCTTTCCTAAATGTAGCACATTACATTTCTCACCATTGAATTTGATTTTGTTAGAAGTGCCAATCTGTCAATCCTTCTATATCTCGAGCCTATCTTGTGCAGTGTTGGTATTCTTGCCAATTTGGTCTTGTCTGCAAATTTGATGAGTTCCCCTTCTATCCCCTTGTCTAAATCATTGATGATGAGGAACAGATCTTGCGAATCCACCTGTTCTGTTCTTTTCTCCGTGTTCAGGAGAGTCTTGTGTCCTTCGAGGAGGTGTCTGTGTATTTCTCTGAGGAGGAATGGTCTCAGCTGGATCCTGACCAGAAAGCCCTGCATTCGGAAGTCATGCTTGAAAACTATAGGAACGTGGTCTCTCTCGGTAAGAGTTTTCTTGTCCCAAATCGGAGATTTCAAGAAGACAGATGATAGTTTTTATTAAAAAATCACTAATCAGATATCGTCTCCTGGGAGGGAAAAGAGAAGTATCTGGCCTTCTCGTACCCCAAGGAAGGAAAGAGTCAGTGTCTCTTTGCTGAGATGCTTTTGGGGCATTCCTTATCTGTATTTTTCCATTTCTATTGGAACTTATCTGTGGAAGATAAGACGAATGGGGTGTGCTTTTATGTGCCCTCTGGAGATCATGTGACAAGAATGTGTTGTCATTTGTTCTCTGAAACCTCCCCAAATTGTGTGGGAACAGAACTTTCATGCTCGGGCCATGGAAGAGCATTCTCCCAATCCAATTCAAGGTCAAAGGCCTCATGAAATGTGACTCAGAGCATCCTAGGATACAGGTGATCTCCAAGTTATGACAGTTCACTAAGCAACCATACCAAGTTACGATCTAGCCCTCTTCCAGTCCTAAAATAACAAATGTTACAGCACCACAGCCGTCATTCACACTTACAAATGGCAGCAGAGGCGTTGCAAGAACAATCATCCTACCTGCTCCTCTACCCCACCCTGTTCAGACTTAAGTTACGAGGCCGTAGCGAGCCATCGCCTTTGCCTGCTTGGGTGCATTTGCAGAAAAAAGAGGCCTAAAGTACTGAGAGATACACAAGATCAATAGTGGGAAATCTGGCACTACTGATCTCACAGAATCTCGCACTAGAGTACTTTAGGCCTCTGTTCTCTGCCCACCAAGGCCTGCATGAGATCCAGGGCAAAATGCTTTGGAAACAAAGGGGAGGCCTCTTTGTTTTCAAAGACTTTTGCCCTGGATCTCGTGCAGTCCTCAGTTTATAGGGAACACAGGACCAAAGTACTGCAGTGTGAGATCCCGCAAGATCATTAGTGTGAGATCTTGCACTTCTCGTCTTGTGTGATCTCGCACTAAAGTTGTTTAGGCCTCTGTTCTCTGCAATCGGAAGCCTGTACCAGATCTGGCCAAAAAGCCCTTGCAAGCTGACGAGACCTTGGGGGCAGCAAAATAGCCATTCTTGAAGCCTCCCAACATTTCCAATCTCAGTGCAAAGAGCGTTTACAAGCCAATGGGAGGCTTCAGGGAAGGGACTTCACTCCAAAGTCTCATCAGTGGGACCAAGGAATGGGCCGAGCAGGAGTCCTGCCTGCCAGACAGACGCCGTGCAGTAGCTGCTTCAACGTACACCGGGGAAGAAGGAGCTTTTTTCAAGATGGTTTCAGTTCTCACAGGTGTCTGCTGAAATTAACCCAGCCCAATAAATCTTAAGTTTTCTCCTTATTCCTCCTTAGGTGTTTCCCCTGATTATTCCATGATTCAAAACAGACTTTGATTGACATTTGCACATATATAGATAATTGTAAAGACAGAGATGTTTTCTAGAAATTTTCAAAGCTTTCAGGACTCATGAATATAGAAATACTGTCTATATCACACCACTGTAAGCATGCAAACATAAAACATAAAGGAATTTTGGAAAAATTCAGAAGGAAATTCACTTGACTTTGTACGGTTTGATCTTTTTCTCTAACCTTGTTATTATTTTCATTTCTCTCTTGCTTTGAAGGTAATAATGGACAGGAGAATCAACATTTCTGTGAACTGTTCCAAGTAATCAATGCTAAAGATGGAACGGAGAAGTTTGGAATTCGAATGGAACTAGAAACCCATGATAGAAACCAGTCAAATGATTGGAATCAGGAAAGCTCATCTTCCACCGATGCTGCGATGCAAGACTTTCTTGCCCAACAGGAGAAAATAAGGAAAAAATATATTGGGGAAAGTGTGAAGCCAATCAAAGCTAAATTACAAGTAAATGAACACTATTCAAGCCAAAAGAAAGGAGAAGATTCTATAAGAAGACACAATGAACAAAGTTACAATGGGACATTCATTCCTCCTCTTGGAAATAAGTTACTTACATCTCAAAAAGTGATAGACACAAAAGAGAAGCCTTACAAATGTTTGGAAGGTGGAATATGTTTTAGAACAAGCAGGCAACTTACTTCCCATGAAGGTATTCATACTGGGGAGAAGGTATACAAATGCAGAGAGTCTGCTAAAAGGTTCAGAAGATGTAGTAATCTTATTTCCCCAAAAAGGATCCAGGCAGTGAAAAAGCCATTTAAATGCATGGAGTGCAAAAAAACCTTTGCTCAAAGAAGTAGTCTTATTTCCCATAAGAGGATCCACACAGGGGAGAAGCCATATAAATGCATGGAGTGTGGAAAGACGTTTGGTCAAAGAGGTCATCTTATTTCCCATAAGAGGATGCACACAGGGGAGAAGCCACATAAATGCATGGAATGTGGAAAGATGTTTTCTCAAAGAGGTAGTCTTATTCGCCATAAGATGATCCACACAGGGGAGAAGCCGTATAAATGCATGGAGTGTGGAAAAATCTTTGCTGAAAGAGGTAATCTTATTCGCCATAAGAGGATCCACACAGGGGAGAAGCCGTATAAATGCATGGAGTGTGGAAAGACGTTTGGTGAAAGAAGTCATCTTATTTCCCATAAGAGGATCCACACAGGGGAGAAGCCATATAAATGCACAGAGTGTGGAAAAATCTTTGCTGGAAGAAGTAATCTTATTCGCCATAAGAGGATCCACACAGGGGAGAAGCTGAATAAATGCATCGAATGTGGAAAGATGTTTTCTGAAAGAGGTCATCTTATTCGCCATAAGAGGATGCATACAGGGGAGAAGCCGTATAAATGCATGGAATGTGGAAAGATGTTTTCTCAAAGAGGTAATCTTATTTCCCATAAGAGGATCCACACAGGGGAGAAGCCGTATAAATGCATGGAGTGTGGAAAGACTTTTGCTCAGTGCAGTTACCTAAGAATACACAAAAGGATCCACACAGGGGAGAAGCCGTATAAATGCATGGAATGTGGAAAGACGTTTGTTCGAAGAGGTTGTCTTAATTCCCATAAGAGGATCCACACAGGGGAGAAGCCACATAAATGCATGGAATGTGGAAAGATGTTTTCTCAAAGCGGTCGTCTTATTCGCCATAAGATGATCCACACAGGGGAGAAGCCATATAAATGCATGGAGTGTGGAAAAATCTTTGCTAGAAGAGGTAATCTTATTCGCCATAAGAGGATCCACATAGGGGAGAAGCCGTATAAATGCTTGGAGTGTGGAAAAATCTTTGCTCAAAGAGGTAGTCTTATTCTCCATGAGAGGATTCACACAGGGGAGAAGCCCTATAAATGCATGGAATGTGGAAATACTTTTGCTCAAAGAAGTCATCTTATTTCCCATAAGAGGGTCCACACAGGGGAGAAGCCGAATAAATGCATGGAATGTGGAAAGACCTTTGCTTATAGAAATGCACTTACTATCCACAAAATGATCCACACAGGGGAGAAGCCGTATAAATGCTTGGAGTGTGGAAAAATGTTTGCTCAAAGTGGTAGTCTTATTCGCCATAAGAGGATCCACACAGGGGAGAAGCTGTATAAATGCATGGAATGTGGAAATATGTTTTCTGAAAGAGCTCATCTTATTTCCCATGAGAGGATCCACACAGGGGAGAAGCCGTATAAATGCATGGAGTGTGGAAAGAGTTTTGCTCAGTGCAGTTATCTAAGAATACACAAAAGGATCCACACAGGGGAGAAGCCGTATAAATGCTTGGAGTGTGGAAAGGCCTTTGCTCAAAGAGGTAGTCTTATTCGCCATAAGAGGATCCACACACGGGAGAAGCCGTATAAATGCATGGAATGTGGAGAGGGCTTTGCTCGGAAAGGTAGTCTTAATTCTCATAAAAGGATCCACGCTCAGAAGAAACTGTATAGCAATAGTAATTCTACTTAGACTTATATACCACTCCACAATGCTTTACAGCACTCTTTGAGCAGTTTACAAAGTCAGCATATGGTCTCCAGCAATCTGGGTCCTCATTTTACCCACCTCAGAAGGATGAAAGCTGAATCATCCATGACCCTGTCAGAGTCAAACTTCTGGCTGGGGGCAATTAGCCTATAGTACTGCATTCTAACCACTAATCCACCACGTCTCTGTAGATTTTGATATTTATGCATATTGTGCCTTTCTGATCCAACGGAGACAAGGTGGAATCCAACAAAATTAAATTTAATGTGGAGAAAAGTAAGCTTTTACACTTGGGCAAGAAAAACAGATTACCTGAAACCTGGCTGGATAATAGTAACTGTGAAGGGTCCTTGGAGTCGGAATGGATGATCAATTAAGCATGAATCGCCTCTGTGCGGCAGCAGCCAAAAAAAGCAAATACAATCCTTGGTTTTATAAACAGAGGCATAGAATCAAAATCACATGAGGTATTACTACCACTTCATAATGCCTTAGTAAGACCACACCCGGAATACCACGTCCCCTTTGGGTCATCACATTACAAAAAAGATGTTGAAACTTTGGAAAAAGAGCAAAGAAGAGCAGCTAAGATGATTAAAGGCCGGAAGATTTCTATCTAGAAATAAGGAGAAACTTTCTGACAGAACAATCAACCAATGGAAGAGCTTGCCTTCGGAAGTTGTGGGTGCTTCATGGCTGGTGCCTTTGAAGAAGGGATTGGACTGCCATTTGTCAGAAATGGTGTAGAGTCTCCTGCTTGGGCGGGAGGTTGGACTAGAAGAGCTCCAAGTTCCCTTCCAGCTCTATTCTGATTTTGATTTTGAATCCTCAATCCATCCAAAAGCTACTTAGCTTTTTTGCTAAGTAGGAGGTTTTAAAAGAAAGATGAGTATCAATGGAGATACTCATCGTTTGCCCTCAAAGTGATGTGTGGATGCCAATATTTAAGTGGTACATTTCAAGTAACTCCCTCTGATGAGTATTTTATTTTATTTTATTAAATTTCTATACCGCCCTTCTCCCGAAGGACTCAGGGCGGTGAACAGCCACAAACTAAAACACATAAGTACAAAAATTTAAAATAGAATAAAATGAATTAAATAATTTGGCTGACACAAATTTAAAATACCCAATATTTTAAAAACAAATTAAAATTTACATTTAAAAAGGGGAGAAGATTTAGGCCAGGCTGGTTTGCTGAAATAAGAAAGTCTTGAGCACGCGACGGACGGTGCGCATATCTGGGATCCTCCGTATCTCTGGGGGGAGCTTGTTCTAGATCGTAGGTGCCCCCACAGAGAAGGCTCTCCCGCTAGGGTCTGACAGTCGACATTGTTTGGCCGACGGCACCCGGAGGAGCCCCTCTCTATGAGAGCGTACTGGTCGGTGGGAGTATATCCACTAGAGCAGAGTTGCAGGCAGAAATGCAATTAGTCCTGAATCCCTTACTATTGTTTCAGCTTTTCTTCCTTTGCTTACTATTATCACAGTCGTGCCTTTCCACCGTTTCACTTTATGCAAGTAATAACAGAGAAAGAAAACCATAAGGAAAAGGGGGTTATAGTGATGCTGAATTAGAAAATGCAACTCATAGGCTCTTTGTACTAATTTTGTGGTGATCTTTCCTTGCCTTCCCTCATGTTGCCCATCTCTGGACTCAGAAAATCTTATCAATACCTTTTTTAAAGTGAAGTCTCCAGAACTGGAGACAGTATTCCAAATGGAGTCTCAGTAAAGCCCTATGTAGAGGGATAGGAGCTCCTTTTTGCTGAGGGTGATACATCTGGTGATGCATCTCAGAATTTTGGTTGCCTTCCCAGCTGCCTGGCCACACTGCTTACTTATGTTGCAGTTATCATTGTTTCAGTGCCATGGCAACTACTTTCACAGAATTGTGTAAAAGAAGGGAAGAGAAAGCAGTGGTAGGGATATGTGGACGCATATTAAGTTCCCATAGGTAGGCAGCCTGCTGGCCAACCCAGGCAGTCCCTGATACACAATAATTTAATAAATGATGGCTCTGACCTCCTCCTTCCCTCCCTCCCTCCCTCCCAAATTAGGCATACTCCAGGATATGAGAATGAAAACCACTCTGGTGTGCTAACATTGCAAAGGATCAATCAAGAAGGAAGATCTTTGGAAATCAATGGGGACCAAAATAAGGTGAAATTAAGAACTACTTAAAAAAATTACTTCAGTCCTTCCTGATGAAACACACAGAAATGCGAATGGGAACGTTCTCTGGGATGACCAAAAATAATCCAGCCTGCCATCAAAGGAGAAAATGTTTCACTCTCGATTGAAATGAGGGGTCCTTGGTGGTCTCTGAGCTTGATTGTGTTGTTGCAGACCTTTCATTAGCCAAACGAGGGAAGATCCTCAGTGCACCAACCAACCTCAGAGGGCACCAAGGACCCCTCAATCCAACTTCCATCCACTGTGTCAAATTAATCACTGTGTCAACCAGGATGAATGCAGAAGCAAGGAACCCTTTTAGGTCAAAATCTCTAAGTATGTGATGGAATAATGACTGCATGCGGAAAGCTTTAGGGTGAACAATGTGCCTTTCAAGCAAGAGGCCAGAATGAAGAGAAGCTGAAATATGCGTGAGCAAAAGGTATTTTTCAAGCATTAGGGCCATATTTTTGTTTTTTTATGGTATGTCGTAACATTAAGTAACTTAAAAATAAGTAACTAGTCATGTAATTACTTGCTAAAGATGCATCAAATTCTCAATGGAGTCTTCAACTTTTCTTGTTTTGCATTTGTTTTTCTTTTTCTCTTTTCATTTATGGTCCAATGATATATCCCTGCATTCAATTCTCCAAGGGGCTTGGAGTAACTATAATAAACTTAAGCAACATATGGCGACAGACTTGCCGAAAGGGGGAAATTTGCAGCTTTCCTTGATTGATAGGATATCAACTATTAAGATGAATATTTTGCCTAGAATTTTATATCTGTTCCAGACAATTCCAGTTAGATTGGGGAACGATTTTTTCAAAGATTTGAATAAAATGGTGTTAAAATATATTTGGCAGGGAAAGGAGGCGAGGATAAAATTGAAGTTGTTACAAGATGCTAGAATACGGGGAGGCTTTGGTTTACCTAATTGGGAACTTTATTATCAAGCAGCAAGCCTGATGTCGATTAAAGAATGGATAACTTGAAGAAATATTGGATTAGTGAATCTAGAAGGGCATGATTTGTTGATGGGGTGGCATGCTTTTTTATGGTATAAAGGAACAAAAATACATGGGTATTTTAGAAGACAGCACATACGTGAGGCTCTGTTATTGAATTGGGAGAAGATTAAAAAACAACATTATCTGAAAATTCCAGTCCGGGTATCTACAATTGAAACATTTTCATATTCAGTAGTATTCAGAAGGGAAGAAATTGTTAGATATAGTGAATTAATGGATGAAAAGGGTGAACTTAAACCGAGGCAAGAATTAGAAAAACAAGGTTTCAAAATGGATTGGTTTTCTTACTTGCAAATACGTTCTAGATATGAAGATCTTAAACAAGAAGGTTTATGACTAATTTAGATAAGATTTTAATGGGTTCTGATGACTATGTGATTAAAAAAATATATGGATACTTGTTAGAGGTAAAATTGGAAGAAGAACAAGTTAAAGAGTCAATGATAGCATGGGGGGAAATTTTGGTCATGGTATTGATTTAGAGAAATGGCAAAAATTGTGGTCTCAGAATTATAAAATGACAATGTCTACAGCTTATAAGGAGAATTTGTATAAGATGTTTTACAGGCGACACCTACCCGACGAGGATAGCCAGAATGTTCAAGAATAAATCGGAGAAATGTTGGAAGTGTCATCAGACTCCAGGATCATATTACCATATGTGGTGGATATGTGTAGAAGCTAAAAGATATTGGACTAAGATACACACATGGTTGGAAAAAATGACAAAGAAACATATTGACTTTAAACAGATTTTTTATTGGGGATTTTACCAGAAACATACAGCAGAGAATTGCAATATTTAATTGTGAATGTTTTAACAACGACTAGAATTGTATTTGCTAAAAATTAAGAGAGAAATTACCTACTGATGAGGTTATTAAGAAAATTATGCAATGTGCTGAAATGAGTAAATTGACATTTGAAATTAGAAAACAGGAAGATAAACGATATTATTTGATAAGGGATTTGTTTTATCAATGGATAGATAATAAATCATGGAATTGAAGTATGAAATAGGGGGCTGATGTAAAGACAAAATATCTGAAGCTTTGTTTTTTCTATAAAAGAAAAATTTCTGTTATAAATTGGTATTTTAGAAATGGACTTATGCACAAGAGAATATTTACCGTTCGACTCACTGTAATTATTTGGAATGATGGTTTTACGTTTTGTTTTTCTTTTAAAATAAAAAAAAAATAAAAAAAAAATTCTCCAAAGGTCTTAACCTTCCTAGTCACATTTCTTGAGGTGAATTCCCTACTCAATCCTTATGTAAAAATGGTTTTTCCTCCTCATAGTTTAGTTTTCTATTCCTTTTTCAGGATCTTCCTTTTCTTTCATCAAAAGAGACCAGAGGGGTCCCTGCCCTTTCTCCTCCCCGCTTTGCTGAGAGGCTGAGCAAATAGTTTGGGAAGGGCAGCTGCATGTATTGAATTAGAGAAATAAAAAATAAATAAATTAAAATCATTTTCCTGATTGTGGCCTTCCTGCCTGTGTCCCATCTGCCTCCCCTTCAGGCCTAAGTTCCCAGCAACCGCAAGACACCAGCTGTCTTTCCAAGAGAGATTCCTGGTCCTCCTCTTCTGACTGCCCGGCTGTTTGTGACAGGATTTAGTCCCCTTTGAGGCCTCCCACAATGTCTGCGAAGCCTTCAGGGCGGCTGTCCTTGAGAGAAGCGAGTTCAAATCCTCCAGAGAGATTTTTCTTCATCTCCACAGATGATTCCTGGACAGGAAAGAGGAAGATGAAGAAAGAAATTGAGAGGGCCGTTTCCTCCAACTCCGAAGCCCATCATCCCTGCCCTCTCCCTTCCCCTCAGACGCGCTCCTCTTTCCCGCCCTTTCTACAATCCTGGCACTTCGCCCCTAATCCACCAGGGGGAGCCCTCTGCTAAAAGAAGGTAGCGTCATGCGCTTCCCCATTGGTCCAGTGGAGGGCGAACGCCACAGCTGCCTTTCCATAGGAGGGTGGGAAGGAAATGACATCACAAACGCTTGCCGCTCTAGGACTCCACACTCGCTCTCCTTAACCCCCGGGGCTCCACAGAAGGCGGAGATGCTGCGGGAGAGTCTGGCGGGGGGAGATCCAGACGTTCCCCGGGTGAGTTGGGGGCTCTTCCCGGGCAAAGGGAGGCGGAGGAGGGAGAGACCCACGCCCAGCCTTCCTCCAGCTTCCACCCCGGGTCCCATGCTCCCCAGCCGCCCTCTCCATGCAGGGGGATCCTTCCCGCCCCCTGTCTGAGGAAGAGCCGAGTGGGGGGAGGGGAGGGTCGGCCTTGAGGAGGCCCAGCAGGAGGGGAGAGAAGCCGGGCGAGGAGGAGGCAGGATTCGCACCAGGCTCCCTGTCTCCGGAGGGGGAGAGAAGCGGGGCGGCCTCTCCAGCTGCCTCCTTCCCGGCCCTGCTCGGGGGCACCTCAGTCCTGCGCTGGGATGAGCCTCTTGGGGCTCCGGGGAGGTTGGGGGAAGGTCGCTCAGTGGCTGAATTCCACTTTCTAATTCTTAATATTTGTTTTTTTCTTCCCATCTCAGATACAGAAACTGGAAGCCATTTGTGGTCTTTGCAAGACAAACTTTTCTCTTGGGGGAAAAAAAAGAGCAGAATATTTGGGAAAATAAAAAAATCAGAATCCCTTGCAGGGATCAGTTGTGGAGCACCAGAAATGGTCCTGTGAAGGAAAAGGCATCTGGAGACCCACCAGAGTCTTTGGAGCCCTTTGCAGTTGCTCTGCAGGACAGAGAAAGGATGGAGACACAACCTTTTGGAAAGGAGGGAAGCCGAAAAGGCCCTTCAGCTGCTCAGCCTGGGAAGGGGGGGAAGCTCTGGACCAGAACTGGGCAGAAGATCCTGGAGGAGGAAACTCTCCTCCCTTCAGAAGTTCATCCCTGGACCTCCATCCAATACCGGGAGGCTGAGGGTCCCCGAAGACTTTGCAGCCGCCTCCATGGCTTTTGCAGGCGATGGCTGAGACCAGAAAAGCACACCAAAGCCCAGATGCTGGACCTGGTAGTTCTAGAACAGTTCCTGGCTCTTCTGCCCCCAGCGATGAAGAGTTGGGTGCGGGAATATGGAGCAGAGACCAGCTCCCAGGCGGTGGCTCTGGTGGAAGGCTTCCTCCTGAGCCAGGTGGAGGAGCAGAAGGAGCAAGTCGAATTACAGGTAAGAGTTCAATAGAGAATAGAGAATCTGTTTGAATACTTCACTCCTCCTTCTCAAGCCTCTCTGACATTCATAATATTTATTTTATTTATTCTATTTATTTTATTTTTATACCGCCCTTCTCCTGCGGGATTCAGGGCAGTGCACAGCCAAAATAAAACATAGCATATAAAATTTAAAAACAATTTAAAAAACAATTAAAAAAAATAATTTCGGCCCAAATAATTTAAAATAACCCAAGTAAAACTGCATCAATTGAAACTGAGAGGATGGGATCAAGCCAGCCCGGCTAGATGGAATAAGTGTGTTTTCAGGGCCCAACGAACAGTCCGGAGGTCTGATATCGTACGTATCTCAGGGGGCAGGTCATTCCAGAGGCCAGGTGCTGCCACAGAGAAGGCTCTCCCCTTGGAGGTCACCAGCCGGCACTGTCTGGCTAACGGCACCCTGAGGAGGCCCTCTCTGTGCGAGCGAACCGGCCGGTGGGAGACTATTGGCGGCAGAAGGCGGTCTCGCAGATACCCCGGCCCTAAGCCATGGAGCGCTTTAAAGGTGGTCACCAACACCTTGAAGCGCACCCGGAAGACCACAGGAAGCCAGTGCAGCTCGCGCAGAAGAGGTGTCATATGGGAGCACCCCGTCGCTCCCATAATCCCCCGCGCGGCCGCATTCTGGACTAACTGCATCCTCCGGGTGCACCCCAAGGGGAGCCCCATATAGAGAGCATTGCAGTAGTCCAGGCGGGAAGTGACGAGTGCTTGAGTGACCGTGCGTAGGGAGTCCCGATCCAGAAAGGGGCACAACTGGCGTATCAGGCGAACCAAATAAAAAGCCCCCCTGGCCACGGCCGTCATGTGCTCTTCTAAAGACAGCCGTGCATCCAGGAGGACGCCTAAGTTGCGAGCCCTCTCCGTGGGGGCCAGTGATTTGCCCCCAATAGCCAGCGATGGCAGCAGCTGGCTATATCGGGACGCCGGAAGCCACAGCCACTCGGTCTTGGAAGGGTTGAGTCGGAGCCTGTTTCTCCCCATCCAGGCCTGCATGGCCTCCAGGCACTGGGACATCACTTCAAGGGCATCGTTGGGGTGGCCTGGGGTGGAGATGTACAGCTGAGTGTCATCAGCGTACTGATGGAGCTCCACCCCAAAGCCACGGATGATCTACCCACTGTCTTTGCATAAATGTTGAACAGAAGGGGCGAGAGGACCGATCCTTGTGGCACCCCACAAGGAAGGCGCCTCGGGGTCGACCGCTGCCCCCCTGTCAACACAGATTGCGACCGGTCAGAGAGGTAGGAGGAGAACCACCGCAGAACAGTGTCCCCCACTCCCAGCCCCTTCCACCGGTGTAACATGATACCATGGTCAATGGTATCAAAAGCCGCTGAGAGATCTAACAGGACCAGGATAGAGGAACAACCCCTATCCCGAGCCCTCCAGAGATCATCCACCAACGCGACCAATGTCGTTTCCGTGCTGTGCCCAGGCCGGACGCTGGACTGGAGCGGGTCCAGATAGACAGCTTCATCCAGGTACTGGGGAAGTTGTCGCGCCACCACACTCTCAGCAACCTTCGCAACAAAGCGAAGGTTGGAGACTGGACGATAGTTAGCCAAAACAGCCGGATCCAGAGAGGGCTTCTTGAGGAGGGGCCTCACCACTGCTTCTTTCAAAGCGGCCGGCAGGACACCCTCACTCAGAGAAGCCTTAACAATCCTCTGGAGCCAGCCTCGTGTAACCTCCCGGGAAGCCAGTACCAACCAGGAGGGACACGGGTCCAATAAACATGTGGTCGCGTTCAGCCGTCCCAGGATCCTGTCCACATCCTCAGGAGCCACAGGATCAAACTCCTCCCAGATAATACTCTCAAGACCTGCCTCAGTCATCCCGTCTGGACTTACCCAGTCAGAGGCCAGGCCTTCCCGAATCTGAGTGATCTTGTCATACAGATACTGCACAAAATCCTCAGCTCGACCCTGCAAGGGATCATCCCGCGCTTCCAGATGGAGGAGGGAGCGGGTCACCCTAAACAGGGCGGCTGGGCGATTATCTGATGACGCGATAAGAGCGGCAAAATAGCTAGATTTCGCCGCTTTTATCGCCACTAGGTAGGTCTTAATATGAGACCTCACCAGTGTTCGGTCGGATTCGGAGCGGCTGGTCCTCCAACTACTCTCCAGGCGTCTTTTCTGGCGCTTCATCTCCCTCAGCTCCTCGGAAAACCAAGGAGCTAGGCGAATTCGGTGCCGGGTCAGAGGCCACAAAGGCACGACGAGGTCTAAAGCCCCGGCGGCCGCACTATCCCAGGCGGCCGCCGGGGATGTAGCAATGTCCCACCTATTCCAGTAAGACATTGTTCCATTATTTTCTCACATTTCTCACATAACCACATTGATGGATATTGGGGGCTTTGAGGTTGTGTTCCGAATATAGGAATCCACTTTATGTCATCGTATGATGTACATTAATTCTTTTTCTTCCTTCCTCCTATTGGAAGTGCTGCACTGTGGAGATCAGAGATCCTGAGGGAAAGAAGAACCCATCAAATCCTCCCCAGGAGCTATTTTTCAGGAGGATTCTTTGGAAGGATCAAAGTCAGGACACATTAGGAGGTAACTGAAGATCCTCCGATTACCCTTCTGTCTTACCTTCGCTCTCTCTTCTTTTCTATACAATACCACCTCCTATTTATACTTCTCCACACTAATTGCATCTACAGATAATTGCCCAGCGACCCTCTTCAGGTGAGCCTCCTTCTCCTGGGGAAGGAGGAGACTGAGGTCCACCTGAAGGGGCATGCTGAGGTATTTGCGGTTTTTCTGGAAAACAAAATCGCTCGACTTTGTTCCCAGTTGGATGCCGGCATGGTTGCTAGTCCGGTGGAAGCCTCTGAGACAGGTTCTTGCTCTGATATCTGGGAACAGTTTGACCCTGTTGCTCCTGAGGAAGTGGACAGGATCCTAGGGAGTATGGGTGGGTGCAAGCACCTGTGTTTTAGACCCATGCCCCGCCTGCCTTGGGAAAGCTTCTTCGGAGATGACAGGTGGTTGGACGCTGGCGATCATTAATGCTTCCCTACAGTTGGGGGCAGTGCCCCAGCATTTGAAGGAGTCTGTGGTCCACCCTCTTCTTAAGAAGCCATCCCTGGATTCCACCCTGTTGAATAATTTCCAACCTGACTCGTCTTCCCTTTTTGGGGAAGGTGGTTGAGAAGGTGGTTGTGCAGCAGCTCCAGAGGTTGTTTGAGCGTATCTTGGTGACTATTGTGTGCTCGTGTATTGTTGTGGTTGAAGCTGAAGGAGTCATTGACAGGTAGGACCCCTGCCAGTCAAGATTCAGGCCTGCATTTGGGACAGAATCGTCATTGGTCACGCTTTTGTATGGTATCTGGCGAGAGCGGGATGTGAGTGGCGCATCCATCCTTGCTCTACTTGACCTCTTAGTGGCTTTCGATACCATCGACCATGGTATTCTCCTGGGGCGGCTTCGCAGGATGGGAGTGGGCGGCCGTGTTCTATCCTGCCTCACTTCCTTCCTCTGCAGCCGTTCTCAGTCAATGTTGATAGGAGGGGAGAGATCTAGCCCTCCGCTACTGCTTTGTGGGGTTCCGCAGGGCTCGGTACTATCCGCTCCTGTAACATTTATATGAAACTGCTTTGTGAGATCATCTGCTAGCATGGACTGAGATATCACCAATATGATGATGATACTCAGCTGTATGACTCAGCCCGTGGTGGGTTAAGCGATGCCGTGTGTTAAGGTTATTGTTGTTGTGTTACCAACCAGCAGAGTAGATTGCACAGAGAAACGTTGCTGAGAGCAATGAATAAGAGATAAGCAAACTGGTTTATCAAAAGCTTACTTTATAGTAGAAAAACAGTCTCATAGTCCTTAAACAAATTCCAAGTCTTTGCCAGTAAATCAGTCCAGTAGTTAAAGAATCTTCTTACCCAACAAACAGTAGTTGGTTAGAATAATAAACTCACTCTGGTTCACAAACCACGATGGTTGCAGATCCATCCAATGATAATTACAGATAGCACCTCCTCTCAATGATAGCTTATCATCAACAGCAGCATCATAGCAGCAACCTCTCAACAGCATATCATAGCAGCAACTGAATACGTTGCAGTACCTTGCTTAAATATTCTTACAACCAGTAATTATGTGATTACAGCATGACTCAGCATTAAAGCCACATAATACATATACAGATAAAGTAACAGTACACTTATATTGCCTGTACAACATAGTTAGGCTCAAACCATATCCTAACACCGTATCCTCCCTATCACGGTGCCAGGAGGCTGTTAGGAGCTGGATGGGGAGCAATGGGTTGAAACTAAAGCCTGGCAAGACAGAGTGGCTCTGGGTTTGGGGTTCGTTGGCCAAGGGAGAATTTCCACTTCTGGTCTTGGATGAGGTGACACTACCCCAAACACACCCTGTGTGTAATCTGTGGGTTCTCCTGAACTCACAACTCCTGCTCAAAGAGCAGGTGGCGGTCGTGTGCAGGAGGGCCTTTGCACAACTACGGGTTGTGCGCCAGAAACACCCTTTTCTGGACTGACAATCCCTACTTACAGTCACTCATGCCCTAATCACTTCCCGTCTTGACTATTGCAACGCGCTCTACATGGGGCTGTCCTTGAAGAGCATGTGGAAGCTCCAGTTGGTGCAAAACGCAGCAGCCCGCATGGTTTTCTGTGGACCCCAGTGTGCACAAGTATCATTTCTCCTGCAGGAGCTGCATTGGCTGCCAATTTCCTTCCTGGTGCAATTCAAGGTGCTGGTTGTCACCTATAAAGCCCTTCATGGCTTGGGACCAGGTTATCTGAGGGACCATCTCTTACTGGTTACATCTGCCCGACCCAGCAGAGTGCGGAGGCAGGGAATGTTGCGGGTGCCATCCCCTAGGAAGACACACCTGGTGAGACCCAGAAGAAGGGCCTTCTCTGTGGTGGCTCCCTCTCTCTGGACAATCATCCCCCCCCAGAGATTAGAATGGCCCCCCATAGTAGCACTCTTCCAGAAGGCATTGAAGACCTGGTCCTGCCAGGGGGCCTGGGGAACCCAGAACAGGATGGGGCCCATTAAACGACTCTCAGGTGCTTTCGCCGGATGTGGGTGATTTTATTATTTTAATGTATTATATAATTCTCCTTTTATTAGTTTTCTTATTTTAATATGGGTTTCATATTTTGTAAACCGCTTTGAGTCGTTATGTGCGAATAGGCGGCATATAAATTGTCTAAAATAAATCAATAAAATAAATATTTTGTTAATCATTTATTTTGAAATTATTTATTCCTTACAGAGAAACAAAGAATGAAATTTTCTGGTTTCTATGACGGTGATCAAACAGAGGCTGAACCTCTAAATCAAGTAAGAAAAGGAAAAATTATTAGATTTGTATTCTCGCCTTCAGGAAGTGAAGTGGGTGTGCAGAGTTCTCTCTCCTTCTATTCCCTTGTTTGGACTGGGTTATTTTTGTGTCCTTCCGCAACATGGAGAGCAGAATAGCAGGTTGAAGTTGCTGTCAGCCAGCATAGCTTCCTCTGGTTGTCTTGTTCTGCTAGGTGCTCCTCCAACTTTGCCTTTACAAGAAGCACTTCTTTTAAAGTCCTTCAAGAATTAGGAATAAACGTATCACAGTGGCAGGAACTGCTGGACCACCTTTCTTTTTGTAATTTATCAACCTCCTAAGGTGTTTATGTTTATTAGATTTTTATACCACCCTTCTCCCGGAGGACTCAGGGCGGTGTACAGCCATATTAAAACACATATAAATTTATGAAATTTAAAATTGAATATATAAAAATTTGGCCCACAGATTAAAACAAACATACACCCATTATAAAATTCGTATTAGGCCAGCCCGGCTTGTTGGAACAAAAAGATCTTCAGGGCGCGGCAAAAGGTATGCAGGTCAGGGATGAGACGAACCTCTAGGGGCAGCTCATTCCAGAGGGCTGGTGCCCCCACAGAGAAGGCTCTCCCCCTGGGTGTCGCCAGTCGGCATTGTTTGGCCGACGGCACCCTGAGGAGCCCCTCTCTGTAGGAGCGTATTGGCCGGTGGGAGGCTGTTGCTGGGAGAAGGCGGTCTTGTATATAACCCGGTACTAAGCGATGGAGCGTACAGATTAACAGAGTTGGAAGGGACCTTGTAGGTCATCTAGTCCAACCCCCTAACACCATTTCTGATAGTTGGCAGTCTAGTCGCTTCTTGAAAGCTCCCAGTGATGAAGCTCCCACTTCTGAAGGAAACTTCTGTTCCATTGGTTGGTTGGTTCTATTCACTGTCAGAAAATGTCTCCTTATTTCTAGGTTGAATTTCTCCTTGTTGAGTTTACATCCATTATTCCTTGACTGGCCTTCAGGTGCTTTGGAAAATAGCTTGACCCCTGTCCTCTCTGTGGCAGCCCCTCAAATATTGGAACACTGCTATCATGTCTCTCCTGGTCCTTCTCTTCACTAGACTAGCCATGCCCAGTTCCTGCACCCGTTCATCGTATGCTTTAGCCTCCAGTCCCCTCATCGTCTCAGTTGGTCTTCCTTGCACTCTTTCTAGAGTCTCAAGATCTTTTTTACATCATAGCAACCAATACTGGATGCAAAGTTCCTAAGTGTGGCCTTACCAAGGCATTCTAAAGTGGCACTAATACTTCATGTGATCTTGATTCTATCCCTCTCTTAATGGAGCCTATGATTCCATTGGGTGTTTTTTGGCAAGTGTAGCACACTGCTGGCTCACGTTTAAGCGATTGTCCACTAGGACTCCAAGATCCCTGTTGCACTTTCTACTGTAGAACCAGGCATCACCTATTCTATGGCAGTGCATTTGGTTTTTCTTTCCTAAATGTAGCACATTACATTTCTCACCATTGAAGTTCATTTGGTTAGAAGGTGCCAATCTGTCAATCCTTCTATATCTCGAGCCTATCTTGTGCAGTGTTGGTATTCTTGCCAATTTGGTCTTGTCTGCAAATTTGATGAGTTCCCCTTCTATCCCCGTGTTTAAATCATTGATGATGATGAACAGATCTTGCAAATCCTCCTGTTCTGTTCTTTTTTCCGTGTTCAGGAGAGTCTTGTGTCCTTCGAGGAGGTGGCTGTGTATTTCTCTGAGGAGGAATGGTCTCAGCTGGATCCTGACCAAAAAGCGCTGCATTCGGAAGTCATGCTTGAAAACTATAGGAACGTGGTCTCTCTGGGTAAGAGTTCTCTTGTCCCAAATCAGAGAAATCAAGAAGACAGATGATAGTTAGTTTTTTATTAAAAAATCACTAATCAGATATTGTCTCCCGGGAGGGAAAAGGAAAGTATCTGGCCTTCTAGTACCCCAAGGAAGGAGAGAGTCAGTGTCTCTTTGCTGAGATGCTTTTGGGGCATTCCTTATCTGTATTTTTCCATTTCTATTTGAACTTATCTGTGGAGGCTAAAAAGAATGAGGTGTGCTTTTATGTGTCCTCTGGAGATCATGTGACAAGAATGTGTTGTCATTTGTCCTCTGAAACCTCCCCAAATTGTGTGAAAACAGAAGTTTCACGCTCAGGCCATGGAAGAGCATTCTCCCAATCCAATTCAAGAACAAAGGCCTCATGCAGTGTGACTCAGCATCCTCGGATACAGGTGATCCCCGAGTTATGACAGTTCAGTAAGTGACTGTTTCAAGTTACGACCTAGCCATCTCCCAAGTACTTAAGACTCAGTCCTGAAATTTCAATACCACTTAATAACTTTTTTTTTCGGTCACAGACCAAAATACAAATATAATTGCAAAAGAGCGTGGGGAAAGTAACATTATAAACAGTTGGCTACCAGAAGCCTTGGCTGAGAGGAATTACGGCATTCTCCTCTAATAGTTACAGCTCTTAAAAAAAGTTAGAAACCTGAAAAGTAATGTGTGAGGAGCCATCCCCTAAACAATATAAAGTCAAATTACTAGCATTGGATCCAGAGAGATCTGTTTCTAAGAGAGACAGTAATTTAGTCCTGCCTGCGTTATACATATATAAGTATATAAGTATAAAAGAACATGCTCCACAGTTTCAACCTCAGCTCTATCACAGGGGCATAACCGCTCACTTATTGGGAGCCTCTTAAATTGTCCGTCCAGCAATGCTGAGGGCAAGACGTTGAAATGAGCAAGGGAGAAGACTCTTTTATATTTAGGGATGGTTAAAGTGTAAAAATATGAGGCCATCCTCAGTCCACAATTGTTAAATTGGCTGAAGATCAGAGGGGAGCAGGTTTTATTAGCGCTAGCTCTTAGATATTGCAAGTCTATGTCCACAAGCTGTTGGACTACCCTACATTGGACGTCCTTAAGGCCATAGTCTCCCAAGGCATCTCCCGAAAAACCTAGCAGGTGGAGTTTCTTCTTCAGCTCCCTCTCCCATCGAGAAGTATAGGAGTCAGCTAACACCAGGGAGAGGTAGCTACCAGGGGCTGCCAAAAAGAGTGCCCGAAACCACCATTTAAAGGTGTTAATCCATGCCATGCATTCGACTGATCGAATGCCCAATTCCAGGTACATCGAAGCAAAGCCAACACAGGGAGGGAGGCCCAAAAGTTTCCTAAAAAAAACAGCCTGAGATCTTTCAATACACTCCTTGAAGCCCCGTATCCATATAGGAATTCCGTAAAGAGTTTGGGCCAGGGTTTTGGCTTTGTAAATACGCAGAGCAGAAGGAATATGCTGGCCTCCTTGGGTATAGAAAAATCTTAGAATCTGCTGATGGCTACAGGAGGCCGAATTCAGCACCTGAGTTCGATGTCTAGTCCAAGCACCGGTGTTCTGAAAATGGATACATAAATACTTAAAATGGAGAACCTGCTTAACAGCATTACCCTTAATAGCCCAGTTGTATAGCTTCCGGGCTCTAGAGAACACCAATACTTTTGATTTATCATAATTAATGGACAAGTGGTTCTCAGCGGAGTAGGACCCAAATGCAGAAAGTAGCCTTTTCAGACCAAGCCTTGACAGTGATAGGAGGACCACATCGTCAGCATAAAGGAGAAGCGGGATCTTCGTAGTTGACAACTTTGGGGCGTGGGACTCAATATGTCCAATGTAAGAAGCCAAGTCAGATAAGAATAAGTTAAACAGAAGAGGAGCCAGGACGCAGCCCTGCTATCGGGATAGGATTTGAGAGTTTTCCTTGCAAACAGCACCTGACCTGACTAAAAGTCTGATTATGTAGGGATCTAATTAAGAACAGAAGACGTCTATCAATGGAACTTTTCAGCAATTTTGACCACAACAATTCCCTTGGGATTGAATCAAAGGCTGCCTTTAGATCAATAAAAGCAGTAAAAAGTTTACCACCTGGTATGGTGGTGTATTTATCAACCAGGTGCGCTAGGACAAAGCAGTGGTCCAATGTGGCACAGCCCGCTTTGAACCCAATCTGTTCAACACCAATAATGTTGGATTCCTCGACCCAGGTGAGGAGTCTGCGTTGGAAATATTTAGCATACAATTTTCCAATGGTGGAGAGCAGACTTATAGGACGATAATCGGCTGGGTTGTTCCTATTTCCTTGTTTAAAAACAGGAACAATGATTGCTAGACTCCAGGAGATAGGGATCCTGCCAGAGGTATTAATATGGGTGAAGAGTGTTGCTAAAAGAGGAATCCACCACTCGGGATTAGATTTTAGCAAATCAGGAGGTATAGCATCAGGGCCAGAAGCTTTGCCTGACTTGAGTTCAGAGATAAACTCACTAATCTCAGCGTGAGTCACGGGATGCCAATCCGGAATTGCAGGGGACAGTTGTGGTCCAAGTCCAGTCGTGACTTTTGAAGCCTGGAAGATTGACCCAAAATGGTTTTCCCAATCTCTGTTAGAGATACAACAGAGGGGGAATTCTTGATGACCAGGCAACGAACTGGCAACAATTTGCCAAAATAGTCGAGTGTCCTTCTGCTGGATGGAGAGGAGAAGTAAATCTCACTTCTCATTTTCTTTAGCCCTCTTTTTCTTAACAATTAATCCTTTATACTCCCGCTTCAGGCGATAATAGTCCTCAGGTAGGCGTTTATCCCCTCGATTACGATAAAGCAGGTAAACCTGACTAATCTTGTTCCTAAGCAGCAGACATTCTTCATCAAACCAGGGATTGCTTCTTGGATAATATGGGCCACTTGGCCTATGGTCAGCTCCTAGCTCCCTTTGGACACTATTAATTAGTGATTCGAAAGACGAGATTGCCTCTGTGTCACTGCATGTTAGGGCCTGGTTGTATAGGCTAAGACACTCCGGAGATGATAAAAGAGAGTGGAACTTCCTTTCAGTCTTGGAAGACCATTTGATCCTCCTTGCATACGAGGCCACGTAGGGATCCAATATTTGGGGGCCCCTAGGCAGATGTATATTTGAAAAGAGCCCAATAATTGTAACCAGGGGGTAGTGGGGCATTCCACAAAAAAGACATGGACTGCCTGTCTTAGTAGCTGGGAAACCAGCACAAAATCGATAACACTACACCCCCGTGAGGAACTGAAAGTAAATTCACCTGCTAGATCGCCTGGGGTACTCCCTTTAAGGATTATCTTATTATGTTGGGATGCTAAAAGGGCTAGCTGAACGCCGGCAAAATTTGTTAATTCATCCTTAGAATGCCTGGCTGAAATCTGGTGTCCTATGGCCTGGCAGATTTCTTGGGAGTAGAGTGCCTCAATCAATGGGGCAACTTAGCCTCCCAATCGGGCATTAAAGTCGCCCCCTATAAAGATGTGCAGCGCTGGAAATTTGGTTTCAATACAGGTAATATAACTCTCCAGCTCGCCCCATTGAGCCTTAGTGTTGACTTGCCTCACCGTCGGGGGAAGGTAGACGTTGAACACTAACATTTTGCTGCGACCTCTCTTAATTAGGAGCGCGATGGCTAAGGAGCCACAGGGGGGCAGCTCCACTGTCTCCACTTTTAAAGAGGTAGAGACTAAGCAAGCTAAGCCACCCTTAGGTTTTCCCGTCGTAGATTGTTTGGTAGCAGCCAAAGAAATGGCTGTAAATCCTGTAAGGGATATCTTATCACATGCCCAGGTCTCCTGAAGCAGGACCACATTGAATGACTGAATATAGTTGATAAATTCTGTGGTGCCGCACCTTCTCCCCCAACCTGCTATGTTCCACGAGAAGCATTTAAGTGTGCATGGGGGGAATGCCAGGTTTGCTAGTCATTCTGTATAATTAATTTTTTCCAGAGAGCCCTTCAGATCCAAAAAGATACACCCGTTATCAGATGGGAGTGTCACCCTCTTGGGAGACAAAGGCAAGGAAGAGGGGGAGGGAGGCGAGCCTTGTTCATGAGGCTGTAGGGCTCTGAACACAGTCCAGTTTGTGCTTGTAACATTAGTTGGTTGCTTAGCTGGCAGGCATTCAGTGACATCAGCAGACGGGGTTTGAAGTAGCCCTGGATCTTCAAATTTACGAATTGGACATTCTGGAGAAAGGGCCGAGGGAACTGCCTCTGGTAAATCGGTGTGGACTCCCTGAAGTCCAAGGGGATCCTTATCAGGTAGTGAAAGACTCCAAAGCTTGGATTTAACTGCAGTCAGACGCTTTATAATTTGGGCCCTTTCTGATTGTGGGAGCGCACGAAAGGAGTCGAAAAGCTGTATCTCCTCTAGATTCCAGAGATTGTCTAGAAATGAATCGATTTCATGGATGGATGGAATCCCAGAGGCACTGGCCTGAGGCTTTTTCATTAAGGAGCCTTGGAAGCCCTGGGCTGGTGTCGCTTCCTTTGGAGCCATCTCTTCTCAGCTGATCAAATCATGGCAAACTTCCTGATGAGATGTACCTCGCTGAGGGGGGTTGGTTTTACCGTCTGTAGGAGGAACAGCCAGGGTACCATCTGAGAGGATGCCATCAGGAGGTCTTACAGGAATGGATGAGTATTTAGTAGATGGACTAGTATCGGGAATGGCATTCAAAATTGGCACATTAATATGTGCTGCTAAGGGTCTTTTTGGGGGCTATAAATCTCCTGATGCTCACAGGTTGTCGATTTCTTAAAAGTGGCTTAATCGACATATCTTTGAAGACTCTACTTGGTAAGATGCCGAAAGCTCTTAGCAGAGATCTTCTCCTGAAGAATAGTTTAGGGGTGTTGGGGTTGTCAAAATTGAGAAACACTCTGGTACAATATACAGAGGAGGGTAAAAGTTCAACCTCCTTCAAATCATCAGCAGTCAACCACAATAACTAGTATATGGCCCCTTGCCAGCTGTATTGAATCCCATTGAGGCAAATTGCCATTAATGGGATTAATATTAAGGGCCACCTGTTTTGGCTGTAAAACCAAGTGGCTGCCCACGTCCAGAGGCGTGGAATTGGACCCACTGGCAGGGCCACACCAACCAGTACTCTCGCTGGGGGCCGACAGGGAGAGCTGTGTCACTGCATCAGGTTGCCGAGCAGTCAGTCCAGGGCAACCACCGGTAACTCAGGAAACTAAGCAGTCTAAAGTACTTATTATTTTATCAAGCTGTGACTGTATGCTCGCTGTTGTTTCTGCAACCAAGAAACATTGCTGGGCCAAAAGTTCAATAAGGGTAGGCTCATTTGAAGGTTGAGGGGGGACCGTAGTTTTTGGAGAACCTTTGTTCTCAATTCGGGGGGACGACACCCTCAGCCAACAGAGGATCACGACGACCAGCAGCAGTCTGATAAAAGGGAGCTAGAGTTTCCAAACAGGGAGGTCAAGGTCGAGTTAAAGCAAGGTCCTCAATCTTGGATTGCTTCAGGGAAGGTTGGGGAGCCAGGTCAGTAAGGGATCTGGTTCTTTTCCTTGACTTCATTATGTTAAATAACGCAACAGAGGGGGAGCTGTATAATATAACAAAAAGTCTAGTTTCTGAGGCGAGTCCGGAGGGAGTGGAGTCGAGAGGAAACAAACAAACCCTGATGCAAATAATAACTGAACTCCTCACAAGTAAGGCAAGAATCCTACCCTCCCAGCAGAGCAGGGAGCAGGGAGTAAGTAAAAATGATAAAATAAATAGAGTAATAAAAATGGTAGATAAAAATAATGACGATAAGCTGCAATCAGATAAAAGGGAGCTAAAGTTTCCGAACAGGGAGGTCGAGGTCCGTCTGACAGCAGAAGTAAATTAATTTTACTTTAAATTAATAGATAACCATAAGCCAACCAAACTTACAGCCAAACCAAAACAGTCTCGAAAATAAAGGGTTTTTTTTTTCCTGGATAGGTTCCAAAAACAAACAGCTCTAAATCCCCTCCAAGGTTAGGGGCCTCCACTGAGGTTTGTCAACAAGTCCGGTAATCCGAATTTCAGGCCTTGCAAGGAGAAGTCACAGGAATAGTCTAAGCCAGGAATGCAGGAGCCCTGGCTTGTAGTATTGTTAAAATGTATCTAAAACAAATGGTAGCCACACTATATGTGCTTTTATAAAGTCCGGTATAGAATAAAATAGATTAAAAATGAATTAAAAATATAAAAATACTTATATGTACGTTTAAAAAGAAAAACCTAATTTACTTTTGGAAGAGCTCCTTACAGCCGTTGCTGCCTGTCCTCCATTCCTCCATCATCCATCCACAGTCCTGAAATTACAAATGTTGCAACACCAGGGCCGTCATTCACACTTACGAATGACAGCAGAGGCGTTGCAACAACAATCATCCTACCTGTACCCCCACCCCACCCTGCTGGGATTTACGTTACGAGGATGTAGCGAGCCATCAGTTCCTTTGCCTGCTTGGGTGCATTTGCAGAAAAAAGAGGCCTAAAGTAGTGAGAGATACACAAGATCAACAGTGGGAAATCTGGCAGCACTGATCTCACATGATCTCACACTACAGTACTTTAGGCCTCTGTTCCCTGCTCACCAAGGCCTGCACGACATCCAGGGCAAAATGCTTTGGAAACAAAGGGGAGGCCTCTTTGTTTTCAAAGACTTTTGCCCTGGATCTCGTGCACTCCTTAGTTTGTAGGGAACACAGGCCTAAAGTACTGCAGTGTGAGATCCCGCAAGATTATTAGTGTGAGATCTTGCACTTCTCGTCTTGTGTGATCTCGCACTAAAGTAGTTTAGGCCTCTGTTCTCTGCGAACTAAAGCCTGTACCAGATCCAGCCAAAAAACCCTTGCCAGCCGATGACACTTTGGGGCAGCAAAATAGCCATTCTTGAAGCCTCCCAACCTTTCCACTCTCAGCGTGAAGAGCATTTACAAGCCAATGGGAGGCTTCAATCAAGGGACTTCCCTCCAAAGTCTCATCGCTGGGATCAAGGAACGGGCCGAGCGGGAGTCCTGCCTGCCAGACAGACGCCGTGTACTAGCTGCTCCAAGGTACACCGGGAAAGAAGGAGGTTTTTCAAAATTGTTTCAGTTCTCACAGGTCTCTGCTGAAATTAACCCACCTCAATAAATCTTAAATTTTCTCCTTATTCCTCCTTGGATGTTTCCCCTGATTATTCCATGACTCAAAACAGACTTTGATTGAGATTTGCACATATATAGATAATTGTAAAGAAAGAGATGTTTTCTAGATATTTTCAAAGCTTTCAGGACTCATGAATATAGAAATCATCCTGTCTATATCATACCACTGTAAGCATGCAAACATAAAACTGAAAGGAATTCTGGAAAAATTCAGAAGGAAATTCACTTGACTTTGTACGGTTTGATCTTTTTCTCTAACCCTGTTATCATTTTCATTTCTCTTTTGCTTTGAAGGTAATAATGGTCAGGAGAATCAAGATTCCTGTGAACTGTTCCAAGTGATCAATGCTAAAGATGGAATGGAGAAGTTTGGAATTCGAATGGAATTAGAAACCCATGAGAGAAAAGAGTCAAATGATTGGAATCAGGAAAGCTCATCTTCCACCGAGGCTCCGATGCAAGACTTTCTTGCCCAACAGGAGAAAATAAGGAAAAAATATATTGGGGAAAGTGTGAAGCCAATCAAAGCTAAATTACAAGTAAAAGAACACTATATAAGCCAAAACAAAGGAGAAGATGCTATAAGAAGACACAACGGACAAAGTTACAATGGGACATTCATTCCTTCTCTTGGAAATAAATTCCTTACATCTCAAAAAGTGATTGATACAAAAGAGAAGCCTTACAAATGTTTGGAATGTGGAACATGTTTTAGAACAAGCAGGCAACTTACTTCCCATGAAGCGATTCACACTAGGGAGAAGGTACACAAATGCAGAGAGTCTGGTAACAGGTTCAGAAGACGTAATAATCTTATTTCCCATAAAAGGATCCACTCAGGAGAGAAACCGTATAAATGCATGGAGTGTGGAAAGACCTTTGCTCAGAGCAGTGTCCTAAGAGTACACGAAAGGCTCCACACAGGGGAGAAGCCGTATAAATGCATGGAATGTGGAAAGACCTTTGCTCGAAGAGTTCATCTTATTCACCATAGGAGGATCCACACAGGGGAAAAGCCATTTAAATGCATGGAGTGTGGAAAGACCTTTGCTCGAAGATGTCATCTAATTTCCCATAAGAGGATTCACACAGGGGAAAAGCCATTTAAATGCATGGAGTGTGGAAAGACCTTTGCTGAGAGCTCTGCCTTAAGAGTACATGAAAGGCTCCACACAGGGGAGAAACCATATAAATGCATGGAATGTGGAAAGACCTTTGCTCAAAGAGTTCATCTTATTCACCATATGATGATCCACACAGGGGAAAAGCCATTTAAATGCATGGAGTGTGGAAAGACCTTTGCTGAGAGCTCTGCCTTAAGAGTACATGAAAGGCTCCACACAGGGGAGAAACCATATAAATGCATGGAATGTGGAAAGGCCTTTGCTCAAAGAGGTCATCTTGTTTCCCATAAGAGGATCCATACAGGGGAAAAGCCATTTAAATGCATGGAGTGCGGAAAAACCTTTGCTCAGAGCAGTGTCCAACGAGCACACGAAAGGCTCCACACAGGGGAGAAACCATATAAATGCATGGAATGTGGAAAGAGCTTTGCTCGAAGAGGTAATCTAGTTTCCCATAAGAGGATCCACACAGGGGAAAAGCCATTTAAATGCATGGAGTGTGGAAAGACCTTTGCTCAGAGCTCTGTCCTAAGAGCACACGAAAGGCTCCACACAGGGGAGAAACCATATAAATGCATGGAATGTGGAAAGAGCTTTGCTCGAAGAGGTCATCTTGTTTCCCATGAGACTATCCACACAGGGGAAAAGCCATTTAAATGCATGGAGTGCGGAAAAACCTTTGCTCTAAGAGGTAATCTTATTCGCCATAAGACGATCCACACAGGGGAAAAGCCATTTAAATGCATGGAGTGTGGAAAAACCTTTGCTCAGAGCAGTGTCCAACGAGCACACGAAACGCAGCACACAGGGGAGAAGCCATTTAAATGCATGGAATGTGGAAAGACCTTTACTCATAGAAATGGACTTACTCTCCACAAAATGATCCACAGAGGGGAAATGCCATTTAAATGCATGGAATGTGGAAAGGCCTTTGCTCGAAGAGGTCATCTTATTCGTCATAAGACAATCCACACAGGGGAGAAACCATTTAAATGCATGGAATGTGGAAAGGCCTTTGCTCGAAGAGGTCACGTTATTCGCCATAAGACAATCCACACAAGGGAGAAGCCATATAAATGAATGGAATGTGGAAAGGCCTTTGCTCAGAAAGATAGTCTTACTTCTCATAAAAGGATCCACGCTCAGGGGAAACTGAATAGCAATAGTAATTCCACTTAGACTTATATACCACTCCACAATGCTTTACCTCTTTGAGCAGTTTACAAAGTCAGCATATGGTGTCCAGCAATCTGGGTCCTCATTTTACCCACCTCAGAAGGATGAAAGCTGAATCAACCATGACCCTGTCAGAATCAAACTTCTGGCTGTGGGCAATTAGCCTATAGTACTGCATTCTAACCACTGATCCACCACATCTCTATAGATTTTTTTTTTATTTTACTTTTTTTTTTAATAAAAAAGTTTTTTATTTTATGAACAAACAAATATACAATATATAATCAATCATTCATTATATCATCTAAGTACATCTTTTCATTTCATTTAATGTAACATTTCCCCCACATTTACTTATCTGTTAATACATTTATCTGTATCCTAACCCAACCTTCAACCCCTCCTCCCCACCCCCCCAGAGCAAAAACAGGGTATAACATTTAACAAACATATGCTAAAATATTCTAACTTACTGCAAGATTCAAAACTCCCTCGCACACTTTAACTCCCTTTTTACAAATTATTCATCAACCTTCCTTTTATAAATTCTGAAAATCAATTAAATTAAATTCTTCCTAAGTATAAAAGCCTTTTTCTTGGCATGTAATCCAATAACTTTTAGAGTTTTAGAAACATTAACAAACACTAATAAATTTCATTCAAACCAAACACCATTCTTTTTCAACATGTAAAATACTAAAATCTCATATTAAACGTTCTAAAAATCTCTTACTACATCAATAAAATATTCTTACTTCGTTTCTCAGAATATAAATACACAACCTTCAGGAAACTATCCATTAAATTTTTATTAACCATTTTACTCTTCTTCCTTTCTTCCTTCTGCTTTTATTCTCAAGGTTCAAACATTTTAAAATCTTAATACATCAGTAAAACATTCTTCATTCCTTTCTTTCTATATTTTTTCCAGTTCTTCTTCTTTCCCACTGTTTTTATTTTAGAGAGTTTTTGAATTTTAATTTGAGGTTGATGTATCTTTAAAACTCGTTCCCTTCTTAGAATTATTTCCTCTAGTTTGAAACCCCCATATCGACTCTTCTTGCTTGTATAGTCGATCAATCCATTCCTTTGTCTGTAGAACCAAAAATTGTCACGATAGGATTTATCAGTTTGCAATAAAGAGTCTACTCATTGCTTTTCAATTATTTGTGTAGAAACCTCTTCCAAGTCCTTTGTTTCGCCTATATCAACCTCCATCTTAGACCTGACTGTCGAGATCCCTCGACACTGTGATCCGCAGCGGCACACATGAAACCTGCCTGACATCCACCGTTACTAAAGGACCTGTGGGGGGTGGATGGGGGGGTTGGTTGGTGGCTCACACGCACCTCGGTGGTGGGGGTGTTTTCTTTCTAGGCGGTCGGTCACGCAGTGGCCGGCATAGGGTGGACCCTTTTCCAGGTACCTTCCGGACGCTGGATTGCTGAGAAGACGTTGCGCGCATGCGCCATTAACGTTATACCCGGAAGGGCGTTGTATCAGCTGGCGCGAGTGTTTAAAAGGCGTGAGGAGGCAATTGCCTCTAACGCCGACTTTGTGCTTAAACGCATTATGTGTCACTTGTTGTTCTCCGAACTACACGAATGGATTAAATGGCTGAAGCAACCAACCGCTGTCTGGGGCGTTTTCTTTCCGTTCGTTTCTAGCGCAGCATCGAGTAGACACTGACGACTTCTTTGTCTTCCAAAGTCACACAGGGCTGGAAAATCTCTGCCTCCCCCACGACCAGCAGATCCCTATTGTGCTGCAAATCACACTTTCGAAAGATTCCATCAATTGACTCCAAAAGAGCAGAAATAAAAGAGTTTAAAAGTTCTTGAAAGGCCTTAACAGTCACAACTTGTGAGTTTGCTGACTCATCCAGCAGTAATCTTCCAGCCCCCCCCCGTCTCCATGCCCTCAGGCGCCATTTCTTTTCCTTTTAAACAAAGTTTCAAAATACTTGCATTTTTTTATTCTTCTGAATTTGCTCTGCCAGCATCCATAATCAAAATTTTTGTAATCCTTAAAATTGCATAGCTGGTGTGGTCATGAACGCCTTGGTCTGCATAAAGCAGACTCGTCCCGGATCTGGAGCACTGAAGAGTTTACAGGGAGCTCTCACCCTGCACACCCCAGGCTTAAAAAGAAAAACCTGGGGGTCTAGGGGAGCTATACCCAGACCCTTCTGCTCTTCTCTCCCCCTTCTTCCCCTGCTCGGGGATTGGGGGGAGAGTTTTAAGCCGCTAGACAGCAGATTTTCGCTGTTCTAGCGGCTAACAGAATCACGGGGCTGGAGCTCTCGAAGGAGCGTCCATCGGCATTCGTGGGGCCACAGGAAGTCCTCCACGTCTCTATAGATTTTGATCTGTATGCATATTGTGCCTTTCGGATCCAAACGAGACAAGGTAGAATCCAAGAAAATGAAATTTAATGTGGAGAAAAGTAAGCTTTTACAGCTGGGCAGGAAAAACAGATTACCTGAAACCTGGCTGGAAAATAGTAACTGTGAAGGGTCCTTGGAGTCGGAATGGATGATCAATTAACCACGAATCACCTGTGTGCAGCAGCAGCCAAAAACGAATAAAATCCTTGGTTGTATAAACAGAGGCATAGAATCAAAATCACATGAAGTATTAGTACCGCTGTATAAAGCCTTAATAAGACCACACCTGGAATACTGGTTGATTCAGGGGATTTCTTTAGTGTTAACTAATAGTGTTAGCTATTTTTGTTACAGGGATAATTTGTATTGGAGCAGCCTGCAGGTCTCCCAAAGGCTCTGTGCACCCTGTTTTTGCAAAAAACGGGCCCGTTTTTTAAAAAACGGGACACGAGGAACAAGGCTTCAGGAGGCCAAAAATGGCTGTATTCCATGTATTTTACTGTTACTATCTTCCTTAGTGGGTCGTGCAAACCGCTATTCCGAACAATGTTATTTATAGGGGGTGGGGGTGGGGGCAGTGGTGGGTTGGCCCGGTTCTCACCGGTTCTATAGAACCGGTCGTAAAACCGTCATGAGGCCCCGCCCACCGACCCCAACATCACCCAAACGCTTCTGCGTATGTGCAGAAGAGCGCGTGCATGCACGAGCGGCCCCGCTGCAAACCGGTAGTAAAGGTAAGTAGAACCCACCTCTGGGTGGGGGGCACTGAGGAGGAGTTTGTAGTACCAAGGGGGCGGTGGGCTGAAAAGGTTTGGGAACCACTGATCTGGGCTTTGATGATTAGCTATGGGATTATGGAAATAATGTAGACAAATGTTAATCTTAGAGTAAGAGTTTGATATATTTTTACTTATATCTGTACCAAAGAAAGTTGGAATTCATTCTTTTTCAGTTTTCCTTCTTTTCCTCTATCTTTCTTTCACTTTCACTCTTTCTTTCCTGAGCATTTTTTATTTCAAATGTTCTTTATTTGTTTATCCCCTAGCTTTGTATTTTTGGATGTATGAAGGATCAAATACTCAGCCATTGTAATTCTAAATTCCTTATTTACAGAAACAATACCAACATTTAGAATGAAATCCACTGGGAGCCCTCTAACCAAAAAGTGTTTATCGAGAGAAGATAATATTTGTAGCTCAGGGTTGAACTGTGAGGTCCTTGGTGCTCTCTGAGCTTGATGGTTTTTTTGCAGATGTTTCATTACCAAACTAGGTAACATCATCAGTACTAGAAGGGAGTGGAGATTGCTCTTCTTTTCTTTTCTTTTTTTTTTATTGAAAAGTTTTATAAGAAATACAAACAATTTTCTCCCCCCCTTTCCCCTTCCCCACATAAATTGTACATTTTCTTATACATAAGAAATCCTACATATACATGTTTCCCTTAAAGAAAGCATTAAAATAAGACATTTTAATTACATTCGGAGTTGCTCTTCTCTTTCTTCCCTCATTCCACAACAAACCCTCTTCTCCTCCTTTCTTTCCTTTCCCTCCCTCCTCTTCTCTCCTACTTTCTCCTACCTCTTCTCCCACCTCATCCTACTTCCTTTCCCTTTCCCCCACTTCTCTCTTCTTTTCCCCCTTCTCGTCTTCACTCCTACTCGTGTCCCCTTCCCTTCCCTTCCTCCTCTCCTTTCTTCCATTCCTCACCCTTCCTCTCCCCTTCCTACCCCCTCCTCCTCTCTCCTTTCTAACTTCTTTGCTGTGAAATATTTTCCTCCTTTAGTGTCTGAGCAACTCCTGTATTCTACTCATAGAATATACTTTCTTCTGCTAAAACATTTCTCTATTCACCACTTTCCCCCCCATCCCTTATCCCACCCTCCCCACCCCCACCCTGACTTCCCAGAGCAAAAACAGGGTATAGCATCTAACAAACATATGCTAAAATAAACTAACAAATTATAAAGTTCAAAGCTCCCACATGTTCTTTAACTCCCTTTGCTCCAATTCATCAACCTCCCTTTTATAAATTCTCAAAACCAATTAAATTAAATTCATTCTTCCTACTTATAAAAAAAAAAACTTTTTCTTGATGTATAATCCGATACTTTAGCAGTCTTACAAAAATAATATAGTCTTATATTAAGCATTTTAAAAATCTCTTAATACCTTTAAAACACTTATTTACCAAATATAAATTTCAGAATCTACAGGAGGGTGTCTTTCAATTTTTCAATTAACCATCTTAATACCTCTAATTTTTTAGAGAGCAGCCCTTAACTATCCAGAACTAATTATCATTTTGCAATAAAATTCTGAATTTAACATTAATCCTCTTCGCTTCAAAGGGTTAGACATCTTAAAAGCTTATACAATTTATCTCATATATCTTGTAAAATAATATAACCTTATGTTAAACATTTTAAAAATCTCTTAATACCATTAAAACACATATTTGCCCGATGCCAATTTCAAAATCCACAGGAAGATATCTTTCTTAATCTTCTATTCTTCTCTTCTTTCTATATTTTTTCCAATCCTTTTTTTTTATAAATTCTTTCAACATTTCATTTCATTTTCATTTCATTTTATTAAATTTGTATACTGCCCTACTCCCGAAGGACTCAGGGCGGTGAACAGCCGTAAAATAAAACATATAGATACAAAATTTAAAATAGAGATAAAACTAATTAAATAAATTTGGCTGAACCATTTTAAAACCCCAATAAATTAAAACCAAATTTAAAATTCCATTTAAAAAGAGGAAAAATTTAGGTCAGGCCAGCTTGATGGAAAAGGAACGTCTTAAGCGCAGTCCCCCCAGTTTTATTTTTGAAACTTTTAAAATGGTGATTTGAGGTTGATGTTTCTGAAATACTTGTTCTCTTCTTGAGATCGCTTTTTCTAACTTGAAATCCCCATTTCGTCTCTTCTTGCTTGTATAATCATTCAATCCATTTCTTTGTCCATATAGCCAAAATTTGTTGCCATAAAGATAGTCAGCTTGGAATAAAGAAACTATTTGTTGCTTTTCTGTCATTTGAATGGAAACGTCCACCAAAACCTTTGTTTCAACTGTACCAGCCAGTCTCTTAATCCTGTCCATCTCCTGATCTTCCATAAACAAATTCCTCTGAATAATTTCCTGCTGTCCCTTTAACAACTGCTTATATTTTCCCGAACTGTTTTTTGAAAAAGCCCTTTCGATTGTATCCAACAGGGCTGAAGTAAAAAAGTCTAGAAGTTCTTGAAAAGCCTGGACAGTCACGGCTTGGGAACTTGCTGATTCACCAGCCCTGTTGTCAGCCATATTTCAGCCACTTTGTATTTATACAGCTATCAGGACAACAATTCAACTCTTTTCCACACAGTATAAAAACCAGATTTTAGTTAAAGTCAGTACCAAATTCTTTTCCTCAATACCAAATTCTTTTCCTGGCCGCTTCCACTTTAAAACTTTCTCTTAGGGTGTAATCCAGTAACTGTATCACTGTTGCAAACGTTAACAAGCCTTAACGAGCACTTTCCCTGGTAAATTCCTCCTCCCGCTTTCAGGTGCCATTTTCTGCATTTTAAAACGGAATTAAAGTGTTACTTGCAAGTTTCCTTTTGTTTTCTCCTGATTTGCTCTGTCTGCTATCAAAGTAAAGATGTTAAAAGTCCCCCCATTGATTTTCAGCAGATTTTGGTCGCAGCTTCTAGCTCCGCTTTAGCGGAGTCGTCTCTGATCCGGAGTTGCTTGACAGGCTTCAATAGGGAGCCCACACACTTTGCGCCCCAAGATTTCTCCTAACGCACTTGGGGGGCTCTACCTCCGCCTGTTGACTCTTCTCTCTCCCCTTTGCCCGGGGAGAGGGTTCCAAGCCTCCAGACAGCAGTTTTTCGGCTGTTCTGGGGCTTTTACGGAACCAGGGATCGGGCGCTCGTAAAAGAGCGTCTTCAAACCTTGCGGAGCCAAGCGGAAGTCCGAGTTTGCTCTTATTTTCATATACTAGTGCCGTGATGGCAAACCTGTGACATGCCTTGCCATATCAGTGGACATGCCAGCTCAGCTCTGGGGTGCATGCGCGCGCCGGCCAGCTGATTTTTGGGCCTTCTGGGCCCACCAGAAGTAGGGAAACGGCCTGTTTCCTACCTCTGGAGGGCCTGGGGGTGGGTGGGGAAGGCCCGTTTTTCTTTCTTACCTGGCTCCAGATCCTCTCTATGCATCTGCGGAGGGCGAAAACAGCCTTTCCCACTTCCTCGGAGACCCTCCGGAGGCCTAAACAGGCCCATTTCCCAACTCCTGGTGGGACAGGAAGTGACGTTTTTT
This sequence comes from Pituophis catenifer annectens, assembly GCF_029215685.1. NCBI lineage: Eukaryota > Metazoa > Chordata > Lepidosauria > Squamata > Colubridae > Pituophis > Pituophis catenifer. The sequence goes on from NW_027256882.1 coordinate 3,842,342, forward strand.
GCTGTCCCCAGCCTCCAGAGACTCCTAGAGAGGTTCTGGAGGCTGGGGACAGCAAAAAACGTCACTTCCTGTTCCACCAAGAGTTGGGAAATGGGCACTTTCAGGCCTCCGAGGGAGTGGGAAAGGCTGTTTTTGCCCTCTGCAGATGCATAGAGAGGATCTGGAGCCAGGTAAGAAAAAAAACAGGCCTATCAGGCCATCGCGTGCCAGGAGCGAGGGGAAGGGGGGTTGCATGCGCAGGGGGGGCCCATGGAATTATGGGTGTGGGCACATGCACGCGCAAACCTCCCCCACCCACTCCCTTTCCTGGCACGCGATGGCAAAAAGGTTAGCCATCACTGCTAGTGGCTTACCCTGTCAGTGTTGATCAGTTGCTACACAAACAGTGTTTTGTTTGGTGCCAGGTTTCTACAGCTTCAGGCAGAGAAGAGCTATTCTGAACCCCTCCCTCAAATGTTCTTTAAAATACAGTTTCCCAGCATTCCTTTAGGAACCTCCAACATGCAATCTCTGGTTACTCATCCTAAAATGAATCCTCTTTACCTGGAGCTTCAAAATTTGCTGTTTGCTAGGAAGATGTGTAGCTAAAAGTCAGTCTACATTTAGTGTACATCTGACTTTGGGATAAAGTATATTTCGGACTATAAGATGCTCCGGTGTATAAGACGCACATTAGTTTTAGAGATGGAAAACAAGAAAAAAAAATCTGCCTCTTCCTCCCAGCATCCATCCGTATTCATCTGGCTAGCGTCCTTGCACCAAGAAGCAAACAGCCTGGTCAGCTTCAGCACATTATTGCAGCTCCAGTATATAGCTCGCCAGCAGCTGATTGGCGGTTGGATTGGGCTCCAAGAATACAGCTGATCAGATGTTCTAGTTGGCAGGGATCACTGCCATCCGTTCGCCATTGCCCGTTCACTGCCGCCGATCACCTCTGCCAACATTTGGCACCTAGAACAGCTGATTGGCAGCATTCTGGGAGGCTGATCCAACTGCCAATCAGCTGCTCAATGTTCCCCTCACCCCCGCTGCAATATTCGATCTATAAGACACACAGAGATTTCCACTCACTTTTTTGGGGTGTGTGTGTATGGTATGGTGTTAGAGATGGCTGGTTGCTTGGTTACTTTCTTCCTCCTGACCAGCCACCTGTGCGCATTCCTTGGGTTCCACAGGAAAGCTTTATTTTAGTTACAAAACTCCATCTAACTATTTCCCCACTCCTTCTGTTGTGTGTCAGCCCTAAAGCCTCTAAAATGACCTCAGCTATGTTCACTTCAGGGTTGACACTTAAATGAGAACAATAAAAGAAGTACAGAAAACTAGATTTTGTTATAAGAGTTTTTAAATATTAATGAAAAACTATTACATAATACCTGATAAAAACTAATAGAACTGTTACATAAGATATTTCCATATTGCTTTTCGATTGGCGTCACTTGCAATTTTCTTCATTTTCAATTGAGCATCATCGGCCATGTGATTTTTTTTTTAATATACTTTATTGATTTTTAAAAAATTTTTTAAAAAGAAAACATCAAATCTCTGTTAACATCTGAGGTGTCGTGTAATTACATATTTACGTTATATACATTATATACCTATCGATTACATTCGAATCTACCATTATTGAAAATAGACATATCCTTACAATCTCGTTCTATTATTCCACCATTTGTACCACCTTTCCCATACTGCCTTGAATTTTGAATTCACATCATCGTTAAGAACACTTGTTAATTTTGCCATTTCTGCGCATTCTAGGATTTTGTTTATTATCACCTCTGGAGGGGTTTGTTTGTCCTTCCAGTATTTTGCAAAGATTAACCTGGCCGCTGTTATGACATGTATTATAAGATGTATCTTATCTTTAGAAAGTCCATCTCCGATCATTCCTAATAAGATTTCAGGGGAAAGTTCTATGTCTTCTTCCACTATTTCCCGTAACCAGTTTCGTATTTTTGTCCAAAACTTTTTTGTCTCGGGGCAGGACCACCACATATGAAAGAAGGTGCCAACCTCCTTTCCACACTTCCAACATATTGCTGAAGCACTGGGAAATATTTTTGCTAATCTAGCTGGCGCTAGATACCATCTATGGAAAATTTTGTAATGGTTCTCCCTATAAGTTGCTGATTTAGTCAGATTATAGTTTCTGTTCCAGGCCTCCTCCCAGTCATTGAAATTTAACCTATAACCAATGTTTTTTTCCCAAATATTTAATTGATTTCTAGCTATTTCTTCTGCCCTGTCCCCGCCTAGTAGAAAGTTGTAAAATTTCGCTAGCATTTTCTTTTCAATCCCCAACATAATTTTGTCCAAATTGTTGTGCTTCGCCTCAAAAAGATCCCTATCTTTTTGATATCTTGAGCTTATCTGTAGATAGCTCCACCAGTCTAAATTGAAGCCTTGATTTCTTAATGTTTCCCGTGATTTAAAGATACCATTATCATCTAATATGTCTTTATACGTGCCGAATTTCAAAGTATCTTTTATTTGAGGCCGTCAGGGCCTCCATGATTGAAAGCCAATTTGGCACTTTCACATAAAATCGTTGCCTAATTTCTTCCCATGTTTGAATAAGGGTCTCCCTTAATTTGTGTTTATGGAAATATATATTTTTTTTTTGTTCTTTAAATCCCATAAATAGGCATGCCAGCCTGCCTGTAGATCGTGGCCTTCTAACGTCAAGATTCTCTTGTTTTGTAATGTAACCCATTCTATGATCCATACTAGTTTAGCCACTTTCTGATATACTTCCCAATCAGGTAATCCAAAGCCACCCATGTTTCTTTTCCCTTGCAGTGTCTTGTATGCAATCCTCGCCTTCTTCCCTTCCCATAAAAATTCTCGCACCTTCTTTTTCAGATTCAGGAAATATTTTTTATCGAGATTCACTGGTATAGTTTGGAATAAAAATATAATTTTGGGGAGAATGTTCATCTTAATTGCTGAGATCTTACCTGTAAAAGATAATTTTAACTTCTTCCATCTGTCTATATCCTGCTTTATTTTTTGTAATAATGGGATGTAGTTATCCTCCTTTAAAGAGGAATATCTTGAGGTGATCCATATTCCCAAGTACTTTATTTTCTTCACTATCTGAAGATCTAAGGAATTTTCTAGCTCTTTCTTATTTGCCTCTGTCATGTTTCTTGCTAAAATTTTAGTTTTTGTTTTATTAAGTTTAAAGCCGGCGACTTCTCCATACTGTTGTACTTCCTGGAGTAATTTGGGGCCAGATTTCAAGGGATCTTCTGTTATTAAGGCCACGTCATCTTGCAAAGGCTTGTGTTTTGAATATTTCTTTCTTAATTTGCAGTCCTTTAATTTCTTTGTTATCTCTGATCTTTCTAAGTAGAATTTCCAGCGCCATTATAAAAAGTAGAGGGGACAAGGGGCATCCCTGTCTAACTCCCTTTTGTATCCAAAATATCCGCGTCTTGTCCCCGTTTATTAAAATACTCACCCTCTGTTTATGGTAAATATTTTCAATCATTTTTCTAAAATTTGTTCCAAATCCCATTAAGTCAATTTGGTTGACCATAAATTTCCAGTTCAAGTTATCGAATGCCTTTTGGGTGTCCAAAAACACTAACGCCAACATCGGCTGTGTGATTTATCCTTAACCATTTTTCCACTGTAGGAGTAGGATCCCATTCCTTTAGCGGTAGGCCGATTAGACTAATAGTCATTATATTTGATATATTAGAAACACTTAGGTGACTTCTCTTCTCTGAACATATTGTGTTCATGTTTGAAAAACCCATTTCCGCTTCTGCTGAACTTACAGCAATTGTTCTGACAATATTTTTAGCTCTTTGAACACTTTTAGGAATTGCATAGTTCTGGGAATTTTTAAACACATTTCCCACAAAATCTCGATAATCATTAATATCAATTTGGTAATTGAAAACATTAAATACGAGCAATTGTTCTTCACCTGCTTTCCATGGAACTACTACTTCTTCAATATTCCAGTAATCTGGTTCCAAAAATTTGAGAAACTGTAATTTATTCCTGTCTTGAAATTGGCTACAATCTGTTTTTAAATGTTCACAATCCATTAGCCTTTTCTTCAAATTCGTTACAATGTTTTCTAAAAGTCTTTCCCGAGGAAGCCCAACAAATCGATGATTTTTTACAAATTTTATATTTTTGAAGGTTTCTGAAGTAATTAATCCATCAACTTTTTTTTCGTATGGACCCTTTTCCTTTTGAAGCATTTGAAATGCTTTAATAGATCTTATCGCAAGTTCTTCAGCCTTTATTATGTCTATATGTTTTGCTTGCAGTGCATTTGAAAGAAGAGAAATTTCATTTAGAATATCAATCATCAATGCCAAATCAGTTATAAAATAGATATTTTCAAGATGGGCAGCCATACCTAAGTATTTTTCATTTGAATGAAAACAGTGATGTAGCGCTGGATAAGCGTGCCACACAGCTAGGGTTGACCTTAAACTACAGGCAGCCCATCGTGGTCCCAAAATACTACCAATTTCTATAATTTCAATTCCAAGTTGTTCGGATATTTTGGTAAGTTCAATTTGGTTCTTATTGGATTGATGAAAAATAGTATATATCTTATCAATAAATATTTTAAAATGATTTACTTGCTTTATTTCCTTTATCAAATTATCTAAAACAAGTTGGAGGCGATGGTTTAAACAGTGCCAGATTACTATGTTTGGAAACTCTTTTGCTATCCTAGTGCTCACTCCAGATTTTCTCCCAAGCATAACGCTGGCGCCATCGGAGCAAAATCCTATTAAATTTTTTTTTAGATAGTTCTTAGTAAGCCCAACATTATTTAAACTTCGCATGACTGAAGAATATATTGTCTCTGCATCTTGTTTTTCCAATTCAATTAGCTCAAGGAAAATCGTTGGTGATGTATCTGAATCCTCAACTTTTAAGAAAAGTATCACAACTGGTTTGCAAGATACTGTTGAGGCTTCGTCAATAATCAAACATATTTTCAGATTATTTTCAATAATTTTAGTAAATAATTGTTTTTTAATTTCTCTTGCAATGAAATCAACTATTTTCACTGCGGTTTTACGTGAATGTAATCCTATTCCCATATCTAATCCATTTTTAATTGGCATTTCTATCTCATCTTCTGTGTCTGAAAATGGTTTACATCTTTGTGCCAGGCTGTAAACTATTAAATACTCTACAAATAATTTGTATATATTTCTCATTCATCTTATATTTTGCTGTTGAAGCCTCCTCGCCTTGTTTTATGTTCTCTTTACAAATATTATGAGCTTTTGATGAAAAATGTTCTTTCATTTTTTTCCTTAGAGAAGCTTGTTTTACCTCTCTATTTCTCCCTGCTGCCTCAATCTGAAAATGTTTCCATTCTTTTGACACATGAATATTTTTCATTTTTAGGAAGTCATGTTTTGCACAATGCTTGCAACCTAACTTTTTGTTAGAAATTTCCAAACCGTCATATTTTTCTTTGAAATTGTTATATTGTTGCATTGTCCAGCATTCAGGAAGACTGTTTTCAATTTTGGAGGTATCGTTATTTATTTCAATAACTGACAGGCTGTTTTCTCCAAATTGGAGTGGTTGGAGTGGTTGTGCTTGTTGTGGTTGTGACTGCTTTATATCATCCAAGGCCATTTCTGATACAACGGATTCCAATCTTGGTTTCTTACTGATTCTTACTGGAAAATTCTGTTGCCTTTTCATCCTGTTAAGGGCAACTGCAAAAAAAATTTAACAATGTTTTAGTTTGGACTCGATTGTGGTTGTAAGTTACCTGTATTCCAGGGGTGAAATCTGTGGGCGTGGCTTAATTAGTGGGTGGGGCTTGGTGGTAAGGTGACTGGGTGGGCGTGGCCGAGTCAATGTCACTTCTTTGCCGTTTTTTAACCTACAAAACACAACACAACACAACTGGCTCACCCACAATGTAAAAGCAGCTGTGCTAGACTCAAAATGGCCCCGCAACAAACAGGAACCTCAAAAGCCACTAAAAGCCCAAAAAACCAACTTTCACATTTTACACACACAAAATTCCACATACAGCTTTGTGAGATTTTATGTGTTTGTGTAGTTAGAGTGAAACACTACAGAAACACACTAAATCTCAGAAAGCTGCACAAATATTATTTTTGTTGCGATATTTTCAGGATCAGACTCAATAAATTATATAAGAGTTAAGAGTTCAAATATATTTTCTTTTATTTACATAAGGCATTCTATATTCACTGAATATTCACAGATAGAAGCAAAGAAGAGAGTGTGTGCAGCTCCTTATATATACAATGGGTGGAGCTAGGTATGGGAGTGGTGAAATATGAATACATTAAGAAGTGAAGAATAAATTAACCCCTGATATCCCGTTCATATACTATTTACATATTAGAGAATAAGGCATTTACATGTGACAAATCCCCCTCTAAATGCCGATTCGATATGCTACATCTATTACATTCAGATTCAGAACAATATAATACATATAACTTGGAAGTCAAGTATTTATGTTGTTTAGATGGCAAAGGCTTTGTCAATATGTCAGCTAGTTGTTCTGATGTCTCACAATGCACTGCTTTAATAAATCCATCTTGAGATAATTGTCTCACATGTTTAAATTTTATGTCTATATGTCTAGATCTCTGTCCAATGGCGTCAGATCTAGATATTTCAATGGCTGCTTTATTGTCTTCATGCATGACAAAAGGTAGGGCAGGTTTTTTCCAAACGTCAGAAATTAGATCATTAAACTATACAAGGTTATTTGCTGCTTTAGATAAACAAACATATTCCGCTTCTGTCGTTGAAGTGGCCACTAAATCTTGTTTGCCAGTGTACCAGTAAACTGGACAACCGTTTAGGAGAAATAAGTAACCAGATGTACTTTTTCTGCATGAAGTGTCTCCAGCCCAATCTGCATCTGCATAACATGTGAGTTTCGGTTCCTTGACATTATTAGGTTCTAACATTAAGCAAAAATCTAAAGTATTTTTTAAATATCTTAATATTCTTTTAACAGCTTCCCAATGATACATTGTTGGTTTGCTGACATGTCTGGACAATAAATTGAGGGGTAAAGCGATATCAGGTCTTGTCCAATTAGAAATGTAAAGAAGTGAACCTATGATAGATCTATAGAACGTGTTATCTTTGAATTCAGGGGATGATTCATCAGCATTTCTTAGGAAATTAGTTTGCATTGGAGTGTCACAGGGTTTTGCATCACTTAGATTACATTTGTTCAAGAGTTCTATGATCTTATCTTTCTGAGAAAGCTTGAATCCCCTTCTAGTTTTACTAATTTGAACACCAAGATACTTATTTACTTTGCCTAAAGATTTCAATGAGAAATGTTCATTTAACTTTGTTACAAATGTTTCTCTTCTTTCTTTATGTTTACCTATATATAAAATGTCGTCCACATAGATCAATACAAATTCTATGTAATCATTACCCTTTTTAACAAAGAAACAATTATCAGCAGTAGTAGCATTGAATTTCATAGTTTTAAGTACTTTCACTAAACAATCATACCATTGTTTACCAGATTGTTTTAACCCATATAAACTTTTGTTTAATAACCAAATCTCATTCTTGTTTGTGTATTGACTGTGAGGTGCTCTTACATATATTTCCTTATCTAATTTTGCGTGTAAATACGCAGTCTGTATGTCATACTGGAATACATCGAGATTGAGTGCTGATGCTACAACTAGAGCCGTTTTGACACTTTCAGTTCTTACTGTGGGGGAGTATGTGTCAGTATAGTCCTCTGGATATTTCTGTGCATAACCTTGTGCAACTAATCTAGCCTTGTATAGAGTATTGCCTCCCTCTAAATTTTTAATTTTATATATCCACCTAGTGCCAATAATTGTTTTGTCCTTTGGTGCAATTGCAGGTGTAAATACATTTAATCCTTGTAAACTTTCCATCTCTTTTGCCATTGCTAATTCCCACTTTTCTTTTTCTTTAGGAGGAAGTTTTAACACTTCCTCATATGTGTTAGGTGTCGTTGATTCTCCATCCATATGCATTATATAATCTTTGTATTTGTTTGGCATTTGGTTTCTAGTGTTTCTAATTGTTTTCTCAGGTTTACTATTATTGTCATGCAAGTATCTTGCTTCCTTTTTTGTTAATGTATCTGTCTTTATTTTGTGTTGACTGTTTGTCCATGTTTTAGTTTTGTTTCTATGTTTGTTGTCATTTTGTTTTTCTACAGTTCTTTTCTCTTGGGATTTTGTATCTGTGTTGTTGCTTGGGAATATTTCATTAAGATGTATTTTAGACCAGTTGGCCTGTTCATGAAACACAGCTGTTCTGGAAACTATAAATTTGTTATTATTATCAATGAATCTGTATCCTTTTGTACCTGTCTCATATCCCATAAATCTAAGTCTTCTAGACACATTTTCTCCCTTTCTTCTTAATTGTTTAGGTATGTGTACGTCTGCGGTGACTCCAAATATGTGCATGTGTGCTAATTTTGGTTTCCTATTATACATCACTTCATATGGTGTCTTGTTTACAATGCTGGACCAAGTTCTATTTTGTGTGTAATTGGAATATTGTAGGGCTTCTGACCAGAATTGTTTGCTTAAGCCAGCATCTTCCAATGTGCATCTAATCATGGTTTGTAATGTTGAGTTCTTCCTCTCTGCAATTCCGTTCTGGAACGCGGAAAATGGGCTAGATGTGTAATATAACATTCCTTTGTCCTTCAGCCATTGGGAGAATTCCTTAGACATGAATTCACATCCCCTATCTGTCATTATTTGTTTTATTTTGATATTGTGTTGTGTTTCTACGCGTTTGTAAAACTCTTTAAATTTCTGAAAGGTTTCATCTTTGTGTTTTAATGTGTAAACAAATCCATAGCGACTATAGTCATCCACAATAGTCAAGAAGTAACGTTTTTTATAAATGATTGATGGAGTTAGTGGACCAACCAGGTCCATGTGTACTAAATCAAAAATTTTGTTAGTTGACCTTGTTGATTTTCTAGGCCTGGGACTAGTTTTTAGTTTTGTAGATTTACATACTGAGCATTCCAAATAGTTTTCACAATTTTTTATTTTAACACCTTCTGCGTGTTCAGTCATTTTCTGTACTACAGGAAAACTGGCATGTCCTAACTTCCTATGTAAGACATGAGCACACTCATCATGAATTGGCTTACCTATTTTTGGTTTTTTCTCATTATGTGCATCCTTGTTATCATGAGCTATTTTACATTCATCATTGTCACTGTTGCTAATGTTTCCATTATCTGGTTCAATACAATCTTCCATATTTGAATCAATGTTGTGTAACCATTTCTCCTTAATTATTAAATAAGGTAGGCCTCCTTTAATCATCACTGTACCTATATCTGTTTTATTTTTCTCCAAAGTTGCTTTTCCTTTTGAAAACACAATATTAATATCAGAATCTCTGCTTAGTTTTATGGCACTTAGTATGTTATGAGGTATCTCAGGTATCAATAATACCCCCTCTATTTTTCCTAGACCAGGTAAGGTTACATTCCCTCTACCTAATACTTTGACCTTTTCTTGGTTAGCTACCTTTATTACAAATTTATCTTCTATAAATGAAGATAATATATTTTTATTATTAGTGGTATGATTGGTTGCTCCAGAATCAATAAGCCAATTATTATCCTCAGTTTGCTGTATGTTAGTGTTGTCTTGCTTGTTTAGTCCATTTAGTGAACCAGATTTTCTGTCCTTTGAATTATCTCTGCCCCCTCTATACTCTTTGTAATTTGGTGGGCTTCTATATCTATGTCTATCAATGGAAGACTGTCTATAGGTGTATTTGTTTCTGTGTTCTGACCTATGTCTTTCTTTTGGAATTTTGGGACAATCCCTTCTATTGTGTTCCCTGGATCCACAATTGTGGCATCTGAATGTTTCATTATATCTTTCTTGGAAAGCTACTTTTCTATATGGTTTGTGTTCTATGTGATTGTTAGGGCGACTCTTCCTTGAATTGTCTTCAGCTATTAACTTATTGGATAGACTTTCTATGGATAAGTATCCTAGATTGATTGTGTCTAAATGTGACATATAATTGTCCCATGATGGGTCAAGTGAGTTGATGATAACACTTTTCATTGTTTGGTCCGAAATCACCTCTCCCCTCAAATGCAGCTCAGCTCTTATTTTGTTCAAAGATATCAAATGTTCACCCATGGAAACCCCCGGTCTTATCCTAGAAGAAAAGAAATCTTTAGACATTCTTGTGGTGGTAGCTACACTATCACTGTGAAACAAATTGAACATGCATTGAATAATTTCTGAGACAGTCAGATTTTGCTTAATGCTGTGATACATGGCAGGAGATACACTAGAAATTAATAAGAAAAATGCTCTATGGTGTAAGCAGTCTAACTTTAAAGTCCAAGGTCTTTTGGGGGGATTAGTGATGAAAAACAGTAAGTTTTCTTTCATAAAGACAACCTGGAGCTGCTGATACCATTCTTGTAAATTAATGCCATCTATTCTCAGCTTTGGGAAGTCACTGGGCAAGTTTCCGACATTATTAGGTCCATTGCTTACAACCGGAGGTAGTCCGTGGTCTTGTAAATGGTGGAAATTACAGAACGGCGTGGGAATGCTCGCGACGAGTCTGCAGGGTCCTTTCAGCAACTCATGTCTTCCCGGGCCGTCTGCGTAGTCTCGCGCATGCACGTTGCTCATTTCGTTCCTGGAGTCGTCGTGAGAGGTTCTCGTCGTTGCTGCTCGCTCGTTCAGCTCCTCCTCAGATGAATCGGTCTCCGGCTCGATCTTAGGGGTTCTGACGATGGCGGTTGTTCTTTTTCTTCTCTTGAGAGCGTTGGTGCTTGCATCGGTCTGCGGTGTGGGACGGTATTTGCAGGGCTCTCTTGGTTCAGGCGTCGGTGCTCTCGTCGTCAGGATGGGAGCAGGTAGATTTTGAGGCGTTGGCTTGCTCGTTTGTTTTCTGGTTGACTTTTTGGTAATTTTTAGTTTTGGTCCAAATGCAGCAAAAAGCATCTTCATTGCTGACTTTATTTGATTATCTGTTGAATCACCTTCACTTTCTGATTCTGATTCTTCTGAGGTGTTTGATTTTTCTTTTTCGTTTTCATTATCTAGTAGTGCCTTTCGCGCCAGAAGTTTTGAATCAAGTTTTCTGATTGGCTCTGCCTCGCTCACTCTGGAGGTCTGTTGAAACCAAGATGGCTGCCATTCAAAATTTTGCGCGGGATCACCGTTTTTCTTCTTTATAGCATTCTTTTCTGTAGTCGTATCACTTACTATTTTTGAGTCTTTTGACTTTTCGGTAGCGATGTGCTTCTCTCTCGCTGCTCCGTTGTTTTTCAACATGTCTTGGAGGTTCGCGATGAGACTTTCATCATTTTTCTGGCTCTTTAACAGTTTTAATATTTCTGACCTGAGTTCGTTGTTTTCTATTTTAATTTCCTCTCGGTCATCATCTTCATCTATTATTTCTTCGTCTTCAGTTGTGTATTCTTCAGATTCTCTCGAAATTGCATTTGTGGACTCATCTATTATTTCTTGATCCGTTTCCATTTCTTTGCTGTATGCCCTGGTGTTGGGCCTATCTCTCTTAGACATATTTAAGTTTTTATTGAGTCAATTCAACCATCCTCTGCTACCAGCTTGTTGCGATATTTTCAGGTCAGACTCAATAAATTATATAAGAGTTAAGAGTTCAAATATATTTTCTTTTATTTACATAAGGCATTCTATATTCACTGAATATTCACAGATAGAAGCAAAGAAGAGAGTGTGTGCAGCTCCTTATATATACAATGGGTGGAGCTAGGTATGGGAGTGGTGAAATATGAATACATTAAGGAGTGAAGAATAAATTAACCCCTGATATCCCGTTCATATACTATTTACATATTAGAGAATAAGGCATTTACATGTGACAATTTTATTTTTATTTTTATATAAAAGCAGTTAAATTTAAAACTTCCTAAACTTTAAATGGCTAGGTCTAAAAAAAGAACAACTAAAAAAAACCCCAATTAACTATTTTTTTAAAGCTCCCAAAGGGGAAAAAAACTTACCCAATAGAACAGGGGTCTCCAACCTTGGCAACTTTAAGACTTATGGACTTCAACTCCCAGAATTCCTCAGCCAGCTTTGCTGGGAGTTGAAGTCCATAAGTCTTAAAGTTGCAGATAGAGCTGCTCACCGATGAGCTTGATTGCAGGCAGGGAGATTGCTGATGCAGTGGATTGCGTTGCGATCAGCTAAAGTAAGCAAGCTTGGGGGGGGGGGGGGGAGAAAAAAACTTTTTTTTCTTTTAAATGGGTTTGACAATCCAAGCTGAGTTGCCTGATTAGCAGAGCTAATTAGCAGATCGTCAGAGCTGGGATCGTCAGAGCTTGGCTGGTCAGAGTCATTTAAAAGAGAAAAAAGCCTCTGATGATCGCGCAGCTCAGCTGGGCATGGGGGGCAGGGGCAGGGATTTTTGCTACCGGTTCTCCGAACTGCCCGCCGCCATCGCTACCTACTCGTTTGATTGGAGATACGTTCACAAGAACTGGTTATTTCCATAAACCTGGAAGAATCCCTCTTCTTGGGGTTTCAACTAATAACAGGGAAATTTACCCAGAGAAGCCACATTTCTGGAGTTCTCCAGCATGACTTCTTTATGAAGGGCTTTTTGATCCGGATCCAGTTGAGACGATTCCTCCTCGGAGAAATACACAGTGACGTCTTCAATGGTGACAAGACCCTGAGAAAGGAAGATAAGCAAGTTTCAGTAGTAACAGATGAGCCTAGGAAAAATGTCTATGTTCTTTGCCTTGGTTGACCTATCCCAAAAGTTCAAAGTGAAAAAGGGGGCTCTTTCTTTGCCAGATTCAAAACTGGGCAAGAATGAAGTTGATTTCCTACCGGTAGTAAGAATCTTTCAGTGTAAATACTTTAGGCATCACACCTCAATAGTTTTGAGAAGAAGGCTAAGCTCATGTCAATCACATCAACCTCAATTTCTCTATTTCATGTTGCTGGTGGAAACCAGTGGTAGGATTCAGCCAGTTCGCACCTTTTCGGGAGAACCGGTTGTTAACTTTCTAAGCAGTTTGGAGAACCGGTTGTTGGAAGAAATCTTATTTTGTTTTTTCCCACTTTACAAGGCTAATCCTGTAAGGAAGGCAGGAAGGAAACATTCTGGTGTTGTTTCTAGCCTAATCTTTATTGCCCTGCTTATAGAAACTGCCTCTCTGGTTTACCGTTATTACATTGTAACAGCTACGGTGAAATGCCCATCGACGTGAGTGACGTTGAGTTGGCCACACCCACATTGTCACATGACCACCGAGCCACACCTAGCCATCTGGTCATTAGGGCAGAGGGTTAAATTATTTGAATCCCACCACTGGTGGAAACTAGTGTAAAATCCCAGCTGTACTAACAAAATGGAAGCTTGGCAAACGGCCCCCTCTACCGTTTCCCTGAAAATAAGCCCTCCCCAAAAATATTTAAACAGATGCACAGCCAGTCCAGGCCAGAACCCCTCCTCCTTCCTGGGGATGCTGGGTTTCTTCCAGGGAGGGGTGTAGCAACACAGCCGATCTGAAACTCTATTTCTCCTTCCCCCCTACATGCAGGTAAAGGGACACTTGGGGTCGGACCTTCCCCCCCCCTTGCTAGGATTCAAAAGACTGTATGAGGACTTTGCAAGACCCCCTTGCAAGTCCCAGCACATAGCTTCTCCCCCCCCACGAAAGAGCCCCCCCCTCACTAGGCAGCGCCCATTACCTGCAAGGCTTTCCTGCACGTTGCAGCAAAAGAGCCCAAGAGGGGAGGGAGGGACAAAGTCCTAGAGAGGCCAACTTTTCAGTGACATCATCACCCCACCCCTTGGGACCCCAAGGTCCAGCGTTTGAAACCCCACACACCAAACTGGTCAGAGATTCCTGCGCATGCTCGGTTTCTTCCTGAAACTTCTTAGGGTACCTTTGGTGTTTTTTTTTCTTTCTTTGCAGACCCCGCCCCTGAAGGAGGACTTTTTTGCAAGTGGGGCTCAGGATGATGAGAGAGGAGGAGGAGCAGTGGTGGGATTCAGCCAGTTCGAACCGGTTCGGGAGAACCAGTAACTAAACTTTTTCGGGACTTGATGGAACCGGCTGAATAACCTTCCTCCCTGCCCCACCTCTCCCCATCTCCCACCCCCCCACTTCCCCAAGGAGAGCTGACGCCCCTTCCCAGCCCCTCTCCTGCCCCCCCCAAACTCGCTCCTTATTGGGGATCTCCTTCGCTTCCAGAGATCTGGACCAGCCCCCTGGCCAGCAGTATCAGGGGGAGCCCAGCAGAGCACGTGGAAGCTTCTGCCCCACAAGCGCCCCGAAACAGAGAGGGAGAAAGACGCAGGTGCTTCCAGCCCCTGGGGAGGAAACGGTGGGTCTGGATTGCGGGGGAGAAGTTTTCTTAGAACTTTGGGATTGGGAGTGGCCCAGAAAAATGGAAGGACCAATGAGAATTCTCCCTTCTGCCGCGTCATCGGTTTGTGGGCAGAATCTCCCTTGTCTTCAACCACCTGAGGAGAGAGAAGAGAAAATGGGAGGGGTCCCTTCAGTCTTTTTTTTTTTTTTACAATAGAATAGCATTCTTTATTGGCCAAGTGTGATTGGACACACAAGGAATTTGTCTTGGTGCATACGCTGTCAGTGTACATAAAAGAAAAGATACATTCGTCAAGAATCATAAGGTACAACAGTTAATGATAGTCATAGGGAAACAGTCAATATAAATCGTAAGGATACCAGCAACAAGGTTGGTGTCATACAGTCATAAGTGGGAGGAGATGGGTGATAGGAACGATGAGAAGATTGTGATGCAGATTTAGACATTGTTTGACAAACTGAAACTAGTTTGACCGTGTTGAGGGAATTATTTGTTTAGCATAGTGATGGCGTTCAGAAAAAAATGTCCTTGTATCTAGTTGTTCTGGTGTGCAGTGCTCTATAGCGTCGTTTTGAGGGTAAGAGTTGAAGTTTTTGTCCAGGATGTGAGGGGTCTAAATAACCCTCTTTTGACTCGTGCAGTATACAGGTCCTCAATGAAAGGCAGATTGGTAGCCATTGTTTTTTCTGCAGTTTTCTCTGGTCTGTCTGTCTTGGGGGCAGATCAAAGGGGGGGGTCATGGCTGCCCCGGAGGAGAGTATGGACTTCTTTTTGCCCCCTTCGGATCCTACCTGGAGTGGGAGTGTCACTCCCCCAATCACATGGAGTCACTGTCGTGCCCACCCCTCCCAAAAGCTTCTGCCTTTTGAGCCCTTCTGGCAAAGAGGCAGCCGAGGTTTTCTGACCCACCATAAATAGCAGAAATACCTGTGCAGCTTCCCCCACCCCGCATTTTGGGGGCAGAGAGGAGTCCTGCTTGCCTTTTGTAATCCAAGCCTTCCCTCTCCTCCCATTCTGGCAATGAGGAGGGGGGGAGATGGAGTGCTCCCCCACATCTCCTCCTTCCTGGGGATGATGCTGTGTTTCTTCTAGGGAGGGGGAAGCAACATGGATGGTCTGAAACTCTTGTCATACCCTCCCCCACCCCCCGTAGATGGATGCAAAGGGACGGCAGGGGAACATGGGGCCACGGCCTTCCCCCGCCCCTTGCTAGGATTCCAAAGACTGGATGAGGCCTTTGCAAGACTCCCTTGAAAGTCCCAGCATGAGGTCCCCCCCGCCCAGAAGAACCCCACCCACTCACTAGGCAGTGCTCGTGCCTTGCATAAGATCTGAGTCAACCAGGATGAATGCAGAAGCGGGAAACCTTTTTCAGTCAAAGACCTCTTATGATGTGATGGAATAATGACAGATGTCAATGTAGAGTGTGTGTGAATAGCTTCAGGGTGAACATCTTGTAAGATGAAACAAATGCATAGGGAAAAATATTTTTCAAGTATTAGCACCATCTTCTTCTCTTTCTATGGTGTGTCATAACGTTAAGATAACCTAAAATTAAGTAACTAAATTAAGTACTTGCTAAACATGCATAAAATTTTCTTTGTTGCATTAAAACTTATTAATCCACTAAAGTGTATGGATGACCTTGGGGGGGGGGCATATTTCAGCTGCTGGTTGGTTGAAGCTGTTTTTTCAAATATCCTTATTAAATATTTTATGTCAAACTGGAGAAAAAAAGAAATAGATACAGAAAGGAAAATCAGACGTTACTTCCATTTTTTGAAATGGATTTTTGACCACTTTTCCATACTTTTAGATTTTGTTTTGCTCACTGTAGCTAACCTCTGTATGTCATTGTTGACTCCAAATCTGGTTGAATGTTTTCATAGAAATGGAGCCTTCACCTTTTCTTGGTTTGCTTTTCCTTTTTCCTTTTCTTTCTCTCTTTTCATTTATGGTCTAATAATATATCCTTGCCTTAAATTCTTCAAGGCGCTTAAGCTTCCTTCACATTTCTTGAGGTGAATTTCCTACTCAATCCCTATGTAAAAATGGTTTTTCCTCCTCATAGTTTAGCTTTCTATTCCTTTTTCAGGATCTTCCTTTTCTTTCATCAGAAGAGACCGGAGGGGTCCCTGCCCTTTCTCCTCCACCCTTTGCTGAGAGGCTGAGAGAATAGTTTGGGAAGGGCAGCTGCATGTATTGAATTAGAGAAATAAAAAATAAATAAATTAAAATCATTTTCCTGATTGTGGCCTTCCTGCCTGTGTCCCATCTGCCTCCCCTTCAGGCGGGAGTTCCCAACAACCGCAAGACACAAGCTGTCTTTCCCACAGAGGCTCCTGGTCCTCCTCTTCTGACCGCCCGGCTGTTTCTAACAGGATTTGGACCCTTTGCAGGCCTCCCACAATCTCTGCGGAGCCTTCAGGGCGGCTGTTCTTGAGGGAAACGACTTTAAATCCTCCAGAGAGATTTTTCTCCAGCTCCACAGAGGATTCCTGGACAGGATAGAAGAGGAAGATAGAGAAAGTACCGCCTCTGGAGACGTTGAAGCCTTCCTCTATCAGGGAGCAATGGAGAGGGGCCTTTCCTCCTACTCCCAAACCCATCATCCCTGCCCTCTCCTTTCACCTCAGACGCGCTCCTCTTTCCCGCCCTTTCTACAATCCTGGCACTTTGCCCCTAATCCACCAGGGGGAGCCCTCTGCTAAAAGAAGGTACCGTCATGCGCTTCCCCATTGGTCCAGCGGAGGGCGAACGTCACAGCTGCCTTTCCTGAGGAGGCTGGGAAGGAAATGACATCACAAACACTTGCTGCTCTAGGACTTCGCACTCGCTCTCCTTAACCCCTGGGGCTCCACAGGAGGCGGAGAGGCTGCGGGAGAGTCTGGCGGGGGAAGATCCAGACGTTCCCCGGGTGAGTTGGGGGCTCTTCCCGGGCAAAGGGAGGCGGAGGAGGGAGAGACCCGCGCCCAGCCTTCCTCCAGCTTCCACCCCGGGTCCCATGCTCCCCAGCCGCCCTCTCCATGCAGGGGGATCCTTCCCGCCCCCTGTCTGAGGAAGAGCCGAGTGGGGGGAGGGGAGGGTCGGCCTTGCGGAGGCCCCGCAGGAGGGGAGAGAAGCCGGGCGAGGAGGAGGCAGGATTCGCACCAGGCTCCCTGTGTCCGGAGGGGAGAGAAGCGGGGCGGCCTCTCCAGCTGCCTCCTTCCCGGCCCTGCTCGGGGGCACCTCAGTCCTGCGCTGGGATGAGCCTCTTGGGGCTCCGGGGAGGTTGGGGGAAGGTCGCTCAGTGGCTGAATTCCACTTTCTAATTCTTAATATTTGTTTTTCTTCCCATCTCAGATACAGAAACTGGAAGCCATTTGTGGTCTTTGCAAGGCAAACTTTCCTCTTGGGGGAAGAAGAAAAAGAGCGGAATCCCTTGCAGGGATCAGTCCTGCAGCCCCAGAAATGGTCCCGTGAAGGAAAAGGCACCTGGAGACCCACCAGAGTCCTTGGAGCCATTTGCAGTTGCTCTGCAGGACAGAGAAAGGATGGAGACACAACCTTTTGGAAAGGAGGGAAGCGGAAAAGGCCCTTCAGCTGCTCAGCCTGGGAAGGGGGGGAAGCTCTGGACCAGAACCAGCCAGAAGATCCTGGAGGAGGAAACCATCCTCCCTTCAGAAGTTCATCCCTGGACCTCCATCCAATACTGGGAGGCTGAGGGTCCCCGAAGACTTTGCAGCCGCCTCCATGGCTTTTGCAGGCGATGGCTGCGACCAGAAAAGCACACCAAAGCCCAGATACTGGACCTGGTGGTTCTGGAGCAGTTCCTGGCTCTTCTGCCCCCAGAGATGGAGAGCTGGGTGCGGGAGTATGGAGCAGAGACCAGCTCCCAGGCGGTGGCTCTGGTGGAAGGCTTCCTCCTGAGCCAGGTGGAGGAGCAGAAGGAGCAAATCGAGTTGCAGGTAAGAGTTCAATAGAGAATAGAGAATCTGTTTGAATACTTCACCCCTCCTTCGCAAACCTCTCTGACAGTGAGACATTGTTCCATTATTTTCTCACATTTCTCACATAACCACATTGATGGATATTGGGTCTTTGAGGTTGTGTTCCGAATATAGGAATCCACCTTACGTCGTCGTATGATGTACATTAATTCTGTTTCTTCCTTCCTCCTATTGGAAGTGCTGCACTGTGGAAATCAGAGATCCTGAGGGAAAGAAGAACCCATCAAATCCTCCCCAGGAGTTATTTTTCAGGAGGATTCTTTGGAAGGATCAAAGTCAGGACACCTTAGGAGGTAACTGAAGATCCTCCGATTACCCATCTGTCTTACCTTCGCTCTCTTTTCTTTTCTATACAATACCTTCTCCTATTTATACTTCTCCACACTAATTGCATCTACAGATAATTGCCCAGTGACCCTCTTCAGGTGAACCTCCTCCTGGGGAAGGAGGAGATTGAGGTCCACCTGAAGGGGCATGCTGACGTATTTTTGATTTTTCTGGAAGTCAAAATCGCTCGACTTTGTTTCCAGTTGGATGCCGGCATGGTTGCTAGTCTGGTGGAAGCTTCTGAGGCAGGTTCTTGCTCTGATATCTGGGAACGGTTTGACCCTGTTGCTCCTGAGGAAGTGGACAGGATCCTAGGGAGTATGGGTGGGTGCAAGCACCTGTGTTTTAGACCCATGCCCCGCCTGGCTTGGGAAAGCTTCCCGGGAGATGACAGGCGGTCATTAATGCTTCCCTATAGGAGGGGGCAGTGCCCCAGCATTTGAAGGAGTCTGTGGTCCACCCTCTTCTTAAGAAGCCATCCCTGGATTCCACCCTGTTGAATAATTTCCAACCTGTCTCCAATCTTCCCTTTTTGGGAAGTTGGGTGAAAAGGTGGTTATGCCGCAGCTCCAGAGGTTATTTGAGAGTATCTTGGTGACGTTTCGACGAGGTCCCACTCGTCATCTTCAGGCTGGTGCACCAAAACTTTTGTGTGTGTGTGTGTGTATGTGTATATATATAATTTCCAACCTGTCTCCAATATTCCCTTTTTGGGGAGCTGGTGCGTTTATGCACTTGCCTTAGAGACCTCTTAGGAATGGGGTCAGATCGACAGTAGACGGTCTAAAGTTAATGTTTGGGGGTTAGGGAAAGAAACCACAAAGTCCGGTAGTGCATTCCAGGCATTAGTGGCTCTGTTACTGAAGTCATATTTTCTGCAATCAAGTTTAGCGCAGTTTACCATAACTTTGTATATATTGTGTGCTTGTGTATTGTTGTGGTTGAAGCTGAAGGAGTCATTGACAGGTAGGACCCCTGCCAGTCAAGATTCAGGCCTGGATTTGGGACAGAATCGTCATTGGCCGCGCTTTTGTATGATCTCTGGCGAGAGCGGGATGTGAGTGGGGCATCCATCCTTGTTCTACTTGACCTCTCGGTGGCTTTCGATACCATCAACCATGGTATTCTCCTGGGACGGCTTCGCATGATGGGAGTGGGAGGCCTTGTGCTATCTGCCTCACTTCCTTCCTCTGCAGCCATTGAGATCATCTGTCAGTATGGCCTGAGATATCACCAATATGATGATGATACTGAGCTGTATGTCTTGGCCTGTGGTGGGTTAAGCAATGCCGTGTCCTCCCTATCGCAGTGCCTGGAGGCTGTTAGGAGCTGATGTTGTGACTCCGACCCCCGAGGCCGACTTATAGGAGGGAGAAGGCTCCGAACATGAAGTAGAGGCCAGGCCTCCCTCTCCAGGACCCTCCTCTCTGTCAATGCCTCAGGTGTCTCCCGAAGGAGAAGAGATTGGCCAGGAGCCAGGTATCTCCTCGCAGTCGGACAGTGACGGAGATAAGTCTTGGCTGGCTCCACACCAGCGTCGGAGAGACAAGTGCACGCAGCAGAAAAGGAGGCGTGCCAGAGATTAAGCTGGGTCACTGGACCTCACCCCACTGGGGATAAAAGGGGGTGAGGTGGCCATTCAGACTCTGTGACGGACAAAACTAAACTACTAGCGAATCACATTGTATCTTTGAAACAATGTTATCTGCCTTGGATTTAATACGGACTGGACTTGACAATTCTTTGACTGTGTGTATATTGTTTTGGTTTATCTGGCGGAGGAACAACCCCTCCCTCTATGAGTAAAATTCTTGGCAAGCAGCTACTGGGTTGCTGCCAATCCTCTTATCGAAGGAATTTGTTGTCTGCAACTTTTATTTAACCCCTGGCTGACTGTTTGTGTGCATGTGTGAGACGGGGACAGAACAGCTGATGGGGAGCAATGGGTTGAAACTAAAGCCTGGCAAGATGGAGTGGCTCTGGGTTTGGGGTTCGTTGGCCAGGGGAGAATTGCCACTTCTGGTCTTGGATGAGGTGACACTACCCCAAACATACCCTGTGCGTAATCTGTGGGTCCTCCTGGACTCAAAACCCCTGCTCGAAAAGCAGGTGGCGGTTGTGTGCAAGAGGGTCTTTGCATAACTATGGGTTGTGCGACAGAAACAGCCCTTCCTGGATCGACAACAGTCACTCATGCCCTAATCACTTCCCGTCTTGACTATTGCAACACGCTCTACAAGGGGCTGTCCTTGACGAGCATGTGGAAGCTTCAGTTGGTGCAAAATGCAGCGGGCCGCATTGTTTTCTGCAGACCCTGGTGTGCACAAGTAACACCTCACCTGCAGGAGCTTCATTGGCTGCCAATTTCCTTTCTGGTGCAATTCAAGGTGCTGGTTGTCACCTATAAAGCCCTCCATGGCTGGGGACCAGGTTATCTGAGGGACCGTCTCTTACTAGTTACATCTGCCCGACACACCAGAGTGCGGAGGCAGGGAATGTTGCGGCTGCCATCCCCTATGAAGACACACCTGGTGAGACCCAGAAGAAGGGTTTTCTCCGTGGCGGCTCCCTTTGTCTGGACAATCATCCCCCCAGAAATTAGAATGCCCCCCACAGTAGCACTCTTCCAGAAGGCATTGAAGACCTGGTTCTGCCAGGGGGCCTGGGAAACCCAGAGCGGGATGGAGCCCATTAAACGGCTCCTGTGAGATGTTTTTGCCGGGGCAGGGGATGGGGGTGATTTTATTATTTTAATGTATTATATAATTCTCCTTTTATTAGTTTTCTTATTTTAATATTGGTTTAATATTTTGTAAGCCACCTTGAGTCGTCATGTGCGAATAGGCGGCATATAAATTGTCTAAAAAAATCAATAAAATAAATATTTTGTTAATTATTTTGAAATTATTTATTCCTTACAGAGAAACAAAGAATGAAATTTTCTGGTTTTTATGACGGCGATCAAACAGTGGCTGAACCTCTAAATCAAGTAAGAAAAGGAAAAGTTATTAGACTTGTATTCTCGCCTTCAGGAAGTGAAGTGGGTGTACAGAGTTCTCTCTCCTTCTGTTCCTCCCCTTGTTTGGACTGGGTTATTTTTGTGTCCTTCCACAACATGGAGAGCAGAATAGCAGGTTGAAGTTGCTGTCAGCCAGCATAGCTTCCTCTGGTTGTCTTGTTCTGCTAGCTGCTCCTCCAAATTTGCCTTTACAAGAAGCACTTCTGTTAAAGTCCTTCGAGAATTAGAAATAAACGTATCACAGTGGCAGGAATTGCTAGACCACCTTTCTTTTTGTAATTTATCAACCTCCTAAGGTACAGATTAACAGAATTGGAAGGGACCTTGTAGGTCATCTAGTCCAACCTCACTACACCATTTCTGACATTTTATTTATTTATTTAATTTAATTTAATTTAATTTAATTTAATTTAATTTAATTTAATTTAATTTAATAATTTAATTTAATTTAATTTAATTTAATTTAATTTAATTTAATTATTTAATTTAATTTAATTTAATTAATTTAATTTTAATTTAATTTAATTTAATTTAATTTAATTTAATTTAATTATTTAATTTAATTTAATTTAATTTAATTAAATTATTTAATTTAATTATTTAATTTAATTTAATTATTTAATTTAATTTAATTTAATTTAATAATTTAATTTAATTTAATTTAATTTAATTTAATTTAATTTAATTTAATTTAATTTAATTTAATTTAATTATTTAATTTATATACCGCCCTTCTCCAATAGGACTCAGGGCGGTGAACAGCCATGATAAAACGTAACATACAAAATTTAAAAACAGTTTAAAAAATAATTATTTTTTAAATAATTTTGGCTATCAAATTTAAAACAACCCAGTTAAAACCAATTACAAATTACAAATTAAAACCGAAGGGATGGGATCAAGCCAGGCTGGCTAGATGAAATAGATGTGTTTTCAGGGCCCAACGAAAAGTCCGGAGGTCTGGTATCGTGCGTATCTCTGGGGGTAGGTCGTTCCAGAGGGCAGGTGCCGCCACAGAGAAGGCTCTCCCCCTGGGGGTCGCCAGCCGACAGAGGCCCTCTTTGTGCGCGCGAACTGGCCGGTGGGAGGCTATTGGCGGCAGAAGGCGGTCTCGTAGATACCCCGGATTTTGGCAGTCTAGTCTTTTCTTGAAAGCTCCCAGTGATGAAGCTCCCATGAAACTTCTGTTCCATTGGTTCATTGCTTTCACTGTAAGAAAACGTCTCCTTATTTTCAGGTTGAATTTCTCCTTGGTGAGTTTCCATCCATTATTCCTTGACTGGCCTTCAGATGCTTTGGAAAATAGCTTGACCCCCTCCTCTCTGCCCCTCATATATTGGAGCACTGCTACCCTGTCTCCCCTGGTCCTTCTCTTCACTAGATTAGCCATGCCCAGTTCCTGCACCCGTTCATCGTATGTTTTAGCCTCCAGTCCCCTCATCGTCTCAGTTGGTCTTCCTTGCACTCTTTCTAGAGTCCCAAGATCTTTGTTACATCATGACAACTAATACTGGATGCAAAGTTCCTAAGTGTGATCTTGATTCTATCCCTCTCTTAATGCAACCTATGATTCTGTTGGGTGTTTTTGGGCAACTGTAGCACACTGCTGGCTCATGTTTAAGTGATTGTCCACTAGGACTCCAAGATCCCTGTTCCACTTACTACTTTTGAGCCAGGCATCACCTATCCTATGGCAGTGCATTTGGTTTTTCTTTCCTAAATGTAGCACATTACATTTCTCACCATTGAAGTTCATTTTGTTAGAAATGCCAATCTGTCAATCCTTCTATATCTTGAGCCTATTTTGTGCAGTGTTGATATTCCTGCCAATTTGGTCTTGTCTGCAAATTTGATGAGTTCCCCTTCTATCCCCTTGTCTAAATCATTGATGAAGATGAACAGCTCTTGCTAATCCTCCTGTTCTGTTCTTTTTCCCGTGTTCAGGAGAGACTTGTGTCCTTCGAGGAGGTGGCTGTGTCTTTCTCTGAGGAGGAATGGTCTCAGCTGGATCCTGACCAGAAAACGCTGCATTCGGAAGTCATGCTTGAAAACCATAGGAACGTGGTCTCTCTCGGTAAGAGTTTTCTTGTCCCAAATCGGAGAGTTCAAGAAGACAGATTATTGTTACTTTTTATTAAAAAATCACTAATCAGATATCGTCTCCTGGCAGGGAGAAGGAAAGTATCTGGCCTTCTCGTACCCCAAGGAAGGAAAGAGTCAGTGTCTCTGAGGTCCTTTTGGAGCATTCCTTATCTGTATTTTCCATTTCTATTTGAACTTATCTGTGGAAGATAAGACGAACGGGGTGTGCTTTTATGTGTCCTCTGGAGATCATGTGAGAAGAATGTGTTTGTCATTTTTTCTCTGAAACCCCCCCAAATTGTGTGGGAACAGAACTTTCATGCTTGGGCCATAGAAGAGCATTCTCCCAATCCAATTCAGGAACAAAGGCCTCATGAAATGTGACTCAGAGCATCCTAGGATACAGGTGATCTCCGAGTTACCACAGTTCACTAAGCAACCATACAAAGTTACGATCTAGCCCTCTTCCAGTCCTGAAATAACAAATGTTACAGCACCACAGCCGTCATTCACACTTACAAATGGCAGCAGAGGCGTTGCAACAACTATCATCCTACCTGCACCTCCACCCCACCCTGCTCGGACTTACGTTACGAGGACATAGTGAGCCGTCGGTTCCTTTGCCTGTTTGGGTGCATTTGCAGAAAAAAGAGGCCTAAAGTAGTGAGAGATACACAGATCAATAGTGGGAAATCTGGCACTACTGATCTCACAGAATCTCGCACTACACTGCTTTAGGCCTCTGTTCTCTGCTCACCAAGGGCTGCACAAGATCCAGGGCAAAATGTTTTGGAAACAAAGGGGAGGCCTCTTTGTTTTCAAAGACTTTTGCCCTGGATCTCGTGCAGTCCTCAGTTTGTAGGGAACACAGGACTAAAGTACTGCAGCCTGAGATCCCGCAAGATCATTAGTGTGAGATCTTGTCCTTCTCATCTTGTGTGATCTCGCAGTAAAGTAGTTTAGGCCTCTGTTCTCTGCAATCGGAAGCCTGTACCAGATCTGGCCAAAAAACCCTTGGAAGCCGATGAGACCTTGGGGGCAGCAAAATAGCCATTCTTGAAGCCTCCCAACCTTTCCAGTCTCAGCGCGATGAGCGTTTACATGCCAATGGGAGGCTTCAATCAAGGGACTTCGCTCCAAAGTCTCATCGTTGGGATCAAGGAACGGACCGAGCGGGAGTCCTGCCTGCCAGACAGACGCGGTGGAGTACCTGCTCCAAGGTACACCGGGGAAGAAGGAGCTTTTTTTAAAATGGTTTCAGTTCTCACAGGTGTCTGCTGAAATTAACCCACCTCAATAAATCTTACGTTTTCTCCTTATTCCTCCTTGGGTGTTTCCCCTGATTATTCCATGACTCAAAACAGACTTTGATTGAGATTTGCACATATATAGATAATTGTAAAGAAAGAGATGTTTTCTAGATATTTTCAAAGCTTTCAGAACTCATGAATATAGAAATCATCCTGTCTATATCACACCACTGTAAGCATGCAAACATAAAACATAAAGGAATTTTGGAAACATTCAGAAGGAAATTCACTTGACTTTTTACGGTTTGATCCTTTTCTCTAACCTTGTTACCGTTTTCATTTCTCTTTTGCTTTGAAGGTAATAATGGGCAGGAGAATCACGATTCCTGTGAACTGTTCCAAGTGATCAATGCTAAAGATGGAATGGAGAAGTTTGGAATTCGAATGGAATTGGAAACCCATGAGAGAAAAGAGTCAAATGATTGGAATCAGGAAAGCTCATCTTCCACCGATGCTCCGATGCAAGACTTTCTTGCCCAACAGGAGAAAATAAGGAAAAAACATATTGGGGAAAGTGTGAAGCCAATCAAAGATAAATTACAAGTAAAAGAACACTATTTAAGCCAAAACAAAGCAGAAAATGCTTTAAGGAGACACAACAGACAACGTTACAATGGGACATTCATTCCTTCTCTTGGAAATAAGTTCCTTACATCTCAAAAAGTGATAGACACAAAACAGAAGCCTTACAAATGTTTGGAATGTGGAACATGTTTTAGAACAAGCAGGCAACTTACTTCCCATGAAGGGATTCACACTGGGGAGAAGGTATACAAATACAGAGAGTCTGGTAACCGGTTCAGAAGACGTAGTAATCTTATTTCCCATAAAAGGATCCACTCAGGAGATAAACCGTATAAATGCATGGAGTGTGGAAAGACCTTTGCTCAGAGCAGTGTCCTAAGAGTACACGAAAGGCTCCACACAGGGGAGAAGCCGTATAAATGCATGGAATGTGGAAAGACCTTTGCTCAAAGAGTTCATCTTATTCACCATAGGAGGATCCACACAGGGGAAAAGCCATTTAAATGCATGGAGTGTGGAAAGACTTTTGCTCAGAGCTATGTCCTAAGAGTACATGAAAGGCTCCACACAGGGGAGAAACCATATAAATGCATGGAGTGTGGAAAGACCTTTGCTCAAAGAGTTCATCTTATTCACCATAAGATGATCCACACAGGGGAAAAGCCATTTAAATGCATGGAGTGTGGAAAGACCTTTGCTCAGAGCTCTGTCCTAAGAGCACACGAAAGGCTCCACACAGGGGAGAAACTGTATAAATGCATGGAATGTGGAAAGAGCTTTGCTCGAAGAGGTAATCTAGTTTCCCATGAGAGGATCCACACAGGGGAGAAGCCGTATAAATGCATGGAATGTGGAAAAACCTTTACTCATAGAAATGGACTTACTCTCCACAAAATGATCCACACAGGGGAAAAGCCATTTAAATGCATGGAGTGTGGAAAGACCTTTGCTCAGAGCTCTGTCCTAAGAGCACACGAAAGGCTCCACACAGGGGAGAAACCATATAAATGCATGGAATGTGGAAAGAGCTTTGCTCGAAGAGGTAATCTAGTTTCCCATAAGAGGATCCACACAGGGGAAAAGCCATTTAAATGCATGGAGTGTGGAAAAACCTTTGCTCGAAGAGGTCATCTTGTTTCCCATAAGAGTATCCACACAGGGGAAAAGCCATTTAAATGCATGGAGTGCGGAAAAACCTTTGCTCAGAGCAGTGTCCAACGAGCACACGAAATGCTGCACACAGGAGAGAAGCCGTATAAATGCATGGAATGTGGAAAGACCTTTGCTTATAGAAATGGACTTAGTCTCCACAAAATGTTCCACACAGGGGAAATGCCATTTAAATGCATGGAATGTGGAAAGACCTTTGGTCAAAGAGCTCATCTTATTTCCCATAAGAGGATCCACACAGGGGAGAAACCGTATAAATGCATGGAATGTGGAAAGATCTTTGCTCAAAGAGGTCATCTTATTCGCCATAAGACGATCCACACAGGGGAGAAACCATTTAAATGCATGGAGTGTGGAAAAACCTTTGGTCAAAGAGGTCATCTTATTCGCCATAAAACAATCCACACAGGGGAGAAACCATTTAAATGCATGGAATGTGGAAAGGCCTTTGCTCGAAGAGGTCATGTTATTCGCCATAAGACAATCCACACAAGGGAGAAACCATATAAATGAATGGAGTGTGGAAAGGCCTTTGCTCAGAAAGGTAGTCTTACTTCTTATAAAAGGATCCACGCTCCTTCGCTCCAAAGTCTCATCAATGGGATCAAGGAACGGGCCGAGCGGGAGTCTTGCCTGTCAGACAGACGCGGTGGAGTACCTGCTCCAAGCAGTTGCTCCCTGTTCGCACCGGTTCCCGCGATCTGGTAGCGGTGACAATATGACATCACCGAACCGGTTCTCCCCCCCCCGCCCCTCCACACCCCCCGCGTTATTCTTACCCTTTATTTGGCCACACTCCCAATCTATTGCTGTCTCCTGAATCCCAGCTGATGGCTAGAGGGAAAAAAACTTTAAACTCTTGCCGCCAGCTTCAAAGGGCCACCCTACAGCTGATCAGTGTTAAAAGAAAACAAATGAGGAGCTATGCTAGGGAAAAAACGAAACTGAAAGTAAAGCAGGCTCTGCTGCAACGTGACAAAATGGGGCAGGGAGAGATTTCTTTTTCTTTTTGCTCACCAAAAAAGGTAGGTGCAAACAATGGGAAATTTAGGGCAAAAGAGGAGAGTTCAAGATTTTAAAACACAAAAGAAAAAAAGCTCTATTTAACTAGGGAATTGTAATAATTGAGATACTATTAATTGTATATTGTGTTGAAAGCAGAAATGGTTAAGTTGTGGTTTGGAGGAATATATGGGGGAAATTATTTGGTTTATTATTGGTAAATATAATTAATTGATTTGTAAGAAATTGGATTGCATGGAAATAATTGGAATATTCATGTTCATATTGATTAATATACAAAAAAGATAGTTATATAACTGATTTATATTAAAATGTTGAATTTCTATTAAACAACTGTAATATTACATAATTACATAATTAACCAATGTGAGGATGGATATAAAAATAGATGACAATGGGAAGGGGTATAATATAGAATAAAAGGGAAAAATTGAATTTGATTAAGATTAGAGATGAGGTAATATTGTTTTTTTAAAAAAATAGATGAATAAATATGGCAAAAAGGAAATATAGGAATTGTAAATTTAATTGAAATGACTAAACACTGTTTAAATTTGTGAACCGGCAAATACTCTGTTCAAAGAAAATACATTGTATGTTTGTATGTGTGTTTCTAATTATTGCTATTTATTGCTATTTGTTCTCTTTTATTCTTTAAAGTTTTAACAATTCATTCTTTATCTTAATATCTTTATATTTGTTTGGGGTTGGCTTTCTTCCCTTTCATCTTTTTTATTGTACAGCAATCTTTCTCCTCAAACCTACCACCTCTCTCTTTTCTTTCCTTCTTATTTTCTCTTTCCCCCCCTCTTCTTCTCCTCCCTACTTCTTCCTTTCTCCTTCTCCTCTCTTCCTCCCTCTCTTACCCTCACTCCTACTCTAATTTCCCTTCCCTTCCTTCCTCCCTTCTCTTCCTTCCCTCTCTTCTCCTTCCTTCATCCCTCTCTATTCCTGTATCCTTTTGTGCATATGGATCACTCAGAGGGCTGAAAAAGTTATTTTTGACTGGTCCTTGCACTTTTGACCAGTCCTTGAACTTACGACTGTCCTCACATTTTACGTTTTTCGCCCTATCTTGTCATCATGGTGAAGAGAAGCAGTTGTGAAATGAGTGACATGGTTGTTAAGAATGCTGCACGGGCATAAATGTGAGGATGGTCATAAGTGTGAGGACCAGTCAAAACTGCGAGGACCTGTCAGAAATGACTTTTTTCAGCCCTCTGAGTAGTCCCTATACACATAGCCATGGCCACCCGGTCACATGACCAGCTAGCCACACCCACCCAGTCACATGACCTCCAAGCCACGCCCACAAAATAAGCCACGCCCACAGAACCGGTAATAAAAAAATTTAGAACCCACCCCTGGCTCCTAGGTACACCGGGAAAGAAGGAGCTTTTTTCAAAAGGGTTTCAGTTCTCACAGGTGTCTGCTGAAATTAACCGACCTCAATAAATCTTAAGTTTTGTCCTTATTCCTCCTTGGGTGTTTCCCCTAATTATTCCATGGCTCAAAACAGACTTTGATTGAGATTTGCACATATATAGATAATTGTAAAGAAAGAGATGTTTTCTAGATATTTTCAAAGCTTTTAGGACTCATGAATATAGAAATCCTGTCTATATCACACCACTGTAAGCATGCAAACATAAAGGAATTTTGGAAAAATTCAGAAGGAAATTCACTTGACTTTGTACGGTTTGATCTTTTTCTCTAACCTTGTTACCATTTTCATTTCTCCTTTGCTTTGAAGGTAATAATCGGCAGGAGAATCAAAATTCCTGTGAACTGTTCCAAGTGATCAATGCTATTTTTTTTATTCTTTTTTTTTAAATTAAAAAGTTTTATCAAAGATACAAACATTTTCTTCCCGCCTCCCTCCCACCCCCCCCTCCCCCTCACCCATCTTCCCGGACTTCCCAGAGCAAATACAGGGTATAGCATTTAACAATCATAAACTAAAATATGCTAACATTTTATAGACTCCAAGTTCTCTCTTGGTCTTTAACTCCACATAGTTAAAAAAAAACCTATAAACATATACTAGAGATTAGATTAAATATTTCATTCATAGGCTATTTGAAGCTTTTTAGTCTGATACTTGTTTTGAATATAGTCGATCCATCTTCTCCACTCCAGTACATATCTTTCATTTGAATGATCTTTCAAGTACGCTGAAATTTTTGCCATCTCTGCCAGGTTCACTACTTTTAACGTCCATTCCTCAATAGTAGTTAAATCTTCCTTCTTCCAGTACTGCGCCACCAGAAGTCTAGCTGCTGTTATTAAATTTAAAATCAGCTTAGTCTCTATAACCGTACAGTCTGTAAATATACCCAACAAAAAGAACTGTGGGGTAAATTTTATCTTTTTCTTTTATCCCCCATATTTTTATCCAAAAAGCCTTAATTTTTCTACATGTCCACCATATATGATAATACGTAGCATCTTCACATTCACATCTCCAACACTTAGGTTGTAAACTTGGATACATACAGGCTAGCTTTTTAGGATCTAAATGCCATCTATAAAACATTTTATAAAAATTCTCTCTTAAATTTTGGGCTTGCGTAAATCTTATATTTCTAACCCATATTTTTTCCCACCTTTCCATCATTATTGGTTCTCCAATATTTTGTGCCCATTTTATCATAGAGTCCTTAACTAGCACTGTTTCTGAATCTATTTCAACCAATGCATTATACAACCTTTTTATATGCGTTTGGCCTTTATCTCTAATTTGTTTTACCAAGTTCTCATCCTCTTGCAAAATACCAATTTTTTGATCTTCTCTCCATCTAGCTTGCAGCTGACCATACTGAAACCATGTTTTAATTATTCTTTCTTCTCTTACTTGATTCATAGATTTTAATTGTAGTATACCTCTTTCTTTATAAAGAAGCTCCTTATATATAATCTCATCTTGTTTTTGCTCTAGATTTATATTCTCTATCGCGTGTCTGGGTGCTGTCCACATTGGTAACTTATCATTTAATTTATATTTGTTAGGGAATGGGGTTGAGGGGTGTCCCCGAACCGTGAACCAGCTCATGAGCAAACACACTAGGACTGAAATAAAACTGACAGAGGAGTCTTGTATAAAAATATAATTTACTTCAAAATGTTTAAAAAGCACTATATCTTTAAAAAGGCACATTAATAACAAAGTCTTATCTCGGTTATGTGAAGCCAGGCTATCTCCCTAGATTCCTCTCCACAATACCGAAACAGTCCATAAGAGAAAAAAGCTAACATGACATTAAGCAGCTTCGGTGTCGATACATCATCGAGGTAGTAGAAGGGCAGCAGCATAAACTTCACAGCTAAAAGTCACCTGAAGAAAAAACAATTCAATCAGCAAACGTAGCTTGAAGCTCCTGGGAGGGAGAATGTCCAGCAGCAACAGTTCAGAACTTGGCTTGCGTGCTTCAAATCAGCAAAAGGCAAGCCTCCATATGAGTATCTCTGCTATAGCGTCTGGACTCCTTATCTGTGTTCTCCTCCCTTCTGCAGCGTTGCACTGAGCTCTGCAGCCAGCTTCCAGCAGGAGCTCTGCATCTAGGCCTAAACAACATCTAGGCCCAAGTAGCAAGCGGAAAGGTCCTTGCTTATATGGGGAGTTAACCTGCAATTAACTAGGGCGGGGAAGGCTTGCAGATAATTGCAAACAGGAGATGGCTTGATTGAATCCATACTGTTTGTGACTGATCAAGTAGCCACAGCAATCCTGAAAACACTCGTGACAATATTGGTACTTTTTCCAGACATGCAATAAAGCATTCCTTAATATGTGACTTTTAAAAGTCTTATCCACTCTCTTGCCATATAATAGATAAGCATGCCAACCGTAAACCAAATCATATCCTTCAATGTTTAGTATTCTTTCCTCTGTTAACTTCATCCAATTTTTTCTCTAACCTTGTTATTATTTTCATTTCTCTTTTGCTTTGAAGGTAATAATGGGCAGGAGAATCAAAATTCCTGTGAACTGTTCCAAGTGATCAATGCTAAAGATGGAACGGAGAAGTTTGGAATTCGAATGGAACCAGAAACCCATGCTAGAAACCAGTCAAATGATTGGAATCAGGAAAGCTCATATTCCACCGATGCTGCGATGCAAGACTTTCTTGCCCAACAGGAGAAAATAAGGAAAAAATATATTGGGGAAAGTGTGAAGCCAATCAAAGCTAAATTACAAGTAAAAGAACACTATTTAAGCCAAAACAAAGGAGAAGATGCTATAAGAAGACACAATGGACAAAGTTACAATGGGACATTCATTCCTTCTCTTGGAAATGAGTTCCTTACATCTCAAAAAGTGATTGATACAAAAGAGAAGCCTTACAAATGTTTGGAATGTGGAACATGTTTTGGAACAAGCAGGCAACTTACTTCCCATGAAGGGATTCACACTGGGGAGAAGGTATACAAATGCAGAGAATCTGGTAAAAGGTTCAGAAGACATAGTAATCTTATTTCCCCAAAAAGGATCCAGGCAGGGGAAAAGCCCTTTAAATGCATGGAGTGTGGAAAAACCTTTGCTGAAAGACGTAATCTTATTTACCATAGGAGGATCCACACAGGGGAGAAGCCGTATAAATGCATGGAGTGTGGAAAGACGTTTGGTCAAAGAGGTCATCTTATTTCCCATAAGAGGATGCACACAGGGGAGAAGCCGTATAAATGCTTAGAGTGTGGAAAGGACTTTACTCGGAAAGGTAGTCTTAATTCTCATAAAAGGATCCACGCTCAGAAGAAACTGTATAGCAATAGTAATTCCACTTAGACTTATATTCCACTCCACAATGCTTTACAGCTCTCTTTGAGCAGTTTACAAAGTCAGCATATGGTCTCCAGCAATCTGGGTCCTCATTTTACCCACCTTAGAAGGATCAAAGCTGAATCAACCATGACCCTGTCAGAGTCAAACTTCTGGCTGTGGGCAATTAGCCTATAGTACTGCATTCTAATCACTGATCCACCACGTTTCTATAGATTTTGATATTTATGCATATTGTGCCTTTCAGATCCAAACGAGACAAGGTAGAATCCAACAAAATGAAATTTAATGTGGAGAAAATAAGCTTTTACATCTGGGCAGGAAAAACAGATTACCTGAAACCTGGCTGGATAATAGTAACTGTGAAGGGTCCTTGGAGTCGGAATGGATGATCAATTAAGCATGAATCACCTGTGTGCGGCAGCAGCCAAAAAAAGCAAATACAATCCTTGGTTTTATAAACAGAGGCATAGAATCAAAATCACCTGAAGTATTATTACCGCTCTATAAAGCCTTAGTAAGACCACACCCGGAATACCGCATCCCCTTTGTATCATCATATTACAAAAAAGATGTTGAAACTTTGGAAAAAGAGCAAAGAAGAGCAGCTAAGCTGATTAAAGGCCGGAAGACTAAAACAAGAACTGTTATAGGAACTGGGCATGGCTAGTCTAGTGAAGAAAAGGACCAGGGGGGACAGGATAGCAGTGTTCCAATATTTGAGGGGCTGCCACAGAGAGGGTGGGGTCCAAGGCACCTGAAGGCCAGACAAGGAATAATGGATGGAAACTTATCAAGGAGCGATTCTGACAGAACAGTCAACCAATGGAAGAGCTTGCCTTCGAAAGTTGTGGACGCTTCATCGCTGGTGGCTTTGAAGAAGAGATTGGACTGCCATTTGTCAGAAATGGTGTAGGGTCTCCTGCTTGGGCGGGGAGTTGGACTAGGAGAACAACAAGATTCTGATTTTGATTGAATCCTCAATCCATCCTGGTGCTTTTTTGCTAAGTATGAGGTTTTAAAAGAAAGATGAGTATCAATGAAGTCTTGAGCGCGCGACGGAAGGTGCGCAGATCTGGGATCCTCCGTATCTCTGGGGGGAGCTCATTCCAGATCGTAGGTGCCCCCACAGAGAAGGCTCTCCCCCTAGGGGCCGACAGTCGACATTGTTTGGCCGACGGCACCCGGAGGAGCCCCTCTCTATGGGAGCGTACTGGTCAGTGGGAGTATATCCACTAGAGCAGAGTTGCAGGCAGAAATGCAATTAGTCCTGAATCCCTTACTATTGTTTCAGCTTTTCTTCCTTTGCTTACTATTATCACAGTCTGCCTTTCCACCGTTTTACTTTATGCAAGTAATAACAGAGAAAGAAAACCATAAGGAAAAGGGGGTTATAGTGATGCTGAATTAGAAAATGCAACTCATAGGCTCTTCCTCTTACGTAGGAAATACGTAAGATCTCCGACCTCCGGGTGTTTCGCTGCGCACTGAAGACCCTGTTGTTCCACCAGGCAGGGCTATCAACATAATAATTTTAAATTGGGATATTTTAAATTTTTGGGGTTTTAAATCGGCCAAATCTATTTAATTATTTTAATTTTTAATCATTGTTGTGTCCTGTGTTTTTAAATTGGCTGTACACCGCCCTGAGTCCTTCGGGAGAAGGGCGGTATAGAAATAAAATTATTATTATTATTATTATTATTATTATTATTATTATTATTATTATTATTATTATTATTATTATTGAAGGGCGGTATAGAAATAAAATTATTATTATTATTATTATTATTATTATTATTATTATTATTATTATTATTATTATTATTATTTTTTTGTGGTGAATTTCCTTGCCTTCCCTCGTGTTGCCCATCTCTGGACTCACACAATTTTATCACTACCTTTTTTAAAGTGAAGTCTCCAGAACTGGACACAGTATTCCAAATGGAGTCTCAGTAAAGCCCTATGTAGAGGGATAGGAGCTCCTTTTTGCTGATGGTGATACATCTGGTGATGCATCTCAGAATTTTGTTTGCCTTCCCAGCTGCCTGGCCACACTGCTTACTTATGTTGCAGTTATCATTGTTTCAGTGCCATGGCAACTACTTTCACATAGTTGTGTAAAAGAAGGGAAGAGAAAGCATTGGTAGGGATATGTGGATGCATATTAAGTTCCCATAACATAAGTTCCCATAATTACATTAAGTAATTTAAAATTAATTACCAGTCATGTAGTTACTTGCTAAAGATGCATAGAATTCTCAATGGAGCCTTCAGCTTTCCTTGTTTTTCATTTTCATTTTCTCTTTTCATTTATGGTCTAATGATATATCCCTGCATTCAATTCTCCAAGGGGCTTAAGCTTCCTAGTCACATTTCTTGAGGTGAATTTCCTACTCAATCCCTATGTAAAAATGGTTTTCCTCCTCATAGTTTAGCTTTCTATTCCTTTTTCAGGATCTTCCTTTTCTTTCATCAGAAGAGACCGGAGGGGTCCCTGCCCTTTCTCCTCCCCCCTTTGCTATGAGGCTGAGGGAAAAGTTTGGGAAGGGCAGCTGCATGTATTGAATTAAAGAAATAAAAATAAATAAATTAAAATCAATTTCCTGATTGTGGCCTTCCTGCCTGTGTCCCATCTGCCTCCCCTTCAGGAGGGAGTTCTCAATAACCGCAAGACACCAGCTGTCTTTCCCACAGAGGCTCCTGGTCCTCCTCTTCTGACCGCCCGGCTGTTTCTGACAGGATTTGGACCAGGGGTGAAATGCTCCTGGGTTGGACCGGATCGCCCAATCCAGTAGTTAGGGCAGTGGGTGGTTTGGGAAACTGGTAGCAAAAATCCTGCCTCCCTCCATGCTCAGCTGAGCCACCTGATCACCAGAGGCTTTTTTTTTAAAGCATTTTTTCTACAACCTGTTCTGTCAAAGAAATGCTTTTAAAAGTTTTTTTTAAAAAAAACCCTCTGATGATCATGTGGCTCAGCTGGCATCATCAGAGGCTTTTAAAAGCATTTTTTTTTACAGCCTCTTTAGCGGAAGAGGTTGTAGAAAAAATGCTTTTAAAAGTTTTGGAAAAAAAAGTTGGCCGCGCCCATTCAGTCACATTACCCCCTCCCCCCACCAAGCCACGCCCACAGAACTGGCAGTAACAAATTTTACATTTCACCCCTGATTTGGACCCTTTGGAGGCCTCCCACAATCTCCGCGGAGCCTTCAGGGCGGCTGTTCTTGAGGGAAGCGATTTTAAATCCTCCAGAGAGATTTTTCTCCATCTCCACAGATGATTCCTGGACAGGAAAGGAGAGGAAGATGGAGAAAATGCTGCCTCTGAAAAGCACAAAGCTTTTCTTGGGCTGGCAGGCATTGAGAGGGGCCTTTCCTCCTACTCTCAAGCCCATCATCCTTGCCGTCTCCCTTCCCCTCAGACGCGCTCCTCTTTCCCGCCCTTTCTGCAATCCTGGCACTTTGCGCCAAATCCCCCAGGGGGCGCCCTCCACCAATAGAAGGGGATTCCCGGTGCTTCCCCATTGGTCCACTGGAGGGCGAGTGTCACAGCCGTCTTTGTAGAGGAGGCCGGGAAGGAAGTGACATCATGAAAGCTTGCCGCTCTAGGATGGTGCTCTCGCTCTCGTTAACATCCGCAGGAGGCGGAGAGGCTGCGGGAGAGGCTGGTGGGGGGAGATCCAGATGTGCCCCGGGTGAGTTGGGGGCGCTTCATGGGCAAAGGGAGGCGGAGGAGGGAGAGACCCTCGCCTGGCCCTTCTCTGGCTCCAACCCCAGATCCCATGCTCCCCAGCCGCCTTCTCCATGCGAAGAGTCCGAGTGGGGGGAGGGGATGGTCAGCCTTGCGGAGGCTCAGAAGGTTGTTCAGTGCCTCAATTCCGCTTTCTAATTCTTGATATATTTTTTTCTTCCATCTCAGATACAGAAACTCGAAACCATTTGAAATCTTTGCAAGCCAAAATTTTCTCTTGGGGGAAGAAGAAAAAAAGCGGAATCCCTTGCAGGGATCAGTCCTGCAGCCCCAGAAATGGTCCCGTGAAGGAAAAGGCATCTGGAGACCCACCAGAGTCCTTGGAGCCATTTGCAGTTGCTCTGCAGGACAGAGAAAGGATGGAGGCACAACCTTTTGGAAAGGAGGGAAGCGGAAAAGGCCCTTCAGCTGCTCAGCCTGGGAAGGGGGGGAAGCTCTGGACAAGAACCAGGCAGGAGATCCTGGAGGAGGAAACCATCCTCCCTTCACAAGTTCCGCCCTGGCAGTTTATCCAATGGCAGGAGCTTGAGGGTCCCCGAGGATTTTGCAGCCAACTCCATGACTTTTGTAGGCGATGGCTGAGATCAGAAAAGCACACCAAAGCAAAGATGCTGGACCTGGTTGTTCTGGAGCAGTTCCTGGCTCTTCTGCCCCCAGAGATGGAGAGCTGGGTGCGGGAATATGGAGCCGAGACCAGTTCCCAGGCGGTGGCTCTGGTGGAAGGCTTCCTCCTGAGCCAGGTGGAGGAGCAGAAGGAGCAGGTTGAGTTACAGGTAAGAATTCAAAAGAGAATAGAGAATCTGTTTAAATACTTCACCCCTCCTTCCCAAATTTCTGACATTCATAATATGTGGCGATATCCCACCTATTCTTGTAGGACATTGTTCCATTGTTTTCTCACTCAACCACACGGATGGGTATTGGGAGCTTTGAGGTGGCGTTCCGAATATAGGAATGCACTTTATGTCATGTGATGTACATTAATTCTGCTTCTTTCCTTCCTCCTACTGGAAGTGCTGCACTGTGGAGATCAGAGATCCTGAGGGAAAGAAGAACCCATCAAATCCCCCTCATGAGCTACTTTTCAGGAGGATCCCTTGGGAGGATCAAAGTCAGGACACTTCAGGAGGTAATTGAAGATCCCCTGATTACCCATCTGTCTTACCTTCGCTCTGTCTTTTATACGATTCCTCCTCCTCTTTATACTTCTCCACACTAATTGCATCTGCAGATAATTGCCCAACGACCCTCTTTAGGTGAGCCTCCTCCTCTTGGGGAAGGTCGTGAGGTTGTGTTTGTGGAGAATTTTGCTGATTTTATCTGTGGTGCCTTTGATGTAAGGGAGGAGGGCGATGCCGTTGTCCTCTTCCGTGTCTCGGTTCTTGGGGGGTGTCTCTCTTTGGATTAGGTTGATAATTGTGTTTCTTTGGAATCCATTAGAGATTAATACGTTTGTGAGAGTGTGTAATTCAATTTTCAGGTGGTCTTTGTCGACTAGGTGTTTGGTTCTGGAGATGAGAGTCTTGGCTACGGAGTTGATCAGTGCCGGGTGGTAATGTGATTGAGCGTTTAAGTAGTGCTTTGTGTGTGTTTTTTTCTGGTATATGGTGTGTCCTAGGGAGCCATTGGGTTTTCTGTAGACTAGGACGTCCAGAAAGGGGAATTGGTTCTTAGCTTCTATTTCCATAGTAAATTGTATTTTGGGGTGTAGGTTGTTGAGATGTGTGAGGAAGTTGTCCAGTTTTTTCTTTCCGTGTGGCCAAATTATGGAAGTGTCATCTACATATCTGAGCCAGAGTTTGGGTTTGAACTCTGAAAAGGTCAGTTTACATTCCAATTCCAAATAAGGGCAATGACAAAGAATGTTCAAACTACCGCACCATTGCACTCATTCACATGCTAGCAAAGTTATGCTCAAAATCCTACAAGCTAGGCTCCAGCAGTATGTGGACCAAGAACTACCAGAAGTACAGGCAGGATTTCGAAGAGGCAGAGGAACTAGAGATCAAAGTGTTCCATGTATAGGTTTGCAATAGCGGGTGAGAGGAGTGATCCCATAGGTGCTCCTTCTATCTGTTTGTATCTTTGTCCATTGTAGATGAAGTATGTGTTGGTTAGGCAGTGGTTGGTCAGATCTAGGATGTGTTTAGGGGGTTTATATTTGTTTTGGATAGCTGTCAAGGCTTCTTTAATAGGCACTTGGGTGAAGAGGGATATGACATCAAAACTCATGAGTAGGTCACTGGGTTGTAGGTTTTGTTTCTTTATTGTTTCTATGAAGTGGAATGATTTTTGTACATGAGAGGTGATGGATTCTGCGTAGGGCTGAAGTTGTTTGGCAAGAAATTTGGCAAGATTCTGTAGAGGTGAGCCTACGGAGCTGACTATGGGTCTGAGTGGGGTTCTTTCTTTGTGTATCTTGGAGAGGCCATAGAGCTTGGGGCATCTGGATGATTTCTCTCTGGGGATGATTCTTTGCTGGATCTCTTCACTGATGGGAGAGGCTTTTATTTTGGATTTGGTGGTTTACAACAAATGAGCCCCAGCCACAAACATTGACACCGGACCCAGGATAACACATGACGCCACCACCAATCATCCCCACCAGTCTCCCGATGGGCAGCAGGGTGCTTGCTTGCTGCCTGAAGAAACAAAAAGCCTAGAAACTAGTGGATTGTGATTTCACTGAAATAGGGCTGCATAAAAATCTTGGTTTACGTAGGAAGAACCTGGCTAAAGAGACATACATACATACATACATACATACATACATACATACATACATACATATTCAAGCATGTAATAGTTAGCAGATATAAGTATAAACATAATTATGAATACATGAAATGGATAGATATAAAAGGGAACATTGGGACAGGGATGGTAGGCACGCTGGTGCGCTTATGCACTCG
Source organism: Pituophis catenifer annectens (assembly GCF_029215685.1). NCBI lineage: Eukaryota > Metazoa > Chordata > Lepidosauria > Squamata > Colubridae > Pituophis > Pituophis catenifer. The sequence continues at coordinate 3,881,634 of NW_027256882.1, forward strand.
CCTTTGAGACCTCTTAGGAATGGGGTGAGGTCGACAGTAGACAGTCTAAGGTTAAAGTTTTGGGGTTTAGGGGAAGAAACCACAGAGTACGGTAGTGCATTCCAGGCATTAGTGACTCTGTTACTAAAGTCATATTTTCTGCAATCAAGTGTAGCGCAGTTTACCATAACTTTGTATCTATTGTGTGCTCGTGTATTGTTGTGGTTGAAGCTGAAGGAGTCATAACCTGTGGTGGGTTAAGCGATGCCGTGTCCTCCCTATCGCGATGCCTGGAGGCTGTTAGGGGCTGGATGGGGAGCAACGGGTTGAAACTAAACCCTTTTATGTCATTAGCAGAGAAAAAGAAAAGGGGAGTGGTTGTATATGTGAGAAAAGGAATTGAGGCAGAATTAAAATACAAAGACACCAAGGGGAGAATTCTAATAGTAGAAATTAAGAGAGGTAACTCAAAAATGATGTTGGTGGGGGTATACGCCCCGAACAAAAAACAGGGACAATTTTACAAAAAATTACACGAACAATTAGGAAATTGGGCTCATGTTGAACTTTGTATGTTAGGTGACTTTAATGGCGTTGTCAATCCAGAGAAAGATTATAAGAGTGGGGAAAGGTAAAAAAAAAAAAAGGTTACCTCTGCCAAAAAGCTTTTTTGATCTGGTGGATGAAATGAATTTAATTGATGTGTGGCGTACTTTACACCCGTATGATTCCCAATACACTTTCTACTCAGCTTCACAGAACTCCTGGTCCAGAATTGACATGGTATGGACTACTAGAAAATTAGGTCTAGAAATTAAGAAAGTGGATATATGTACAAATACTTGGGCAGATCACAAACTTCATGAAATAAACTGGCACTATACAAATAAGAGAAAGCAACAGAGATGGAGTCTAAGGACTAACCTTTTGAACGAAAAAGAGTTTGTAATAAAATTGAATGAAGAAGTCAAGCGCTTCTTTATCAAAAATGGCAAACAAGGCACGGCGAAGGAAATTTTATGGGATACCATGAAAGCGTATGTGAGAGGGGTAGCGATTTCGTATTTGGCGTTCAAAAATAAGGAAAAAAGGAATGCTAGGGAGATTTATAATAGGAAACTAGAAGAGGCCGATAATAAATTACAACAAGACCCGGGAGATGAGATGGCTAAACAAAAATGGATGATGGCAAGGCATAATCTCAATATTTTGGATCAGGAGGAGTTGGCGCAAAAGATCAAGAGAATAAAACAGTATCATTTTGAGAACGCAAATAAGTCTGGAAGGTGGCTGACCTATAGATTAAAAAAAACAACAGGAAAAAAATCAAATTCTTATATTAGAAGATTCCAGAGGCGATATTTTGACAAAAGAAGAGGACAAACTAGAAAGAGCGAGAGAATTTTATGAAGCCTTATATAAAAATGAAAGGATCGACCCAGAAAAAAACGAACAATACTTGATAGAAGCTTACCTCCCACAGATATCAGAAGAAGAGAAGGAAATGCTAAACAAAAAAATTACAATAGAAGAACTTAAATCGGCTCTCACTAAAATTAAAAAAAATAAAACACCTGGCCCAGATGGTCTCCCGGGGGAAATATATACAAAATTTGAGGAAGAAATACAATTAGAATTGTTAGAAATATTCAATGAGGTCTTAGTGGGCACAAGAATCCCAGACTCTTGGAAGGAAACTTATATTACACTCATATTGAAAGAAGGTGCTGACCCGAAACAAATTGCAAATTATAGGCCTATTTCGTTACTAAATTCCGACTACAAATTATTTACAAGTATAATTGCGGAAAGACTAAAAAAAAATCTAAATGGCTGGATTCATAACGATCAGAAGGGATTTCTCCCAGGGAGGCAAATGAGAGACAATTTGAGGACCGTAATAAATGTCATAGAATACTATGAGCAGCACCCAGAAAAACAGCTGGCGTTAGTGTTTTTGGACGCCCAAAAGGCGTTTGATAACCTCAACTGGAAATTTATGATTAATCAAATAGACTTAATGGGATTTGGAACAAATTTTAGGAAGATGATCGAAAACATATATCGTAAACAGAAGGCGAGCATTCTAATAAACGGGGACAAGACGAGGACATTTTGGATACAAAAGGGAGTTAGGCAGGGATGCCCCTTGTCCCCCCTACTCTTTATAATGGCACTGGAAATTTTACTTAGAAAGATTAGAGATAACAAAGAAATTAAAGGACTTCGAATTAAGAAAGAAACATTTAAAACACAAGCTTTTGCGAATGACGTGGCCCTAATAATAGAAGATCCCTTGAAATCGGGTCCCAAATTACTCCAGGAAGCACAACAGTACGGAGAAGTTGCCGGCTTTAAACTCAACAAAACAAAAACTAAAATGTTAGTAAGAAACATGACAGAGACAAATAAGAAAGAGTTAGAAAAATCCTTAGATCTCCAGATTGTAAAGAAAATAAAGTATTTGGGAATATGGATCACTACAAGATATTCCTCTTTGAAAGAGGATAATTACAGCCCATTACTACAAAAAATAAAGCAGGACATAGACAGATGGAAGAAGTTAAAATTATCCCTCACAGGTAAGATTGCAGCAATTAAAATGAATATTCTCCCTAAAATTATATTTTTATTTCAAACTATACCAGTGAATCTTGACAAAAAATACTTTCTGGATTTGGAAAAAAAGATACGAGACTTCCTATGGGAAGGGAAAAAGGCGAGGATTGCATATAAGACACTACAAGGGAGAAGAAACATGGGTGGATTTGGATTACCTGATTGGGAAGTATACCAAAAGGCGGCCAAACTAGTATGGGTGAAAGAGTGGGTCACATTACAAAACAAGAGATTATTGACGTTAGAAGGCCATGACCTACACGCAGGCTGGCACGCTTATTTATGGGACTCAAAGAACAAAAAAGAATCGTATTTTTATAAACACAAATTAAGGGAAACTCTCATTCAAACATGGGAGGAAATTAGGAAACGATTTTATGGGAAAGTACCATATTGGCTCTCAATCATGGAGGCCCTGACCGCCTCAAATAAAAGGGATATTCTAAAATTTGGCACGTATAAAGACATATTAGACGACAATGGAATTCTTAAGTCTCGGGAAATATTAGGAAACTTAGGCTTTAGTTTAGATTGGTGGAGCTATCTACAGATAAGCTCAAGATATCAAAAAGATAGGGATCAATTTGGTATAGAGAGGAAATATAACAATTTGGACAAAATTATACTGGGGGCTGAAAAAAAAATGTTAGCGAAATTTTACAATCTGTTACTAGGCGAGGACAGGGCAGAAGGAATAGCCAGAAATCAATTAAATATTTGGGAAAAGAACATTGGTTATAAATTAAACTTCAATGATTGGGAGGAGGCCTGGAATAGAAACTACAATTTGACTAAATCAGCAACCTATAGGGAGAATCACTATAAAATTTTCCATAAATGGTATCTAGAGCCAGCTAGATTAACAAAAATATTTCCCAATGCCTCAGCAACATGTTGGAAGTGTGGAAAGGAGGTTGGCACCTTCTTTCATAAGTCCAGAGTGTGTCCTCCCGTGTGAGTAGGGCCATGAATTAGTTGTGTCAGGTCCAAGGCCGTCATGGAAGCCATGAACTCCCGGGCCACCTCAGACGCCTCACCGGCTGACGGCAGGTTGAAATCCCCCATGACCACCAGTCTGGGGGTATCAACCGCCACTCCGGCAATAACGTTGAGAAGCTCGGGCAGGGCTGCTGTCACGTGGCAGGGAGCCAGGTACGTGATCAGCAGGCCCATCTGCATCCCATGGCCCCACTTCACCAGGAGAGACTCACATCCGGCTATCTGTGGTACACTGGTCTCCCTCGGATCAAGACTTTCCTTAATGACAACCGCCACCCCCCCCACCCCTGCCTTGGGCCCTCGGCTGATGAAATTATATGTATCTTATATGTAACTTAATATGTATATAATATATTATATAATATAATATATATAATATATAACATATGTATATTATATGTATCTTAATTCCGGCTGTCCACCGCCCTGAGTCCTTTGGGAGAAGGGCGGTATATAAATTTAATTAATAATAATAATAATAATAATAATAATAATAATAATAATAATAATAATAATATTGCCCCCAACAATCTGGGTCCTCATTTTACCCACCTCGGAAGGATGGAAAGCTGAGTCAACCTTGAGCCGGTGAGATTCGATCTGCTGATATGCTAAACTAGCAGTCAGCTAAAGTAGGTATAGTACTGCACTCTAACTACTGTGCCACCTCAGCTCAATATGGATTTTAATATGGGTTTAATACTTTGTAAACCGCCTTGAGTCGCCATGTGCGAATAGGCGGCATATAAATTGTCTAAAATAAATGAATTAAATATTTTGTTATTTATTTTGAAATTATTTATTCCTTACAGAGAAACAAAGAATGAAATTTTCTGGTTTTTATGGCGGCGATCAAACAATGGCTGAACCTCTAAATCAAGTAAGAAAAGGAAAAGTTATTAGACTTGTATTCTCGCCTTCAGGAAGTGAAGTGGGTGTACAGAGTTCTCTCTCCTACTATCCCCCCCCCCTTTGTTTGGACTGGGTTATTTTTGTGTCCTTCCGCAACATAGAGAGCAGAATAGCAGGTTGAAGTTGCTGTCAGCCAGCATAGCTTCCTCTGGTTGTCTTGTTCTGCTAGGTGCTCCTCCAACTTTGCCTTTATAAGAAGCACTTCTGTTAAAGTCCTTCGAGAATTAGAAATAAACGTATCACAGTGGCAGGAATTGCTAGACCACCTTTCTTTTTGTAATTTATCAACCTCCTAAGGTACAGATTAACAGAGTTGGAAGGCACCTTGTAGGTCATCTAGTCCAACCTCCCTACACCATTTCTTACGTTTTGGCAGTCTAGTCTCTTCTTGAAAGCTCCCAGTGATGAAGCTCCCATGAAACTTCTGTTCCATTGATTGATTGCTTTTTTTTTTTAAAGTTTTTTATTTTTATTTCTTATACACACAATGTAAATGTACATTCTCTTATACATAATTGGTCATACATATACATATTTTTCTTAAAGAAAGCATAAAAATAAGGCATTTTAATTACATTCGGGGTTGCTCTTCTACTTTGTTTTCCCTAATTTCACAACATACCTTCTCCTCCTTTCTTTCCCTTCCCTCCCTCCTTTCCTCTTCTACTTTCTCCCTCCTCCTCTTCTTCCTCTTTCCTCTTTTCCCTTGTTTTCCCCCACTCCTCCCCTCTTTTCCCCCTTTCTCACCTTCTCTCCTACTCCTGTCCCCGGTCCAATCTGTCATTTTTATCCTCATAATTGTACATTTATACTATAATCTTCTTTCTTTTCCCCCCTCCCATCCCCCTTTTCCATTTACTCTGGTGTCATCTGGGTTTCTATTTCTTTTTGTCCTCTCCCTCATTTAACTTTCTATTTAAATCACTTATCTATCATCTTTCAGTCATATTTCTTTTCTAACCATACATAAAACCCTCCCCACGTCTTTAAATAGACCGATTCCCCTTTGTCTTTTATTCTTAGAATTAATCTATTCATTTCCGTACCGTCTAAAAACTTTTTTATTACTTCATCTTCGGATGGGATTTTTTCTGTTTTCCAATTTTGCACAAATACAATTCTTGCTACTTTTATTATGTGTATAATTAAATACACATCTTCTTTGCTGTATCTCTCTGGCAGAATACCCAATTAGCCTTGGTAGCACAGTGGTTTAAGGCACCCTGTTATTAAGCTGGTTATTAAGACCAGCTGCCTGCAAT